>NC_091012.1:49851692-50476692 GCF_041146395.1 Eulemur rufifrons
TAGTTTGAGGTCTGGCAAATTAATACCTCCCATTTTGTTTTTGCTGCTTAAAATTGCTTTTGCTATACGGGGTCTTCTCTGGTTCCATACAAAGTGTATAATTATTTTCTCTACATCTGTGAAGAATGATGTTGGTAATTTAATAGGGATTGCATTGAATCTGTAGATCACTTTGGGTAGTATAGACATTTTAACAATGTTGATTCTTCCGATCCACGAGCATGGTATATTTTTCCATCTATTTGCAAGTTCTGCTATTTCTTTTCTCAGTGTTTCATAGTTTTCCTTATAGAGGTCCTTTACCTCTTTAGTTAGGTATATACCTAGATATTTTATTTTCTTTGTTGCTATTTTGAAGGGTATTGAGTCTTTAATTTGGTTTTCTGATTGACTGTTGTTGGCATATATAAATGCCTCTGATTTGTGAGGTGGGGGGGCGGGGGAGGGGATGGGGGTATGCCTACACAATGAGTGCATTGTGCACCGCTTGGGGAGTGGTAACACTTGAAGGTGCTGACTCGGGAAGGGGGGGGTGGGGAAGGGAGGGATATATACCTACATGATGGGTGCAATGCGCACGACCTGGGGAACAGACACGTCTGGAGCTCTGGCTTGGGGGGAAAGGCGGAACAGGAGCAACGTATGTAACCTGAAATTCTGTATCCCCCATAACAAGATGAAATAAAAAAAAATTGAAAATAAAATAAAATAAAATAAAACCATCCTCATATAGCCATCTAATCTTTGACAAAGCAGACAAAAACATACTCTGGGCACAGGAATCCTTATTCAATAAATGGTGCTGGGAAAATTGGATAGCCACATGTAGAAGACTGAAACAGGACCCACAGCTTTCACCTCTCACAAAAATCAAATCACGGTGGATAACAGACTTAAACCTTAGGTGTGAAACGATTAGAATTCTAGAAGAGAATGTAGGAAAGACTCTTTCGGACATTGGTCTAGGCAAAGAATTTATGAAGAAGACCCCTAAGGCAATCACAGCAACAACAAAAATAAATGAATGGGACATGTTGAATTAATTTTTGTGAGTGATGAGAGGTATGGATCCTGTTTCATTCTTCTGCATGTAATTCTCCCAGCACCAATTTTTGAGTAGGGTTTCTTTTCCCCAGTGTATATATTGTTTTCTACTTTGTCAAAGATCAGTTGGATGTGTGTAGATGGTTTCATATCTGAGTTCTCTTTTCTGTTCCATTGGTCTATGTTTCTACTTTTGTGCCAATACCATTCTGTTTTGGTTAATATAGCCTTGTAGTACAGTTTGAAGTCTGATAATGTGATGCTTCCAGATTTGTTCTTTCTACTTAAGAGTGCTTTGGTTATTTGGGCTCTTTTCCTGTTCCAAATGAAGCATAGAATTCTTTTTCCTAGATCTGTGAGATATGACATTGGTATTTTGATGGGGATTGCATTGAATTTGTAAATTGCCTTGGGTACTATGGACATTTTAACAATGTTGATCCTACCAATCTATGAGCATGGTATGTTTTTCCATCTGTATCATTCTCAATTTCTTTCATCACTGTTTCCTAGTTCTCTTTGTAGAACTTTGTAGAATCTTTCACATCCTCAGTTAAGTATTAAAATATTGCTAGGTATTCTATTTTCTTTGCAACTATTTTGAATGGTGTTGAGTCTTTGATTTGACTCTCAGCTTGACTGTTATTGGTGTATAGGAATGCTACTGATTTGTGTACATTGATTTTGTAACCGGAGACTTTGCTGAATTTATTTATCAATTCCAGGAGTCTCTTGGTGGAGTCTTTGGGGTTTTCTAAATATAAGATTATATCATCAGCAAAAAACTAATTTTCCCCATTTGGATATCCGTGATTTCCTTCTCTTGCCTGATCGCACTGGCTAGAACTTCCAGCACTGTGTTGAATAGAAGTGGTGACAGTAGGAACCCTTGTCTTCTTCCAGTTCTTAGTAGGAATGTTTTCAACTTTTCTCCACTCAGTATGATGTTGACTGTGGGTTTGTCATATATGGCTTTTATAATTTTCCAATATGTTCCTTCTATGACTAGTTTATTGAGGGCTTTTATCATGAAAGGGTACTGAATTTTGTTGAATGCTTTTTCTGCATCTATTGAGATGATCAAGCTAGTCATTTTAATCAAACTACTATGCATCTTAGCACTTATTAACTAGCTCAAATATTTCACAGCTGGTCAAAACAGTCAAAACTAGAAAAAGAAATACAGACACACCTTGTTATATTGCATTTTGCTTTATTTAACTTTGCAGATATTGGCTTTTTAAAAAATTGAATGTTTGTGGCAACCCTGCACCAAGCAAGTCTATCAGTACCATTTTTCCAACAGCATCTTCTCACTTTTTGTCTTTGTGTCAGATTTTGGTAATTCCCGCAATATTTCAAACTTTTTATTACTACTATATCTGTTATGGTGGTCTGTGATCAATGATATTTGATGTCATTATTGTAGTTTTTTGGGGGCACCACAAACTCTGCCCCTATAAGGTGACAAACTTAATTGATATATGTTGTATGTGTTCTGATTGCTGCACTATCCAGCCATCATTCTCTTATCTCTCTCCCTCTCCTCAGGCCTCCTTGTTCTTTGAAACACAACAAATTGAAATTAGGCCAATTATTAACTCTACAATGGCTTCTAAGTTTTCAAGTGAAAGGAGGAGTCACACATCTCTCATTTTAAATCAAAAGTTAGAAATGTTTAAGCTTAATGAGTAAGGTATGTTGAAAGCCAAAATAGGCTGACATCTAGATCTCTTACACTAAACCAAGTTGTGAATGCAAAGGAAAAGTTTCTGGAGGAAATAAAAAATGCTACTCCAGTGAACATATGAATGATAAGAAAGCAAAACAATCTTTTTGCTGATAGGAGAAAGTTTGAGTGGTAGATAAAAGATCAAACCAGCCACAACATTCCCTTAAGCTAATGCCTAATCCAGAGCAAGGTCCCAACTCTCTTCAGTTCTCTGAGGGCTGACAGAGGTGAGGAAGCTGCAGAAAAAAAGTTTAAAGCTAACAGAGGTTGGTTCACGAGGTTAAAAAAAAGAAGCCATCTCTATAACATAAAAGTACAGGGTAAAGCAGCAAGTACTGATGTAGAAGCTGCAGCAAATTATCCGGAAGATTTAGCTGAGATCATTGATGAAGGTAGCTACACTAAACAATAAATTTTCAATGTAGATCAAACAGCCTTTTATTGGAAGAAGATACCATCTAGGACTTTCATAGCTGGGGAGGAGAAGTCAATGCCTGGCTTCAAAGCTTTGAAGGACAAGCTGACCCTCTTGTTAGGGAATAATGTAGCTGGTAACTTTAAGTTGAAACCAATGCTCATTTCCCATTCTGAAAATACCAGGACCCTTAAGAATTATGCCACATCTACTCTGCCTATGCTATATAAATGGAAGCATAAAGCCTGGATGATAGCACATCTGTTTACAGTATGGTTTATTGGATATTTTAAGCCTGATATTGAGACATTGCTCAGAAAATAGAGATTTCTTTCCAAATATTACTGCTCATTGACAATGCACCAAGTCACCCAAGAGCTCTGATGGAGATGTATGAGGAGATTAATGTTGTTTTCATGCCTGCTAACACAATACCCATTCTGAAATCCATGGATCAAAGAGTAATTTCAACTTGCAAGTCTTATTATTTAAGAAATATATTTCATAAGGCTATAGCTACATCGATAGTGATTCCTCTGATGGATATGGGCAAAGTCAATGGAAAACCTTTTGGCATGGATTCATCATTTTAGATGCCAATAAGAACATTCATGATTCATGGGAGGAAGATAAAATATCAACATTAACCGGAGTTTGGAAGAAGTTGATTCCAGCCCTCATGAATGACTTTGAGGTGTTCAAGACTTCAGTGCAGGAAGTAATTGCAGATGTAGTTGAAATAGCAAGAGAACTAGAATTAGAAGTGGTGCCTAAAAATGTGACTTAATTGCTTGCAGTGTCATAATAAAACTTGAACAGATAAGGAGTGGCTTCTTGAGATGGAATCCATTCCTGGTTAAGATTCTGTAGGCATTGTTGAAATGACAACAAAGAATTTAGAATACAGTTGACTCTTGAACAACACAACTTTGAACTTGGAGGTTCCACTTATATATGGATTTATAAGTGGCAGAGGCAGATTTCTTCTGCTCCTTCCATCCCTAAAACAGCAAGACCAACCTCTCTTCTTCCTCCTTCTCCTCAGCCTAGTCAACATGAAGACAATGAAGACATTTCTGATGACCTACTTTCACTTAATGAACAGTGTGTATATATATATATATATATATATATTTCTTTTTCTTATGATTTTCTTAATAACATTTTTCTTTCTCTAGCTTACTTTATTGTAAGAATATGGTAACAGTACATATAATATACAAAATATGTTTTAATATTTGAAAACCTCATCAGGACTCAGACCCACGTAGGAAAGCATAGAGCACATGAGAACCCTCAGGCAGCAGCTCAGCTCAAATGAGACCGGGCGTTTGTTGATTTCCTTGTACTTTGGTATGTGATTTTTTTGTATAATACTTTGGTATGGTACTTCTCAGTCTGTCCTAACAAATATAATATTTGGTAAACATTGATCATGAAAAAAAAAAACAAAAAAAACAAAATATGTTTTAATTGACTGTTATCAGTAAAGCTTCCAGTCAACAATGGGCTATTAGTAATTAAGTTTTTGGAAAGTCAAAAGTTATACACTGATTTTTGACTGTGCAGGGGTCAGTGCCTCTAACCCCTGCATTGTTCAAGAGTCAATTGTATTACATAAACTTAGTTGATAAAGCAGCATTAGGGTTTGAGAGAGTTGACTCCAATTTTGAAAGAAGTTCTACTGTGAGTAAAATGCTATCAAATAACATCACATGCTACAGAGAAATCTTTTGTTAGAGGGAGAGCAAATCAATGTGACAAACTTGATTGTTGTCTTATGTCAAGAAATTGCCACAGCCACTTCAGCCTTCAGCAACTCCCATCCTGATCAGTCAGCAGCCATGAACATTGAGGCAAGACCTTCCACTAGCAAAAAGATTACAACTATCCAAAGGCTTAGATGATTGTTAGCAATAAAGTATTTTTAATTAAGGTATGTACATTTTTAAAGATATAATACTATTGCACTACAATATAGTGTAAATGTAACTTTTATATCCACGGGGAAACCAGAAAATTTGATTGACTTGCTTTATTGTGATATTCATTTTATTGTGCTAGTCTGGAAGTGAACCTGCAACATCTCTGGGGTATGCCTATAGTTTGAATGGTCTATACCCGGTAGGCTCTGTACAATTAGTTAAATTAGGACACATAATACACTTCTTCAGGGGAACAAAGGGCAAGCTTGGCTGACATGACTGATCAAATCAAGCAAAGCAGTCAAAGTGGTTTGTCAATCTATGCCCAAGTTTCATCAAACACTGGGTAAGTTTAGTCCCTCTCCAAGTTTGATTCATTTTGAATTATTTTCCTGAATATTTTGACTGAATCAACCAACCAATATCACAGTTTTATAAGGATACATACTTGGAATTAGCTGCACTTTTCAAATTCCATTTAACAAGGGACCTTAGACAGAGGTAGTACATGCATAAGGGGGTCTATGAATCTCTAAGATGGTCACGGGAAATTATTACATGGTAGAACCAAATGGTATAAAAGGCAAGATCTGATTCCTTCATCTGTCATACTGGAAAAAGACCTGCTGCATAAAATCTACCCAGGAAGATAATATTACACAGTCAGGCTAGTTTGTTGGTCATAACTCACTGCCAATATAAAACCAAATATTCAAAGCAACGTATCAGAAAAAGTAATAAAAGAGAAAAATGGTTACAACTTCCTACCTGATCTCAAAAGATTTTATTCATAAGAAGAGAATCCCATATCCTGAAGAAACATTAATTCAATTCATGTTCTACTCCTTTGAGGATTACAATATAAATTCTTTCCCCATTGCCTGGCTCCTGCCCTGAATAAATTTCAAAGATTTTTTTCATCAAAGAAAAGCAAATTAAGATTTTTGCTTCTCCGTCCAGAGCTAACCATGCCACTGCAGTCCAGAATGGTGTCAGAATACAAGTTGAATACTGCAAAAACAAAAGAAAATCACCAAGTTTTTTTCAAGGATTTGGGGTAGGGTTAAAAAAAGGTTATTTGGAGCATAATATAAAGAAAAACAATTCAGAAGCAGAGTATGCAAATGCAGTCTTGCAGTTTTCTACTTTGAGAATTTCTATGGCTAACATTTAAACCCAGGCTGACATAACTGTCACCCTGCATTGTATCCACCTGTATCTGGAAATTGGTATACTATACTATGGTGAACTACTTTTCATACTGTGTTTGTCTGGCACTCTCCAGATTTTCGCGATCTTATCTCTCGTTCACCTTTTCTTTTTCTTACTTTTTGTGTCCCATGCTGATTCTCCGTGGATTCACAATGCCGTTCTTGCGGGGGAGTGATCCACTCGCGTGTAGCAGGTCAAGATCTATGCCTTCCTCTCTGGGAGCAGGAATCCAGGAGGTTACCTCCACTCCGCCATCTTTTCTCCCTACTTTTCATATTGTGGATCCTAGCCCATTGGTGAGTTGTGAAATAAATGTAGTATAAAAGGACCCATCTCTTTTTTCATTTTCATTTTTTTCTTTTTTTTAAGTGAAACAGAATAGAGTAGAAAATACCATAGTGCAGTACCCATAGTAATGATAGTATTTATGGAATTTTTATGTCAGTTATGTGGTCATATTTTATATATGTGTATGTATTAATATATCCTATATATCTGTTAATATCTATCATCTATATCTATGTAGAGTTTGTGTGTTATATGTGTGTGTGTTTATACTGGATTATGATGTCAAATATATTTCTTAGTGAGGGCTGTGGTCAAAAAAGCTTGAAAGGCATTGCTGTAATGGAAAGAGCATGAACTTTATAGTCACACAGATCTGAACATTCACTAAGAATAAAAAAAAATCTTAACTATAATAACAACAGCAGAATTCCACTTATATCTTAATCCAAACTTGACTCAGAACTATCTTAAGCCAAATAAAATGAAGAAATGTACTGTAAGAATCATATGAATTATTAATCAAATATTATTCATCTTAGTCCATTTGGGCTGCTATAACAAAAATACCATAAACTGGGTGGCTTAGAAACAACAGAAATTTATTTTTCACAGTTCTTTCTGGTGGCTAGGAAGTCTAAGATCAAAGTGCTGACAGATTAAGTGACTGATGAGAGCGCTCTTCCTAGATCGTGATCTTTGCTATAACCTCATGTGGCAGAAGGGGCAAGGGATCTCTCTGGGATATCTTTTATAAGGGCACTAATCTCATTTATGAACGTCCCCACCCTCATGATCTAATCATCCCCCAAAGGCTCCATATCCTAATACCATCACCTTGGGGGTTAGGATTTCAATATGGATTTTTTTGGGGACACAAACATTTAGATCATAGCAGTCAGGCATTTCTTAAAATTTAATTCACAATTCTGTTTGCTGCCTATAGGGTGGATTGTCAAGGGTTCAAGATGGCACTTTTTGCCCTAGCTTGTCCCTCAAATGTGCACTTGCAGTTTAAAAGGGCACGCCTGACTTAGCACAGAGTCTATCTTGCTACTAAGAATCAACCCTAAGCACTATTGATGTGGATCATAAGGGTGAAACTGTGGTCCATGCACAGCAGAGTGATTCAGGAGGTGGCTGACTTAGGGGAAAATTGCTGAGAATATTACCAGAAGTTTAAGAATAAACTGATCTTTAAATATTAAGATGCTGATGCCATATAATACAGAAATCATCAGTGTTCTTTTCTAGCTAAGTTTACCTTCTCAGATTACTAATATCTGTTCTGTTCAAACTTTCAGTTAAAAAAACCCCTCATATTTATTCTACCTTCCCCTTCTTTTTCTTTCACATCTGATCAAAGGCAAGAGAGTGAACTTTGGAGTCAAAGAGAACTGGGTTCAAATTCTGCCTTTGATTCTTACTAGTTCATTTCCCCGAACAATAAAATAGCATGTAGTTAGTATGAGAGATGTTGGTCAAAGGGTACAAGCTTTCAGTTACAAGATGAACCAGTTCTGGGGATATAACATAAAATTTAAAAATGTTTCCTATCTCCTTTTTCATCTTCTTTCATAATGTCTTTTTAAAAAATTGTTCCTTTTTCTTCACTGTTACTGTTACCATTTATCACCTCATACTCAAAATACTGAAATAAGTTCCTAGATCAATGGGATTTTAATCTTTTTACTGGCCCCACATATCTGAGGAATATGACATACTTATATCAGCTTGTCAGTAATGTGGTTCCCCACTCCAATGATTATCATCTGGATGTATATGGGGGAAAGGGATTTATTACATCTAAAGGACCTATATTTTTAAACAAACAACAAGCCCCCAAAAGATTCTGATTCACTCCTTTGGCAGCTGCTCATATCTCACATTGTGAATCATCATAAACTTATCCTGACTTCAAAATCTTCCATGATTTGGTCCTGTACTACATGTAACAACAGCTAATAATAACTGACCCTCAAACAGGACTTATGTATGAGTTAAAATGCTTTCATATATATTAATATATGCACACACACACACACATATATATATTCTCATATATATATTATATATATATAATTCCCTAATGGCATGCCACATGGTAGGTATTGTTATCTTCATCCCACTGACAAGAAAATAGGCTCAGAAGAGTTATATAATTTGACAAAGCTCACACAGTAAGTGGCAAAGTAGAATTCCCAAACTCAGGTCATTCTGCCTAGAAAACCCATGGTCTTGAGTCCAAATAGCTGTTGGTACACTCTTTTTCCCAAGACTTGCCTCCTTCTTTGGGCTTTAGCTTCTGGGCTTCCTGACATGATTCATGCCTTGAATTAACACATTTGCTTCTCAGATTACATTGCTTGATTTGAGGCCCTGATCTGACATGGCTCCAGTTTCAGTTCAGGTACCTGTATCATGCCATTGTCCCATAAGGCCTGCATCAGACCGTTCCTTCAGACTAGGAATGCCTTTGCTTTTCTTGTCTTCCATCACTTCAAGTCCTGTATCCTTCAAGGCCTACCTGAGGTTCATAGTCTCTGTAAAACCACTGAACAATTCAGCTCAGTTTCTCTCTCTTATCTGACTCTCTTAAGCATTTCTTGTTTGTACTGCATAAATGAAAATTTTATAATAAAGTGTCTTTTCTAATAATGATTTCATGAAAATTCTTTGTCTACTCACTAGATTATAAATTCTTGTTGCTACAGATTCTGTCTTATGCATGCATTGTTGTATCCCTCATAGTACCTGATACCATGTTAGATGCTCATATATAATTATGGACTGAGTGATTTCAAGTAGGACAAACTTGATAGAAATAAAATGGAAATGACCATGGCTTGAATACAATGGTCTGAAGTGCTTCTCAAGCATGAGAACCTTCATGGGGATCTTAAGGACTTCAAAATGTGCCCAGAGATTCTTTACTAAGCCACATTCATTGTATGCCATTTTGACAGACTTTGAGATGAAGTCTTGTTGCTGAAGCAGGGCCCAAGGAGGGCTGACTTCACTATTCAATGAATGTCATTTTACAGTTTTCCCATGACCTTCTTAGAAGTTTGTACTGAGATCATCTTGGAGCCCCTTCAATCTCCAAGATATTTGAAAACCATTAGCACCTCTTCTCTTCAATTCTATTCTTCTCCTTATACTCCCAGTGCTCATCACAGTGGGAGACACATAGCGGGCATTCAATAAAAGTTTGCTGAATGGTATTTTAATATTTACATATTTTTCTATGAGAGGCGGCACAGGAGAGTGGCTAAGAGTGTACTCTGGACCTGAGTTTAAGTACCATCTCTAGCACTTATCAATCCTATGACCTTAGGGAAGTCAAGTTACCATTCTGTGTCTCAGTTTCCTCACTTTTAAAATTAGGATGGTATAATAACCACATTAAAAGGTGGTCCTACTATTAACCCATCTAACAGAGGAAAATAAACTATCAAACAGAGAGTAAGAGAGATAAACTCACAACACATCTACTCTCTGTTTAATTACAACACGTGTGGCCTAACTTGCTATCTCTGAGCTCTTTCTCAGCCTTGAAAAAGTTCCTGAGTGGACAATAGGAGTGCAAACTTCCCTGTTTCCTCAAGGAGAGATAGTACCAGATTCCTCCTGCTATCAAGAAGAAAGAAGAAACTAATTTCTGCTATCAATCTGCTACATGAGGAACAGAAAAGGCCAACATAGCAGCTTCACAGCTGCTTTTTTTAAATCAGTCCACTGAAACAAAGCAAAAAAAAAAGGCATTTCTACCCTTTAAAAACACCAAGCACCTTTCCTTACCGCCGGACATTGACATTTCTTTCTTCCCTGTGTGTCGTGGCCCCTCCCTCCCTCCCTGCCTGCCTGCCTTCCTTCCTTCCTTCCTTCCTTCGAAAATAAATAAACTTTTGCTTTTGTATATCCTAATCATGTCTAAGAATTCGTTCTCACCCTGTGTGTGGACTTCACACCCTAACATACATCTCAAGGTTTTTGTTTATATTAGCTGCAATAAATCCATATAATAAATCCAGTGCCTGGAACATAGCAAGTGTTTGTTGTTATTAGCTTTTCCCTTTTCTATGCAGGCAATATCTCTCTGTCTTCTTTCACTATTTGTCCCATTTCTTTCATACCACATATAATTTATAAAAATGTGACCAGTGTGTATATATAGTATCTTCTAATTGTGGCCCATGTAGCTTGTCTCTCACTGAGATATTTCCTCAGTGTGATGAATCCTTAATATCTATAATTACTATAGAATTAACTGCTGAAATGTACCCTCATATAGCAGTGAGAATGTGCAGCTGAAAGTTGAGCCATTAGGAAAACAGTATGGAAAAAATAATGAAGTAGAATTGATTTGCATTATTCATTCATTGTCCTCAATGTCTTCAAACAGCTCCATTTATTTGGTTTGGTAAACTCAGAGCAAGGTTGATATGTTGCCTAGATATTTTAGTGATTTTCCAACTTTAAACTAACTGTTCTCTAAATCTTCCTCTGTAGCTGTGAGTTGAAGCCAGTCTAATACATTCATTGATGGGCATTAGTCTAAATCATTGTCCTGACTGAAGGACCCTTAAAGAGCCCTGTATTAAGAAAACCAAATTTCTTTTTTTTTTTTTTGAGTGAAGCATTTCAGTGATAGATACTACATATGCACTAACTAGCCAACCTCCTAATTTTGAAGAGCTAATATGATACTTTTCCCCTTACTTCTTCTTGTAATGTCCTAAATAGAAATCTGAGTGATCCCATGAGCTAGAAGGCAAAGAAGTGTGTTTTAACCACTATTCATACCTCTTCAGTTGCTCTGACAAACCCTACTGTGGCAATGCCAATGGCAGATGATGCTATAGACAGTAACTTCTGGCTTGAAGAATGAATAAAGGTATTTAGCCCTATAGTTATATTTTCACATTTGAGCATTAAAATTCCTGTTAAAATGAGATTGGGGATAACAATAGCTAATGCAAGGAAATATGGTGTAGCATAACATAACTGTTAATTCTGTGTGCTTTGGAGCTTTGGAGCCAGTCTGCCTGTAGAAATCCTGGCTCTGCCATTAACTGTGTGGCCTTTGGCAAGCTACTTAACCTCTCAGTGCTTTAGTGTCTACACTTGTAAATAAGTTAACAATGTAAAGCATTTGCAAGAGTACCTGGCACATAATAAGTGTGTAGTAATTGGAGCTGTTCTTACTCATAAATGATATATGGATCTCTGTTGATGAGAGAGAGTTATATCTAGAGAACTTTCTAAGGAAGCTTCTGGCAATCTCTTAGTTCTCAGCTCATGCTGAATTAGAATTTACCTGTAGGCATAAACTGGTTGCACTGCACCTATGCAATTGGAGAATCCAATTTCTCAATAGAATGTGGTAGTTAAGTTGAGCCTTCAGAGGATTTTATTCTATGGATATTTTTTTCTGTCTGCCCTCACTAGAGGACAGTTGCCATAGAGTGACTTTGGAAAAATATACTCTGAAAATCTCACTGTAACTGTAAACATGAACAATAGCATAGTATAGTGGAAAGGGCATGGATTTGACTTCCATTTCTAGCAATAGCATGCACTAGATAATGTGTAAAATCTAACCCTACTCCCAGGTACAAAATGCCAGACATTCTGGATAAAATTAACATATTCATTCACCAAATATTGAACACCTTTACCATGTGCCAGAGGGCTCATTCTAGGTGTTGTGGAAGTGAATCAAATAGACACAAATGTCTGAACCTGTGGAGTTTACATTCTGATGAATAGAACCAACAGTCTTTAAGGCATAGTTGAGTTTTCAAGACACAAAAGATATTTCCAGGAGCCAAAAACAAAGAGGAAACTGTAAACTAGGAAACTATGGTTTCCCTGGATATGTTGGAAGTTTGCATATTTGTAACCAAGGCTTGGGTTTTAATACCCATGCATGGTATGGGAATTGAGACTCCATGTAAGACCTCCATGTAAAACTGGGTCTCTCAAAGTGCTCTATATGCAATGAAAGAATGTACTAGAAAAACTCTCCTCTTTGGCAGAAGATGGCAAGGGGATTTATTCTTCTCAGCATTTATTCTTGGCAGAGAAAATGTGTCCTTCCTGAGGATTTGTAATCCTGGGCCTACCCTCATGTGGCTTTGGAGATTGAATTTAAACTCCATGCATAGTTCTGAAATGTGCAAGTAAAAACCTATGCCATAAATGTGTTGGCATTTGCTGTCAGGTGTTCCATGTGAAAAATTCTGCCATCAATGTCCAAATTCCAGCCAGCAGGAATAGGTCAGAGAAAGATAGTTGTCAAACACTCTGTGATAGCTGGAACTGTGGTAGACATTTTAAATCATGAAGTAAAAGTCTGAGTTGAAAATTATATAGCAACAAGATAGATCTGGTATCTGGGTTCTTGGTGATCATGGAGCCACCAGACTGGCCCTTTATTCTCTACATTAAAGTAAGAGAGAAATGCAATTCTGTTTACACTAGTTTTTGTCATTTTCAGCTGAACTGAATACTAATTAATACAGATATTGAGAGTAAAATAAAGCCCTTTTTCAATGAAATTATCTTTTATTTGAAAGAAGACTACATTTCCCCACATGTGTCTTCTAAAGACTCTATACTAAACAATAACCTGCTTAACCATTATCCCAATATCAAAATTTCTAACAGCAAAGTATGTAATTGCCCTAGGTAATAAATAAGGGTTGTTCTTCACTGATTAAGGGGATACTTAAACTTCAGTAAGTTGAACACCAAAGTCACACTTTAAGTTTTTAAGTTTTTTTTTTTTAATAAAGAGCAACTTAGAGTTTGCCTCTATAAGACTCTCACTGAAAGAACTACTGAAGGATATATATCAGGAAGAAGAAAATTGAACTGAGAAGGAAGCCATGAGACACAAAACAGATTTTTCAGCAAACAAATTGGTATACATGCAAGTAAATCTAAAGGAGCATTGACAACATAGTTTGAAAGAGTATAGATTTTAGAGTTATAGAATAGGGATCAAATCCAGGCTCTTTCATTTATCTTCTGTGGAATCAGAGGCAAATTACTTAACCTCTTTGAGCCTTAGTTTCCTCATTTGTAAATTGGGAGAATTACAACAATAGCTATATAATGTAATTACTTAAATATTAGAAATAATTTATGTAAGACTTCTGACATGGATCTCAATGCATGTTCTTAAACATGACACATAATAGTATGAACAATTGTAGAGATGCAACAAAATGTTTGCTAGTAATCATAAATGAGCTTGGAGATGGCTGGTACTTTGTCATTGGCCCGTCTCCCAGAATATCTTACAGGGTGTACCATTTAGTATATCGAGTCTCGAACTTTGGCTTGAGACCTAGCTTTCAGCCTGTTTTCTTAGACACCTGGTATCGTCAGCACATTGCAAATTTTCTGCCTTCAGGATAACCTGCATGGGAAGCCAAATCATAATCAGAGTACCAGTGTATTAAATCATGAGAAACAAATTTTGTAGGAACTGGAATGTATAAAGTCTTTTTGAACAGCATATTCTATCCTTCTAGGGAGATGAATGTGGGAAATCAAGTCAAAATTGTATGACCTTAAGCAAGTTACTTACTCATGAAGCTTGATGAGCTTTGAATCACATAAAGGTGAGTTAGATGAAATGAAAATTTAATGATATAAAACTAAGATAGGCTTACACATCTCAAATAAAGGGAGATTTGCTAATGGGAGTAATACACTTGATGTCCAGTGTCTCAAACTTCCTATATTCATTATCACAATAGAGATGAATGGTCTTGCTAATGGAATCACAATGCAAAATCCTTTAGCTAAGGTGTTTTTCCCCTAGGCAGTGCTTGGATGGGCATTGCCAAGGGTCAATATTTATTCATTGACTATCATTTTTCCTATGCCTGTTAGCTCAATTTCCCTTTTTCGTAGACACATTCTTCCTTTAGATTTATTAATATAGTTAATAAGGTTAAAGTCCAATTCTACTGGCCTATAAAATTTCAGTTTCTTGAAAATGTGCATATTCTTATTTATTATGTGTTGATTTCTTAGTAATTCTGAAAGCAATCTTGTCTTCCTTCTCAAGTTCCTGTGTATGTGTGTGGCGGTTGGAGTACTTCATTGCAGGCTCCTATATGAAGTTGATATTACTGATCCACCACTGACTGACTATTCAATTTAAAATGTATTTTGGCTTAGTCTCATCACTATGGAAAATACATGTGGCATATGCTTTGTATTGTTCTTCCAATTGTGGGAATAAATTTGCACTAAGCCATCCGTACATTTGTTGCCAAATTTCTAGTGGCTCAACTGTGAGATGTGCATGGTACTTCAGCAGCCCATATCAGAAGGAAAAGAGAAGAAGCTTGGGATGGGCAATGCCAAAGCCTAAAATGACTGATCCACCTGTAGTACTGAACTCTGTGGGAGGGGACCCAAAGTCCAAAGTTATCTGGTTTGGTGAAATTTGGCTCCATCAGTGGTCATAATTAACGTTCAAGGATGGTCTCATGGGTTGTGGTTGGAAGTAGTATAGGAATTAGTGATACCTTGAGTCATACAGAAGACAAGACCATAGTTTAAAAAATAATTCGGGTTTGAAGCACATTTCCAGACTGTAGCTCAAAGTACAGAGAAAAAATTCAGCACCTAAGTCAAAGAAGCTTACAATCGTTCAATAGGGAATCAGGATCCCAGTCAAATGGGACTGAGGTTCCCACAGTGTCTGTAAAGCATTATTTAGCATCCACCTACCCATCCCCAGAAGCGGAATAATGGACTAGATGATTTGAAGGTAACTCTTTAAATTTATATGCCATGATCTTCCTAAGATTTTAGAGGATACGGTAAGAATTGGGGTTCTGAGAGGTCCAATTTTATTCACCTACTTCTGATCAGATGAACGCGTCAATATAAATGGAGTTATGGGGAAAACACTTTCTGAGAGTATTTTTAAGAAGTTTTTTTTTTGAGATTCACATAATTTACAATGGAATTCAAAATGCATAGATGCATTTTAGATGACAATAATGAAAAATAAAAACTATATATATAGTCTGGTGACTTCTCTCACTATAGATGTTTAGCTTCTGGGATGAGAGGAAGCACAGGTTTGGGTGACTAAAAAAAGGTTACATCATGTGTCTGGAATTGATTTGGGGAGTTGTTATATCAATGGCTACAAGAGTATCCAGGAGCAGAAGGCTAGTAGTGAAAGGACATCCTAAGATTTTTTTGTTCTTCAAATATATTTCTTGAATGGAATCTAAACTGATCAAAAGCAGTTTTGAACAAAACCCTTTTCCAGATATTGACTGGTAATACTATTTCTCTTTATTTAAAAATTAAAGGTTCAACTATATGTCCTGTGTTTATGACTCACGAATCAATATTTCTAACCCACCACTACTTCTTTTAAATCCCTAAAAATACCTGTAATGTTCACAGGACATCTCCACTTGGATGTCATATGGGGATCTCAAGTTTGACAGATATAAAAATGAACTCACTATCTTCTCTTTTTCCCTTGCTCTATTACCCATTTTTGTATATTGTATCAATGATTCACAGGCTCAAACCACCAGAGTTTAATCGTTCTCCCTTAAGTTACATAGCTGACAAATTGAAGATCTAGGACTAGAGTCCAGATCTTCTGATTTTAAATCCTGTATATTGCAGTGGATTGGACCAGGTGTCAGGTACTCAAACCCCTGAGTCTGACACTTCACACTTCAGTCCTAACCTACCTTTCCAACCTCACCACTTCTCATGTTTTATTTTAACAAGCATGCCTGGCATTTTTCCATTCCCATGCCTTTTTTCACACTGTTAACTTCATGCCCATGAGCAGTCTTGTCTGACCTTCGTAGACCAGCACAAAGGTAATCTTCTCAACTAGCCTTTCTCTGATTCATCTCAGTTGAAAGTGCCCTCTCTCTCTAATAAATGAGCATAGCAGCTTATCTATATGCCACTCATGGTGCTTATTACTTTTTACCTTGTAGTGTTAATTCATCAACTTTTATTGAGTATCCATCATGTGTCATTTTTATTTGAAATGTAGGAATTGTCCAATGAACAAGCTGACCAGTGTCACTGGACTTATAGGTCTCATTGTCTAAGCAGGGAAGAAAGACAAGTTAAAAAGCAATGGCCATAGAGACTAGAGTCCCAGAGTCACAGAAAGAAGAGCAGGTGCTATGGGACCTCAGAGAAGGGTGTCTTACTCAGACTTGGAATGGTGGGCATAATCAGGAAAGGCCTCTTGGAGGAGATTACACTATAGCTTCTTTAGGGCAGAGTGCTTGCTTGATCAGTGTTCCCTTCTAGGACCCATCCAGCCCTTTGCCATGTACCAAACAGTTTCTCTGTGACATTGTTGTATTTCCTTTTGAGGACTACTCCCTTAATTAAATGTAATCAGTTATACATTCTTTTCCTGATATTGGGAGTACAGTTATAATTAACACTTGACAACAGTTGTCTAATGATAGATTGGAAATCTGAGTTAAGGTCTTTCCTATCCAGATTTTCCCCTTTCACTTGTGTCCCAACCTTAAACAGCAATGCAGATGACCATATGATTATTACAAAAAATCATATAATAAGCCTTGTAGAGCAGCTTATTTTCTCCTCATAGTACTTATGATGGTTTCTGATTATGTATGCACATATTTCATAGATGTCTGTCTTCCACACAAGATTAAAAGCTCCATGAAGGAAGGGACTATTTCTGTTTTGCTTGCTGTTGTATCTTCAGGGTCTAGGACAGTACATAGCACTTAGGAACCACTGAATACATATTTGTTGAATGAATGAATGAATTGCCTATTAGCCAAAATTTAATAGAATTTCTTACTACTTACTATGAAGCATGATTTAATTGATTTATATTGGGAAAAAATGACAAGTGATAGGGCAGTCTTTATATTATAGGTTCTCTCTTTTTTTTTGTGAGGAAGAAACACTATTTTTCCATAAAAAGATAAGGACATAAAGATATGCATGTGTATTTATAGCCTCCTAAGAAATCTCCCTGATTTACTCTTGCCCCTCTAGAGTCTATTTTTGGCACAGCAACCAGAGTGATCCTTTTAAAAATGTAAATTAAATCAATTTAGTTCTTAAAACCCTTGATACACTCAGGGTAAAGCCAAACTCCTTACCATGACCTCCAGAACCCTCCATAGCCTGCCCCTGCCTACTTCTCTGACTCTATCTTTTACCTCTTCCCCTCCTGCTCATTCTAGTCCAGCCACATTGGCTTTGTTTCTGTCCCTTGAACTTGCCATGTTCTTTTTCTTCTGAGGACCTTGGTGCTTGATTTTCCTTCTGCACGGAGTAGGTATTTTGTATGATTTTCTCCCTCCTCAAAAAGCCCTCTGATGACCACCCTATCTAAAGTAAATGCCATGACCCCAGCCACTTTATCCTGTTTACCTAGGTCCATTTTTTTCCATAAAAATTATCATTATATGAAATAATTTTATTTGTTTACTTTTGGGGAGTCAGTCTCTTCTACAATATAAGCTCCATGAAAGTAAGGATTGTTGTTTGTTTTGTTCATTGTTATATTTCCGGCACCTAGAAGAGAGTTTAACGCAGAGTACATAGTCATGAAATATATATTGAATTAATAACTATTTGATTAATATCTAGATATTTACTTCAGAAGACTATAAACTTTTAAGGGCAAGAACCATGTCTATTTTCCTTCACCATTTATCCCTAGTGCCTTGAAGGGTGCTTAGGACATAGTAGATGCTCAATAAGCATGTGTCAAATTGAACATAGTCATACTCATAGATAAATGGATTATATGGGCTCCTGATTTCTTTTTAATATTGCTGAGCTCTTTTTCAAATGAGAAGCTCTTTAGGGAACCCTCCAAACTTGAAATAAAATAAATGTTATTTACAAATTTTTTATTTATAACAAATGTGCAAAATATGATTAATTTTTCCTTCCACCTCACCGTTGTCATCCTCTTCAATTTCTCCTACCTAAAATTAGTCATTTTCCAAGTCAGGCAGATTTTATTTTTGTATCTACCCACTTCTTTCCATGCCCACTGATGCTCTCCTAGTATAGACTCTCGTTGCCTTTTGTCTTGATTATTACAGAAACCTTCTAATACATCTCCTTGCCTCCTGTTTTTCTCACCTCATGGCCATCCAATATATCAGATTAATCTTCTGAGAGTTTGTATTTGTTCATATCACGTCTTTGCTCAAAAAACCCTGAATATAACAACGTATGTGTAATATAAAATTGAACCCTGTATACTGGATTAAGTATGTATTAATAATTCTTACTCTAGCATTCAAGGCTCTCATTGGTATTCTACCAATCTAATTTTGCAGCTTTACCTTTTATTCTTCACCTCATGACTGCTACTGTCCTTCCAAACTTGACTACTTGTATATCTTGGACACATTCATCACTCTAGTCATGCTGTTTTTTTCTGACTCAAATGTCCTTTTTTTAATGTTAGTTTGATGAAATCCTTCCAATTCTATGTTAAATATCATCTCCTCCATTGATGACTTTCCTAAAGGAGATATAAGACAAATGCCCAAATAAATGACTTTTTTTCCTTTTCTTTTTTCTTTTCTTTTCTTTCTTTCTTTCTTTTTTTTTTTTTTTTTGAGACAGAGTCTTGCTCCTTAGCCTGGGGTAGAGTGCAGTGGTGTCATAGTAGCTTTCTGCAACCTCAAACTCCTTGGGCTCAAGGGATCCTCCTGCCTTAGTCTTCTGAGTAGCTGGGACTACAGGTATGTGCCAAGATGCCTGGCTAATTTTTCTATTTTATGTAGCGATTGGGTCTCACTCTTGCTTAGGCTGGTCTCGAACTCCTGAGCTCAAGCAATCCTTCCGCCTCAGCCTCCCAGAGTGCTAAGATTATAGGTGTGAGCCACCATGTCTGGCCCCAAATAAATGATTGTTATGCTAAGTAAACTAAGATGAGTTGAGTCTCACACCAAAATAAGCCAGAAACGTCTGTGGAATGTAAAGCTCTCTGAGGGCAAGGAATGTGCCTGTCTTGTTCTCCATCACCTACCCAATTTCTAGCACAGTTTCTGATATGGTAGATATTAAATAAGAATATGGTGTGGCCGGGCGCGGTGGCTCACGCCTGTAATCCTAGCACTCTGGGAGGCCGAGGCGGGTGGATCGCTCGAGGTCAGGAGTTCGAGACCAGCCTGAGCAAGAGTGAGACCCCGTCTCTACTAAAAATAGAAAGAAATTATATGGACAACTAAAATATATATATATACAAAAAATTAGCCGGGCATGGTGGTGCATGCCTGTAGTCCCAGCTACTCGGGAGGCTGAGGCAGTAGGATCGCTTAAGTCCAGGAGTTTGAGGTTGCTGTGAGCTAGGCTGACGCCACGGCACTCACTCTAGCCCGGGCAACAAAGCGAGACTCTGTCTCAAAAAAAAAAAATAAATAAAAAAAAAAAAAATAAGAATATGGTGAATAAATATTGAATGATGTATAGGAGAGGGAGATGATATTCTGTTAATATATAATATGTTTCTTGAAGACAGGAATGTCTTTTGAAATTTATGTTCCTATCTGCTATATCCCTACATAGTAGATGCTCAAGAACTGTTTGCTAAATTTAGTGGAAAATATAGTGCTCTATAAACAGTGTCATTACTTTACTGATTATCTTTGAACTCAGTTTGTACTGGACCAGTGTCATTAACAAGATGTAGGTCTGGGACAAAATGATGTATTACTGTTTTACTGACAGATTCATGGAGGATGGAGTCAAAGAGGCCAAACTGAAGGCTTTGTAAAGTCTAGTAATATCTCCACATAAATGAGATTGATGGAAAATACTCAAAGGCCAAATAAAGTTCTCAGCAAGATGATCAGTCCAATGAAACATTAGTTTTGTTTTCAACATTAGTTTTTACTGTTTATCACCAGTAAATCATTTCAATCAGTTGTTTGTGAAAGGAGTTAGAACAGCTTCATCTTGTGGTTCTGGACCCTGTATCTTGGACCAGCCATTGTGAGACAATGAAGCAATAAAAAGAGTCCCATAGTGGAGAAACAAAAAATTTACATTATATTGAAATTGGTATCATTTGATACCCTTCTTCATGTCTTCTTTTCTTGTTTCCTCTACAAGTGCACAGGGCTGTTGTACTGACTCTTCTGTGTTGTACTGCCTCCACATTGGGCAGTGGATCCTTCGTGATCTGGGCCTTTCCCTATATACTCTTTGCAAATCCAAACTGACATGGTTCCAGGTACTTAGAAATCTAATGTAGAAAAAAAAAATAAGTCAAGGTGTTAAGTACTTGCTTTTGACTTTAGATATGACACACTTGCATTTTAATGGGTTTCTAAAAGCAAAGCCTTCGCTCAGTAGAAAACCTTAATCAGAGGGATTTCAAGTGCCAAGGCAGGTTAGAACAAGCCATGAGATGACAGAGTGTCCCATCTGACCCTAAGTCCCCTGAGGACCAAATGCAGTTATATTAGCCAAGACTCTCAGGAGAACAATTGGCATGTTTACCTTATCATTGGGTTATTTGGGGATATCTTTAGAGCAAATGGAACTCATCAAAGACAAGTATTATTACTTGGAGCTAGAGGTGGTACTTTGAATGCAATAAAGTAAAAATACCACTTTATCCAGCAGGTGGTAAACATATGGAACCCACTACATTAGGAAGTGATGCAGGCTGAAAATAGAAAAAGGGTCAAGGAGGGCTGAGAAAGATTCTTGGATTCTAGATCCAAGGGAAAGGTACATATGTACCTAGCACTCAACTTCTTAAGGGGATGCCATAGATGACAACCATCTCATCCTTTTATAGGGTTTCTATTTGACTAGATGATAGAACTAAGAATAGCATTTCTTATATTCTCATCTCAGTTCTTTTAGAAGTTTGCTCCTTCTCTCTGTCTTCCCTTTACAGTTTTCCCTTTTTTCTCATTGCTTTTCCTCCTTCCAAATCCAGAGACATTTCAAATATTTTCTCTTCCCATCAGTCCCAGAATTCTGAACATCTAGAGCTTCACTAATACAGTGGCTAGTAAGCCACACACACGGCTCTTTAAATTTAAATTAATTAAAATTAAACAAAATTAAAATTTCAGTTCCATAGTTGCTCTAGCCATACTTCAACTGCCCATTAGCTCCATGTGGCTAGTGGCTAATCTGCTGGACAGCTCAGAAAAAGTATATTTTCATTATTACAGAAAGTTCCATTGGACAGTACTGAACTAAATAATTTGTTTGAAGCTAGTAAGTGGCAGAGCTAGGTTTGGGACCCGAGTCTGATTTCAAAGCTCATACTTGTAACTGCTCAACTAGACTATCTTCCATAAATTCCTCATTTTTCCTCTAAAATTCACCTTGTCCTAATCCTTCTGATATCCTACAGGAGCACAGGACTTTGCTTACAGAAAGATCCTGGCATCCATCATGTTGGGAGCTCCAGAGATTCAACTTGACTATCCCCTTTCTCCCACCTATTTCTCAGCTCTCTCTTCTTGCTCACATCCTCATCTTTCCTTTCCTCTTCTGAAAGATCCATACTGCAAGAAATAATAGCACATTACTAACTGGTTTCTTAAAGTGAACCACACAAACATAGGTTTTGGTCCAATGATTTTTCCTCCAGAACCCTCTATGAGCAAAGGTTGGGCAGAAAACTAGGTAAAATAGAAGTCTTCTTGATGACAATCAGTGGCAGTATTTGAGAGGAGAAAAAATATGGTTATTTTATAAGAATATAAAATCCTTTCCTCCCCAAACCCAGCATAACCCTATGATCTACTCAGCACCTTGTCTAAAACTAGGGCAAAAAGGTCTGTATTTGTCTACTTGATCTGCTTTGCCTGTATTCATCTGTATTTTCAGTACATCCGTGAACATCCCGTATTACCACAAAATGGATATTTTACTCACAAATTTATCTCAACAAGTATTTCCTAAACTGGTGTGCCATGGGATGCAAGATGTTACAATGTATTCCATAGGGATAACAAGTTGTTAGTGATCAAATGTGCTTGGTAACTACTAGAGTAAAAAAGCTAAGCAGATTTCCTCAAGGTGAGACTTCTCAAAGTCCTGATGTAAATTGAATTAAGCCACTTTCCTGCTGAAAATGGTTGAATTTCTACTAGGGCTTACAAGGCCCTATGTGAGCTGGCCCCCTGCTTCTTTTTTCAGCATCATGTGGTACCAGTCTTCCCCTTATATCACCCTACTCCACCCATGCAGGCTCTCTTGCTGTTCCTTGACAACACTAAACTCTTTCCTGCTTGAGGACATTTCTAGTATTCATTGTTTTCTATACCTACTCTTCCCCTTTTTATTCCAATGAAACAGCCTATAGATGTCAGGTCAAATATCACCTCCTTGGAGAGCCCTTCCCTGATGATTCTATCTAAAGTGGTTCCAACTCATCCTTCTGCCATGTTCAGTGTCACCCTCTTGTTTTATTTAATTCAAAGCATTTATTATGATCTAAGATTATCTCATTTATTTACTCATTGACTTGTATGTTTTCTCTCTTCCCAATGACATAGGCTGTTAGGTACATGAGGGCAGGGACCAGATCCGCCTTATTCACCATTCTATCCCCAGAACTTGCAATAGTACCTGAAACACAGTGGGTTCTCAATAAACTTTGCTTAAATTGAAATTTTAAATAATGATTGAAATTGTAAACAATTGAAATTACTGAAATGATTGAAATTGTAAATGTTTACTCATGTAGAAAATACTACATAAAAATTTCTCAAAACTTGTTTGAATATACAACCTCTTTTCCCTTTGTATATGTATGTATGGTATGTAAGTTGAAAAATGACCTAATTTTTTTTTAGGATTTACTTTTTCAACTTTTGGGGTTAAGAATTCCCATAAAATTGATAGAGACTTGCACAGTTTTGACTAAAAATCTGCTGCAGTTCATATCCAAGATTTGAAGGCAGAAATTTATTTCCTTTCTTCCCACTCTCGCACCTCCCCACCCAATCCAATGCTCACATAAAGTTTCGTCATGGAAAGTTAGCAGAAAGATAAAAAGGAAAACAATAAAAGGAAATAGCAATAAATAGCTTTGACTGGGGGCAATTGGTAAGAGACCCTGTTAGGAATAAAGAGATAAAAATAGAAGGGTCATGCTACTTTCTCAAAATGTCAGTGAAATGAAATAGCAATGCAGAGCATTCCTACCTGCAGGCACATAGGAGGAGACAGCAGCTAGCAGGAATAGCCAGCACACCAACAGTTTGAATTTCATCTTGTGAACAGAAGGTGGCTAGACAGTTGCGTGGTCCAATGTGATAATTACAAGTGTCTGCTTAGAATATAAACTTTCTTGTCTTCTGCTTCATTTTCTTTCTCAGTGAATGAGTTTAAAGAGCCATTTTTGAGATTTTAGTTAGGCTTTCTGCCTTTCTGCCAAGGACACTCATTAAATATTTAGTGGAATTCTGGAAGTTGACTTTTAATTATGATATGCAAGCATTCTGCTTAGTCATAGGTCAGAAAACACCATATTAAGCCAATTAGAGGGGTCTCTGGCTGAATGAAATTACAAAAGAACTGATAGTTTTATTTTTTAAAAAGGAAGGGGTCAGATTCTAGAAATGATAGGCCAGTGATCTTGACATCAATCCTTAGTGGAATTCTCTAGAGGATTCATAAAGAAATGAGTTGCAAGTACTAAAAAAGGCAATGGTGGTCACTAGGGCCCAATGTGGCTTTACCAAAGGTTAAGTTATGATAAATTAATTCTGTTTCATTTGTTCAAATGCATATCGTAGTGATTGTGTGTGAGATTTAACACTAGACTTGTGGGTTTAAAATCACAGCTTTACTACTTTTTAGTTGTAAGGCTATCTCAGGCAATTGACCTCATCTCTTAATGTTTCGATTTTCTGATCTATAAAATCAAAATAGAAGTAGTACCTATTTCATAGGAATCTTGTGAGGGTAAGATGTGTTTATGCACGCAAAATCCTTAGAATAGTATCTATGGACTTTAGAGTAGTACCCAATAATTGCTCAATAAACATTAGCTATTACCATTTGAGTGCCTGGAATGTGAGCTTGATGGCCATAGTGTTAGGCAGTTGCATAACTAGTTGGGTAACTCCAATTCGAGCATACTAATTAATGAATTTATGTCAACCAGAAGGGAAGTTTCTAATGATATTCTGTTCATCATTTTTATCAATTAATTAGCAGAAAAGCTGGACAGCATGCTTATCAGCTCTGCAGATATTAGAAGTTGTTACAGTCTAGAATGATGGGGTAGAAATGATAATAACAAGCTATTTAATAGGTGTAAATTTCAAGTCTTAATGGTTGTGTTTTTAATCAATTGTATGAAAGCAGGGTGCAAGAGATCTAGTCTAATAAGAGTTTTTATGTGTAAGTCCTTGAGGGTTAAATAACTTTACTGAACATTTTATTATACATCATCTCATATGACGTTTATATTTATACCAACCCTATGAGGTAGTTACAGCAGGTGTTTTGCCCCAGTTTAACAGAAAATAGTAATAACTAACACATTGTGCCTACTATGTGCCAAACACTTTTGTACATATAGATTATTTACATTTCACCACATGAGTTAGTTATTCTTATTATTGGGTACATCTTATGGACAATGAGCCTGAGGCATGGAGGAATTAAGTAATATGCCCAAGATCACATATCTAGTAACTAGCAGAGCCCAGATTTGATTCCCATCAGTTTGGGCTCTAGTCCATATTCTTAACTATTATACTACACTGCTTTTAATGTTAGTGCCTTTCTACAGAGGAGGAAACTGAGTCTCAGATAGATCAAGGGATTTGCTCAAGATTACAAAGCTAAGGAGTGGCAGTCAGCATCTGAATTCTGACTAGACTCAGTGCTCTTTCCACCACCCCTGGATGTTTCTCTGATTAGATGAAACTTTAACTTTTTAGAGCCATTCAACTATGAGACCAGATACAGAAACTGGCGACCTACTTGTGAGACAACCTAGGGAGGGGATGCCTACATATAGTGTGAAAGGAACTTAGATTATCTTTAAGGTTTATTCCAGTTATGAAGATTTTGTGAGTCTATGAACATAATATCTCAGATATTATAGATTTCAGGCTTCTCAGACTTACTGAATGTATTTCTAGGATAAGAAAAATATGCAAATTTTGAGAACCACTTATTTAGAGTTGACCATGGCCAGATTAGCAAGAATCTTAGAAACCCCTTTCTATTCCCTTTAGTCTTTGCCATTTGCTGATTAAAATGAAATTTCTCTTTTCTAGAGAGAAGATCTCATGTTCCTTTTGTGAGGCTGCATCCTAGCTCTAAACCCCAACCCAAATTCCTCCCACAAGTTTTCTTTCTTGATGGATCAGCCTTCTTGGGCTTGAGCCTGGGAATCATTGCAGCCTAATCAGCTTGTCATCACTTAGTGCCACATATTCTTGTCTTTGGCAAGCATTCATTCTGAAGGGCATCACATAAAGCTCATGATGCCGTCTTCATTGAACTCATGCTTATAAGAAGAAAATAAGGGGCTATAGAAAACTTATTTTTAAATTGAATTTAAGTAGTTTTGCCACATTTTAAATGTCAGACGGAACTGTTCCACAGTACAAATCTGCCAAGTCTATGCAGGCGGCTGTTTTCAATAGGACTGTTCGTGCCCTATTGTACTAATCTTTTTTTAAATGTACACCTTGCTGGAAAAGGCCAAGAACACCCACACAGGCAGTGGGCACTGTTACTTTTTTCTTGCTCCAAGTAGATGAACAGGCTCTTATTCCATTTGTGTGTTGCACTGTTAAACATTTACCAATCTTTTTCTTCCCTTGATGGACATTGAGCCTTCCTGGGACACAGCAGGCAACAGTCCCTGTGCTCTCCCACATGGCCATCCACTCCTCCAGCCATCTGCCCATTTATCTGCCTTGCCTTGATCAGCTTCCCCTTTTCCCCATAGAGATTGGATCCTCGATTTAAGCATGATCAGGAATTACATGCAGTGGATGAGTGTGAGAATGTTCTGCTAGAACTCCCTTGCTTTTTTCAACCACGAAGGTTGAGAATCTTCCTAATATGTATACTTTTTCACTTTTGCAAGGTGAAGTCTGGTTACCACCAGTGAAATGACCTTTGGCAATTCGTAAAGTCCTTAGGACAGTATCTGTCTCTTAGTAAGACAGTATACTTATTGGTTTGGAACTCAAAATGCATAGTCAAATGACCTGGGTTTGAATCTTGGCTCCTCCACTTACTATGTAACCCTGGAAAGTTTACATAATCTCCCTGAGACTCAGTTTCCTCATTTGTGAAATTGAGCTAGTAATAACCTACCTCACAGTGTTGTTGTGATGATGAAATGACATGATACATGTCAAGTGCCTGGCAGAGTGTCTTCCATATAGTAAACACTCATTATATATTAGTTTTAGTAACAGTAAATGTTCAATAAAATGATGGCTGCAAGCAACATTATTTATTTTTAATTTTATTATCTGTCAAGCCCTGTGTCATCATCCTTCCAATCAGTGATTACTGATTCTGCATCTATAATCCCAATCAACAAATGTTTTGAGGGTTCTCTTTATGTATGTAAGTTTATCTGGGAGAATACAGAGAAGATTGACATAGTCTTAGCCCTAAATGAGCTTTCAGTATAGTTGGGAAGATAAAATATTTGCATCTACAAATAAAATAAACTATATTAAAGTATCAGACATATTTATATATATGTGTGTGTGTGCATGTATATATGTGTATATATGTGTGTGTGTGTATATATATATATGTATATGTATATACATACACACATACTATAAGATAGTAGAGTTTGGAAAAAGTGGATATATCCCCATGGACTGGGATAGAGGTTGAGTTATGAGCTACAACTCAAAAAATGAAAAAGGATAATAATAATAATATGGACAATAAATCCAAATTGTTGGAAACCTAATATGGTCTAGGTGGCTTACATGCATTATCTCATTTAACCCATGTAATATTCTTATAAAGTAGGCAACACCAATATTCTCACTTTTCAGGTGAGGGAATTGAGGTTTAGAGAAACTCGGCAACAGTGCCTAAAGGCACACGACTGTTAAATGGCAGAGCCAGCGTCTAAACTCTAGGCTTTTCTGATTCCAGAACCCATTCTTCTTTTACCATACCAGGATGCCTTCTGTTAGGGAAGAGAAACATTCTGACACAATCGGACAGAGGAGATGATGCAAGCAAATGCACACAGGCACTGATGTTTAGGGATCAATGAAGGGAACATCTGACTAGTACAAAGAATTTATGTGTAGAAAGAAAGAGAGGAGTGCCTAGAAAGTTAAGCTGGGGCCTGATTGTGAAGGTTTGTGTAAGCCAGGCTAAGATTGGCCTCTGTTCTGATAGTACCAAGGACAGGAGATAGGGACCCAAAATTTGTGTGGTATTGATGTCCCCTATGAGTAGTCTCTGACTTTAATCTGGGCTTTGGTTTTGTTTCTTCCTTTTCCTTAGAAAAGGAATGCTATTAATATTGCCACTTGTTTGAAGTTTCCAGGTAGATTTTGTTTATTTATGAGTCCCCTGAGAAAGTGTGTACATGCGGGAGGCAAAAAAGAGTTTGACAGCTCAAAATGCCTTGACCTACCAAGGATATTTTTGTAATGCACCAAACATCCTTATACCCAGTCTAGGAGATGGTGATCTACTTCTCTCACTATATATTGGTGAGAGGAGATGAGTGTCACCATGGAAAAAATTTTTATTTCTTCTGATTAGCAAAGAACCACAAGATCTTCTTCAGCATAGCGTTTAAAAAGCTGGGAAACTGCCACTTGTATAACATAGGCAGTTCCTAACTTGCAAATGGGTTGACTTCCAAAAGTTCATTTGTCAAGCAATTTTTTTGTGACTTGGAGCACAGTATGCCTTGGAAACAATGCTATATAAAAATGGTACTTGATTTTTCTTTCCATTTTTTCATGGAGATGATGGAATACTAAAGATTTTTTTCTTAGGCAATCTTAAATTCCATAGGAACTTGATGATCTGGTCATAATTATGCTTTCAAAGGTCTATCAGGAGAACCAGTTAGAAGATTCTGGTGTGAGCAATAGGAAAAGTTACACACTTTTCTATGTAATATGCTACCATCTACTTAGTTTTCTTTTTTTCTTTTTTTAAATTTTTTATTGATACATAATAATTGTACATATTCATGGAGTACATGTTATATTTTGATACAAGCATATAATGTATAATGATCAAATCAGGGTAATTGGGACATGATTCACTTCAAACATTTATCATTGCTTTATGTTGGGCACATTTGAATACTTCTAGCTATTTTGAAATATAATAAATTATTGTTAACTATAGTTGTCCTATCCATCTACTTATTTTTAAAAAATAAAATAAAAGCCTTTTAGAGAAACTCCTGGTTTTCCAAGGAAATGTCCAAATATTTAGAGCTATCAATAAAACAGCTTCAGCAGTTTTGATGCTTTCTAAGAGCAATTTCTTTCCAGCTTACATATGTTCTATAAAGGACTGACCATTTATATAAGTGAAGCAGGAGACCACCTGTGGTATGAGTTGAAAGGCACCACTATTATGTCCTTATATTCCAAATAAAATTGCCAGTATTCTGCCAGAGTGCCAGAAATTCTACCATAGCTATTCACTTTGTGCACTGGCATTTTTATCTTCAGTAACTAAAGTGGGGATACATTTTTGTGTAGTGTAAATCATCAAGGTATTCCCAGCCATCAACAGCTCAGCATGAGTTAGTTTACCAGGTAGAGAGTGCTGAGAGCACTGGCCAGGGAATAGGTAAATTTAATGGTAGATGTAGGAAATTAGAAATAATATGTTCAAGTTTTATACAGAGCTTAGGCAAGACAGGCTTGGATAAGGTTATAAGAAGGGATCTGTGCCCAAAGATACTGGTTTCTTGATAGAGGCAGTGAATTTGCTTAGGGTGAAATAGGGTAATTTTCACAATATAGAATAGTGGAGCAGGACAGAGAATGGACAGGAGAAATTAGGACTTGTGGTTTGCTTAGACAAAGTAGGATCAGCAAAATGTTGTGGCTTGGAGGAGCAAACTGGTTAAGAAAAATCAAATTGACTTTGTTGATAGGCAAGCTTAGTTAACCAAAGGCAGCAAGCAGTGTCAGGCAGATACTATTAGTCTAAACAGGTCAGAGGTCAATATTTGTTAGCACAACTAAGGTAGGAAAGAAGAGTTAAAGAGACTTGTGTAGGTCCAGAGTCTAGGAAATTGGAAATACCGACAACAATGAACAGGAAATACTGAAATAAACATTGTCTTGGGGGTGAACCTACTCCACTTTGTATTTTTTGTTTTTTGCCAGTGAGTATAGGCTTGTTTTCACAAGTGTGAATTATATATAATACATACTTATAGGCCTGTGAGTGTAGCTGCTCCTACTTGAGGCAGGGAAAAAGTGTTATCAACTTTGTCTATTACAAATTCCATATATTAGAATGTTATTATTCTCCTATATGTGTGCCTTAAAAGAACCGGCTTGGATCTTAGTCAAAAAGACCCCCTTGTGCCAGGTGAGATTAGTTAGGAAAGTCTGCCTAGAGCTGAGTTAAGAGGTGTCTTTCGAAGAATGGGACAGAAATGGTGATGGGCTAAGGAAGGAACAGTCTAGTTTCATACCATGCTTTAAAAGCCAGCCTGGCAAGACTAGAAATAAGGGCACAAATGAAACTAATGAAAATCATGGAAGTCCAAGTAAAATCTTAACGTAGCTTGTATTATTATTAGACTTAGTGTCTGATTCTCAGTACAAGAATCTCTTCTGATTCAATTGTGCGGATGCTCTAGTACCTGAGGGCAGCAAGCCAGACTAATGCCTGACTGGGAGAGTAAATAAGCTTCCTGCATTTGAATGATGTTAGAGACTGTGCTTGGAAGCTTCAAAGATGACCCTCCCCAAATTCCCAACTCCTGGTATTCATGTCCTGTGTAATCCTCTCCCCTTCAGTATAAATGGAACTTACTGACTCTCTTATAATAAACAGAACATGTCAGAAATAAAGGGATGCCACTTCCTAGATTAGGTTATAAAAAATGGTGTTTTCTGTCTTGAGTGCCTGCTCTGTCTACTTCTCTTGCTTACTCTGAGGGAAGCTAGCTGCAATGTCATGAGTTGCCCTGTGAAGAGGCCCAGGAAGGAACTGAGGTAGACATCCACAGAGAACCTGAGGCCCTCTGTCCAGTAACTTATGAGGAACTGAATCCTGACAATAACCACATGAGTGAGCTCAGATGCAGATCCTCCTCCAGTCAAGCCTTCCGATGATATTGCAGCTCTGGCCAACAGTTTGACTATGACCTCATGAAAGGCCTTGAGCTAGAGGTACCTCACCAAGCTATGCCCAAATTCCTGACCTATGGAAACTATCAGATAATAAATGTTTGTTATTTCAAGCTGCTGAGATTTGGGGTAATTATTAATGCAACAATAGATAACTAATACAGAGCTGAATTCTCATATTCCTGCCTATTCTGTGGGTAGGAGTAAGCTATTATTTGGTATTCTGGTTATCCACAGCTTCATGATTAGGGAATTTTCCCACTTCTGAGAGGGTAACAGCATGTACCAGTCCTCCACAGTTTCTGGAGTCTTTGGGGACTCTCCCAGTCATCCCAAGGAGGTACTCCTATCAGTGTATAGAGATAATGAGAAAGTCTTGTTGGAGCACAGTAGTATAGTAGGGTATGTTCAAATCCTGGTTCTGCCATTTATTAGTAGTGGGACCTTAGACAAGTTACACCATGTCTCTGTCTCAGTTTTTCTTTGTAAAATAGAAATAATAATAATAATGTTAACTATTTCACAGTTTGAGATGAGACTTTAATAAGTGGTTAAAATAGTATTTGGCATAAAATGAGTGCCATATAAATATAGGTTAAGTAAAATAATCTACTCTGTCCCTGCCCCTCAGTCCTCTGTACCTATGAACCTAGTAGACTATAAGCTGATTGAAGGTAAGACAGTGTCTTATTCTTCCCTATAACTCCAATACCTAGCACAAGATATGATACGAGTAGAAGCTCAGAAAATGAGAGTCAAATTGTACTAATAACAGAATGGTCTCTTTTAAAACATAACACTATCAGTATGGGGATGATGGTTAAAACATTCCATTAGTTTCTTCTCTGTTTTGGACCTATTTGACTCTGCCCAGTGAATTATACAGACATGGATGTGTTTGTGCTGGAGCAGTTTATCACCAATTTGGAGCCCAGTCAGAGCTCACAAGGTGCTTGCTGAGGTTCCTCAGTCAGCCTGAGGCCTCGACAGCCAGAGTTGAAATGAAGCTTTTGTAACTGGTCACAGATAGCTCACATTTGGAGGGCCCATATTCTTGTCTAATGTTTTACTCACGTTACCTTTTTAATCTTTAAAACAATCCCATAGCAATTATCTTTTCTTTTAACAAATGACGGAACTAAGGTTCAGAAAAATTAGCTGATGTGCTCAAGTTTGCAGAGCAGAGATTTGAACCCAAGTGTTCTGTCTTTAAAACTTATTCTTTGGAGTCAGAAGACTTGGCCTTTTTATCCCTTAATGCCTCTTTATAAGAGCAATTAACCAACTAGATCATACCTACCCAAAACAGGGCCCAGAAATAGTGGCTGCTGAATCCAGAGCAGACATGACAGATTCAGTACTTTTAGGGACTTGTCTAGGAGTTTAATTGATTTTAGAGGTAGGTCAGGAGCCAAGGGTCCTAAGCAAGCAGAAACATGGTACTATAGGGCAAATAATCAACCGACTGTTAGCAGGTTCCTTAGGGTTTAAGGCAGAGTGATCACTGGGCTCAACTCACACTAGTTCAGGAGAAGTCAGGCCAGAGCAATGATCTTGAATCCCAGCTCTGCCATTTACTAGCTGTGTGACTTGGGACAAGTTATTTAACATCTTTAACCTTCATATTTACCAACTATAAAATGGTAATATTAACTACCTTATATGGTTGTGAGGATTCAGTAACACATGCAAAATTTTCATCACAATTCCTGGTATATAAGAGTGATTCAATAAATGATAGCTATAATTTTCACTAATAATAAAAAGAATAATAAATATAATTAATAGTAAGTTTTTAAAGTTATAATAAGTATACAGATCCTTGAAGCATTCCCATGAGATTTCTCAGGATCATGTAACTTTTTTGAATGAATTCAGATATCTCAGAGGAAGCAGGGGACAGGATATATGGTTTGGAGTCAAACTACTCAGGTCCAATTCTTACCTCTAACACTAGCTGACATGACCTTTAGCATCTTGCTTAAGAACCTTGAATCTCATTCTTCATCCGTCAAAGAGGTATATCAGTCAGCTTTATGAAGAGAAATAGAACCAGCGCGATGTAGTATATATTTCAAGGAATTGGTTCACTTGATTGTGGGGTCTAGCACATCTGAAATCTGTAGGGCAGGCTGACAGGCTGGAAACTCAGGCAGGAGTTGATGCTGCAGTCTTGAGGCAGAATTGCTTATTCTCCAGGAAAACTCAGTTTTGCTTATTAGGCCTTCCAATTGATTGGATGAGGCCCACTCGCATTATCAAAGATAACCTGCTTTAAAGTCCACTGATTGAGATGTTAACTACATCTATTAACGCAAAACACCTTCATGGTAAAACCTAGATTAGTGTTTGGTTGAATAACTGGGTGCTACATCCTACTCAAATGGACACATAAATTGACCATCACAAATGAGTAATAATAGAATCTGTCTGATAGTTTTACTGAAAGGTTTAAATTAAATAATCCATGTAGAGAACTCTACCCAATGCTTGCCACACAACATGGGTTGGTCTCTAGTTTATGATGGCAAGTGTGACTCAGTCTCTTAACTGAAATAAGCACCACTGCATCATATCTCTCAGTTTCCAGGCACTCAACAAGTACCAATCCTGAAGTGTCTAGAACTGGGTTGAGGCTGCATTGATAAGGGGATGGTACTGGCAATTGGCTGAGAGAGCAGCAAAAGAGGATGGGTTCTTTAAACCTAAGTGGGCAGTAAGGTCAGCAAAGGCAAGCTCAGGGATTCTGGTCTGCTGGTCAGCAAAAGCAACAACCTTTGACAACCTTCCTGAAGCTACTTCCTTGGCCTAAGCCACCATCTCCTCTCACCTGGAGCAGAATAATAATCTCTTTATCAGTTTCTGGCTATTTCCCCTTGCTTCCTTCAATCCATTACTCACACAGCAGCCAGAGTTGTCCTGTTAAAATGTAAATTGGCTTCTGTCACTTCTCTACTCAGAACCTTCTGCATGGCTACCCATCTCACTCAGCGAAATCCAAAGTCTTCTCAATGGACTATGATTGGGCCACTAGTTCCTTATCTCATCCTTGTGCCCCCTTAATTCACACCACTTCTGCCACACTGGCCTCTTTTGCTATTCCTCGAACACACCAACTATATTCCTGCTTCAGGTTCTTTGTCTTGGCTATACCCTTTTCCCAGAGGCTCTTCCCCTTAGATAGCCACATGGTTCATTCCCTGACATGCTTTAGGTCTTTGCTTAAATATCCCATATTAGTGAGGCTTACCTTGACCACCCTATTTAATTTAATTTTACAGAATCAAAGAGTCTAACAGTATATCTTGTTAGATACAGTATGTCCTCATAATGTATACATTATTTCTTGTACAATGATATGAAATAATATGGGAAATATTCATGATAAATTATTAAGTGAACAGTGCAAGTTAAAAACAATAGTTTCATATTTTTTCCCCACCCCCCCTTTCCCGAGTCAGCACCTTCAAGTGTTACCACTCCCCAAACGGTGCGCAATGCACTCATTGTGTAGGCATACCCCCATCCCCTCCCCTACCCCCCACCTCAGTCTGATGTCCAATTGGTGTCGTTCCCAGATTTGTATTTAGGTGATGATCAGGGAAACCAATTTTCTGGTGAGTACATGTGATGCTTGTTTTTCCATTCTTGGGATACTTCACTTAATATAATGAATTCCAACTCTCTCCAGGAGAACCATAGAGATGTCGTATCTTCATCATTCCTTATAGCTGAGTAATATTCCATGGTATACATATACCACAGTTTACTAATCCAATCATGTATTGATGGGCATTTGGGTTGTTTCCACATCTTTGCTATTGTGAATTGTGCTGCTATAAACATTTGGGTACATGTGCCTTTGTTACAGAATGACCTTTTTTCCTCTGGGTATATGCCCAGTAATGGGATTGCTGGGTCAAATGGCAGGTCTACTTGAATCTGTTTAAGATACCTCCATAATGCTTTCCACAGGGGTTGCACTAGTTTGCAGTCCCACCAGCAGTGTATTAGTGTTCCTGTCTCTCCACACCCACGCCAGCATGTGTTGTTTTGGGTTTTTTTGATAAAGGCCATTCTCACTGGGGTTAAGTGATATCTCATTGTGGTTTTGATTTGCATTTCCCTGATGATTAGAGATGTTGAACACTTTTTCATATGTTTGTTAGCCATTTTTATATCTTCTTTTGAAAAATTTCTATTCATGTCCTTTGCCCACTTTTTGATAGGGTTGCTTGATTTTTTCTTGCTGATTTTCCTGAGTTCTAAATAGATTCTTGTTATCAGTCCTTTATCTGATGTGTAGTATGCAAAAATTTTTTCCCATTCTGTAGGTGGTCTGTTTATTCTCTGGACTGTTTCTTTGGCTGTGCAGAAGCTTTTTAATTTAATCATGTCCCATTCGTTTATTTTTGTTGCTGCTGTGATTGCCTTGGGGGTCTTCTTCATAAATTCTTTGCCTAGGCCAATGTCTGTAAGAGTCTTTCCTACATTTTCTTCTAGAATTCTGATTGTATCACGCCTAAGGTTTAAGTCTGTTATCCACGGTGATTTGATTTTTGTGAGAGGTGAAAGCTGTGGGTCCTGTTTCAGTCTTCTACAAGTGGCTAACCAAGACCACCCTATTTAAAATTTCAACTGCTTCCTACAACACACCATTCCTCTTTCCTGACCTGGTTTGTTTTCTCTATAGCCCTTATCACATCACAATATGATATTAACTTATTAATTACTTTTGTTTAATGTCTGTCTACCCCTGATATACTCTGAGCTTCATGACAGTGGAGAACTTGTCTGTTTTATTTTTGCTGGATCCCCGGGAATGGCACATATTAGATGTTTTATGAGTATTTGTTGAATGAGTGAATGAATAAAGGGGCTATGAGTTTTTATATCAGTGATTCAGACTTGAATCAAGGGACTGTGAGTCTTTATATCAGAATTTCATGCTTCTGAGTGACAAAAGAGTCTCTCAGAAAGATAAGTTTCTGGTCCTGTGTTCAGGATCTGAGTCAGAAGAGAATCATAATAATTCTGGTATTCCATCAGATACGTGATAAATTCTCTGAATATTCACACTCTAGAGTAGAATCCTCATGGATAAAGGGTTACAATGATCATAAGGCTAGGAGTGCCATTGCGATGGAGTGAGGCAATAAAATCTGGTTGTGGCTGGATATTGGATAGAGATTGAGTAGAACTAAGCAGAATCTAGGCAATGAGAACATGTAATTACCTTGGTGTTTAGGTTCTATTAGAGAATCACTATGGTTCCAAGGTACATGATAGGATACAAGGGCACATGTTAGGATATTGTATGTAGGACCAAGGCCATGTTACCTGTGGGGCATGGCCTTGAGGTTTACACCCAATAGTCATGAAAACAAGACTTGGATTACTAAAAGGGATGTCAATGACATCATTGTTATCTTCTTGCCACAGGCAGGCTTCCCTTCCACCTGTCCCAACCAACCCCATGTCCCTCCCTTCACACCACTTGGGAGGCAGTCAGATGGCCAATTAAGCTATTGGCTACTAACAGCAAATAGGATTAGTGGTGGATCATGGGTACCCCGAATTTAGATCCTAGTCATTCTGAGTCTTTCTGGACTGTTGGAACTGAGTTTTGGGTAGTGATGAGATAAGCCAGAACAAGGAGAGCTGAAGACTGAAATCCAAACAGACCTACTGGGAAACAAGTGATCCTAGAAGTTCTTTGGAATAGGCCACAGAACAAACACATAAAACATGGGAAGAATGTAGTTGTAGGTAATAGGCAGATGCTCCTGGAAATCTCAGGTACCAGGCACAGAATGACACTAAAAAGGACCTAGTTATTGTAACAAGGAAATAAGACAGAACTTGATCATAAGGAACAAATAAACAAATAAAAACACAATTTTATGTCAGAGGAGGATATGCAGCAGGGAATACTAGTTATGGTTTTCTTAACTTCCTCCTGACTAGGGTCCTGATTGATCCCAGAGGCTAAAATTTCACTGAGGCTAAAGCATGAGACTAAATGATCCCAGCAGAGAAGATTAGAAGTCTTTGTGGACAAGGGGTTGGATAAACACTTAAAAGTTTATTTTTGGGTCATCCCATTCCTACAGGCCCCACTAGACTTTTAGATGTGCATTGGTATTAGCAGAACCTTAAGTACCAGAGTTTTTTCCTGATTTTTATAATTATGACAATGATGACCCAAGCAGTGAAAAAATAGCCCATCCATTTTGGTAATACAGGTATGATGAATTTGTGCTGACACTGTGAGTGATCAGAGACTTTATGGATTCCTAGAAAAGTGGCCTCCTTTGGTCATGGGGAATGCCTTCTTCAGGTAAAGGACAATGTGCTATGATGGCAGCTTGCATCACCACCCATCAAACCATGTCTCTCCAAACTAACCATGTCGTTCAGTAGTGTGGGTCCTGATCTCTCCTAACAGTATTATAAAAGGATCCTTCTATGCTTTTTGGGGAAATGGGCTTCCCATGGTCTCTTCTGTTATTTATGGGCTCTCAGTGGAAGAGGCAAGGATGTTGTCGTGATGTTTTATGAGTCTGGTTAGCTTTACAGTGTGAGAAACTTGAGCTATGTTTTGGGACCAAAATAATACCCTCACTTCCTCCTGCCAACCCACACTAGAAAAAAAAAAAAGAAAGAAAAAGAAAAAAATCACTATCCCAAAGCCAAACAGAAGTCTGTGCCTGTGGTTTGGCCACAAAGAGAGCGTTGTTCCAGCAAAAATGATAATCCCAGTGAGAGGACAGCAGGGAATTGGCAACCAACAAGATCTGGTAAGGAAGGAAATCAATAGATTGGGAGATTGGGACCAAGTAGAATAAGGGTACAAATGAGGTGGGGGGAGATATGAGAGAGAGGAGAGAGAGAGATGAATATATATATATATATGTGAGAGAGAGAGAGATTTTTCTATAGAGCTCGAGAACACCTACTCACATCCACCAACCACATTAATTAGATCTTCCTACTTTAAGAGATAAAATAAATGGTGGACATGGGCCCTTGGGACCTTGTCTTTATTTCTATCACTATCACCATCACCTGGTATGATGCTAAAGTTAAATAATCCTTGCCCCAATAGAAAGGTTCTTAGGATTTTATCTCATCTGGGGGATTTTGGATGAAGATAATAACCTTTGTACCATTTCCTTTGTCATTAATGGAGCTCAATTATCCTGAAAGTTATGGGTTTTCTGACAAGATGTCTTAGGCTTAACAGCAATGTTGAAAGACTGTTTTTCCTAGCTCCCTTGCTTTATGACTGGGTAGTTTACTGGCCAAAATGGTGAGTTCAGGACAAGGTGAGTTAGGGGAAAAAGTTGGAAGATCTCCATGGCTGAATTTAGTAGCAATCAAGTAACTCTTGAAGTTCCTTTTTTGGATTCCTTAAAAATAACTAGGGCCCTGAGGAGTCCAGAACCCATAATATAATACAAGTGACTCATCTGAGCTCAGTGAGAAATTAGAGCTTCCATTCTAAAAGCTTATTCATCTTAATTCCTTCATTTCATAGATATGAAAACTGCGGTTCAAAGAAGAAAAGTGATTTGTCTAAGATCACCCAACCAGTTAACAACAGAGCTAGACTAGTGTCAAGGTGTCTCCTGACTTTGGGTAGTGTTTATTGTAGTATATCTCAGAAAATGAAAATCTAGGGTCTATTTGGAAATTCCATTCAGGGATGATTGTATAGGGTAGAGGAACCTGTTCTCTTGGAGTTTTTGTCTGAGAGTGAAAAGATTGCAGTGGACCAGCCACCATGATACTTTGCTTGGAGATTCAGCCCCTTGGGCACTTGCCCAACCAAATTTAGAGTCATTCTACCCTGGAAAATTCTAGGTGTTTTCCTGTGAAAGTTTCTGTTTATATGTGGTGGGTTATGAATTGGTGTTTAAATTTTGGTACTGACCCCATGTTTTCAGGCAGACTAAGGAGCGGAAATAAAATGATTCAAGAGTGGTTTCTAGTGGCTGAAGTAAGATTGAATTAGGAACTAGGAAGGTTATTTGCTTGAGTCGAAGCAGAGGAAATACATTCCTTATATTGATTGTAGATAGATGGTAAACTTGGCCCTGTCCTCCAGGCAGGAAAATTGTGAACACAAATGAAAAGGATCTAACAACTATTTGTTACTTAGGTCTCCTCTGTCAGCATGCTGCTGAGTTCCTTAGCAATATTCTGAACATGTGGAGTCACCCAGTTGGCCCTGTTGTTCTGACTGCTAATCTTTAGCTGAAATTTGGACTAGACCAGTGTTTTTAAAACTGATCTTTAGAATCACCTGGGGGATTTTTCTTATTTAATTAAATCTAGAATTGGAATGCTTTTTAAGCATACTGATTCCTAGGCCCTACCTCCAAGGATTTAGATTCAGGAAGTGTGGGACATGGCCTGGAAATCTGTATTTTTAACCAGCTCTCCAGGTGATTTTGATGATCATGTAAGTCTGGTGATCATTGGACCAGGTTTTTTCTCTTTTGTCTAGTTCTGCCTGTTAAAGGCTCCTCTGTGAAAAACCCACATGATGACAGACACTCTCTGCTTAAGAAAACCAAGGCCTACAGATGCATAAGGGAGGGGTAATTCACATAGCCAGAAGAATTCTGGGTTTAAGGAAAAGGAGTCACAGTGGCAAACCATTAAATAGGAGGCTTTCCTACTGTTTGAATTCTTTATTTACAGATTTACATTTAGCTGGTTGACAGAGAAACTAGAGGAGGAGGCAGAGATTCATAACTCGTGTTAGGGGTTCATAGCACCTTGAAGATTCAGGAGATAAGAATATAAAACAGCTCTGAAGTGATATTTCACCCACAGAGAAAAAAGCATTTGCTTGATAAAAATTTGATTCTCTCACCCTCATCCCCTGGATATTTTTACAGGCATGTTGATTTGGCTAAGTGAGATTTCACCTATGCTAAGCTGAACCCAGACACAAGTTGGAACATGTCTGGGAGGCAAAGCATCTGAGTTTGTATTGCTTTCTGTAATTACACACTCTCTAACCATTTCTTCTCAGGCTTCCTGCAACTTGTGACAGTCAAATGCTATTGAAATTCCCTCACCATTTGTGTAGGGTTCTAAAGTAATAAATCACCAGGGAGAGAATGCTTTTAATTTGAGATGTTGTGAACTGCTTTGAGAGAGTGCCACTAGGCGAAGTACTACAACACCAAGCTGAGGTCCTCAAAGTAAGAGTTAAAATGAACCAGCAGAGCAAGTTGGAGCTGTTTCAATTTGCCTCTCTGTTTATTGTGTTTATTCTGTAGGTTTTCACAAACACAGGGCCTAAGCCCTCAGGATTGGTACCTCTGCTGGGGCACCCTGCTCATCTCTGTTTTCCTGGCCATGTCAGCTCTATAGTAACCCTCCCTTCTCCTCAGTGAAAAGCCTCATTCCCTCACTACCCTCCATTAGCTAGCTACAGAAGAGAAAACACCTGCCTCAAGTGTTAGTCATGATAATAACAATGCTTAACAGGAAGCCCAGGAGGACTTCCTTCACAAAATAAGAACTCAGAGGCGATAGTTCTCAACTGTGGCACTTCAAATTCTGTGGAAGTGGGCTGGGGATATATATACATTTGGGGATGAAGCTTGCCTTTTTAAAATAACACTTAGTAAACTTTTATTTAATTTTTATAATAAAAATGTTATTTATTTATTTATTTTCCCAAACTGCAGTCAGTCCAATCCATGGACGTGGAACTGATGAATACGGAGGGATATATCTGTATTTATAGTGGAATCTACACAATATTTTTGGAATTCTGACTAGGAGATGTCTCTATTCTCCCCCATTTATATATTTAGTCAATAATTTATTTATGTCAATATAAACTCATGGATGTTTATGTTATACTTTGCATTATAATCCAGCAATACTACCTCATTTATTTTGTTGCTCAGTTTGTCCCAGCTTTGGTCACTGAGAGCTCCTTTAGTTGGCTCCTGTGTCCCTTTGATATGCTCCCTTCAATGTGTGTGTGTGTGTGTGTGTGTGTGTGTGTGTGTGTTTGAGTACTTCCTTACTTTTGGACATTGCAAGATGTTCCAGGTTCATTTTGTATATCCCCTACTCCAGTCCTTGAATCAGCTATTTGTCCTAGGGACCCAGTTTTCTTTTATTAGAGAATGCCATTAAAAATCAATGTGCTTATTGTTGTTACTGCGTTTAGATTGTTTCTAGGCCCTTTCAACTAACAGAGCTAGGAAATTTATATGTTTATACTAACAGGTATATACATTTATCTATATCTGTATCTAACTGTCTACCTATGTTTATTAAGCTAAACATGTGTTCATATTGATATCACTGATTCCAGTCCATTGCCATATGGATCATTGTAGCCTCCTCCCCTTGCTTATCCTTCATCTCCCTCTCTAAAAGTAAGAATCCTGGCTCCCAACATCTGCCATCCATTTACTTATTGCTCAATTCCAGTATACACGTACAGAAGTTTTAGAATTGTTAACTCATACCCCCTTGGGAAACAACTTTATCAACTAGAATATGGTGCTTATAAATGGTTCCTTTTGCATTTTAGTCTTACAGATCCCACTCATTTCCAAGGGTACATAGATTAGCAGCATTAACCTTTATCCTCTTCAGTGAGGTAATGTCATATATTTGTAATACAGTTGGATATTTTGCCACAGTCTGCATTACATTCCAGATTCCCAGATATCCTAAATGAGTTTTTCCTTAATTTGTATACATTAAGGTTCACTCTTTATGCTATAGCATTCTGTCAGTTTTAACAAATACATGCTGTCTTATATTCAATACCACAGTATCATATACAGGAATTCTACCACCATAAAAAATTCCCTGTGCTTCACTTATTTACTCTTCCCCCTTTGAAAATCTCTTGTAACCACTGTTCTATTTTCCATATTTATAGTTTTGCCTTTTCCAGAATGTTATATAAATGAAATGATACAAAATGCAGCTTTTCAGATGGGCTTCTTTCACTTAGCAATTTGCATTTAAGACTCATCCACACTGTTGCATAAATTTATGGTATATTCCTTTTTATCACTAAATAGCATTCTATTGTATGGATGTATAGAGGGTTAATCCATTTACATATTGAAGGAAATCTTGGGGCTTCCAGTTTTTTTGGTGATTATGAATAAAGCTGCTATAAACATTCACATGCAGGTGTTTCTGTAGGTATAAGTTTTCAAATTAGTTGGATAAATACCTAAGAGTATGATTGTTAGGTCATATGGTAAGAAAATGTTTATATTTATAAGAAATGACCAAACTGTCTTCAAAGTGACTGTATTATTTTGCATTCCTGCATCCTCATCAGTATTTGGTATTGCCACATTTTTGTGTGTGTATTTTAACCATTCTAATAGGTATATATTGGTATCACACTGTTGCTTTAATTTATGTTTCTCTAAAGGCAAATTACATTGAGCATCTTTTTATATGCTTGCCATCTGTATATCTTCTGTGATGAGTTGTTTGCTCAAATCTTTTGCCCATTTTTTAATTGGGTTGTTTTTTTATTATTGCTTTTTAACTTTTAAGTCTCCATAGTATATTCTAGCTACAAGTCCTATAGCAGGTTTAAATTTGCAATTTTACCTCTAGTCTGTGGCTTATCTATTCATTTTGGGAAAAATGTCTTTCACAGAGCAAAAGTTTTTCTTTTTTCATTTTAATAAAGTTAAACTTCCATTTTTTTATTTCCTAGTTCATGCTTTTGGTGTTACATATAAACTCATCACCAAGAACAAGATAAATTTTCTCCTATTTTTATCATAGAAGTTTTATAATTGTACAATTTACATTTAGTTTTATGATCCATTTTGAGTTACTATATTTTAAGGTGTAAATGTCTGTGTCCAGGTTTATTTACACATTTTTTTACATATGGGCTTCCAATTATTTCAGCACTATCTTTTCTCCATTGAATTGCCTTTGTGCCTCTGTCAAAAATCAGTTGATTATATTTGTGTATGTCTACTTCTGGGCACTCTATTCTATTTCATTGATCAATATATCTATAGTTTCTGCAGTATTGCACTGTCTTGTTTATTTGAGCTTCATAGTAATTCTTGAAATTGGGGAATATAAGTTTTTCAATTTTGGTTTTTAGAATTGTGTTGGTTATACTTATTCCTTTGCCTTTCTCTATACATTTTATTAATATAATCAGTTTGTCAATATGTTAAATTGCACAGCATGGTGACTATAGTTAATAACGATGTATATTTCAAAATAGCTAAAAGAAGTCGTTTTAAATGTTCTCACCCAAAAGAAACAATAAGTATTTGAGGTTATGAATATGTTAACTAGCCTAATATATTGTTTTTGAAATGTTTAAGTCAACAAATATATTTTCTTTATTAAATAGAGAGGTATTAATGTCAGCTTTTTCTAATTGAGTATGTTTTGATAGTTTGTGTCTTTCAAGGATTTGGTACATTTCTTCTAAGTTATCAAATTTGTGGTTATTTAGTTATTCATAGTATTCTTTTATTATCCTTTTAATGTCTGCACAATCAGTAGTGCTTGCCCACCCTTCATTCATGGCATTGAAAATTTATGTCTTCTCTCTTTTTCCTTATTTAATTTGGCTAAAGGTTTATAAACTTTATTGCTCATTTCAAAAAAATCATTTCAGGTTTTGTTCATTTTCTCTGTTTTCCTATTTTCAAATTCATTGATTTTTACTCTAATTTTTATGATTTTCTTTCTCCTACTCACTTTAAGTTTAATTTCCTCTTCTTTCTCTAGTTTCCTAAGGTAGAAACTTAGAGTATTTATTTTATATATTTTGGAAACAATTTATGCATTTAGTGTTAGAAATTTACCTCTTAGTATTGCTTTATCTCTATCCCACACATTATGATAAGATGTCATTTTATCATTTATTTATATTTAGTTCAAAATATTTTTAATTTCTCTTAAGACTTCTTCTTTGACCCATGGGCTATTTGGAAGTATGCCATTTGATTTCCAAATATTTGGGCATTTTCCAGCAATATTTTTATTATTGGTTTGCAGTTTAATTGCATTGTGGTCTTAGAACATTCTTTATATGATTTATATTCTTTCAAAAATTTTACAGTATGGTTTCATACCCCAGAATGTGGTCTTTCTTGGTGGGCATTCCATGTAAGCATAAGCAGAGTGTGTACTGTGCTGCTATTGGATAGAATATTCTATAAATATCAATTAGATCAAGTTGACTGGTAGTGTCATACAGGTCATCTATATCCTTACTGATTTTCTGCCTGCTTATGTATTAATTACTGATAGAGGGGTGTTGAAGTGTCCAGGTATAATACTGGATTTGTCTTTTCAGTTCTATCAGCTTTTACCTCATGGATTTTGGTGCTGTTGTAACTTGTATACAACTTCAGTATTATTATGTTGTCTTAGTCCATTTGTGTTGCTATAAAGGAATACCTGATGCTAGGTAATTTATAAAGAAAAGAGGTTTATTTGGCTCACAGTTCTGCAGGCTGTACAAGAGACATAGCTCCAACATCTGCTTCTGGTGAGGGCTTCAGGATGCTTCATGGTGGAAGGTCATGAAGAACTGGCATGTTCAGAGATCACATGGTGAGATAGCAAACAAGAGAGAGGAGAGGGAGGTACCAGACTCTTTTTAAAAACCAGCTTTTGTGGGAATTAATAGAGCCAGGACTCACTCCCCACCCTGAGAGAGGACATTAATGTATTCATGAAAGATCCACTCCATGACCCAAACACCTCCCAATTAGGCCCCACCTCCAACATTGGGGACCAAATTTCAACATGAGGTTTGGAGGGTCAACTATCCAAACTATAGAATTCCACCTCTGGCTCCCCTAAATTCATGTCCTTCTCATATGCAAAATATAATTATTCCATTCCAATAGTCCTCCAAAGTCTTAACTTGTTCTAGCACCAACTCAAAAGTCCAAAGTTAAAAGTCTAACCTATTCATCAACACCTTTTCATTACCCCTTCCCACCACCCTTACCAATCTCTAGTAGCCACCATTCTATTCACTACCTCATTGAGATCAATTTTTTTTTAGGTCCCATATATGAGTGTGAAAATGCAATATTTGTCTTTCTGTGCCTGGTTTATTAGAAGGAAAAAGTTCTAGTGTTCAATAGTGCAATGGGGCAACTATATTTGGCAATGATTTATTATATTTTGGAATAGCTAGAAGTTTTCAAATGCTCCCAGCATGGGGCAATGATAAATGTTTCAGGTGAATCATGTCCCAATTGCCCTGATTTGATCACTGTATGTTGTATGCTTGTATCAAAATATAACATGTACTCCATGAATGTACAATTATTATGTATCAATAAAAAAAACTAACCTGTGACCCAAGGCAAGTTGCTCATAACCCTGAACCTGCAAAATCAAAATCAAGTTATTTACTTCCAAGATATAATGTTTGTATAGGCACTGGGCAAACATTCCCACTCCAAAAGGGATAAATTAGTCAGAAGAAAAGGGGAACGGGCCACTTGCCAATCCAAAACCCACTAGGGCCAACATTAAGCCTTAAAGCTCCAAAATAATCTCCTTTGACTTGATGTCCCACATTCTGGACATACTGGTATGAGGGGTGGGATACCAAGGCCTTGGGCAGCCCTGCCCCCGTGGCTTTGCTAGGCACAGCTCACCTGGCTGCTCTCACAGGTTGGAGTCCAAATGCCTGAGTCTTTTCCAGGCTCGCATTGCAAGCTGCTGGTGTTTCTATAATTCTGGGGTCTGGAGGGCAGCATCCCTATTCCTACAGTTCCACTAGGCAATGCCCCAGTGGGGACTCTCTTCGGGGGCTCCAAAGCCACATTTCCCCTCTGTATTGCATTAGTAAAGTCTGCAGGGCCTCTGCCCCTGTAGCAGGTTTCTGCCTGGGTATCCAGGCTTTCTGATACATCCTTTGAAATCTAGGTGGAAGCTGTCAAGTCTCTACCACTCTTGTATCCTGGGAGCCTGAAGAATTAACACCGTGTGAAAGGCTTATGGCTTGTGCCCTCTGGAGTGGTGCCCTGAGCAGTAAGTAGGTCCATTTGAGTCTAGGCTGGAGTCTGAGCAGCCAGGATGAAGGGAACAGCATCTCAAGGTGGTGCAGGGCAGCAGCAACCCAGGCCTGCCCCCTAAAACTGTTTTTTCCTCCTAGACTTTCTGAATTGCCTTTGGTGCCTTTAACCCATGGTCTGGGCTATTAGCACCAGGCTCCCTTTTAGTCATGCTAATCTCTTTAGCAAGTGGTTGCTTTGCAGCACCCCTGGATTCCTCACAGCACCCTTGAATTCCTCACCTGAAAATTCTCTTTCCTTCTTTACCACATGGCCAAGCTGCAAATTTTCCAAATTTTTATACTGTGCTTCCTTTTTAATTATAAATTTTAACTTTAGATCATTCATTTGCTGCTGTATCTGATTGTAAGCTCTTAAAAGCAACCATGCCACTTCTTGAACACTTTCCTGTTTAGAAATTTCTTCCTCCTGATACCTTAGGTAACCACTCTTAAACTCAGCCTTCTACCAAGCCCTAGGGTATGGACACAATGCAGCCAAATTCTTTGCTATGAAAACATGGTGACCTTTGCTCCAATTCCCAATAATTTCCTCATTTCCGTATAGGAGCTCCTCAGAATCGTCTTTACTCTGTATTTCTATCATCATTTTGGTCACAACCACTTAGCCAATCTCTAAGAAGTTCGTTCCAAACTTTCCCTTGTCTTTTTGCCTTTTTCTGAGGCCTCCAAACTCTTCCAAAGTCTGCCCCTTGCCCAGTTCCAAAGCCATGTTCACGCTTCCACATTTTCAGGTATCTTTATAGCAACACTCCAATCTTTGGTACCAATTTTATATCTTAGTCTGTTTGTGTTGCCATAAGGAATACCTGAGGTTGGGTAATTTATAAATAAAAGAGGTTTATTTGGCTCACGGTTCTGCAGCCTGTACAAGAAGCATAGCACCAACATCTGCTTCTGGTGAGGGGCTTCAGGCTGCTTCCACTCATGATGGAAGGCAAAGGGGAGCTGACATGTGCATAGATCACATGGTGAGAGAGGAAAAGAGAGAGAGAGAGAGAGAGAGAGAAGAGAGAGAGGAGGGAGAGGGGAGGGAGGTTCCAGGCTCTTTTGAACAATCAGCTCTTATGGGTACTAATAGAGCAAGAACTCACCCCTCACCAGGCAGAGGATTAATCTATTCATGAGGGATACTTTCCCATGACCAAAACACCTCCTGATTAGGCTCCACCTTCAACACTGAGGTTCAAATTTCCACAAGAGGTTTGGAGGGGGGGGTGTCCAATATCCAAACTATAGCATATATATTCTGGGAGAATTGATCTCTTTATCATTCTATAATTTCCTTCTTTATCTCTGATTATCTCCCTTGTCTACTTTGTATGAAACTAATATAATAACTTCAGATTAATTTATTACTGTTAGCATAGTATATCTTTCTCTGTACATTCATTTTTAACATATCTGAGACTATATTTAAAGTGATTTTCTTATAGACAGAAATGTAAATAAATATTTGAGTCTTTTAAAAAACTACTCTGGCAATCTCTGACTTTTAACTGGTATATTTAAACTATTTAAGATTAATTATTGTTATAGTTCGGTTAATATATGCCATCTTTTCAACTGTTTTCTATTAGTTTTATATTTTCTGTATTTCTTTTTTGCCCTCTTGTTTTGCTTCCTCTGGTTTTAATTGAGTATCTTTTGTGATTCCATCTTATCTCCTCTCTTGTTCTCTTGGCATATCATTTATGCTTCTTTTTTTTGGAAACAGTGTTCCACTCTGTTGCCTGGGCTAGAGTGCAGTGGCATGATCATACCTCACTGCAACCTCAAACTCCTGGGCTCAAGTGATCCTCCTGCCTCAGCCTCTGGAGTAGCTGGGACTACAGGTGCGTGCCACTACACCCAGCTAATTTTTTTCTTTTTAGTATAGATGGGGTCTCACTCTTGCTCAAGCTGGTCTTGAACTCCTGGCCTTGAGCAATCCTCCCTCCTTGGCTTCCCAGAGTGCTAGGATTACAGGTGTGAGCCACTGTGCCTGGCCTCATTTATGCTTTTCTAAAAAACATGTTAAACGGTATTAATTAGTTATTAAGGAGTACCAGCAAGGACCATGAGCAGACCTTTTTCTGGTCTTCACTCTGAGAACCTGGTGAATTCCTGGAGTGACAGTCCACATATATGTGATGACCCACCCCCCCATGACTCCAGAAGTTTCTGATTCTCAAGGTAGTCTGCACTCAGCCTTCAGAAATTTGTCTAAATAATCATTTAAATGTCCCTACCAGTTTAAGAATTTGTGTGGTTTCTGTTCCACATAAGCCAATTTTGAAGGCTATGTCTCTCTGGATGTGACTGTCTCTCCAGATTTTGGGGTGGTGATATGAGACTTCAGTTCTCATATGGGTCCAAGAATGTCATTGGTTTTATTTGTTAGTTTGTTCAGCCTTTTCTTGTTTTAATTACAAGAGTGACAAATTCCAAGCTCTTTGTGTGATCTGAAATTGAAACCAAAAGCTTTCCTTTTTATGCCCCAAATCACAGCCTCAACCAACCCCCTCATTCCACTATTTCTGCTACCTTTGAGTAAGGCTGATTCTGATCACCATATCTCTACATCTAGAATCAATTCATGCCCATAAAAAGGCATAAAAAATGGGCACAGTGTCTGGCAGAATACTAATTGGCTCATTAACTGTAAGTACATCATTTTATGTTCATTATCCAGGATCAGGTTAAGAATAGGTAAAATCCTGAACTGAATGTATTGTTAATGAATATATGCTTTTTTGCAATTACAATAAATAAATAGCATCTGAGAGGAGTTTAGAGGAAAAAAATGTGAAACAGATATGTTTTCTCTAAAAAGATTGTAGAAGAGTATGTTAGTGGACATACAGTGGTCATTGGTCATTGAGTTTCACTGGAAAACTAGGTTGAGGGGATAAGCTTTCAGGACAAGATTATTTCCTCTATGCTCTGGGATTTCATTCTTTTTGGGGTCATCATTCCTTGAGAAATATGGTGAAAGATCAGGACTTTCTTTCTAGAAAAAGTAACTTCCTGCAACAAAAGTCCATGTTCTGTAGATTCTTTTAGATTTTTTTTTACTGGAAGACTCATAATGGCCTGTGACACTCATAATGGCCTTAGTCCAGTTACATGCCTTGTAGGTCAACCCCTTACTTTTTTCTTGTCTCCACTGCTCAGGGACAGCAGCCTCCCTACTCAGAGAACTTGTGTTTAGATCAGGGGTCAGCAAAATTTGACTCACCAATAAAATAAAGTTTTATTGGAATACCCCACACCCGTCTTTTACACATTGTCTATGTCTGCTTTTGTGTTACAACAGCAGGGTTGAGTGGTTGTGGTAAAACCAAAAATATTTACTGTCTGGCCCATTATAGAAAATTTTTGCTAATTCCTGTTTTAGATGAAAGAGTCCAGAAAAGCACAGCTGATAAGAGCTAACTGATAAAAGAGTTACCCTGCCCAAAGATGTTTACATTTTTTTCAGGGATCAAAATGCTTTCAATATGAAGAATTGAATCTTCAGTACAGAATTTTGTTTCAGTGAGGAAATGCGTGATATCAATTGATAAACTCCTGACTCAGATCATTTACATATGTGGTCAGCCATATGTGGAAGCAGAAAAGGCTTCATCTGGACAATTCCTATAAATCAAGAATTCCCAACCAACACCAAATTGGCTCACACAAAACTTTATGGTAAATTCTATCTTTTGGTACTAAGCTGGCCTTCATTTCTTTCTCCCCTCAGCCAGTGCTCTCAAATGGCATCCCAGTTTCCCAGAAAAACAGGAGCTCTATTTGATGTTCTTTTCCTCTGGGCCTCAATATGGTGGCTTCCTAACACAAATACTAGTTTTCTAGTGCTCTTTGCTTAGAGGACCAGAGTAAGCAGTTATAAACAGCTTTTTCTGCAAACATTAATGTTCAGTGGGCCAGCAGAGGAACAAACATAGAGTTCACACAATGGCATTTCTCTCCAGTTTAATATTTACACAAGCTACTCTATAGTTGAAAGACCAAAGAAGCCAGTTTTGCTACTATCTACATAAAGGCCTTATCAGGGAAGAGCATCTGACAGAGAATGCTTTGACTTCACTGCCCATCTGGCCAGCCAAAGGTGCTGAGCATTCAGGTTTATGACTATTTATCCTCCTCAAGACTCTAAGCCAGTCTCACAAAGGATTAGTTCTTAGCTGGGGAAAAGGGGTATAAAGATAACCTAAGGTTTTTCTTTATTCTTTGTGCTACTTTTTTTCCTAGCTTCTTCTATTTCTGCTTCTCACTCCCACCTCACCCTGCCCTATCCTTTGTTTATTTCCTGTGAGCTTACTGTGTACTGTTTTGCCATTTTGCCAAATAACTTGGTTCTGTTGCATGAGATAACATGCTGTGGTGGAAAGATGTAGACTTTAAATAGGATATAAAGAATATAAATGATGTATTCAGAGAGAACTGAGCTCAGTTTTACAGAATGTTAGCTGATGTGAACTTAGGCAAGTCATCTTACCTAAATGAATCTCAATTTCTTCATCTATAAACTGAGAATAAAATACCCTATATCTCAAAAAGTGATTGTCTTAGTCTGTTTTCTCTTGCTTATAACAGAACTCCTGAAACTGGGTAATTTATAAAGAAAAGGAATTTATTTCTTACAGTTATGGAGGCTGAGATGTTTAGGGTTCAGGTGCTGCATCTGGTGAAAACCTTCTTGGTGGTAGGGACCCTGCAGAGTCCACAGGCGGCACAGGGCATCACATGGTGAGGGGGCTAAACGTGGTAGCTCAGGTCTCTCTTCTTCTTATAAAGCCACCAATCCCACTCCTATGATAACCTATTAATCCATTAACCCATTAATGGCTTAATGACAGAGCCCTCATGACCTAATCACCCCTTAAAGGCCCCAACTCTCAATACTGCCACATTGGGGATTAAATTTCAACATGAATTTTGGAGGGGACAAATATTCAAATCATGGCAGTGATTAAGAGGGTTAGTGGAGGTAATGCGTATAAAATACATAGCATGGTACTTGATACATTGTAAACACTCAGTAACACCAGTTACTGCCTCATTTTCTTCTCTTGCCTCATTCTTCTCAATGGGGTCTCTTGATTTCTATGGCTTACTTGGCCTCTGATTCATCTTTCCCTAGGCCCTTGTGTTTTACAGATGCTTTTCCTCTCTGTGCTCACAGTTTTGCTAGCCCTTTACTTAATCCAGTGGAGGCCACCAACTGACCTTTAGTTTGGATAGCTTACTGTAATTCCTAGGGACTTGGGAACCTGCACCTAATAACACCCCCTTCAATCATTTAGAAGTGTGGCAGAATCATTATGTGGTGATTTGCACATAAATGGTGCTGTGTTTTATTTAGGCATGACAGAAAAGAATGTGTAAACAACAGCATCTGCATGAATATGCATGTTGCTTAATGACACCATTATTTAATTTGCTCCTTTGCCAAGACTCACCTCACAGATGGTTTTAGGAAGGCCCCAGAAATTACATTGAAATCACTAAATATTCGTTCTTTTCTTGCCAATTCATTTAGTCTTTTAAGATTTGTTAGGGCATATCTAAGCAACAGAGATACCTCATATTGATTCAGATTCTCCTTTTAAGTAAACAATTGAGGAGATAAACTCTTCCAAACACTATGTCCTGAAAATAAGAAACAACCATTACATAGCCTTGTGTTACATGTCTTTTGTTAACTCCTCTCCCCACAATTCTTGTCCCTCTCTTCACCCCTATGTCTCATGTATACTATCGACCTAGGCTCTAGTTTTTACTACCCTTTCTTATATTCTTTTACTGTGTTAGATTGAATTGTTGATCATAATTCTTTATTTCCTTGTAGTGGTATTATATATTCACATCCTTGCAATGGCCTCATGATGGGCTGAATACACATTTCTATTCCTTAATGTTAGGCTTGGCTGTGTGACTTGTTTTGGCCAATGTGATGTTGGTGGATACATTGCTAACAGCAGCTTGAAAATGTGCTTATCTGGTTGAGATTAGCTCCTTTTGTGCTTCTGCCATCACCACAAGTTGAACTTCCTTCAAGTACCTTGTTGGTCTGAGAAGGAAAAAGGCTCATGGAGCAGACCTGGACCTGACCCACAGCTTGTAGCCAAATCTAACCAACTTAGATTAGACAAACCCAGGTGACCCAAAGACCCATTACCATGAGAATAAATGATTATTCTTGCATGCCATTGAGTTTTGGGAGAGACGTTATAGTTATGCAACAATATTAATAGCTAAGTAATACATTCACTTACCATATTTGAGTCTTCCACTCATGCATCCCTCACTCCTGAATACTTCCCCAGAATGCATATGCTTCTTTCCAGTATTCTGTGGATCATTTTCTGTGAAGTTTGGTATCTACTTTGTATGATGATTGGGGTGGAGACATGCTTCTTTACAATGATGATTACATTTCATGTTTATTATTGCTAAATAGTGCTTCATTCTTTTAAAATGTGAGTTATTGTCATCTCCTGAAGCCTGTGTACTAGGTAAGGCAGATTCTCCCCTTGCTAGATGGACAAAGTGACAAGATAAGTGATTTGTTCAAGATCATGGGGGAAATGGCAAAAAAGTTACCTAATTTCTATTCCAGTACTGTGCAAATCTTACCAAGCTCTAGGAAGAGAGATCGTATAATTTACTTCTGCTAAATGTCTTGGCTCCTAGCACAGTCTAAAACAGAATAGGTGCTCAAAGCATGATTGTTTTCTGGTGTAAGAACCAGCTGAAACCAATATTTACATGCCTTGGAGCATTTTTATATAAGAGATATTTCTTCTCTTGAGGGTAAAGAGGTAAACTTTCTTTCTGTAGTGCCTCAGGCTATATTTATGCACCCAACAAAACACAACAAGGTACAAAGAAATAGGCCAAGCATTGGCAAAGTTACTTCAACAGCTTGCCTGCAATCTAGACTGAAAAGTAGTTGGGAGTGTGTATGGCCTATTAATATTTTCCAAATGGCTGCAATAATATCTCTCATCCCATATGCTTTTCTACAGTGTGGTCTTGTCACTCCCATTTCAATAGGTGGAGTCTAATTCCTCTCACCTTGAATCTAGCTGCGCAGGATTATGCAAATATTAAGAGAAGAGTGGAAATGATGCTATATAACTAACAAGGATAGGTCACAAGAAGCAATACGTTTTCTGCCTTGTCCACTGGGACATTTATTTTTGGAGACTTGAACCATCATATAAGAAGTCCAGCTACTCTTAGAGCACCATGGTGAATGAAGTTCAGGTCACATGGAGAAGCCACATCTAGGTACCTTAGCTGAAAGGCCTAGAGAAGATCTAGATCCCAATTATTAGCCAATATCAACCAGCAGACATGTAAGTGGAAAAGCCATCTTGAAATGGATTCTCTAACACAAGCTGTTCCATCCCTAAGCCACTTGAGTTTTCTCAGCTAAGACCCCAGACATCATGGAGCCAAGAAAACAACCCCCACTGTGACCTTTCTAAATTTCTGATCCACAAAATTTGTGAGTATAATAAAGTATTTTTGTGTCATTAATTTTGGAGTGGATTATTATGTAGTAATGATGAGAGCAGGAAGAGAAAACAGTCCCACTGAGAGTCTGTGTAATAATTAAGAACATGGACTTTGGAGTCAGATTGATCTAGATTTAAATGCTGTATGATCTTTGGCAAAACACGCAGCCTCACTGAGCTTTAGTTATCATGTGTGTAAAAATGCATAATAATATCACATTCTTCATAAAGTGATTTTGGGGATTAGATGATACATGTACAGACATTTAGCACTGTGTCTAAAGCATAGCAAATGCTCAATTAGTGCCCCAAGTTGTTGTTGTTATTGTTGCTGTTGTTGAGTCTAAAGTCTTATGTATATTTTCTTCTTTTGAGACAGGATCTCATTCTGTCACCACGGCTAGAGTGCAATGGCATGATCATACCTCACTGCAATCTCAAACTCCTGGGCTCAAGCAATCATCCTGCCTCAGCCTCCTGAGTAGCTGGGGCTACAGGTGTGTGCCATCATACCTGGCTAATTTTTGTATTTTTTGTAGAGATGGGATCTCGCTCTTTCTCAGGCTATTCTTGAACTCCTGGCTTTAACCAATACTCCCGCCTTGGCCTCCCAAAATGCTAGGATCACTGGCATGAGCCACCCTCCGTAGACACAGGATGGATCTAGCTGAGTTGACACTATGACTACTGCTGCCAGGTTTTTGACTTCCAGTTTGGCTCATGGACTTCTATTTTGTTAATACAAAGACTTAGAACTTTGTCCCCTGACGGGTCACCTGAGGCTAATTATTTTACTACTCTCTCTTCATGGATAAAATGGAAAGACTCTTCCCTTCCCTCAACACTCCATCAAAAATCTTCTTTATTGCTCTGTTTCTTTCCTGAAGTATACATCATTAGTGAATCCTTCAATCTGAGACAGTAGAAGACTCTGCTCAAATGCATGCATGTTATATAATGGGGAGGACACATGAACACAGTGCTCATTATCATCTGAGGAAACAAGTTCATCAGATGGACCTTGGATTCAATAAACATTTAACTAAGTATATTTGCTATATCAGGCATGGGGCTAGGTGCTTTTTATTTGCTTTATTATCTCCTTGAATCCTTATAAGACCTCCGTAAGATAAATTTCATTATTTTCCCCATCTTACAGATGAAGCTACTGAGACCCAAAAAGGTTCAAGTTATGTACTCAATGTCACACCTGCCGAGTAGCATATTTATGCCTGAGTGCCAACTAAGGAGAGGTAAATAGTGAACTTCTGGATAGAGATAAGTTCTTGAGAGGAGATTTAGTGTGGGAATGGGAGACATTTTGAAAATAAACTTCTTACATTGCCACCACAGTGTCAGGACTTTCTTTTTCTTTCCTCCCTCAACTTCTGAGTTTTATAAGAATATATATCTTATTTTCTCTCCCTATTGCTTAGCCCCAGGGTAGAGGGAATTCAAATGGTAGTCAGATTTGCTAAGGCAGTTGTTGAGAAAAAGACCATTCTGGTGTGTTGAACTGTCCACCCCCTTCCTCCCTCTCCTCACACCTTCACTCCGTATTTCTATGGCTCTTTATGGAGTGGAACAATACCTGAATGGGAATCTATTTAGAATAGAACCATTGCAATGTAGAATCAGCAGGTTTGGCTACTTTTCCAAGGAACTAAGATGATACTGGGCAACCTACTATGTCAGGTATTTCTAAAGAAAGGTCAGTCCCAAGCCTGAGTGTATACCATCTTCTAGTTTCAAAACTGCCCAGAGAAGAGTTCTACAAGAGTTCACCATTTCCTAACATTTGTAGACTTTGAGGAGAAAACAGATACTGTTTTATTGCAAAAATAAGGCTGGACTCTACCCTCCAAACAGCCATTTTAGGGAAACTTAGGTCTTGGAAAGTACTCTGAAGGTGAAAATTTTGAGGGCTCCATCATCCTCTATAATTTAGGACCTGTGGAAACAGGCCCAAGCCAAAACATTTTTCCTTTCTCCAAGCTAGAGATTTGAAACAAACTATGAACTCTGTAACTAGAATAAACTATGTGAATCTCTTTAAGTCTCAGTTGTATTTCAAAATTGTTTTGTATTATAGATAACTTTTAAAGCACTAAAGTAGTTTTCAAGATACACTTCAAAAAGCAGTTGTTTTTTCAAGTACCAGTTTGGTTCTACTCCAGTATTCTTCCACTGAATCTGGGCTGAATGTGGACTCTGTATGCTTCAAATTTCTGCCTATTATAAAAATGACAAAAAATAATAAATGCTGGCAAGGATGCAGAAAAAAGGTAATTTTCATATACTGTTGGTAGGGAATGTAAATTACAACAGCCATTATGGAAAACAGTATGGAGGCTCTTCAAAAAACTATAAACAGAAGTACCATATGATCCAGCAATCTCATTACTAGGTATTTATCCAAAGAAAAGGAAATCAGTATATCGAAGAGAAATATGTGAACCTCCATGATTACTGCAACTCTATTCACAGTAGCCAAGATATGGAGTCAATAGATGAAAAGATAAAGAAAATATACAGTATTATTCAGCCATAAAAATGAATGAAATTCTGTCATTTGAGGCAACATGGTTGAGCCCAGAAGACATTATGTTAAGTGAAATGAAGATAAATACATGCCGTCACTTATATGTGGGAGCTAAAAAAAAAAATTTTAGCCCATAGAAGAGAGTAGAATTGTGGTTATTAGAGGCTAGAAAGGGAGAGTTGGTTAATGGATATATAATTACAGCTAGATGGGAAGAATAAATTCTAGTGTTCTATAGCACTATAGGATGAATGTGATTGACAGTAATTTAGTATATATTTTCAAAAAGCTGAAAGAAAGATTTCAAATTTTTGGGACATAAAGAAATAAATGATAAATATTCAAGGTGATGGATATGCTAATTACCCTGACTTGATCATTACACATTGTATACATGTATCAAAATATCACTCTATATCCCATAAATATGTACAATTATTATGTGTCAACTAGAAATAAAAGGAAAAAAAAGAAAATGCAAAAAAAAAATCTCTGCCTGAGCAGAGTGGTATCATCATCATCATCATCATCAATAGGCTCCAGATTGCCCCCAGCAGCAGGCTGGTCCCCGTGGTCACAGACTTCAGGCCTACTTCAGTACCAGGATGATCCCTGAAGCCCTGGTCATCAGGCTGCAGGTTGGCTCCTGTGGATACAGTCTCCAGGCCTGCCCAATACCAGACTAGCCCCTTTGGCCTCAGGCTCCAGACCAGTACCAAGGATTGAGCCTGCAAGCTTGCTCTAGGGCCAGGCAAGGTCCTACAGCCCTAAGCTCCAGGCCAGCCTGGCAGACTCGGTCTCTGGGCTTGCCCCAGTGCCAGGCTGACCCCAACAGCCCCAGGTCTGGACTGGCCTATAACCAGTAAGGCCAAAGTGTCCCTGGGCTTCAGAACCATTCTAGTTCCATGCCAACTCCAACACAATCAGGCTCCAGGTTTGGCCCAAAGCCAGGTTGGCCTCAGTGGCCCCTGGCTTCAGACTGACCACAGCACTGAGCTGACTTCTATGGTCCCAGGCTTCAGGACTGCCCTAGTACCAGGCTGATCCTCTAGTCATCAGGCTGGCATGTGCAGAACAAGCCTCTGGGTTGGCCCTTGCAGATACAGGATCCATGCTCACCCAGCACCAAGCCAGCTTCATGCAGCCCCAGGCTTCAGGCCTCCCAAGCACCAGGTTGGTACCCCTGGCCTTAAACACTTAGTGGGCACCTGCAGATACAGGCTCCAGGCCTACCCAGTGCCATGCTGGCCCCTGTGACTTCATGCTCTAGCAGACTCTGGGGTCCAGATTTGTCCCAGTAAACCCCAGCACTGGATCTGCCCCCATGGACCCAGGTGCCAGGACCACCCCTGTCTACAGGTCTCAAGCTGGTCCCCAAGGTACCAGGCCCCAGGCCAGCCATTGTGGACCTAGCCTCTAGATCAGTACCTGCACACCCAAATTCGAGGTGAGCACCAGCAGAGACAGGCTCCAGGCAGGTCCCCATGGCCCTAGACTCCAGACCAACTTCAGTGGCTCCAGGCACCAGGCCAGCACTCGTGATCCTAGGCTCAGGATTAGCCCTTGTGGACCCAGGTGCCATGCTCACCCCAGGCTTCAAGCAAGTCCCTGTGGCCCCAGGCTCCAGGGAACCAGGATACAGGCCTACTCCAGCAGATCAAGGGTCTAGGCCCACCCTACCAGACCCTGGTGCCAGGCCAGACCCCGTGGACTGAGGCACCAAGATTGCCACTACAGGTCCAGGCTCCAGGCCAGTCGCTGTGGCCCTTAGACCCAGACCCATCCCCACACACTCAGGCTCCAAGCCCACCTCAGCACCAAGCCAGCCCCCAAGGACTCAGGCTCCAGGCCTGTCCCAGTGGTCCCAGACACTAGGCCCGCCTCAGTGCCAGGTAAGTCTCCATGGGCTCAGACTCCCGACCCATCCCAGTGGACCCAGGTGCCAGGACAATCCCAACACCTGGCTGGCCCCTGCAGAAGCAGGTTCAAGGTCCACCCCAGAACCAGGTCAGCCCCTGTGGACCCAGACTACAGGGCCATCCCTGCAGACCAAATCAACAGGTACACTCCAGTGGATCCAGACTTCAGACTCAATCCTACAGATCCAGGAACCAGGATAGTGTGCCCAAGGAGACTTCAGACTCAATCCTGCAGACCCAGGTACCAGGGCAGCCTGCTCAAGGACTCCAGGAGTAAGCTTTTTCTTGGACCATGCCAGATGGCCTGCCAAGAATCTCTGGTCAGGCTGACTGGTGAAGGGCTTTCTCAGACAAAGCAAGTCTGCAAAGACTGAAAAAAGTCCCTACTTCAAAAGCAAGGACATCAGCATAAGGTAACAAGAAACATGAAAAACCAAGGAGACATAACACCACCAAAATAACAATAGTAGTAACTGACAATGTTGCACGGTAGATTTCTAGAATTTATTCATCTTGCATAACTGAAACTTTGTACCCATTGAAGAGCAACTCCCCATTGCCCTCTCCACTCAGCCCCTGGCAACCGCCATTTTACTCTCTGCTTCTAGAGTTTGACTATTTTAGCTGCCTTGTATGAGTGGAATCATGCAGTATTTGTCCTTCTGTGACTGATTTATTTCACTTACCATAATGTCTTCCTGGTTCATCAATGTCACATAGGAAAGAATTCCTTCTTTAAGGCTGAGTAATATTCCATTGTATGTATATACCACATATTCTTTATCTACTCATTCATCAATGGACATTTAGGTTATTTCTACAACTTGGCTACTGTGAATAATGCTGCAGTGAACAAGGGAGTGCAGATATCTCTTCAAGATCTTGATTTTAATTCTTTTGGATAAATACCCCAAAGTGGGATTGTTGGATTATATGGCAGTTCTATTTTTAATTTCTTAAGGAACTTCCATACTGTTTTCCATAATGATTGTACCAATTTATATTTCTACCAACAGTGTATATGGGTTCCCTTTTCCCCACATATTTGCAAATACTTATTATCTTTTGTCTTTTTGATATTGGTCATCCTATCACGTGGGAGGTGATATTTCATTGTCATTTTCATTTGCTTTTGCCTGGTGATTAGTGATGTTGGGCAACTTTTCATATACATGTTGCTCATTTGCATGTCCTCTTTAAAAAAATGTCTAGTCCTTCCTTTGCCCATTTTCCATAGGGTTATTTGGTTTTATTCTTTTCTGTTGAATTGTAGGAGTGCCTTATATATTTTGGAAATTAACCCCTTATCTGATATATAGTTTGCAAATATTTTCTCCCATTCTATAGATTGCCTTTTCAGCCTGTTGATTGTTTCCTTTGCTGTGCAGAAGATTTTTAATGTGATGTAGTCCTACTGGTCTATGTATGCTTTTGTTGCCTGAACTTTTGGTGTTACGTCCGTGAAATCGTTGCCAAATCTAATGTCAAGAAGCATTTTCCCTATGTTTTCTTCTAGGCATTTTATAATTTTAGGTCTTATATTTAAGCTGCAATCTATTTTGAGTTGATTTTTGTGTATGGTATAAGATAAAAGTTCAATTTTATTCTTTTGTGTGTGGATGATATACAGTTACCCAAATACCATTTGTTGAAGAAACTATCCTTTCCCCTTTACGTATTCTTGGCACTCTTGTTGAAGATCACTTGATCATATATGAAAGGATTTATTTCTGGACTCTCTATTCTGGTCCATTGGTCTATACATCTGTCTTTATGCCAGTATCATGCTGTTTTAATTACTATTGCTTTGTAATGTATTTTATAATCAGAAAGTGGGATGCTTCCAGCTTTGTTCTATTTTCTCAAGATTGCTTTGGCTATTCATGGTGTCTGTGGTTACATACAAATTTTGAAATTATTTTTTTTCCTATTTCTCTAAAAAATGCCCATGGGATTTTGTTAGGGATTGTGTTGCATCTCTAGATTGTTTTGGGTAGTATAGACAATATTAACTCTTCCAATCCCTGAATATGAGATGTCTTTCTATGTATTTGTGTCTTCTTTAATTTCTTTCATCAATGTTTTGTAGTTTTCAGTGTACAAATCCTTCACCTCCTTGGTTAAATTTACTTCTAAGTATTTTATTCTTTGTGATGCTATAATAATGGGATCATATTTTAAATTTATTTTTTGGATAGTTCAGTGTTAGTGTATAGAAGGGCCACTGAGTTTTGTACGCTGATTTGTTATCCTCCAACTTTACTGAATTTGCTTATTAGTTATAACAATTTTATTTTATGGAGTTGTTAGGGTTTTCTACAAATAAAATCATGTCATCTGCAAACAGGTAATTTTACTTCTTCCTTTCTGATTTAGATACCTTTCATTTCTTTATCTTGCCTAATTGTTCTATATAGGAATTCCAGTATTATGTTGAATAGAAATGGTGAGAGGGGGCATCCTTGCCTTGTTCCTGAACTTCTAGGAAAAGTTTTCAGCTTTTCACCATTAAGTATAGTGTTAGCTGTGAGCTTCTCATTTATGTTGAGATAATTTCTCTCTCCTAGTTTATTGAAAGTTTTTATATTGAAAAGTTATTGAATTTTGTTAAATGCCTTTTGTGTATCTATTGAGATGATTATGTAATTTTTAATCTTCAGTCTGTGAATGTGGTGTATCACATTGACTGATTTTTGTATGTTGAAACATCCTTGCATCCCAAGGATTAATCCCTCTTGGTCATGGTGCATACCCTTTAATGTACTGTTGGATTTAGTTTGATAGTATTTTGTTGAGGATTTTTTGCACATATTTTTATTAAGGATATTTGCCTGCAGTTTTCTTTTTTGTGGTGTTTTTTTCTTGCTTTAGTATTAGGGTAACACTGGCCTCATAAAATGAGTTTTGACATAGTTGCTCCTTTCCAAATTCTTGAAAGAGTTTGAAAAGGACTGGCAGTAATTCTTCCTTAAATATTTGGTAGAATTCACCAGTGAAGCCATCAGATTCTGGGCTTTGTTTTTTTTTTGGGGGGGGGGAAGTTTTTAGTTACTGATTCAATCTCTTTACTAGTTATAGGTCTATTCAGACTTTCTATTTCTTCATGATTCAGTTTTGGCAGTTTCTGGGAATTTATGTTTCTAAGAATTTATCCACTTCTAGGTTACCCAATTTGTTGGCATGTAATTGTTCGTTGTAGTCTCTTATGATCCTTTTTATTTCTGTGGCATCAGTTGCAATGTCTCTTCTCTCGTTTATGATTTTGAGTTTTCTCTTTTTACTGTTAGTCTTGCTAAAGATTTATCAATATTATTTCGAAAAACCACTCTTAGTTTGGTTCATTTATTATATTGCTTTTCTATTCTGTATTTCGTTTATTTCTGCCCTTGTCTTTATTACTTTCTTCCTTCTGCTAAATTTGGCTTAGTTTGTTCTTCTAATTTTTTGAGGTGTAAAGTTAGATGTTTCTTCTTTATTGATGTAGGAATTTATTGTTATAAACTTCTCTCTTAGTACTGCTTTACTGCATCCCATGAGTTTTGGTGTGTTTTACTTTCATTTTTGTTTGTCTCAAGATATTTCCTTTTTCACTTTTGATTTCTTCTTCGACCCATTCATTGATTGTTCAAGAGTATATTGTTTAGTTTCCACATATTTGTGAATTTTTTCAGTTTTCCTTCTGCTATTGATTTTTTAGTGTCATTCCATTGTGGTTGGAAAAGGCACTTCATATGATTTCATACTTCCTAAATTGATTAAGACTTTTTTGGTGGCCTAACATCTGCTATATCCTGGAGAATATTTGATCTATCCTTTGCACTTGATAAGAATGTGTTGCTGGATGGAATGGTCTGTATGTGTCTGTTAGGTTTATTTGGTCTATAGTGTTGTCCAAGTCCACTGCTTTCTTACTGATTTTCTGTCTGGATGTTCTATCCATTTTTAAAAGTGAAGTATTGAAGTTTCTTACTGTTATTGTATTGCTGTCTATTTCTCCCTTTATTCTTTAATACTTACTTTAGATATTTAGGTGCTCTAACATAGGGTGCATATATATTTATAATTGCTATACTTTTCTGATGAATTGATACTTTTATTATAATATAATGTTCTTCTTTTTCTCTTGTGACCATTTTTGACTTAAAATTTATTTTGTATGCTATAAATATAACCTCCCTGCTGTCTTTTGATTATTATTTCATGGGATATCTTTTCTATCCCTTCACTTTCAGCCTATGTCCTTAAGGCTTAAGTGAGAGCTCTGTAGATGGCATATAGTTGAATCTTGTTTTTTATCTATTCAGTCACCCTGTGTCTCTTAATTGGGGAGTTTAATCCATTTACATTTAAAGCAATTACTGATAGGGAAAGACTTACTGTGGCTATTTTGTTTATAGTCTTCTATCTTATGATTCTTTTGTCCCTCTTTTCCTCTCATGCTGTCTTCCTTTGTATTTCCTTGATTGTTTTGTACTGCTATGTTTTTACTTTTTCTCTTTTTCTTTTATGTATTACAGTGGACCAAATGCTTATGTCTGCTCCAAATTCATATGTTGAAATTCTAACCCTCAATATAATGGTATTAGGAGGTGTGACCTTTGGATTTTAATTGGGTTATGAAGGTAGAACCCTCATAAATGGAATAGTGATTTTATAAAAGGGACCCTAGTGAGCTTTCTTTTCTCTTTTCACCATGTGAGAATAAAACCAGAAATCAGCAATCTGCAATCAGTAAGGCAGCCCTTACAAGAGCTCAATGATACTGGCACCTGATCTTGAATTTCTAGCCTTCAGAACTGTGAAAACCAAATTTCTGTTGTTTATAATCCAACCAGTGTGTGGTACTTTGTCATAGCAGCCCATACTTACTAAGATATGTTTCTTACATAGATATTTTTCTTCTGGTTACCACGGGGCTTACATAAATTATCTTATAACAGTCTATTTTGAGCTCATAAAATTATAAATTTTCATATTGTGCATCCCTTAACATATTCTTGTAGCTATAGTTATTTAGCCACTTTCAACATGCTTTTGTGTTACTCTTTAGCATCCTTTTGTTTCACCTTGAAGAACTCCTTTTAAGGTTTCTTGTAAGGCAGGTCTAATGGAAATGAAGTGTCTCTGTTTTTGTTTGACTCAGAAAATTTTTCTCTTTTCTTTCATTTTTGAAGTACATCTCTTGCCATGTATAGTATTCTTGGTTGACAGATTTTTCTCTTTCAGCCCTCTGATAATATTATCTCACTTCTTTTCTGGACTTCAAGTTATCTGCTGAGAAATATACTGATAATCTTATGGTGATTCCCTAAACACGAGAAGTCACTTTCCTCTTGCTGCTTTCAAAATTCTCTCTTTGTTTTTGACTTTTGGCAATTTGATTATAGTGTGTCTCAGCATTTATTTCTTTGGTTTCATCTTCTTTGGGGGAACATTGGGCTTCCTGGATCTGTATGTCCTTTTCCTGCTCCAGATTTGGGAAGTTTTAAACCATTGTTTCTTATAAGAAAAACTTATGGCCCTTTTTCTATTCTTCTTCTGGGACTCCCCTAATGAATTTATAGATCTGCTTGTATAGATATAGATTGTATCCCATCAGTCTCTTAAGCTTTCTTCATTCTTTTGTATTATTTTTTTCTTTTTGCCCCTCTGACTTCACAATTTCAAATGAAATGTTTTTATAGTCACTGAGTTTTTCTTCTTGGTCTAATCTGCTATTGAGCCCCTCTAGTGACTTTTTTAATTTAGTTATTGTATTCTGCAGCTCCTAGATTTTATTTGGTTCTTTTTTCATACTTTCTATTCTTTGTCAAAATCCTCACTTTGTTTATGCCTTTTTCTTTTTAGTTCATGGAGCATCTTTATGACAATTATTTTGTATTCTCTTCATATATCTATGTTTCACTACAGTTGATTTTTTAAGATTTATCTTGTTCCTATTTGGGGGAAATGTTTATCTGTTCCTTCATTTTCCTTGACTCTTTGTGTTGGTATTTGCTCAGAGAAAAAAATCCATATCTCCCAGTCCTCATGGATTGACCTCATGAAAGAGACACCTTCACCAATAATTCTATCCAGAGATTCTGGGGGCTCTCAAATGTTGTCTGTGTATGAGTCTCCTCTGGATTTGTGTACAGAAATTCCCAATTAGAGGGATTTACTGATTTGTTTCTTTCTTTCTTTCTTTCTTTGTCTTTTTTCAGGATTACATAATGTCTTGCTCCCTCTAGTGTCTATCTGCTGTACTGCGGGTCTTCTGGGGCAGCAACATGTCCTAAGAACGTGTGTGTGTGTGTGTGTGTGTGTGTGTGTATTAAGCAGCCCCAATGTATCTAGAGTATGCCAGGTCTTATCTATACTCTGAGACTGGTAATACTGAAGCCAGTCCTTTGAGAAATCCCTGGAAAAATGAGAACTTTGAATATATGGTCTATTTCTTTTGTTCTGTCCCCTGTGAGAAGCTGGCAGCTGAGAATTTCCTCCTGATTGTGTAACACTGTGATGAAATGGATTATAGCAAGAAGTCTCAGATTTTCCTACTGACTTTTATGTGGCTGATTTCACACTCATCCAGGGTACAGGAGCCCATCAACTGGTTTCTAGATTCCTCACAGAGAGAATTGGTCCATGCATTGTTGTTAAATCAGTGTGTCTATGGAAGGAAGGGAGGGTCCCGGGCTTCCAATTTTATCATCTTTCTAATGTCACTCCCCAGAACAATAGCTTTTATGAATCTGAATGTAAAAATTTTCAACAAAATACTAGCAAAGCAAATCCAGCAGCATTTAAAAAGGATTATACACTAAATAAGACCAAGTGGGTTTTATCCAAAGAGTGCAAGGCTGGTTCAACATATGAAGTTCAACCAATTCAATACATTATATTAATAGAATGAAAGAAAATCACTACATGATTATCTCATCAGATGCAGAAAAGTTGTTTGACAAGATCCAACATCCTTTTATTATTAGAACACTCAAACTATGAACAGGAGGGAGCTTACTCAAAATGATAGAAGGCATCCATGAAAAACTACTGATAACATCATAATGAATGCCTTCTCTTTAATATCAGGAATAAGACAATGAAATCTATTCTCATCATTTTGATTCAACACTATACTGGAAATCCTCTTCAGGATAATTAGTCAAGAAAAAGAAAAAGTGTTCATATTAGAAAGCAAAAAGCAAAACTGTGTCTATTTGTAGTTGATATGACTTCATATATAGAAAACACTAGTGAAACCATAAAAAATGATAAGAACAACAAGAAAAAACTCTTAGGACTAATAAAAGTTCAGCACAGTTGCAGGAAACAAGATCAATTTACAAAAATTAGCTGTATTTCTACACACTAGCAGCAAACAATTCAAAAATAAAATTACATAAAACAATTTCACTTATAATAGAATTTAATTTTCCAGGTGTGGTGGTGCATACCTGTAGTCCCAGCTGCTTGGGAGGCTGAGGCAGGAGGATCGCTTGAGCCCAGGAGTTTGAGGTTGCTGTGAGCTAGGCTGACGCCTCAGCACTCTAGCCTGGGTGACAGAGTGAGACTGTGTAAAAAAAAAAATTGAATATACTAGAAACCACTAGAGTGTCAGCTTTAAGATAGTCAAAACAATGAATTTTATGTTGTATGAATTTATCTTATTAGAAAAAAAATTTTGAAAAATCTTTTTAATTCTGAAACCCCTAATTACCCCAGAAACAAGTTCACCTTGAGCAGAGGGTGAAGATTAGTTGATGATGGCTCTGATAATTATGATGAGAGCTACAAAGAGGGAGTCTTTAGATTACTCAAATTACAAATGCTCATGTGCTATAAAGAAAGTACGATGCAGAAGCTCTTGTAATGAGCACATTGTGACAATCTGTGATTTACTCATCATGAAGCCCTACAGGTTGCCCAGTAATCTCAGTTTGGTATAATTCTCACCTTACTGAATAAATACCACAGTTCTCATCCACTTTACTCTAAAGGAAACATTTACATTAGATGTTTTATAAATTAAAATATCTGGGCAGTTAGATTTATTCAATCTAGTCACCAAATATTTATTAAGCACCAAATGCTATTTATTGAGCACTCATTGCATGCTTGGCATTGTACATAAACATAATTTTGTTTATATATATTAACTCACTTAGTCCACTTAAATTCATTAAACAGATTTCAATGCTCCCATTGTACAGATGGGGAAGGTATAATCGAGAAAGGTTAAATAAATTGCTTAAGTTCACATAGCCACAAAGTCGCAGATCTGGGATTTGAACCAAGGGCTATATGACTTCATAGCTCATGCTCTTTGTCACAATGCTATAATGGAAGTTAGCTTGGACAGGGGGTGGGGGTGAGTAGGGATTTGAAAGAAGTCTAGCATGCATATTGGTTGGTATTTCAGACCAATTAATTGAATTTCTCATATTTCAGACAATAGTTTAGGCTTCATGAAGACAGAGACCTAAAAAACCTATTTCTCTCTCTCTTTCACTGTAATAAATATAGTATCCTTTACCCTTTATCATTTTCACAATTTCAGTGTGCAGTAAATTGGGCCTGTTGAAATCTCATAATATTTTGGGGGTGGTGTTAGGCACTTACAATATACATTCCTGTTTTTTTATTTGTTAGCTGCGAAAACCTGTACATCATGGATTAAACTGAGGTGAATCTATAGCTTCTGACTTAAAAGAAAAGGTGATGGTAGGGAACATATTGTAAGTGTGGCTGTTGATAGGATGACAAAATTTTAAGTTTTTACAATTAAAAAAATGTCTTACACATTCTGTGTAACATCCAATAATTAAATGTCTGGCAAGTGTCATTAAACAAAATTTACATACCAAAGGTACTAGTTTGTAAATAACCAAGATAGGAAGAATGTAGTGTGCATAGCACTATGTTTACTTGAACAACTGCCTGTACCTTAATGATACCATCATTTCATTTTCTTTCTTTTCAAAATTCTAAAAAGTAAATTACTCTTTATTCTGCAATAAAAGAATGTATTTGCTATTCTGAATATAAATATGAATGCAAAACAGATAAATTAGGATTAGATTATTTGGCTGCCATATAAATGTTAGTTGCAATTTTTTTTAGACCATGTAAACCTTAGTCTGTGTCACCTCTTTAAAGACCTACAGCAGAACATGACTCCTCTTAGAGCCTTCCCTCACTAAACTGCCATGCTGAGAATATGCTTTTCATGCCTGCTGCACCATTTATAGAGTAGTATATTTCTTGAATTAATTAATATTGTTTAAAAATGATTTTTTTCTGGCTGTTTCAGGAGTATCTATTTTTTCTCCTACTATCTCACAAGCTCCTCATGTCTTTGACTTTTTTATTGTTACAGAATGTTTAATGATAGTTCTCTACATATAGTAGATTCCCAATAAATATTCCTGGTATTTCAGACTGCATTCCCAAGTTGCTAAATTCATTTAAACTATTAAAGGGCATGGTGTCTGGAAATTTTGAGAATAATAACTGTAGAAATCTAGTGGTTTCTGGGAAATATGGGAATTATTTTTATTTCTGGGAAAGAAATAACAATTCTTTATTTTTTCCAAATGATTTGGCAAGTAATCTAAGTATAGCCTCTCTGACCTAAAATGAGGTCAAGCTGTCCCCCCACCCCAACTCACCTGGAGATTTTCCATACCCTTGTTATGGAAAGGCCTCAATTCTTCTTTGTAACATAGAAATATGGGATGCTATTAAATGCAGCCACATAAACATAATAATAGTACCAGAAGGAGAGTAGAGAGGGAAAGGAGCAGAAAAAATATTTGAAGAAATAATGGTTGAAAACTCCCCAAATGCATCTAATATTGTTTAAATATATTAATCTATACATCTGGGAAACTGAACAAATTCCAAGTCGGATAAATGCAATGATATTTACAAACAGATACAGCATAATAATGATGATGAAAGGTGAAGGCAAGGATAAAAATGAAGGTAAAATAAAGATGTACTGATATAAACAAAAACTGAGACACTTTGTCGCTAGCAGACAGGCCTTACTAGAAATACTAAAGGAATCTCCAGGCTGAAAGTAAATAACCCTGCACAGTAATTTGAATCCACAGGAAGAAATAAAAAGCATGAGTAGGTAATTATGTAATTATAGAAGATGGAATAAATGCATATTTCTTCTTCTCTTAAGTGATTTAAAAAACAATTACATAAAATAATATGCATATAATGTTATTATTGGGCCTATAATATATAGAAATGTAACATATTTGCCAATAACAGCATAAAGGAGGTAGGTGGGAACAAAGCTGTATTGGGCTAAGAAAATTACACCAACTAAGAACACAAATCTACAGGAAGAAATGAAGAGAATCAGAAATGGCAAATAAGAAGGTTAAAATAACAAAAGCTGTACATATATACTTGCTCTCCTTTCTTCTCTCAGATACTTTAAAGGACATAAAATTATATACAGTAACAATTACAATAATGTATGTCAGGTTTGTAACATCTATAAATATAGTATGTATATCAATAATAACCTACAAAGGGAAAAGAGAATAGAGCTATACTGGCCAGGCATGGTGGTTTATACCTCTAATCCCAGCACTTTGGGAAGCTGAAGCAGGAGGATTGCTTGAGCCCAGGAATTTGAGGTTGCAGTGAGCTGTGAAAAAAATAATTAAAGAAGTTAAAATGCTACATTGGAAAATATTCACTTAATGGAAAGCAGTAAATGAGAAATGAAAAGGACATGAAATATATGGAAAACAATAGTAAAATGGCAGATATAAATCCAACTGATTAATTAAATGTGAATGGATTAAATAATTCCATCAAAAACAGAAATTGTCAGTATATATTTAAAAATTTCATCCAACTATATGTTGTTGACATAAATTTCATCCAACTATATGTTGTTTCTTTAGATTCAACTATACGAACAGATTGAAAGTAAAAGAATGAAAAAAGATATATCACATAGATAACCAAAAGAAAGTTGGAGCTACTATACTAATATCAAACAAAATAGACTTTAAAAAATGTTACTAGAGGTAATAGAGATCTATTATAATGCTAAAATAATCAATTCATCAGAAAATATAACAATTATAAACATACATATATCTAATAATAGATCGCCAAAATTCCTGAAGCAAAAATTGCCAAAATTAAAGGGAGAAACAGACAGTTCAACAATGATAGCTGGTTGGACACTTAAATACTGCACTTTTAATAATAGAACAACTAGGCAGAAGATCAACAAGAAAATAAAAGATTTGAACAACACTATAAACCAACTACCTAATAGATATCTAAAACACTCCACCCAAGAGAACATACATGATTCTCAAGTGGACGGGGAACATACTCCAGGATAGATCATATGCTAGGCCATAACTACAGATTTCAATAAATTTAAAATGATAGAAATAGGCCGGACGTGGTGGCTCACGCCTGTAATCCTAGCACTCTGGGAGGCCAAGGCAGGTGGATTGCTCGAGGTCAGGAGTTCGAGACCAGCCTGAGCAAGAGCGAGACCTCGTCTCTACTAAAAGTAGAAAGAAATTATCTGGCCAGCTAAAAATATATATAGAAAAACTTAGCTGGGCATGGTGGTGCATGCCTGTAGTCCCAGCTACTTGGGAGGCTGAGGCAGGAGGATTGTTTAAGCCCAGGAGTTTGAGGTTGCTGTGAGCTAGGCTGCTGAGGTTGCTGAGAGCCACGGCACTCACTCTAGCCCAGGCAACAGAGCGAGACTCTGTCTCAAAAAGAAAAAAAAATGATAGAAATAATATAAAGTACGTTCTCTGACCACAGCGGAGTGAAATTAGAAATCAATAATAGAAAGAAATTTGGAAAACTAAAAAATAGGTGGATATTAAGCAACATACTCCTAAATTACCAATGGGCCAAAGAAGAAATCAAAAAGAAAATTTGAAAATGCTTTGATATGAAAGAAAATAAAGACACAGCATAGCAAAGTTATGGGATCCAGCTAAAGCAGTGCTTAGAGAGAAATTTTTTATCTCTAAGTACCTGTATTAAGAAAAAGGATCTCAAAAAAATAACCTTAAAACAACGGAAAAAGAAGAGTAAACTATATCTAAAGCAAGCATAAGGAAAGAAATAATAAACATTAAAACAGAAATTAATGAAATTTGAATATAAAAGCAATAGAGAAAAATCAATAAAATAAAAAAATTGGTTCTTTGAGAAGATCAACACAATTGACAGTGCTTTAGCTAGATAGACTAAAAAACAAAAGAAGGCTCAAATTACTAGAGTTAGAAATGAAAGCTGGGACAGTACTATCAACCATACATAAATCAAAAGGATTATAAAGGAATATTATAAACAATTATATACCAATAAATTAGATAACTTTGACGAAATGAAAAAATTTCTAGAAAGACACAAATTACCAAAACTTAAGAAGAAATAGACAATTTTAATAGATATATAACAACTAAAAACATTAAGTTAGTAATCAGAAACTATTCACAAAGAAAAGCCTAGGCCCAGTAGGCTTTGCTGCCAAATTCTACCAAACATTTAATGAAGAATTATTACCAATTCTTCTAAACTTTTCCAATAAAGTAGCAGATGTGGAAGGAACTCCAAATTCATTCTATGAGGCCAGTATTATCCTGATATCAAAACCAGATAAAGACATCACAAGAAAACTGTAGATGAGTATCTCTTAATGGATGTTGATACAACATCCTCAACAAAATGCTAGCAAACTTAAGCCGGCTACCTAGAAAAAGAATTACATACCATGATCACATGGAATTTATTCCAGCAATGAAAGGTTTGTTTAGCATCCTGAAATCAATTAATGTAAAGCACCATATCAATAAAATTAAAAAAACCTCCAAGATCATGTCAGTCAATGCAGAAAAATATTTGACAAAATCCAATATCCTTTCATGATAATATAAACAAATACTCATCTGATGAAAGTAAAAGGATATTTCCTAAATGTGATAAAGGGCATCTATCTATGAAAAACCCACAGCTAAATTCATACTTAATGGTGAAAGACTGAATATTTTCTTCCCAAGATCAAGAACAGGACAAGGATGTCCACTCTTGCCACTTTTGTTCAAGACTGTATTAGAAGTTTCTTATGAGGTGTTATAGTCAAGCCATTGGTCAGAGCAATAATCATATCAAGACTTGACTTGGACTGGAGAATTTGCTTGTAATCCCATTCACATATCATCCCCATCCCCAAGATAGTGTGCATTGTACCTGTTAGGTGTGATTTCACCCATCCCCACCTCCTCTCTCCCACCTTGTTGACTTACAATGAATGTTATTTCCATATGTAACCAAATCACTTGCACCCCAATAATATTCTAAAATGAAAAAAAAAAAAATCCCACCCACATAGCTTTTGCCTGGACTGAGACAATTGGCTTCCAAGTTCATTTGTGTGATTGCTGGCAGGCCTGGGTTTCTGTCACATGAACTTAAGTGCCTCAAAACATGGCAACTGATAATGATGATGATGATGATGATGATGAGTGTGAGAAAGAGAGAGAGAATTAATATGCTAGAGAGTACCCAAGATGGAAGCCACAGTCTTTTTGTAACCTAGTCTTGAAAGTAGAATCCTATAACTTCTGCTGTATTCTGCTCATTACAAAAAGACCATAAATCGGCCTACACTCGAGGGTAAAGAATCACACAAGGGCATCACGGGGGGCAATCAGAGGCTGCCTACCACAGAGAGGATCTCCCAGGCTATAGATATTCTATCTTAATTTATCTATGTTTGTGGAGGATGATACATTTGTAGGAAAAAAGCTAGAGTAAATTATAATACAGTATAACATGTGACATGATTGGGGTTGCACAGGAAGCTATGGTAACATTGAGGAAGAACTTTAGTGCTGGGAGGGTCCTTGATATATAGTCAAGGAATAGGTCTTAGAAGATGTGATCCTGATCCTAGTTTTGAAGTGAGGAATAATTCTGGCTAGGAGATAGGGTGCAGGGGTGGGAGAAGGCATACAGCCACTACTATATCTTTAAGAACTGCAGGCCATTTAGTAAAATTAGAAAGCAAGTAATAGTGTGTATGTGTGTGTGCATGCATGTATGCAGACACGCACACATGTATGTGTATATGGAAGGATAAATATGTGGAAGGAAGAGATCCTAAAGGGCTTTGTCTGTTATGCCAAGAAGTTTGAATTTTTAAACTAAAGACACTTGGGAATCATGTTATTAAAAGGGAAATCACTTGGTTCTTATAGAAGAGCAGAGTGAAAACCTGTTGATTATGTATTAAATTAAAAAGGATTTATAACTTCTGACTTTAAAAAAGCAAAAAATATAGACATAGGAATTTCTAATAACTACTCTCTAAACATACTCCATGTATTAATATTTTACCTTCGTGTTATTACTCTTTCTCCTGTCTTTCCTGCCTTTTGTTTTTCTGTTCTAAATACCCCCTTTCATCAGAGTTCAGCTTAAGGAACACCTACCTCCAAAAAACCTTCCATCATTTTAGCCTGTAAGATACCTTTCTCTGAACTGCACAGCAGTTGAAGACTACACTGTTTCTCGTGCCCTTTAAATTGAGAACATGGTACATTTAGTTATTTCATGCTCATTCTTCAATTTTTTGAATATTTATTGAACAACCGATTATATGCATAGCATTGTATACAGCACTTCAGTAACATCAAGATGTATATTACATGGAACAAGGTCCCTATCCCCAAAGAAGTCACAGTCTAGGTATGAAATACTCACACCAGATTATCAGAAGCATTTATTTAAAAATGCAGGTTCCTGGGCCCATTCAAGACTCCCTGAATAAGAATCTCTGAGAATAAAGCCCCCAAATCTAGCTTTTAAATACATTTTTTACAGTGATTCTAAGGCACACCAAGTTTGGAAACTAGTGGTCTAGTGAGTGGGATTGGACATATACATAAATGATTCCAGTAAAAGGTAGATTGGCCTAAGTGTGTGCCCTATGAAACCTGTGCAAAACCCTTTCAGGAGTTCAGAGATCTCTTAGTAGCTGAGGCAACTTAGGAAAATTTCATGGACAGGTAGCATTTTAATTATCATATCTGAGGAATGGTTACACTGATATATCATCTTTAATTTGTTCACTTATTTTGATCTCCTCTTTGACATATAAGTCTTGCCTTTATTTTGAGAATGCTGTGCCTTTAACAGAAATGGCAAATAAATTTTTGAAATATGTGTTTCCATGAGGAGTTTTTTCAAATTGATCTTAAGATCTTGATTCTCCATTTGCTAGTCTTTTCTGTCAGAGTTTTTAAATCCAGACTTGAGAAGGGAAAACTGCATTTACTTCTTCATCCACTTATATATGCGGTTCACATTCACATTGCGCTTGTGGGAGGATGAGAGCTATATAAATCCAAGGTATTATTATTATTATGATCTTGCACTGCTGTTTCCTTTTGGCCCTTTATTCTAGGCTTTCAACTTGACTTAGTTTGAATTCTGCTTAATCTTATCTTCAGTTTAATTCTATTTTAATAAAGCTGTCTATAAATAATAATAACAATGATTAATTATTATGAAAAAAGCCAGATCTGTTTAACTGCAAACCTCAGTGGACTAAGACCAATTTCCCCTCTGAATAGGGTCCTGAAGATACTCGAATTCAATATCTCTGTCTAGGGACATCTCTCCTGAGTTAATAGGGTTAATTAGTGCTAGCAATGTTTTTTCTTTACAGGTGTTACTACAGCCCTCTTATTAGTGAATCACGGAGGTACTGCTCATGAAGAGGTTAAAGAAAAACTGAATGTTATTCCATACAACAATGTACAATTCCTTTCAGGAGATTATGGTGCCTTTAGTATCTCTTAGCAGGTATGTATAATCATGTTCTGATACTAAATCATGTATTAATCAGTGTCCATTTAGAAAAGCAGAAGTCACTCTGGGTATTTTACATGTATAGAGAGGTACATCAAGAGAATGACTCAGGGAATTAAAATCTTATATAATCATTGGAAAGACTGTAGTAAAGAATGTCAGGAGACTGCTTTCAGAAAACATGGATACATGGGAATCCAAGGGAAGCCACCACCAATGATTTCAGCTGCCTGCTCACAATGGGTGTAATCTCAGTTGCCTGCATTATGTCAGAAGTACAAGGTTGCTATAGTGAGAAAGATGGACAGAACAAGCTTGATCCTGTCTCTGCTTTTTCCAGTATTCTCTATAGGCAAAGATAGAGCCACTTTTTGGTTTTGTATCATGAGAATGATGTACATTTTAAAATATGTGCTATAGTTCTCTTTGTAGAGATCTTTCACTTCCTTCATTAAATATATTCCTAGGTATTTTATTTTCTTTGCAGCTGTTGTGAATGGTATTGAGACTTTGATTTGACTCTCAGCTTGACTGTCATTGGTGTATAAGAATGCTACTGATTTGTGTACATTGATTTTGTAACCTGAGACTACTGAATTTATTTATCAATTTCAGGAGTCTCTTGGTAGAGTCTTTGGGGTTTTCTAGATATAAGATTGCTAAAATGTCCATACTACCCAAAGTGATTTACAGATTCAATGCAATTCCCATCAAAATACCAGTGTCATATTACACAGATCTAGAAAAAAGAATTCTATGCTTCATTTGGAACCAGAAAAGAGCCTGAATAGCAAAAGCAATCATAAATAAAAAGAACAAACCTGGAGGCATCAGATTACCGGACTTCAAGCTATACTGCAAGGCTATAGTAACCAAAACAATATGGTATTGGCACTAAAATAGAGACACAGACCAATAGAACAGAACAGAGAACCCAGATATAAAACCAGCCACATACAGCCAACCTATCTTTGACAAAGCAGACAATAATATACACTGGGGAAAAGAAGCCCTATTCAATGCATGGTGCTGGGATAATTGGATAGCCAAATGCAGAAGAATGAAACAGGACCCCTACCTCTCACCACTCACAAAAATTAATTCAAGATGGATAAAAGACTTAGATTTAAGGCATGAAACCATAAGAATTCTAGAGGAAAATATTGGAAAAACTCTTCCAGATACTGGCCTAGGCAAAGAATTTATGAATAAGACCCAAATAGCGATCACAGAAACAATGAAAATAAATAAATGGGACTTGATGAAATTAAAACACTTCTGCACAGCTAAGGAAATAATCAACAGAGCAAATAGACAATCTATAGAATGGGAGAAAATATTTGCAAGCTATACATCTGATAAAGGGCTAATAACCAGAATCTACAAAGAACTCAAGCAAATCCACAAGAAAAAAGCAAACAACCCACTAAAAAGTGGGCAAAATATGTGAACAGAAGCTTTTCAAAAGAAGACAGACAAATGGCCAATAAACATATGTAAAAATTCTCAACACCACTAATCATTAGGGAAATGCAAATTAAAACCATAATGAGACATCACCTTACCCAGGTTGGAATGGCTTTTATTAAAAAGTCCAAAAACAATAGTTGCTGGCATGGATGCAGAGAGAAAGGAATGCTTATACACTGTTGGTGGGACTGCAAATTAGTACAACCTCTATAGAAAACAGTATGGAGGTACCTCAAAGAACTAAAAGTAGACCTACCATTTGATCCAGCAATCCCACTACTGGGTATCTACCCAAAGGAAAAGTAGCCATTTTATCAAAAAGACACCTGCATGCAAATGCTTATTGCAGCAAAATTCACAATTGCAAAGATGTGGAATCAACCCAAGTGCCCATCACTTCATGAATGGATTAACAAAATACGGTATATGTATACAATGGACTACTACTCAGCCATGACGAAGGACAAATTAAGTCCTTTTGCAATAATTTGAATGGAACTGGAGACCATTATCCTAAGTGAAGTTTCTAAAGAATGGAAAAACACCACATGTACTCACTATTAAATTGGAACTAACAAATGAGCACACATGTGCACAGAGGGAAGTAAAAGTCAGTGGAAATCAAGCAGTGGGGAGGGGTAAGAGGGGAGGGGTGAAAACCTGCCTAATGGGTACAATGAACACTATATGGGTGATGGATACAGTTATAACCCTGACTCAAGCATAACAAATAGATACATGTAACCAAAAATATTTGTACCCCTGTAATATTTTGAAACAATAAAATAAAATAAAATATGTGCTCTAAAATAGCGGTCCCCAACCTTTTTGGCACTAGGGTCCAGTTTCATGGGAGACAATTTTTCCATGGATTTGGAGGGTGGGGGGATGGCAAGAGATGAGGAGTGGCTGTAAATGCAGATGAAGCTTTGTTCGCTCACCTGCTGCTCACCTTCTGCTGTGTAGCCAAGTTCCTAACAGGCCACGGACTGGAAAACATTTTTTCCCTGAACAGTAAATTATGAGCACATTCCTGTCACTACCTATTATGTACTATAATTTTAATGGCTGTATGGAATTCTTTCATGGGAATAAATCATAATTTATTAAGCACTGTATTATTTACAACAATAGGGGAATAGTTTAAGAATTTAGGCTCTGCTACATGAGCCTGTTTGAATCCTGGATTTGATGCTCACTGGCTTTGTGATCTTGGCAAGTCACTTACATTCTCTAACCTTTATATTCTTCATGTGCAAAATGAAATTGAAAATATTAATGATCTTATAAGTTTGTAATGGATATTAAAGTGATCATGCATAGCATGGTGTCTAAAATATTATAAGCTGTCAATAAGTATTGATTATTATTATTATTTTTATATCATAAGTGTTTTAAGAATATGTCATTATTTCCTCTATAAATTCCTAGGAATTGCATTGCTGGCTCAAAGGTATGACATATTTGGGGGGCATTGGGGTGGGTAGATATAACAAAATGCTTTTCAGATACATTGTGCAATTTACATTCTTATGCATAATAGTATAAGTGCCTATTTCACTACCCTCTCACAATTATAGAATATTATAATTTCAATCATTATGATATGGCTTTTCAACTGTCAAGTTGGTCTTGTTTTATTTTGTGTGTTTCTACTTTATAAAGTGTTCATTTCCATTTCCGATGTGTCTGTTGGTATATACTCTCCTTTGTTACTGATTTGTAAGATCATGTTATATATTAGATTATATGTAATATACATTATCTTCATTTGGTATGTGTTGTGAATATTTTCTTATTTGCCTTTTAATTTTGTTATATGTTGCTATTTGACATACTGAAGTTTTATATTTTATGTGATAAAATCTGTCATATTTTTCCTATGTAGTTTCTTTTTTCATCTTTAGACTTAGGAAAGTGTTTTTATCTAAATGGCAGATACTCATAAATTTTTTTTGAAATAATTTTTCATTTCATTTGGCAATATTGTAACTCTAACTTTATATTTTTTAGAAAAATTTCACCAATCATGGCATCACCATAATTAATCTTTCCCAAATGCATTTTAGTTCCATTGTTATTACACACCAAATATTTAAATATACTGGTTTATCCTCCTGGGCTTTTCAGTTTTTTCACTGATATGGCTATTTCTGCTCTTTCTGTTGTCAAAATATTGTAACATGCTTCATTGTCTAGTAGTTCAAATTCATCCTGTTCTTTATATAAACTTCAAAAATATTTTGTGGAGGTTCAAAAAATTATCTGTGTGCTTTGGATTATAATTGCATTAAATTTACATATCTGGGAAAAATCAACATGTTTTTAATACAAGGGTTTTTATTCTGGAAAATGATTTATCCCTGTTTTTATGATTTATTTTCTGTTATTTTCCATTTAAAATTTGTACTTTTCTTCATAGAGTTTCCTACTTTTTGGGCTAAAAGATATTTTATTTTTGGTTATCAGTATGAATAAAATCTCTTTTATATTTTAATCATTATTTACCTATTTCAGGCTCATATTATTTGACACATTAATGAAAAAGTTCACTATGAGAGTCTGAGTCATGAAAAAAAATCAGTAAACATTGACTTTCTTTGTCTTTCTAAGTGCTTTTGCCTTAGATTCTACTTTCTGCCTTGAATGTTAATATTGACAAGTTAGATTTCATTTTGTTTGTATTTGGTTCATCCTTGTCTATTCTTTTACTTTTAATATTTCTGAACCACTTAGTTTTCACACATGTATCTTATAGTAAACATGTAGTCTATTATTCATAGTCATTTGGTTTTGCAGAAGAGAAAGCTGAGGTGGATAAACAGCTTTGACTCAGGCAGTGCAAAGGCAATTTATGTGACCAAAGTGTTTGTGCCCCTGTAATATTCTGAAATTAAAAAATAAACAAATTAAAAAAACCCAGATTTTTGGGAAAAAAGTATCTGGATACTTGTGGAGGTAAAAAAAAAATCATATGTATGTGTTTAGAAATTAGTCACTTGAAAGTCAATTCAGTCTGATATCTAGTGAGCCTTTTTCATCTGTTGACTTACGTCTTTATCCATCTCAGGAAAGCTTTCCTCTTTATATCTTTGCCTCTTGCTTCTTTTCCATTTGCTCTGTCTCTTCTTTAGGCATAGCAATTATCTCTATGTTTTACATCCTTTATATGGTTCATTTTTAATTTATTCTTTTGTTTTCCATTTCCATTTACTTTGTGTTATAGAGCAACTCCTCTTGGGATATTGTGGCACTTATCTATCCTACTAGATGCCACCTACTTAACCATACCTGCATATTTAATTTTCTGTTTTCCTCACTGGGCATTGCTCTGGGCATTGCAGGGGTCATTCTATCCTGTCTGCTGTTCCAGTACTCAGAACATAGTCATCATCTTTTCTACCTTTTCAGTGGACAGGGCTAGAAAAATAGATCATGATTTTATGGTCATATTTTCAATTCAAATGTATGAGTTTTATTTAATTTCTTTAATTGTGTGTTTCTTTTTTATCTTATGCTGAAAATCTTGGATTCCTATTGTACAAATATGATTGCTCCTTTACGATGTATACTTTCTAAGCAATAAATAAATATATTATTGCTAACAAAGTGATTATTGAAAGCAATCAATATTATTACTAAAAAAGTGATTACTGAAAGCAATTTGAAAATCCTCTGCAGTTATTTAAAAAAATTTTTTGTCATTAGGATGCATCCTAAGGACAATTAGGATGGAGTAATTATTTTTGTGGTAGGCCAACAACTTGATATATAATCAAGATCATTTTCTTCATTTATTTTTTTTGTTTTTTTAACAGTTGCTTTTCTAATTTAATTTCATTTTATAATTATGTAAAACATTTACATGGTTCTAAAGTAAAAACAAAAGCAAAAATAAGGTACATTATGAGAGGTCTAGCTTACTTCACTATCTCTTCCATCCTATTCCCTCTCTCTCCTTATAGGTAACCACTTTTTAAAAATAGTTTTGATCTATCCTTCCATTGTGTCTTTTTAAAAATATAAGCAAATATAGATATAGATATCCATAATTCATAACTTCTCACTTTCTTATATAAACCTGGTATAATTTAACACACTGTTCTGCACCCCACTTTTTTACAATATATTCTTGAGTTCACTCCATAGTAGTATAAGGAGCTTTGCTTCATTTCTTTCTTCTGGTTGCAAGGTGCTCCATTATACGGATGTCCCAGTTTATTAACATAGTCCCTTAATGATAAGCATTTGGAGTGTTTTCAGTCTTGCTATTACAAATAGTGCTGCACTGAATAGCTTTCAGCATATGTCATTTTATATTTTTGACAAGGTACCTTTGGGATAGACTCCTAGAGGTGGGATTGCTGGGTTAAAGGGTATATGAATGTATAATTTGCTAAATCTTGCCAAATTCCCTTCTATAGGAGTATATCATCTTGCATTCTCATTACCCATGTCTAAGAGGGCCTACTTTCCCACAGCCCCAGCAACAGAGTGATCTTACTAAATTTTTTGGATTTATATCAATTTGATGGATGAAAAATTATATCACAATGTAGGTTTAATTTGCATTTTTCTTATGTTTCAAATGTTTAACAAGTATTTGCATTCCTTTTACTGTGAACTGTCTTGTCATCTCTTTTGCCTATTTTTCTAAAGGATTGTGGCACAAGTGTTTTTGAGAATGCGAAGAGTGAGACCACATGTCATTCTCTGCTGTAAAGATAAGGACTAGGTGGATAATATTTACAAATCAGATACAAAGAACAAAAAGACCATCAGCTAGGTGGGATAAAGGGCTTGCTAAAGTTAAATCAATACTTAATCTGTATCTTGTCATCATAAAATTGAATTCTTGACTAGTTTGTTTGCACAAAATTCTCTTGAGATATCCTACCTTTAAAAGATTGGTCTTATCCCCTCTGAAATGTAACCCTTAACCTTGGGACAATGTTAATTTCAATGGTTATTTCACTATGTTTGTCACAGAAAATTGAAATTGCTTGTCAACCTTGTAATATTTAACTCACTGACAACCTCAAAGATATTATTACTATTTGCCCAACAGGTATATATATTTGTGTATTTTCTTGCTAGTCAGAAGAGTATCTTTGTTTAGTTTTAGTTCTTTTCTTTGCATAGGTCTACAGAGGTAACATAAAATGATGTTAGAGCACATTCATTATTAAATGCCAAATGAAAATCATATAATATCATTAAAAAATCTGTTATAACTTTATTTGCTTCTTTACATTCTACAAGTCAGCCAATTTCCCTTTTAAATCAAATTGTTTTGTCTTTTAATCAATCTGCTTATTTCAGAGTTTAAATTTCCTCGAATTTTGTTCTGTATAAAGCAGATACTATTTTTAATTAACTTCTGTTTCCTACAGAAAATCTTTTTCTTTTTTTATTTCAGAATATTACGGAGGTACAAACACTTTGGTTACATATATTGCCTTTGCATCACCCAGTGCAAATCTTTTTTAACAGTATGCTCTTCCTCCACCACTTCCTTCGCTTTCCCCCCGCTTTTTATGCTGCAACACAATTTCATTGACCTTGTGTTGGTCTCAAGTCAGTTTAACTCATTTTCGAATGAGGAGAATTTATCTCCGTTTGATATATGCCTCCCAAACATGTGAGTAGATTCTCCTTATATTCTCTATTTATCTATGTGCTACAATAATGATCTTATACTATCTTAAACTTAATGACTGACATAAATTTAAATTAGTACCATGATACAGTTGGCAGAAATACATGCGAAGGGAACTGTAATTGTTAATAATACCAGTAGGCAGACTTTGATAATTTCAGTCGGGATTTGTGAAGGGGTATTTTAGTGCCTTTCTTCAAGTTATGCCCTTGCCTTAAAGACAGTTTGTAAACTTTTAGGCAACAATTCTTTAGGTGAAGATAACTAATCAATATTTGAGATAATCAACTGTGCTCTTTGAGACTGACTTTGGCTCTTTTTCCATAATTATCATCAAAACAGTTTTCTGAAGCATCTGATTGCTCATGATTCTATAGTAAGTAAATGGTTGAAAATGAAATGACTTTAGCAATATAAATAATATTTAAGTGGGTAAACACTAAATTTTATTGAGTCAATAAAACCATCAAACACATGGGTCTTAAAATAGTAATACTGGACTCTGCTTGACCAGCTCCTACTTATTTTTCTGATCTCTGTTTAAAATTCGTTTGCCCTGAAAGGCCTTTCCTGAACATACCCCATCCAGACCAAATTATTCCCTCTATTATATACTTATATACTATGCAGTACTCCTTAGTTACATTCATAGTTGGTAATTATCTATTTGTTGATAATTTCTGTAATGTCTATGTTGCTCAACAGACTTTAAATGCCAACAGAACTGGAATTTTGTCTTGTCTATTTTATTCTCCATTCTAAGGCCCAATGCCTAGCAGAGTATCTGACACTCAAGAAATACTATTTGAATAACAGAGGAATACAAGCTAGAAACATTAAATCACATCTCCAGACAAATTGAAGCTAAGAAGTAAAGAGACACATTGAGGTTGAGGTATTGAAGTTTGGCTGGAGAAGAAAGGAGCTTGAGATAGTGGATAGAGTACTAGATTTGGAGTCAGGAGGGTTCAGATCTTGATTATGCTACTTAGTAGCTGTGTAACTTTAATAAAAACACCTCCCCTCTCTGATCTGTACTTCCTGCATTTATAAAATGAATGGGGAAAATTAAATAGTATTAAAATTTCTTATAATTCCAGTCATTTTTGGTTTTCTTAACTTGTGTTACCTCATCTCTAAAATGGGCATAATAATGGTACCCATATCAAAGAGTTATTGTGTATATTAAATGAGGTAATGTGTGTTGGTTTATTCTTTCTACCCCTTCTTCCCTAAGCAATCTCCAGAACTCCTTTGAGCCTCCCTGCCTTACTACAGCAGTTTTATCTTTGGATAGCTCCAACATTATGGGAATTTGCCCCAAACTTCTAGGACAGTGTCAGATAGGAGACACTCAATTGTGGAATGTATTCCTCATTCTTTAGAAAGCTCTGGTGGAATGTAAAAGCTTCACATGGGGAGGGAAAAATGCATTTATTTAATAGCATCCTGTCTTTTAATTTGAACATGAAACGGTATCCCACATAGGCTTAATTCTGAATGATGCTTTCTAATCTCTAAATTGTGGTTCTTTTCTCTCTCCATTTATTACTATATAGATGTACTTATTTTCCCTCCTGGTCCAAATGTATTCATTGATTACTAAGTTGTTTTTTTCAGGCTAACTAAATGCCTTTTTCCCCATTAAGGCAGCAAACCTATATTACCAGGTGCTGGATATATTGGAGATTATTTAGCCGATGACAGTCTGTCTTTTACAGGAAGAATAATAAGAAAATTTAGAGGGAAGAAGCATCTGCTTCCTTGGCCTTTTTGCTAAACTACCATATTGGAAAGAAAATCACCTAAGAGAGCCATCTCTTCCCAGCTTTTTCTAGGCCTGGTAGAACAGCGTTGAGGGTGTTTTCTTTGGGCAGAAGCCACTAGATGCTAGAGAAATTGCAACAGTGGGCAATAGGCTGCAAGGAGAATGGAGCCATCCTTACCTGAGCCCCACCCATTCCAGGAATGATTCCTTGCCTAAAGTTCAGTTCATTTAACAGGATATAATAAATCCCTATTCTGTGCCAAGAACTATCTAACCTAAGGCAACATATTAGGGGAAATTCAAAAGAAGTATATGAAAAACGAGTATCTACCAGAGGAAACTCCAGATATTTCCAAGAAACTATAGATTAGAAAGGCTAAGTTGTGGGATTTGTATAGCAAGCACTGGCAGTGTTCAAAAGAAGGGAAAATAAGAATAAATCGGTGTTGGCAGGGACAGCTTCATTATGAATTAAGGTGGAGTGAGTATGGGTAGCAGAAATGAGCACATGGTATATAAGGAAACAATTACTGCAGATAGCTTTGTTAAAAGAAACTGTTTTGTTTCAATATGATTTTAAACATTCTTAAGAAAAATAGAATTCTGGCTCCTTTAAAAAAGGTAAAGGTAGAATAGATTGTTAAAAACTGCAAAGTTTCTGGTAGCAAGGGCAATAACTTCTTCAAATAAAACATTGGTTAAAAAAGGAGGGGCATTAGCAAGGAGCTGGACAAAAGTGAATGAATTGAGATTTTATACAGCTGTGGTTTGTCTAGTAACCTTTTTTGGATTAGAGCAACAATAATTAAGAATAATGTAGAAAGAAATGTAGTGACACCATTTTGGGTCTTTTTGTTTGAAGGTACACTAAAGAGTAAGTTGAAGGGGTAAGAAGGCTTGATGCCCTCTCACTCAGAGGAGCAGGAAATTAGCTAGCTCACATGTTATCAAGCACTTAATATATGCCAAACTCTGTGCCGAGTGCCTTGTATACACTATCTCATTCAAAGTTCCCAAAAATCCTATTGGTCCTATTGGACGTCTGCTATTAGATTCAAGGTAATACCATTCAACTAGTGCCAGCCTCAGATGTGCAGACACAGTATCTGTGGAGATGAATTCTCAGTGAGGCTTGAATTGTAAATCAGACCTAGAGAAGAATGGCATGCTTGCAATATATGTTCAGGTTGGGGAACAGTGAGATGGGAGGTCAAAAAGATGGCACACAATAGAGAGCCTTAAGTGCCAAGTGTGTGGGTTTCATTTATTTCTTTTCTTTTTTTCCAGGAGCTAAATAATAGACTGATAGGATAATATATTTAGCTGGGGGTCAAAAAGCACAATTGTTATATTAGGACTCTAGTACTAATTAGTTTATTTTTTCTCAGGGAAGAGGGGAAAGGGTTATTTCCTCATATGTGATTATGTACATTTAGACAAAAATTGGGGAGTAGAGGAGGAGGCTATGAATGTCTTGAAGATCTTACTGAAAACATTTGTAAACTGTTTTCCCAATATTCATTATTTCATTCATTTATTCTCTCATTCGACAAATATTAGTTGGGCACCTATAATATGACAGGCGTTATGTACGATGCTGGGTTTATGACAAAGTTCAAGACACAGTTCCTGATCTAAAGGATTTTGGAGATGATAAGAATTTCAATGAGATGAGCAAAAGGAGGGGTGGGAGGCTGAACAGAGGCTCAGTGCAATCTCAGGGTTTAGTGATAGCTCAACTTTACAAGTAAAAATCCTAATAGTGAAAAAATAGAAGCTCAATTTGATTTTTTGTCATGCCCCACTTCCTTTCTGAGTACTCCATCTCTCTAGGCAATATGATTTGAAAGTCTATTATTTCAAGAACAAGGGCATTTGTCAGCACTTATGTGCCACAGGGTCAGTCAGTCAGTAGCAGCAGAGGAAAGACCTTTAAGAAGGCTAAGTGCTGCATGTGCAAAGACAGGGTTAAAAGAATTCTGCTCAGATATCTCATCTTCAGAGTTCAATGCCCAGGAGCAGCCAAAAAGAATACTAAGTCTTAGAAGTAACTTCCTACGAATGACGGATGTGGTGGCAGATTGCATCCCACTGGGAAAACCAGCATCAGCTACTCAGAAGGGAGAGCTTTTAAGATTTGGGATATCATTTTGGCATTCTGCATAGGGAAGCCTTCTCTGTATTCTGTGTCTTGTGGTAGTAATGGTAGCAAGTCTTAATTCAAACATTTTAGTCTAGGAAAGGAAGGAAATTAACATGTATTGATTGCCTACTGTGCTGTTTTCACATGTAAACTCACAGTAATTTTGTGTGTTTTCACATGTAAAGTGAGTTCACATGTAAACTCACAATAATCCTGGGAGGAAGTCCCACTTTCACAGATAAGAACATGGGACTCAGATTGTCTTACATAGGGTTACGCAGCTATTAGGTAGCAGAGGCAAGATTTGAATTCAGCTCCAAATTCCAACTGGCAGCAATAAAGTCATATTCAAAGACAAAATATGTGTTTGGAAGGTGGACACATTTACATGTTGAAAATGTTTGATTTTACTCTTCTGCTTTCCTTGGCTCTGAAGAAGTTATGGTGCCCTGGGTAACAGCTTGTGGGTGCTGAGGGTTAATCACTGTATTACACAGCCATAAATTCGCTTTGCAAAGAGCTGTCTCAGTGGATTTGCCACTCTTGTCAATCCCTTGTAGGCCTAGCTAATCAGGTCGTGAACACAGTAGCTGAGACCAGAGCCAAACAGAAACTTGTCAAACTGTTTTGACTGTCTTAACATGACTGAAGCACGTTCACAGTAGAAACATTTTGGGAATATTCACAACTGTTGAAGCACCAGTTTCGAGTGGTTCCAAACCCTCCTCACTCCCACCCGGACACCTACACTTCCAATGTGTTTTGAGGCTGTTTTAGAAAGGCCATGTTACTGGAGCGGAAAAGATTTTAAAGAAAAGGCTGTGCATAAAAGTGACTTACTGACAGCCAATTAGGAGGCTTCTGCTCAGAGTCTGGCCTGGACTGACAGCAGAGCTGCAAATCCGGAGTAACCTGGCCAAGCTGAAACATTCCCCTAATGGCCCTGGAAACAAGCTTTGCCAGGGGCCGGGGGAGAGGGGGCAACAAAAGCCCAAACTGTGATACATAGAAAGGTAGGTTGGTTAGTTTTTGTCTTGTTTTAAATAGAGAGAAAGGGACAGTGAAAAGGGGTTTCAAGATTTCTTACTTCTGTTTCCATCATTCTTTTTCTAGATGGGATACTTATTTACTCTTGTGTAAAGAGAGACTACTTCTTCTTGTTGCCTCCATGCATATACATAGTGATATTTAGGACTTTTTCATATGCTGACAGATGAATAACTACTCCCAACACATACTCATTTTGGGGGAGTGTCAAGAATTAGTCACAGTCACAATGGCTTTTGATTAAGATTTACTGTCTTCTCTATTTTATTAGTTATAATCCTGATCATCACTAGACACCAAGGGCAGAGCAAGATATTTGGGAGAACCCAAGAGACTCTTTTAGAATAAAGGATCCTTTTTCTTTAATAATAGATATACTACTAGTGATAATGATGTTTTTGATGAAGATGTTGATGATGGTGTCACTGACAATGATGATGACAATGTCCTTAACTCTCTAGCTCCAACATAATTTAGGCTAACATTTGCACCTTTAGAGGAGGAACCCCATAGCAATGTTTCTCAATTCTTGTCTTGTCATGGTACAGACAGAATAATATTATTTTCACACTAGAGTAAAAGAAAAAGACTTATCACTGCTAGAATTGAATAGCCCAGGAATCTGGTTGTCCCAGCCACCATCCCCTTGCTGGAGGTAGTCAATATCTCAGCACACCTGTAACTCTTGCACATGTGTTCAAATAGGTCTCTGATCTAGACAATAGCTGACAAAGATCATCCTCCTGATTCAGACTCATATAGTTTTCTCATACAGCCCAAATCTTCATACATCCCAAAATCTCTTAGAATTAATCTTTAATATGTTAAAAAATTTGTCAAGTTTATATGAAGTAGCACTGTATCTTTCATTAAATACTGAGTTTACTGGTGTCTAGAAGGTCTTCGAGAACTATATATAAATAATTTGCTATTCTAATAACAGAAAGATAATGCCACAAGGGTGAACAGTTTGAGTTATTCTTTCAGGAATAGGATGGACTTTCCCTGACCCAGCTATTCTGTATCTCTCTAAGTGCTTAGAGTCTAAAGGACTCTACATAAAGGACTGAATGGAATTGGGAGTCTAGTCTGTTACAACAGAAAAAAATCAGGTAGTCTTTTCTCATGCTGTATCCTCTGCACAAAGGCTCTCTTCCCCTTTTCTCCATCCTGGCAATAGCTACTCTTCTTTCAAGTCTATACTTAGGCACTACCTTCTCCAAGAAACCTTCTTTAAGCCCTATTATGCTTATTTCTATTACAACATTTAACATACTCTGTAGTAGATGTCTCACTGATGCCCTCTACACTGTGAGCTCCACAGGGGCAAGGACTCTTAGCACTGGCTTCCCAGGTCCTGGCTCAGGGCAAAAGAGTTTCTTGAATATGTCCATAAATATGTGAACTTATCTATATGCAGATTAAATTTACAACTTTGGACTTATGCTATATACCAACTCAAAATGAGAATACTAGCTACTGCATATTGAGTACTTCCTGTGTGTCAGGTGTTTTATGCATATTACGGCACATAATCCTCTCAACAAAATGAAATGGGCGTTACTAGCTCTATCTTACAAGAAGCTTAGGAGAAGGAGTGTTAAGTAACTTGCCAAAGGGAGGTGGCCAAGCCAAAGTTTCAAACCTATATCTGGTGGACTCCAAATACATTGCTTTTATTCACTGCACCTCAGTATTTTTTCTAAATTGTCCATTCCTAAATAGTCTATTGGTACAGAGCAGACTCTTTTAATAGATAAGGGATTGCCATATATTGTGTTTTGGTATTTTGGGGCCACTGACATTTCTGGGGCTCTATAATTTTTAGGAGCTGTTTAGACTGTAGCCATTCTATGATTGCAGCATTATCAAGTGAGATCAGTTCATGCCAGTACTTTTGAAAAATGAGATTCCATAGTGATGTTACCCAGAAATTAAAAAAAAAAAAAATAAAGGACACACATAAGTAACTTCAAGCTAGAGCTCTAAACTATTATTACTATAAACTGTTATCAGAATAGCTCCATTTTCTCTTCTACTCAGGAGACTGCTTTAAGCGCAACATTCAGGATGTGTTATTAAAACATGGGCAATAGTTTTCAAAAACTACCTCCTGTTATTGCTATTATTATGCAGGGAATTATTAATGCTTACCATAATGGTGTCGCTTTAAATTTGAAGGGTATATTAATGATAGTAAGCCCATGATGAAAGGCTGCCCACTGTGCTTTATGAACAGCCATTGTTAACACATTTGTCTAAGGCTGTAGTGAGCTAGGCTAGGGGAATTCTAAGATTATCTCAGCTGATGGTTTTCCAAATTGTGATATTATGTGGCTGATAATTTGTAAACTTATCAAGTTGAAAGTTGTGAACTCGAAAGCCATACAGGTCAGTTCACATATTCATGGATATATTCAACAGACTCTTTTGTATCTCACAGTGTAGAGGGCATCAGTGAGACATCTACTACAAAGTGTGATAAATGCTATGATAGAGGTAAGTTACACTTGCTGGTTACAGTCTGCTGATAATGAGGTAGAGGTTTATGGGTTCAGTCTCCTACCCAGGCCATTAATTCACATAGGCTTCTAAAGTCTACCTACTCAGGGAGCATATGGGGGTCTATAGGGCTTTTTGTTGAGAAAGATTGTAGAGTTCTTGGAGGTTCAGCGTGCATAGGCTCAATTCCACTAAAATGGGTGTGTATGCACACACATACACACACACACACACACACACCAGAAACACACAAATCTTCCTGAGCTTCTACCATGTGTGAAACCCTATGTTTGGTTCTGTGGGAAATTCATAGATAAAAAACATATAGGATTCTCCTTGTCCCTAAATAGCTTATAATCTAGTCCATGATAATGGTATATATTTAAATAATTATAAGATGGACTATGGAAAGCTCTATACAGGAGGTAAAAATTAGGTGCTGTGAGATTGTAAGAGAAAGAGAGAAAGAAATTTCCACTGAGGTCTTTGGAGATGGCTATGTGATTGAGGTGCGATTTTAGGAGGGCTCTACTAAGTGAAGTATCCCAAGAATGGAAAAATAAGCACCACATGTACTCACCATCAAATTGGTTTCACTGATCATCCCCTAAGCGCACATTTAGGAATAACGTTAATCGGGTGTCGGGCAGATGTGAGGGGTGGAGGGGATAGGTGTATACATATATAATGAGTGTGATGCGCACCGTCTAGGGGATGGACACGCTTGAAGTTCTGACTCGGGGAGGTGGGGGGGGGCAAGGGCAATATACGTCACCTAAACTTTTGTACCCCCACAATCTGCTGAAATAATGAAAAAAAAACCAAAAAGAAAGAAAAAAAAAAGAATAAATATGCTTTCAAAAACATGGCTGTCTTTGAATGAAGGGAGACTTGTGTAAGACAGCCCAAGTAGAGAGAATAACTTCAACATATAAAATTCTATGGTGAAGGTTATGTCCACTTTTGGAAACGCCAAGGGGAATACTATGTTAAGTTTAGAAAGGGGCTTGAATTAATAAAGGACTTTGAAGACAAGATTTCTGGGTTAATGCCGTTGGCATTTTAAACTTGTCATTGTGGTGTCTGTGCATACTTCTAGACCTGGGAATGGTTTTATTAGGTCTATGAATCTGGGGCTAGCTGAAGGATGTGGTAAAGCAGGTTGAGACTGGAATAAGTGATGCTTATTTGGTAACTACTAGTCAAGTTTGAACAAAAAATAATAAAGACTACAACTGAAAGAGATTACTAGGGTTTATAGCTCTGCTGTCTTGGGAAAGTGGTGAGACCATTAACTGAAAACAGGAAACATAGGAGGAAGTTCTGGTTTAAGGAGAAAGAAAGGAGAGATTTCCAAGCTTGATATTCAGCAAGAAATGCAGATTGAGTACTCGAGCTCAATTGAGGTTAAGGTCAGAGTCATAAATTTAGGGCTCATCCACATAGACTGAGCTCTTGTAGCTGCAGGAGATGTGATTGCCCAGCAAGCGTGGGCTCAGTGGGAAGTGGAGTGTGCCAGGGCTAGAACCTTGGCAAACAAATATGTGTTGAAGAGGCTGGCAGAAAGGAGCTTTTAGTGCAAGAGGTATCTTTATGTAGCAGCAGTAGCAACAGCAGCAGCAATAGCAGAATGTAATTTTGTGAGCAAGAAGGGAGAAATTTAAGGCAGAGGGGTGGTCAATAATGAAAAAAATGTAGTAGACAGGGGAAGTAGGATGAGACTTGAGAATAGAGCATTAGAATTGGCATTTTGGACGTTATAGGTGACCTTTTAAAGAGCAGTTTTAGTATAGTGGTAAGTCTAAAGCTGGATTGCCAGTGAAGGAAAAGGACATGGGAGGAAGAAGGAGGCAATAACATAACATAGCCTTTTGCTGGGCATACTCTTCCTATCTCCTTTCGTCCTCACAACAATCCTGGGAAATATATAGTAGGATTGTCATTTTTCAGAGGAAGAAAATAAATCCCACAAATGACACTAACATTTTTTGAACAGTCCCTCTGTGCCAGGCACTGTACTAAGCATTTTACATAATCTGTCACATTTGGTGCTCAGAGCATTCTTTGGGATAGATACTAATGTTATCTCTTTTCAGATGAGAAACTGAGGTTCAGAGAGTTTAGATAGTTTAAGGTCTCATCATCAGTAAATTATAGAGCTTGTTTCAAACCCAGTTTTGTCTTATGCCAGAGCCTAAGTTAAGGTAATTTACCCGAGGTGCAGTGTAAGTATGACTAAACTACAGGTCTTCTTCTGCAGATCTTAGCATGGAATTTTTGCAGAACAACCAAAATGTATTAGGTCCAAGAGTATAAATCATGGGATAGGGTCATGTCTCTTAAAGGGGTACAGAGTCTAGTTTAATAAGGGTTTTAGGGCCTAGACATAGGAAATACAGTGGCTGTTGAGTTATCAGCACGTCACCTTGGGACAAAAATCAAGAAAGACCTTGGTACTTTTACGGTTTACCCAAGTGGTTAAGGGCACAGTCTTCAGAGCCACACTGTTTGGGTTCAAATCCAGGCTTCCTTACTTCCTAGCTAAATGACATTGGGTGAGTCATTGAACCTTTCTAAGCCTCAGTTTGCTTATCTGTTAATTGGAGATAGTAACTGCACCAACCTCATAGGATTATTGTGAGAATTAAATGAGTTAATAAACATAAAACAAAAGGATGCCTGGCACATAGTAAATGCTAATTAAGTGTTATGGTTGTTTTACAGATCAATAGAGTCCTGCTTTCCAGCTTCTTTTTTTTTTTTTTTTTAATTTAATTGTACAGAATCAAAGAGTCTAACAGTATATCTTGTTAGATGCAGTATGTCCTCATAATGTATACATTATTTCTTGTACAATGATATGAAATAATATGGGAAATATTCATGATAAATTATTAAGTGAACAGTGCAAGTTAAAAACAATAGTTTCATATTTTTTTCCCCACCCCCCCTTTCCCGAGTCAGCACCTTCAAGTGTTACCACTCCCCAAACGGTGCGCAATGCACTCATTGTGTAGGCATACCCCCATCCCCTCCCCCACCCCCCACCTCAGTCTGATGTCCAATTGGTGTCGTTTCCAGATTTGTATTTAGGTGATGATCAAGGAAACCAATTTTCTGGTGAGTACATGTGATGCTTGTTTTTCCATTCTTGGGATACTTCACTTAATATAATGGGTTCCAACTCTCTCCAGGAGAACCATAGAGATGTTGTATCTTCATCATTCCTTATAGCTGAGTAGTATTCCATGGTATACATATACCACAGTTTACTAATCCAATCATGTATTGATGGGCATTTGGGTTGTTTCCACATCTTTGCTATTGTGAATTGTGCTGCTATAAACATTTGGGTACACGTGCCTTTGTTACAGAATGACCTTTTTTCCTTTGGATATATGCCCAGTAATGGGATTGCTGGGTCAAATGGCAGGTCTACTTGAATCTGTTTAAGATACCTCCATAATGCTTTCCACAGAGGTTGCACTAGTTTGCAGTCCCACCAGCAGTGTATGAGTGTTCCTGTCTCTCCACACCCACGCCAACATGTGTTGTTTTGGGTTTTTTTGATAAAGGCCATTCTCACTGGGGTTAAGTGATATCTCATTGTGGTTTTGATTTGCATTTCCCTGATGATTAGAGATGTTGAACACTTTTTCATATGTTTGTTAGCCATTTTTATATCTTCTTTTGAAAAATTTCTATTCATGTCCTTTGCCCACTTTTTGATAGGGTTGCTTGATTTTTTCTTGCTGATTTTCCTGAGTTCTAAATAGATTCTTGTTATCAGTCCTTTATCTGATGTGTAGTATGCAAAAATTTTTTCCCATTCTGTAGGTGGTCTGTTTATTCTCTGGACTGTTTCTTTGGCTGTGCAGAAGCTTTTTAATTTAATCATGTCCCATTCATTAATTTTTGTTGCTGCTGTGATTGCCTTGGGGGTCTTCTTCATAAATTCTTTGCCTAGGCCAATGTCTGTAAGAGTCTTTCCTACATTTTCTTCTAGAATTCTGATTGTATCACGCCTAAGGTTTAAGTCTGTTATCCACCGTGATTTGATTTTTGTGAGAGGTGAAAGCTGTGGGTCCTGTTTCAGTCTTCTACAAGTGGCTAACCAATTCTCCCAGCACCATTTGTTGAATAGGGATTCTTGTCCCCAGAGTATATTCTTTCCCGCTTTGTCGAAAATTAGGTGACTATATGAGGATGGTTCTATATTTGGATTTTCTGTTGTGTTCCACTGGTCTGTGTCCCTGCACTTGTGCCAATACCAGGCTGTTTTAAGAACCACAGCCTTGTAGTATAGTTTGAGATCTGGCAAATTAATACCTCCCATTTTGTTTTTGTTCCTTAAAATTGCTTTTGCTATACGGGGTCTTCTTTGATTCCATACAAAGTGTATAATTATTTTCTCTATGTCTGTAAAGAATGATGTTGGTAATTTAATAGGGATTGCATTGAATCTGTAGATCACTTTGGGTAGTATAGACATTTTAACAATGTTGATTCTTCCGATCCACGAGCATGGTATATTTTTCCATCTATTTGCAAGTTCTGCTATTTCTTTTCTCAGTGTTTCATAGTTTTCCTTATAGAGGTCCTTTACCTCTTTAGTTAGATATGTACCTAGATATTTTATTTTCTTTGTTGCTATTTTGAAGGGTACTGAGTCTTTAATTTGGTTTTCCGATTGACTGTTATTGGCATATATAAATGCCTCTGATTTGTGTATATTAATTTTGTAGCCTGAGACTTTGCTGTATTCGTTAATCAATTCCAGGAGTCTCTTGGTTGAATCCTGGGGGTTTTCCAGATATAACATCATATCATCAGCAAAAAGTGAGAGTTTGATCTCTTCCTTCCCTATTTGGACTCCCTTGATTCTGCTCTCTTGCCTGATAGCTCTCGCAAGGACTTCCAATACTATGTTGAAAAGTAATGGAGACAATGGGCAGCCCTGTCTGGTTCCAGTTCTAAGTGGGAGTGCTTTCAGTTTTTCCCCATTCAGTATGATGTTGGCTGTGGGTTTGTCATATATGGCTTGTATCATTTTTAGGTAGGTTCCATCAATGCCTATTTTGTTAAGCGTTTTTATCATAAAAGGGTGTTGAATTTTGTCAAATGCTTTTTCTGCATCTAATGAGAGTATCATATGGTTTTTGTTTTTGCTTCTATTTATGTGGTGAATTACATTTATAGATTTACGTATGTTGAACCACCCCTGCATCTCGGGGATGAAGCCCACTTGGTCGTGGTGGATTACTTTTTTGATAAGTACTTGGATTCGATTTGCTAGTATTTTATTGAAAATTTTTGCATCTATATTCATGAGGGAAATTGGTCTGTAGTTCTCTATTTTTGTTGTGTCCTTTCCAGGTTTTGGTATTAATGTTATATTGGCTTGGTAGAACGTGTTAGGGAGAACTCCATCCTTCTCAATATTGGAGAATAGTTTATGTAGGATGGGCACCAGTTCTTCTTTGTATATATGGTAAAATTCAGGTGTGAACCCATCTGGACCAGGGCTTTTCTTTTTGGGAAGGTTTTTTATTGCTGTTTCGATTTCAGTTCTTGATATTGGTCTGTTCAGGTACTCTATTTCTTCCTGGTTGAGCCTGGGAAGACTATGTGTTTCTAAAAATTTGTCCATTTCCTCCACGTTCTCCAGTTTGTGTGCATAAAGATTTTTGTAGAATTCATAGATGATATCTTGTATCTCTGTAGCATCGGTTGTGATTTCTCCTTTCATGTTCCTAATGGAGGTTATTAGAGATTTTACTTTTGTGCTCTTGGTTAGTCTAGCCAGAGGTGTATCTATTTTGTTTATCTTTTCAAAGAACCAACTTTTTGTTTTATTAATTTCCCTTATAGTTTCTTTGTTGTCCTTTTCATTTAGTTCTGATTTGATCTTAGTAATTTCTCGCCTTCTGCTGGGTTTGGGATCGTTCTGTTCTTCTTTCTCCAGTTCTTTGAGTCTATTCGTTAGGTTGTCTATTTGCATGTTTTCTGTCTTTTTGATATAGGCATTTATGGATATGAATTTTCCTCTCAGGACTGCTTTAGCTGCATCCCATAGATTTTGATAAGTTGTATCTCCATTGTCATTTAATTCAAAGAAATTTTTGATTTCCATCTTGATTTCTTCTTTTATAGAATAATTATTCAGGAGAAGGTTATTTAGCTTCCATGACTTTGAGTAAGAGTGAGGGTTTCTGTTTGTGATCATTGTTACTTTTATTCCACTGTGATCTGAGAAGATGCATGGTATAATTTCTATTTTTTTGAATTTTTGAAGACATGATTTATGTCCTAGGACATGGTCAATCTTAGAGAATGTCCCGTGAGCTGATGAGAAGAATGTATATTCTGTGGACTTTGGGTAGAATGTCCTATAGATGTCAGCCATGCCCATTTGTTCTAGCATTCTATTGAGGTCCATTATGTCTTTGTTTATTTTCTGTTTAGAGGATCTGTCCTGTACTGTCAGTGGGGTGTTAAAGTCTCCAGCTATTACAGTATTGTTATCTATCATTTGGTTGAGATCTAGTAGGGTTTGCTTTATGAATCTAGGTGCACCTAGGTTGGGTGCATATATATTGAGTATAGTCATGGCTTCTTGATGAATTGTGCCTTTAATCAGTATGTAGTAGCCATCTTTGTCTTTTATTATTTTTGTTGGTTTGAAAGCTAAGTTATTGGAAATTAAGATTGCCACACCAGCTTTCTTTTGGTTACCATTTGCTTGAAATATCGATTTCCATCCTTTTATTTTCAGTCTAAATGCATCTTTGCAGGTTAGGTGAGTTTCTTGAAGACAGCAGATACTTGGATTGTATTTTTTTATCCATTGGGCCAGTCTATGTCTCTTGAGCGGGGAGTTCAAGCCATTCACATTTATTGAGAAAACTGATAGGTGAGACAGTTTTTTGTTCAGCTTGTTGGGTAGAACTTCATTGTGATGTTTTCTCTCCTGGGCCATTGTGGTATCTGGAATTTCATCTTTAGCTCTTGAGTAGTTTTACATTCGTGGATCTTTCTTGTGCTGATCCGTGTATAATTCTCTTTTGAGTACTTCTTGGAGGGCTGGTCTTGTCTTGGTGAATTCCCTCAACCTTTGTTTATCTGAGAATGTCTTGATTTCTCCTTCGTATAGAAAACTTAGCTTAGCTGGGTACAAGATTCTAGGCTGGGCATTATTCTGTTTCAGAAGCGTGAAAATGGGGCCCCAACCTCTTCTTGCTTGTAAGGTTTCAGCTGAGAAATCTGGCGTAATTCTGATGGGTTTTCCTTTGTAAGTTACTTGTTTCTTTCTCCTTACAGCTCGGAGAAGTGACTCTTTAGTGGATATTTTGGTCAGCCTGATGACTACGTGGCGTGGTGTTTTCCTATTTGCTATGAATCTCCCAGGGGTCCTTTGAGCTTCTTGAATCTGTATGTCTAGAGTATTGGCAAGGCCTGGAAAATTTTCCTCGATTATGTCTTCAAATAGCTTGTCCAACCCTTGCTTGTTATCTTCTTCACCCTCAGGAATGCCAATAACTCTCAAGTTAGGTTTCTTCACATAATCCCACATTTCTTGAAGACTCAGATCATTTCTCTTACTTTTTTGATCTATCTCTGTGACTGACTTATTTAGTTGGAAGGAGTTATCTTCAATTTCTGAGATTCTTTCCTCTGTTTGATCTACCCTGCTCTTGAGACTTTCCACAGTGTTTTGTAGCTCTCTGAGTGAATTCTTCACTTCTAGGAGTTCAGTTTGGTTTTTCTTCAATATTTCAATTTCTTTAGTGAATTTTTCCTCCAAATCCTGTATTTTTTTTGTGTTTTCCTTGTGTTGTTTATCCATTGATTCTTGTATATTATTCAGCTTGTTTATAATCCATAATTGGAATTCTTCCTGTGACATGTTGGTGTTTTGAGTCTGGTTTGTGTCAAATGGTTGGGAGCTGGTATTTCTCTTTGGGGATGAGCTTTCCATTTGATTCTTTTTGCTCTCCGTGTTTTTTCGCTGGGCCCTTCCCATCTAGATTTGTCGTTGGATCTTTACTTATAGGTTTAGTCTGGTTAACAGGACTCTTTGTGCTCTATTCTTAGGCTGTGAAACAGTCTAGGTATGTTGCTTCTTTTGGCAAGAGGGGGAGACTGTTGTGTATTGTTCAGAGATTTTTCTGTTTCCGTTGGGGGACTGCTTCCGATGGGTCCAATCCTAGAGGATTGGAGTGATCCAGGACCGCTTTGGTGAGTTAGGACACTGTGTTGTGGTCTTTCAGAAGGCAGGCAGGGTCCACACTAATAGTAGACCGAAATTCTCTTTGTTTGTTTGTTTGTTTGTTTCCCTTTGGTTCTTCCTCTATAGGGGAGGTTTCTGACTCTATCTGCCGGCAAGATACTAGCTATGGGGAGAGGACGGTGACTTTGCTTGCTCAGCGTCCCAGTTGCTGTAGCTCCCACGGGCAAAAGTCTGTCTTGGCCCAATGTCCCCAGGGATCAGGTTCCACACTCTCGTTTCTGGAGAAGTATTCAGTGTTTACACTTGGGCAGGGATCCTATATAAGGTCCGTGGACCAGGGGAGAGGGCCGTCCAGGGAGCCTCTTGGTACCCTATTGCTCCGCAGTGACTTGGCTGTGGGCCCTAGAGTGGCAATTGCGTGCCCGCAGATCTCCGGCCCTGGGGGTGACTACTCAGGATCCGGTATGTACCAGAGCAAGGGACCTGGCCCGTTCCGAAGCTCACCGTGGGTCCCCAGTTAGAAGGCGAAAAGAGAGGAGAAAGAGAAGAGAAAAAAAAAAAAAGAAAAAGAAAAAAGAAAAGGAAAGAAAGAAAAGAAAGAGGAGAAAACGAAAGAGAAAAGAAAAAAAAGAAGAAAAAGAAAAAAAAAAAGAAAAAAAAAAAAAAAAAGAAAAGAAACGCAAAAAGCCAAACCAAAAAACACCAAAAACGCCAAAAAAAATGAACAAAAACAAACTACATAGCACTTCACCACACCGCAAGGCAGAAAGATACACAAATCTGAAGTATATAATTCAGCGACTCAATGTTTTTTTGTTTGTTTGTTTGTTTTACGCCTTAGCACAGCTCCGCCCCTTCACGCCCGCCCGGCTGGGTCCCGGGCGGTTTCGCAGTGGATTTCAAGATGACGTCTGCGCGCCCGCACAGCTCCGAGGGTGGTGGGGATCCAACCTCCACGCTCAAAAAGGCGCGGCAGCCAGAGGCCCAGAGGGCAAAGGTGCCCGCCAAGGCTGTCCGCCGCCGGAAAAAAAAAGAAAAAGAAAAGAAAAGGAAAGAAAAAAAAAGAAAAAACCCAAAAAAACCAAAAACAAACACAAACACAAACAAACAAAACCCAGAAGAAATTTACCAAGAATAAAATATACAGTTCGGCGAGCCTATTCTTCTTGTTCGTGTTTTTTTTTTTTTTTTTTTTTTTTTTTTTTGCCTTAGCGCAGCTCTGCCCCTTCACCCCGAGCGCGGCCCCGGCATATCCCGTACTCCTGGCGTTGGTTCAGAGACCAGCGGAGGGCGCCGGGCAGAGAGAGCCGCTCGGCACTTTATGGCTCCCGAGCGGTTTCGCCCTCGCTTTCAAGATGGCGCCTGCCGAGCTCCGGGGCCGGAGGGGGCCGGCTCCCCGGCAGGCGGAGACCGCCACTGCCCAGGGGCTGGTGAGCAAGGACGCGCACCGGGGGGTCACCGGCTGGAGAACCGCCGAAAAAGGCAGCACGGGCAGAAAGAGCCGCTGGGCACTTTTTGGCTCCCGAGCGGTTTTGCCTTCGCTTTCAAGATGGCGCCTGCCGAGCTCCGGGGCTGGAGGGGACCGGCTCCCCGGCAGGCAGAGACCGCCACTGCCCAGGGGCTGGCCAGCAAGGACGCGCACCGGGGGTGACCGGCTGGAGAACTGCCGAAAAAGGCAGCACGGGCAGAAAGAGCCGCTGGGCACTTTTTGGCTCCCGAGCCGTTTCGCTCTCGCTTTCAAGATGGCGCCTGCCGAGCTCCGGGGCTGGAGGGGACCGGCTCCCCGGCAGGCAGAGACCGCCACTGCCCAGGGCCTGGCCAGCAAGGACACGCACCGGGGGTGACCGGCTGGAGAACTGCCGAAAAAGGCAGCACGGGGTACAACGCTATTTGCTGTCCGGGAGTCTTTTGTGTTTTTCTGCCCTGGGGCAGATCCGTCCCTCCTCGCCAAGCGCTGTCTCAGCTGAGATCCCCCAGGTTCTAAGGTAATTTCGCAAAAAAGCCTCCTATCTCCAATGCGCCACGTATCCCTCAGTGATTCTGTGCTGGCCTGGGTCAGGGCTCTGTTCAATTGGGAGCGGAGGGCAAGCCGCTTTCCCGAGAGGCTGCACCCGCTCCGGCTGGGGGCGGGTGTATCCGACCCGCGCTCCGCTGGCTAGTGTCTGTCCCGCGTTCCCAATTTTCGTTCACCTCAGACCTCACTCGCTCTGTTTGTCCCACGCTGATTCTCCGTGGATTCACACCGCTGTTCCTGTGTGGGAGCGGTCTTCTAGCGTTGTGGCAGGTCCGGATCGATGCCTTCCTTCCCGGGAGCGCAGATTCAGGCCGTCACCACCACTCCGCCATCTTTTCTTTCCAGCTTCTTATAATGCTTCAGTCAGACCACTTCTGGGTCTCTTTCTCTGAGAAGAAAGGGTGTTGGACTTTTTAGCCCTAGTTTCATTTGTTAATTTATTAATTCATTCAATACACACCCACTGAGTATCTATTTTGTACCAGCCATGGTGCTAGGCACTACAAATATAAGAGTGAAATGGCAAGTATGATCCCTCCTCTCATGGAGCTCACAGTCTTAATGGAAGAGGCAGGTAGGTAACCAGAATGTTATAATACAGTGAGGTCAGTGTTATGGTAGGGGAAGCACAGAGCTCTGTGGAAGCACACAAGAAGGGCACTAGCCCAGACTTGGGTGGTGAGGGAAGGCTTCCCAGAAGAGGTGACATTTAAACTGAAGTCAGACTTCCAGGTTCCTCCCAGTGGCAACAATATTGTTGCCAGCTGCCATTTTGTTAATTCTCTGGAATTGACTCCATAATGTCATTTTTTTCTTTCACCCAGTTTTTCTAGTAGTTGCCAAGTCCAGAGAAGTCCTGTGCACTGAAAAGAGTTCAGGGACTTCCTATGGCCTCATAGCTAGTTCTGCCTTGGCACTATCCTTTATTAGGGGATGCTAGGGAAACTTTCTGTGGAAGGACCCTGAAGTCAGAGATACAGTCCTCAGCTCTAGACACAAAACCAGACTGGGCAGTGAATCAAGACTTGTGCACCATGACCTTGTCCTGAGGGAGGCACCATCTATAATGGGCAATGGAACTTCAGCCCATTCACAGTGATTAAAGATTCCTTTGATGTTTTCTTGGCAAAACATTACATCAGCAAATTACATCCTGTCTGTCTGGCCTGCATATACTGGCTTGGATTGGGAAACTGCGTTTTCCTTGTCTGGTTCATGATGTTTAAAATTCCTACTATCAACCATAAGAGGCCATGGACTGGTAGGGTTAGATCAGGATTTGACTCTTAGATCAGTTTCTTACTATCAGACCTTGGGAAAGTTGCTGATTTTTTCTGAGGCTCAGTTTCCTTTTCACTAAATGGGAAAATAATAATCCTTATCTCACAGTGCTGTTATAGGATTAAAAGGAGATAACAGCTTTGTGCCTGAAACATATCAGTACTCAATAAATGATGGCTGACTTACTAACTTTCCTTTGTGTCACAGCATTGATGGCCATGTTACTTACAAATGTTACACACAAGAGTGTACATAGTGTCATTTTCAATCATGGATATATTAGCTCATAGTAGGTGCTCAATTAATACTTGTTTTTCTTTTTTTACTCACCTTTATTTCACTGATCAGATTTTCTGGCAAAGAGAACAAAGTTGGAACATAAGGCAGAAGAGGTACCGGTCTTGTCTACTCTGACACTCCTTTCATTTTTAAACACATCATATAGCCTCCATTATTAACCCCATCATATAGCATTTAGAGAATCTTAGGGCACTCAGTACATATTTGTTAAATAATTGAGTGGCTGGCTGAATGAATAAATGCATGAGTAGTGATTGCCAGGTAAAATGTGATGGGAATGGGAGCTGTCTGGAGCATAAGTGGTAACTAGAGGTGGCATGGCTATGCTCAGAGCAGAGGCATCAAATCAATGAGAGCTGAAAGTGCAGAGGGAAGGGTAGAACGTACCAAAGATGATTTTCCTGGGCCTCACATTTTTGTTCTGAGATTGTAGGAGCCTGAAGTGATTTACTTGGCTCCCTAGATGGAGCCCAGCTAATCAAGCTGATTGACTCGTGGCCACTTTAAAAAAATTTTTTTTCAGTATTATAGGAACTGAACTAGCAAGTAATGTTGATGTAACAAAGGAATAACTTTCTGAGGAAAAGAAAAAAATTTTGATAAATATGCAATGGAAACCCTCATACACTGCTGATGGGCATGTAAATTGGTACAATCACCCTGGAAAACAATTTGGCATTATTTGATAAAATTGATGATGTGGATATACCCTACAGTCCAATAATTCCATGCCTAGGTTTACTCCCTAGAGAAGATCTTGCCCATGAATACCAGGAAACATGCTCACAGCAGCATTATTTGTAATTTCAAAATGGTGGAAACAACCTGAACATGTATCTACAGAGAAAAGATTATAAATTTGTGGAATATGGACACAATGGAAATACATACAGAAGTACAAATGATTCAAGTGGAGCTATGTGCATCAACATGGATGAATTTCAAAAACCACAATGTTGAATGAATAAAAGAAAATACCTATGGAAAAATACATACAGTATGATACCATAAAATGCAAAACAATATTATATTTTGTTAATGGATGTATATGTATAAAATAGTATGAAACATGCATGGAAATAGTAAACATCAAATTTATAATAGCTATTACTTCTGAGGAGGAAGGGAAGATGTAGAAACAGGAAGAGATGTATATGTGGCTTCATTTGTATCTGTGATATTTTTATTTCATAAAATGAGCTGTGGATATGAATGGATTTGGATTATTTGCTATGGCTTTTTGAAGTTCTTAAATAAAAAAATATATTTAAAAACTGCATACCCAGGCCGGGCGCGGTGGCTCACGCCTGTAATCCTAGCACTCTGGGAGGCCGAGGCGGGTGGATCGCTCGAGGTCAGGAGTTCGAGACCAGCCTGAGCAAGAGTGAGACCCCGTCTCTACTAAAAATAGAAAGAAATTATATGGACAACTAAAATATATACATACAAAAAATTAGCCGGGCATGGTGGTGCATGCCTGTAGTCCCAGCTACTCGGGAGGCTGAGGCAGGTGGATCGCTTGAGCCCAGGAGTTTGAGGTTGCTGTGAGCTAGGCTGAAGCCACGGCACTCACTCTAGCCCGGGCAACAGAGTGAGACTCTGTCTCAAAAAAAAAAAAAAAAAAAAAAAAACTGCATACCCAGAGGATTCTCTGCCAGGCTGGGAACCAGCATTTTCAGGCATGGTCTGTCTTCATTGTGGTCCATGCCATCAAAATGCCAAGCAAAAGTGGGAGGTCCTACTGAACCTAAAGTATTTTACAAAGCACAGAACCAGGGTGCTTTTGTGATGAGATCTGAAGTAGAAAATAGCTTCGCTCTTGAGCAAGATTGTTTTGGAAAGCAAAGACTCTGATTGTCCAACCCATTTTTAAATGGGCTTTGCATGGTTCTAAGTACATTTCTGCTGCACTTGATTTGTGGCCATATGGAAATTGCCCTGTTTTATTTTCTCACTGACAGTGAATGTGAGGTTAAATGAACAATTTGCAAAATTAAATTTTCAGCCAACTTGTTCCCATCAAGCCTGGCACCTATTGTACCAAGACAAAATTGATTTATGAGAAAACTTAAGCTTACTTGAGATATTTCAACATTATATCAGCACCCCAGTTCTTCTGAGAATTAAGTGCATTATGGGAAAGTTGAGAGTTCCATGTCTAGGGATCCAGGGGCTCATATATCTGTATCATAAGGCAGCCTCGTCAATGCTTAGAAGATCTTAATGCATTTGGAGTACTCATTCTCTGGTAAAACAGGATAAGGGGGGCCCTTTTTTAATTCTATGAGAAGTTCATATAAAGCATTCAGAACTATGTCTAAACTTGGCTTTTGGTCTATTGATCACTTCAGCTGAACGCTTAATGTTTGAAACTGCTGTTAGTAATTTATCATAATTAGTTCCACCAAAGCAGCTTTCCGTCATTAGAAATAACTTGCACATGAGCATGGCCTAAATAAATATCTAAATTGCCTTCCAATTAAAATGCACATTATGCATATTATGTCATTGGAGACTTTTTCTCCTTAGTTATTCATACAATAAATCATTAGAAAAATTCCTATAGCGCTGAGGTGGAACCTGATGATTAATTATCTATTCACAATGAAAGATGCAAACTAGAGGAAGTGATGGGGTCTCTTATTCTTGGAAAATTTGTCCGGTCATTCTAGCTACTTTGGATTGGATTAGACACTCTGAATGGATTGTAAGCTAAATTGGAGAGAGTAGCTGCTGACATGAAGGCTGGTCTGACATCACACTCATTTTATTTTCCTAACTTACAGAATGTGGTCAAAGGTCTGACTTGATGAGGCCAATTAACTTGGTCATCAGTTATTCCATTCTTAATTAAAACCAAATCTATAGATTCTTTGACACTTTGGGGGCATAGTTTTCACAAAATGAGAATAATTATTTCCCCTTAGTACTGTGTGGGTGCGTGAGTGTGTGGGTGGATAAAGGTGCTCATCAGTTTTACTCTTGATGTTATTAGCAGCACAAAATTCACTTTCTTTGCAAGGGAATATTTGTGGGAGCCAGTAGATTAATGATATATGATATTTGAAAGGATTTTCTAGAAAAACAGAAAGAACACCAGAGGGCCTGGGAGTCTTGCAGAAAGTTTTCTCTGTGAGCCCCAACCCTGCAGAAGATAAGTTCCTTGAAGTTACAGATTTGTCTTATTCACAACTGTATCTCTTGTTCCTAGTAGAGTATACACAGGAAGTGCTCAATAAATATTTGTTGAATGAATGAATGAATGAATGCAGAGAAATAACCAAATGAGCAGAACTGGCTGAATAGTTTTGGGTCCAATAGATCAGCATTCTCATTTATACAATGTGTGGGATGCACCTAACTGCATATAGTGCTGGGATAAACACTGTTATAACTCTTATAAGCTGGGCCACAAAACCAACTAGGACTTTAGAGGGCTGGTGGGGAAGAAAATTAATCTAGGAAAGAACATGGTCAGGGCTGTGGGACTAAAACAGTTTAGCAATAGCTTCTTAAGGAGCAAGTTAGCAGTTAGTGTCATGGTGTTCATAGCAGTGTAGCATGCTTGAACCTACCCAGCATAGATTTCCAAGGAGGAGAATGGCCTAATATTGGATGGTATATGGGTGCTCCTTAGCAGAAGTTTCCAAGTAATGGCTAGCTCTATATGCAGAAATATGGTAGCACTGAGGTTCTACAAGGTCTATTTGATTGAGAGCAAGGAGTGAGGATTATGCCCCATCAGCAAAGGCTAATCAGGGAGTCAGGGATTCAGGCTCTAGATCCACTAACGAAACAGAAGTGCAATGTGGAAACAGGGACAGAATCCCAGTTATATGTATACACTAGCTAAACATAACAGGAAGTGATAAGGAAGTTGAAGTTCATAGAGTACATGGTAACTCTGGGCTTGCCCCAGACACACTGGTATTAGGCTTAGGAGTGAGAAAATAATGTAAAGTCTTTTCCACTGTCAGTGAGGCTCAAGGAATTGATTGCCTTTAGTCTGCAATTTTAAAGGCCTTCAGCCTCTATAGCAGGGAGGCATGGAGAAACCAGAGGCTGAAGGGTCTTTTAGGCAGAAAATCAGTTAAAAACAGTCCTTTCCTACTGAGGAATGTTACAAGACAAGCATGCCTTTCAAAAGGGGGGAAGTATAAATAACAGCACCAACAATAGTAATAATAGTAACAGCACAACAGTGATAGCAACATCTGCTTCCATTTAATGAGTAATTACCATGTTCCATGCCTTTACTGGGCACATTACATATTTTATCTTATTTAATTCTTATAACAACCCTAAGAGAAAAATCCCAATATTATTCTAATTTTAGCAGCTCAGGGAGATTAAGTAACATGCCCAAATTCATATAGGTAGTGAATGGTGGAGCTAAGATTTAACCCCAGTTTGATTCCTAAGCCCATGTTTGGTATTAACACATACAATAACACATATAATGTATTATTATACATATAATGCTGAATAAATATTACAAGAGACAGATTTTATTATCAATTTTACTTACATGAGAACAAAATGAAATGGATGTCAGATAGTGATTCAACAAACACATATTGTGTACCTACGATGCCAGGCTTTGTGTTATGTACTGGAGATATAGCAATGAATAAAACATGCACAATTGTTGTCCTTACAGACTTTAAAGTCAAGAATGGGGCCCTTGGGTTGTTATGGGCTACCCTTGGTCAACCATAATTTAAAGAAGGTAGATTCCAGGCTGGGTTATTCATCTCTTAGACCCTTTGAAAACCTCTGTGGAATGAAATTCTTCCATGGAAGGGTAGGATAGCATAGCATTTAAGTACGTGGACTCTGGGACTAGAATGTCTGAATTCAAAGCTATTAATATATCTGTTAGGGCCATGCCAGGAAAAGAGAAACTAGATCATTCAGCTGAAGGGAATTTAATATAGGTGCTTGGTTAAATGAGTGACGGACTCTACTCGTTGAGAAGTCAAGCAGGAAATGGTGAGGGCATCAAGAGATTAGCAACACAAGGAAGCTGCTTCCACTTCTAGGGTTATAGGGGCAATGGAAGGAGGTGGTGTTACCGGGACGTGGAAGCCAGGCTCTCTGGCTGAAGCTAAAACCCAGGTAGGGGCTGCCCAGATAAATGTGGGGCTATGGAAGGAGGGCTGTCCAGTTTTGCTTTTCCTCAACTCCTGTCTACAGTTTTCTACCAGAGCCTCCTGTCTACCAAACCTGCTCAGAAGTTAGCAGACAGGGAAACCTGGGAATGTAGTTGCCTGTGATGACAAGCAGGGCAAGAGAAGGGAAGGAGGGAGGGAGGTTTGAAGTAGTGACTACAAAAGCCAAGTCTTGTCATTTATTAATTGTCACTATGGGTAAATATCCCCGTGCCTCAGTTTTTCCACCTATAAAGTTGAGATTTTGAAGTAGCACCTCTCCATAGGGCACTAGTGGGAATTAAATAAGTTGATGCATGTGAAGTTTTTAGAAAAGTGTTTGGCAAATAGTAAGCCCTCTAGATCTTACCATAAGATGTGATATAAAATACTAACAAGACCTATTATTATAATTTTTAACACATAAAATATTACCTGCTCATTGTGTTCACTAAAGGCCTCTTAGTTACAGGAGCTCATAGCTCAAGTATCTCAGCAAGCACTAATTGGAAGTGAATGAACCTATTCTTTTCCATGGCATCCGTCCCTTGAAGCCATTCTCATAAACCTAAATAACAGTATTCAGGCCAGAATTTAGGGAAGCTCATGAATCACCTGATAAGCTCAGCCTCTGCCAGCACAACACGCAAGAAGCACTCAACATAACCTGCTGTGGTGTTAGGATGGTTTCATCAGATTAAGAATAAGAAACATAGGAAAACATTCTTTTGAACTTACCCCACAAATAAGTGCCCTGTGACTTTTTCAACAAATATGTAATTTGTCCTAAATCCTCCCTTATAATTGTCATCATCAAAGTTCTGGAATCAGAAACGAAAGTCGGTGGTAAAAAGGGAGAACACAAATAAGATGGAGATGGGAAGGAAAACACTACAATACCTCCCCCTTATCTGCAAGGGATACATTCCAAGACGTCCAGTGGATGCCTGAAACCACAGATAGTACTCAATCCTATGTTTTTTCCTATACATACATACCTATGGTAAAGTTTAATTTATAAATTACATACAGCAAGAGGTTAACAACAATAACTAAAAATAAAATAGTACAATTATAACAACATACTGAAATAAAAGTGAATTAAAACTTATGAATTGTTTATTTCTGGAATTTTCCACTGAACATTTCAGACTGCAGTTGACCACAGGTCACTGAAACTGCAAAAAGCAAAGCTGCAGATAAGTGGAGACTACTGTAATTCATCAAAATGAGAGGGAGAGAGAGCGTGTTCACTTGCTTTATAGATACCTAAAAAATTATAGCATATCATTTAAGGGTAAAAACGGCATAAAATGGTCAGTCAATGAAGGTGGCTATTAGGTTAATGTATCCTTCTGTAACAACATAGAGAAACATATCAGGTGGTACATTAATGAAAAGAAGAGGCAAAGAAAACTCTAGGCAGCAGAATAGTGTTTAATGCTTTAATACTGTGAGGGACTCAGTGCTTCTGCTACTATTTGGCACTGGCTGGAAGACAGATTGGTAGCATTCTAGCAGGTATTTTATATCTCTAATTTCCTTATGGTGAGCCCACTGAATTACTAAACTTGGAGAAAATTCTAATATCTTTGAAACAAACAATTGTTCATCAGGACCTGGCAGGTTGATTTCTGTAAATACATTTTAAAATGTTATTTGTTCTTTGCTGTGATCTCAGATAAAATTGTGTCATTGGTGAAGATGTTAGACATTTTTGTTTGTGTTTGGAATTGGGTAGCATTGGTAAGAGCAGCACTTTGCTGGCAATGTAAGCAGTGAAGCTGGGCCAATCATTTTATTAAATTAAGCCCTTGGCTCTGCTTTGGCATCTCTGATTCAGATATTTCAGACTGAGCTTTTTGGGGCATGAATTACGCAGGTAAATACCCTGTGCTCTGCAGCAGTTTACATGTCCAGACTTGGTTGAAATGTTTATTAGATGGCATTTTATATGTCAATTTTTCCTAGACTCGATTGAGGGCATCATGAGGGCAGAGATTGATCTGTCCTATTTACCATTGTATCCCCAGTGCTCAGCATAATGCCTGGCAAATGCTAGGTATTCAGGATTTGTTGGATGAATGAATGAATGTTTCTAGTGACTAGCAGACATTTCTGTGGGTGCTACTGAAAAACAGCATGAAAAATCTGCTAGACATTTTCAAGGATATTGTTGTCCCAAATGTAGACAAATATTATATTCCTAGTGGGAGGCTCTCTTTAGAAAACCCCGATTGTTTCTAGATAATATTTATTGTATGACAAATGCCAGATTAGTAATGCTTTGGCTGATGACTATGTTGATGGCTACTTCCTCAATTTTTCTTGAATGGAACTTCTCACTCCAGTATTCTTAACAGCCAAATTGAATCAAGAGTTAGGCGATTGCATTTACCACTTTGTGCTATGCCATATTACAGCAGTCCCCGACCTTTTCGGCACCTGGGACTGTATACATGGAAGACAGTTTTTCCATGGATGTGGGGGGGGATGGTTTCAGGATGATTCAAGTGAAATACATTTATTATGCACTTTATTTCTGTTAGATTTACATTCTAATATATAATGAAATGATTATACAACTCACCATAGGTTGGGGATCCTTGCTTAATCTTTGAAAGTGACAGTAAACAAATCTGAGTTGTGGTTCATGCCTTTTGGAGTCTGATAAAATTCTATCTTGGTATAGTGTAGCTTTCCAAAGTGCATTCCATAGAGCACTAAAAAGGAAGAAAAAGTTCTATGGTCAAATAACTTTGTGCAATGCTGTATAGTATAGTCCTGTCTTGGGAATTCACAATGTACATTAATTAGCATAGGAAAAACTCTAAGAAGTTATATAGTAAAGAAACCTATTTTTTAATTTAAATTATTATGGGTACATAATAATTGTAAATATTTGTAGGGTGCATGTGATGTTTCCATACAGGCATACAATGCGAATTAATCAAATCAGGATAATTGGGGCATCCATCACCTCAGGCATTTATCATTTCTGTGTGCTAGGGACATTCCAATTCCACTCCTATAGTTATTTTAAAGTATATCCTAACTTATTGATTATAGTCACATTTTTGTGCTATCAAATATCATTCATTCTAACTATCTAACTATATTTTTATACCCATTAACCATTCCCACTTTATCCCCCTTCCCCACTACCCTTCCCAGCCTCTGGTAACCATCATTCTACTCTCTGTCTCTGTGAGATCAATTGTTTTAATCTTTAGCTCCCACACGTGAGTGAGAATATGCGAGATTCGTCTTCCTGTGCCTGGCTTATTTCACTTATCATAATGTTCTCCAGATCCATCCATGTTGTTGCAAATGGCAGGATTTCATTCTTATTTTGGCTATATAATATTGTGTATATGTAACAACAATTTCTTTATCCATTTATCTATTGTTGGACACATAGGTTGATTCCAAATCTTGGCTATTGTGAATAGTGCTGCAGTAAGCATGGGAATGAAGATATCTTTTTGGTATACTGATTTCTCTTCTTTTGGACATATACCTAGCAGTGAGTTTCCTGGGAAACCTATTTATTTTTTAACTCTGAGTCTCTCAAATTGAGTTAATTACAGATATTTTTCCCTCTTATTGACATTCTTACAAGATTATTATTCCATTGAACAGACATTAGGAAAATCTAGTAGAATGAAAAGAATGTCTTAGCTATCAAAAGAATCAAGTCTTTCTCTGTATCCCTTACTTAACAGTTATGTGACATGGGTATTAGTCTTCTAGGCCTCATTTTCCCTATTTTCAAAAGGGGATCGTACCACATATCCTCATATCTAAGTCAAAAGTTTTGTTTTCACACTTTAAAGTTTTTAAAATTAGAATAAGTTTTATGATTCTTTTAATGTGACATTTACTTTTTTCTCAGAAAAGTTATGATTACATTAGTAGTGCATTTTTATAATTTGTGGCATCTTAGAGACAAAGAAATGTGGTGAAACCTCCCTGCAAATTTCTCAGGGTTGTTGTGAAAACTCAAGTGAGTGAATGGATAAGAAAACATCATGTACAAATAATGAATCATGACAGATTTTTTAATGTCTGATTTTGTCTGTTTTAAATGGAAGAGACAAGCTACTGGACCGACCATACCTTTTAATGTCATTTCCTCAGGTGGACATGAACACACTGAATCCAAATATCATAACTGATTTATTTCCATTTGCATTTGGTTTCTTGGCTTGATTTATATGATAGTTCTGTTTTATGTACATAGACACTGCCTCAATTACAAAAACAAAAATAAACCAACTTTAAATGTTTGGTAATAATTTCTGGTAAGACAGTTTGAATGTGTGTTAGAACTTTATTTGTTGTTGAGAAGAATATGTTATAAAATGGAGGCCTCTTGGAACCCATCAGGGAATTAATTCCTTAACAAACATTTACTGAACTTATGTGCCCTTCTGCAGTAAGAGCTGTGAAAAATACAGTTAGGAGGCACTTAAGTGAATGTTTTTGGAGTGACTTTGGGTTAGGTTCTGTGGTAGGTGCTAAGACAGAGATGAATGAAGGCAGATCACTACCCTGCAGCAGCTCACAGTGTAATAGGGAATACAGACTGGTAACCAGATATAAATATTTACAAATCATGGCTGAAGGACCAAAGAAATGGTTAGTGGACTAACTTGGATTTGTGGAGTTTGAATGAGACTTGAACATTCACAAGATGAAGTAATATGGGCTGAGTATTGAAGGATTAGTAAGAGTTGGGGCAGAAAGCATGAAAAAACAGTGAAGGCATAAAACCTCCACATGTACAGAAGAATAGTTGGGTGAAATTGCACGTGCCTCTCAAGATCTCTGCAAAACATTGGGTTAGATGGCATGAACATTTCATAGAATCACAGCAAAAGATGAACCTGAAAATATAGTTTGAGGCGACTGCGAAAGGCCATTACATGCCATGGTAAGGGGAGCTATTAGAGGGTTTTGAGTTGGAAAGTAACATGATCAATTTGCATTTTAGAAAAATTACTTTCAAAGCAGCCTGAAGTATGGATAAAATGGTGATCTATTGGAGGAGGAAAAACGATTTAAGAGGCTGTTGCAATAATTCAGGCAAGAGATGATGTTAGAGAGATGATTATAAGGTAGAAGCTGCAGAATGTAAAGACTAAGTGGACATAGGTTTCATGGAGGAGAGAAGAGAATCAAAGAGGGAAGTTTGTGTTTGTGAGTTAGAGACATTGAGAAGATAGTGATGTCATAATTTATAACAGGGAGCTTAGGAGGAATGAACTTAGAGAAAAGATAAAGACTTTTGAGTTTTGTGCCAATGTTATTTTTTTCTTTTTTTTTTAAATTTCAGCATATTACAGGGGTACACATGTTTAGGTTACCTATATTGTCTTTGTCCCATCCGAGTCAGAGCTTCAAGAGTGTCCATCCCTCAGACAGTGCGCACTGCACCCATTATGTGTGTATATACCCATCTCCTCCTCCCCCCTCCCATCTGCCCAAAACCTGATGAATGTTACTACCATATATGCACATAAGTGTTGATCAGTTAATACCAATTTGATGGTGAGTACATGTGGTGCTTGTTTTTCCATTCTTGGGATACTTCATTTAGAAGAATGGGCTCCAGCTCCATCCAGGGTAATATAAGAAGTGTTAGTTTACCATTGTTTCTTGTGGCTGAGTAGTACTCCCCGGTATACATATATTTTCTGTATTCAATAGGACATATGGATAAAAGACAATATTTCTGCCCTTCTAGAGTCTATTTTTCTTTTGCTTAGTAGGCTAGAATTACACATAACCTTTAAGTGGCTCCTACAGTGTAGTCATGAAGTCTCTACTGAGCCTAAGGTGAGAATTCCAACAAGCCTCTCCAGCATTTTCTATGCCATGGAAGGCTTCATAAAAGAGATAAAATTTAAGGTGGATCTGAAAAAATGAGTAAGGAATCATCAGAGAGATTTATAAGAAAGCCATTCTAGGCAGGGGAAATAGCATGAACAAAAGCAGAGAGCTGTGAAAGATCATAGAATGCCTGGGAATTGTAAGAAGTTCAAAATATCTACAGTGTGGGGTGAAAATGGTGGGAAAAGAGATCTAAAATTGTTTTCACCAGTATCAAAGTCAAGGACTTTACACTTTACCCAGTAGGCAATGAGGAACTAATGAAAATTTAAAGCAGAAGAGTAACATCTGCAGATGTGTATATGTAATTGCTGATGAGGCACTGAGTTCAAAAGAGATCAGAAGGGAAGTCTATGATTCCCGCTGTAAAATCAGGTAAAGGCTGTGAACTTTAACAACTCCTAATTAAGGCCTCCCATCATTTCTACATCCCAAGAGCTTTGGCCCCATTTGGGATCTTTCTGCTCTTATTTGAGTTTGCCAGACATTTTTCTTTTATACAGAAGCAGCTTCTGTTACTGAAATATGGCATCAAGCAGGATTGAATTGATTTTTGCTAAGTTCAGCATTCCACACAAACATTGAGATTTCTCTTGGAAAGATTATCACTGAGAGTCCCAGGTTGTGTCTGATATTCCTTTATATTTTATTAAAAAATAGTTCTAATAAATTACAGGGAGTACCTAGCAGATATCAAATATCTGGTTAAAAGCAGATTGGGAACCTGTCCAATCTGTTTAGATATTTCAAGGTAGAGAAATTATGTTTGTGTGTGTGTACAGAATAATAGGTTATTTTTTCCATGTAGATTCATATTTTGAAGGCTATTTCCCTGTAGTTCCCTTAATTCATATTTCTTCAACTATGATCCTTGTTCAAAATGTTTACTCATGATCCCCATTCTAAACCTACTAAATCCAAATGTCTAGGTTTAAAGTCCAATGATATACATTTTCAAAAGGTCTCCACATAATTCTGATGCTACCTAAAATTTGAAAACCACCAAAATATGGAATCTATAGATTAATAAGGTCACATAGTATATTTAATTTGGAAGTATGTCAATTAATTAATAAGGTCACAAGGTTATATTCAATTTAGAGATTCTGCACTTCGTGAAGTTACTTTTAAATGCAACAAAATAGGCTTCCTTCAAAATAGCCACTGGCATTCTGAGACAGAAGTTCAGAATAGTAGATTAGAAAGAGGACTCAACTGCCAGTTGTAAAGGTGCTCAATTAAAATAATAAGCCAAACTGAAATTAACAACCAAGTCTTTATTGACTTACTGCAATAGTGAAAGCAAGAGGCAAAAATGATACCAACTCCCTAATGTTCCATTTGCCCCCTGGAATGGCTCTGGGCAAGGGTCAGATGGATACAGTAGACATGGGGGTAGTTCTCATTGCAGAGGAGCCCCAGACTAAAGGCTCCTTCCTCTTTATGGACCTGTGGATTGGCGATAAGGAGAACTGGAAGGGCTAGGAGTGAAAAGGTACTGAGTCAAAGCAGAGAAAAGTGCTTCAGCCAAGACCACTAATAAGGAGACCTAGACAGAGATGCCTGAAGTGCCTTAGTTGAAGCCCCCAAAAAGGAGGCCTCTGAATGGAGGTGCTTGGGCTGGGCATGCACATATGTCTGTGAGCATAGCTGACTTTAAGGGAGCAGCCTGAGCCTTGACTGTAACTCCATGCAGAAAATTACAATGCACTGATTGGTTGTATATCAAGTCTGGTTGGTGTGGACAGACCAGCTTCTCCCCGTGAGGCCTGCCAAGCAAAGCCTTGTAATTGCCTATGGCCAGGCATGTAAGATCAGCACAAGATTTTGGTCTGGAGCTGGACTCCTGAATGACTAGGCTGAGAAACAGATCAGAGTTCTAGGCCCAATTTTGCCAGGGATTCACTGGCAAAGGGTAAAGTCACGTTTTATATTTGGGTGTTTGTTTCCTAATTTCTCAAAATGACAAGGCTCTAGTTCAATAACTTTATTCTCAGCCTATAGGGTTTTTTTCATCTTTGATATTTTGTAGTTTCATTTATGAAAGTGGTTAGTGTCCATAGGTGGCACTACCTGGACTACACCTCCTGCCACAAGAGCAAAACTGGGGAAAAATAATGACCACTAGGCAGCTGTAGTAAATTCTTATAATTTTCTATTGCCTCAGTATCCATTTTGTTTTCTTTCCATTGTTTTAATCTCAAAATATTAAGGGGGTACAAATGTTTTTGTTACATGGATAGCTATTTTTTTTTACATGGATCGCTTTATAATGCTTTAGTAGAGGCTATAAGTGTGCACATCACCTCAATATTGTTCATTGTATCTATTAGGTTTTTACCGCTCCCCTCCATCTCTCCTTCTTGATTTCCAATGATTTTTACTTCTCTTTATGCCCATGTGTTCCCATCAATTAGTTCTAAATTATTATGGAGTACATGTGGTGTTTGTTTTTCCATTCTTGAGATACTTCACTTAGAATAATGGTCTCTAGTTTCATCCAAATTGCTGCAAAAGACGTTAATTTATTTCTTTTTATGGATGAGTAGTACTCCATGGTATCTATATATACCACATTTTGTTAATCCACACATGAATTGATGGGCACTTGGGTTGGTTCCACATCTTTGCAATTGTGAATTATGCTGTACTAAACATTCGAGTGCAGGTGTCTTTTTGATAAAATGACTTCTTTTCCTTTGGGTAGATACACAGTAGTGGGATTGCTGGATCTAATGGAGGTCTAGTTTTAGTTTTTTGAGAAATATCTATCGTGTTTTCCATAGGGGTTGTACTGATTTGCAGTCCCATCAACAGCGTATAAGCATTCCTTTCTCTCTGCATCCATGCCAGCTTCTATTTTTTTGGACTTTTAAATAAGATCAGCAGCCATTTTGAATGCAGGTTTGACTTTCTCCTACCAGAAGCAGGGCTCAGTCACCATTGACATAGTTTGACCTGCACCCAACTAGCTCAAGCGAGTGGCCAGAGGTAGGATCCTAGAGATACCTCTTCCAAGCCGACTGGGTTTCTGGCTTTCCCCACTGCTTCCTTTAAATGCACCATTAATGCCTTTGCTTGTGAGCTTAAAGTGACCCACATCCTAATCCCTTATCCTCTTTCTCTGACTCTTCATTCTTGCCTCTTTGATCTGGGGAGAGAGGACTGCCCTTCTGACTCATTATGTCCTCCTTTCCCAGGCTGTGTAAATAAAAATCTTTGAACTTATTTCCTATTGTGCTGGTATATTGAATTTGTGCCTTCCATTTGAAGAATCAGAGGCTACCCCAGACCAGGGTGTCCCTGGAATACCAGGGAGAACACAAGGTCAGGCTCCCAGTGTCAGAGTGAAGGTCTGGCAGGCATAAACTAGACACAGGTCAAACAAGAGCCACAAGGGCATCTACCAGTATTACCAAGTTTCCCATGTGAGGGACTCCCTGGTCACAGGTCAGACAACCAGGCATTAGGCTGTCCCCTGGGTAAAAGAAGTATACCATGAAATGTACACTGTAAATTTCCATATCCAGCTCCTCTTCAATTCCTGTCAAGGCAGGGTTTCCAGCCACTCCAGTACTGGAACCCCCTTTTAGCTGGGGGCTCTCTAAACAGCAGCCTCTTTGCTCTCATTGTTGAAAACTGGCGAGGCTTTTGAATGGCTTTTTGCTTTCTGAGGATTCTCTTATCAAATACTAGGTAAGGGTCAAAGGCAGCAGCAGCTCTGCTAAGGGTGATTCTTGGCAAGAGGCTTCTTTCTTCAGTCTGGCTTACTAGACTCTATCATTTATGATCTGAAGGCACAAAGCCAATTCATTATGGTGGGAGGGGCTGGTAGAACACAACAAAAGAATGGGGACTTATATTAACAGGTTTTCTCAGCAGCAAATGTCAGATGGTTTTCACAGTCTGAGGTGGAAGTGAATAGATGATTAACTGCTCGCAGAGCAGGTCTGTGGCTTAAACCACTTTGGCTTTCTAGCCTAGAACATGTGGTGTGTAAGAAAATGCATATTGTTATAATTGGTATTGTTATTATCAGTACCAGTGATTATTGAGTGCTTATTCCATTTCAGGCATTTTAAATATATGCACTTGTTGAATTTAATCCTCATAAGCAACCCTATGGGGTAAGCACTATTATCATTCCCATTTTACAAGTGAGAAAACTGAGCCTCAGGAAGGCTCCATGGCCTACTCTGGATCACATAGCTAGTAACTGGCAGAGCGAGGATTTGAATCTGAGTATGAAAGACTTCAGAGATTATATTCTTGGCCACTATCCTGTACTGCCACATTTTAGTCAGATTAATTCAATCAGGGCTGACCAGGTGAGGTAGATAATTACCTAGGTGGTATGATTTGAGGATTGCTAAAATATTTGGCCAAGGCAACCTTTAGAATTCCTTTCTTTGTTAGATGTTAAAGGTAAATTCATACATAGTTTGACAAAAATATGTAATTACCCACAGAAACAAATAACCTGGGCCAATTCATTAATGTACCTGTGCATTCATTAATGTACCTTTTTCCTATCAAAGTTCCATGCCATGGGATGGTCCAGCCTCAATGAGACAATCTTGGTAGGTCAAGAATGTAAGATTCAGTGAGGATTTTGAAATCTGACCATTGAAAGACATTGATAACACCCAAGGGGACAATACTAGAGGAGTTTGCTACTTTTGTTTCAGAAATATATTAATAGTAATTTGTCACACAAATGAATGTGACTGTCAGGATCAAGAGGCTATATTCCTAGCTACTGAGTGTTGTTGGGGCAGAGATTTGTGCATCACGGTACAGAAGGAGACCAGATAAACTTGTACTTTCTTCAATCTGTGTCTCTTTTTGTCTGTGCTTAGTTACAATGGGGAAAACTAAGGTAGCTTAGAAATATTTCTATCCTTTGGGCTAAGGCATGGCATTTTTGAAGATTTTTTGTTAAAATGTCAGTACCCTTTGGGAAAGACATTAGATGCACTCAGTTCCTTAGTTGTAGTTATCCACTGAAGTGGAATCTGAGGAAGCCCTGGATTACTTAGCATTAGTCAAGGGTTAAATCTGAAACATGAGCCAATAGAGTGAAAGATGCTATTGAAAATGTGTTTCAGGGGATGATAGGAAGGTAGAGGTGTAGGGCAAGGTTAATACTTGGGCTCTGGGTAACTGAGGGAGATGGCACCTCTAACTCCGGGGGGAGAGGCAGAGGTAGGCAAGAGGGTCAGAAACTGACTTTATCTCTCTTTAATCCACAGCTTGACTCTAAGTACCTCCATCTTGACAGGGACAGAATTTCTGAAAAGCCAATTGGTGTTGTTTCTTTAGCATTGATTTTTTTCCCCCTGAATTCACTGCTGATTGCATTCTAAATGGTGATACAAGGGGCCATAATTGAATGTTCAGCAGCCTGAACAAAGCCCAAAGACTGTTCACTAAAATGAACCTAAAACTTTGTAGTGGAAATGAAAAATCACTTTCAGAAAGTCTTTCTAACTTCAGAAACACAAAATGGCACTTTGCTCACACTGGGAATTAATTGATTAATAAATTCATTTTACAAAAGATTCCACCCCGGTGTTCTTAAGAACTCTGACAATGCAAAAATATGAATGCTTCTAGAAAATTGAAAGACACTGCAGTGAAATGGAGAGGGCATGGGCCTTGGCAGGAGACAGCCCTAGGCTGTAATTTTTTCTATTCCACTTACTACATGTGTGACCTTGGGCAAGTTACTTAAACTCTCTGTGCCTCAGTTTCAGTTTTCTCATCTATAAAATAAGGATAATAACAGCACTTGCTTTGCTTCACAGAGTTATTTTGGTGCTTGGTGCTTTAGTATGATAACATATGTAAAGTAACTAATATCATTACTGGCACATAATAGATTCTGGAAAATGCTAGTACCATTCCTTCCCCTTGGTGGAAGAACTGTGTTGGGGTAGAAAAGAAAAACTAAAATCTAGTGGGGTAAGAGCCATAGCTCATGAAAAGTCAATTCTAATGAAGATATAGCAGCACTGAAAGCATGATGCAATTCTATAGGCAGAGGTGATACACTCTCTACAAATTGTTTGTGCACAATGTCTCAGGGAGCAACTTTCTGCAGTGACTGGAGAAAAGGGATAGCCATCAAAATATTATGGTAGCATCAATCTAGTTGGCATTGGCACTCTTATCACTAACCAATATGGCAAAGGGTCCTTTGGGACACTCCTACAAACCATCCCTGTGCACTAAGGAAGTGACTGCTTACTTGGGTAAGATTTTCAGTGTTGGTTGTCACTAGCAGTTGGGGAAAAGTTCCAATTCAAATATCACGGTATCATTGTAGTTATTTAAACAGACAAAAAATAAACACTCATAAGTGTTAGGATGTGGGGAGAATGAATTCACATATACTGCTTGTGGAGCATTAATAGGCAGAACCTTTTAGAAGATGGTTTGGCAGCTTCTATAAAATGAGCCTTTGCATCAGCTCAGCAATTCCATTTCTATGAATATATCCCAGAAAAATACCCCCATGTGTGTTTGGAGACATATACAAAAGATGGTTATTGTAGATTTAGTTGTAATAGACTGATGTAGAATGCTTAAGCATTATATTATAGCACATTCATATGGTGAAATACTACACAGCCATTTAAAGATGAGGTGTATTGGATGCAGGGACATGGAAGTATTTATATGATTCATTGTTCACATATAGAAGCAAGTTACAGTAGACTGTATGATATCAATTTTATTTTGTAAAGTTAAAAACAACCCTAAATGGCATATACTTATATTTGCATTTTAAAAATCTGGAAAGATAAGAGTGTTGTTGTTGGGGCAGCGCCTTAAAGGGTCACTTTCCCTGTTTACTTTTTAGATGTCTGCAATTATTTCAAATTCTTTAGATGAACATGTTTTACTGTTATAATCTTTTAAGTAAATCATAAAATAATAAAGCAAATGTATGGGATAGATTGGCTTAGTCAGTTCTAGCCCATGTGTGGCTTGCATTTTCTGAGTTTTCAAATAAGATGATAATAATAGTAGCTAATATGTATTAAATACTTGCTGTGTGCCAGGTAATGTTTTAAGTGCTTTACATAAAATCTTCATGTAAATTCATCTTCATATTATACTTATGTAATCTTCGCAAGATCCTTATGAGGTAGAAACTATTACCATCTCCATTTTGCAGATCAGAAAACTGAGTCTCAAAGAGGTTAAATGACTTGTTAAATCTCATACATATTGTAAGAGATGGAGCTGAGATGTGAGGACAGAGGGCCTGGCTTCAAGGCCAGCATGCTTAAGAAGTATTTTGTGTTGTCACTCAGATGAAAGAGGAAAGAGGTAGATGACACATTCTATACTCTTGAGGAGTTTAGAGACTAGTTGGGCAGATTCTCTCTCCCTCTGTCTCTCTATCTCTAACACACACACAGGCATATATTCAGAAATACCCATGAAAAATGCAACACAAATGTACTTACGAAAGAGTGCTACAGAGAATGAATGCTATAGAAAGCATCTAGGAGAAAGAATGTTCATTGTAGGCTCAAGGAGTCAGAGACTAGTGCTTGGAATTGGACCTACAGTTACCTTTTCACCAGATTCTTCTGTGGCTGAGAATATGCTTTATGGAGCAGCTGGGAGGAATACTGTAACGGCTTGTGGCTAAAGAATAAAACAAAGCCTAGAAACCATCCAGATCCCTACAAATATGTTACTCACCAAAGTTGGGCTTGGGCATTGCAGCAGCCCTGAACCTATACCATGGTAACTGAAGTGGTTCTGTTGGCCTGTGCTGCAATGATATCATCTTCAGACTAGGCCTAAGCCTCATTTCTCATTAATATGGAGGAATTCCAATCTAAGGTTATATGAAACATCATAGCTGGAAGGGTCTTTTGATGCTCTCTATTCATCTTTTTTATAGATGAGGAAACTGAAGCCCAGAAAACTGAATTAATTTACTCAAGGTCACACTGCTATTTTGGTGGCCAAAATACTGCATATATGGCAGGATGTTATTTTCCTTTGAAGAAAAACACATCATCTGGCTAAAGGATTCCCTTTGCCTTGTGATTTAGATAAAGGATTCAGGGGGCTTTCATTTAGGATTTCCTTTCTCCCTCTCTCTCTCTCTCTCTCTCTCTCTCTCTAAATATGTGAACACACACACACACACACACACACGTACAACAATTTTACTTCCTGATGTTTTTATTTGTGTTTTTCTCTGTTGGTTATCATCTACCCTCCATATAAAGTATTGGTGGAATTTGGGTCAGCTCTTTTTCTCTCTGAACATGAGGGGAGAGGGAAAATGTTTGATCCTCCAAGTCACCACTTTTCAAAGGGTATCATTATATGGCCAGAGGATGAATGATGGGACTCTTAACAGAATCCTGAGAACAGGCCCCAGTTTTCAGGGATGGCATTTCACGTGCTTCCTTGGAGGACAATGAGTTAGTACCTCTGCGACATGATCGATTATAAAGGGCCAAGGTTAGGGTTACATAACAGGCCTGCCTGCAGGAAAAACCGTATAAAACAGAGGGGTGGAAAAATGTGCTGTGCAATTGCATAATAATCTTGTGGAAAACAAAATGCCTTATTCATTTTAATAAAAACACTGGGAAAAAATGATGAGTCTTCACTCTGTCTAATCAATTGCAGGGCTTTGCAATAAAAATGAGGCTGCTTTTTCCCCACTAATAAGCACAAAATCAATCTTCAAAAGCAACATGTTTTATTGCACCTATTCTTGGCTTTTCAACTCCCCAATTTATAAATGGTTATTTTTTTCCTAAGTTGAGTGGAAATGGAGTGGGGAAGGGCAGAGCAGGACTCATAGGTGTCTACAGCTTTCTGATCTGTATGTCATAGGGCTATTTTCAAAGTCCTCTCAGTTGAATAGTAGCATCTATGCTCTTGGGACCTCTATCCCCAGGCCTAGGAAGTTTAATTTGGGGGTTGAGTAATAGAGTATACAAAAAGTGTGGCAAAAAAGTGGTTTGATTCAACTCTGCTTTGGATAAGCTTGGACCCTTCGCAAAATGGTTACATCCATGCTTGTTTCTAGGTCCAACTAGGCCCATTGTCCCTTGATCCTCTCTGGGATATTTTATAACTGCCTGGAAATGAAATTCGGTCCCTAAATATCCTTTCCAATCCTCATTCAAACATCCAAACATGTTGTCTCTTCTGCCTTTATACTGAAATGAGCTCCTGCCTTTAGCCTACTTCCTCTGATTCTGAGGATCTTTATAGGTGATCTCTTTCAGGAAGCTTTCTTAGCACTCCCCTGTAGGCCCTGCCTTCCGATAAAGATTTAGATATTCCTCTTCAGTGTTGTCTTTTATTTCTCCTTTTTTTGTTTTTAGAATGTTCGGTATTCCATTGAGTGTTAGCTTCATACACCTTGCTTTAACTATCATCATCTGCTTACATGGCTTTCTTACCCCATTCACAGAATGCTCAAAGGTTGGGATCAGGTATGCTTTGGTTCTATATCTGCATCAGATAGCACAGTGGTTGGCACAGAGAAAAGGTTCAAGCAATATGCCTTGAATCAAACTAAATGCTGAATCTTACCTCATAGCATGAGATGAGAGAGGGCAGTAATGAATTAATCAAATAAATGTCCCTATTAGAGTGGATTTTTAGAACTAACAGTATTTGAAGAGCCTAAAAGCAAGAAATATGGAAGCTGTAAGTTGAGAGAGCACTGCAAACAGGAAGAAGGGCTTGAATCTGTGACCTGGACATGTTTGCGTTCAGTTTGTGTCCTTGGAGTGAACCACTGCCAAAATTATTTTCTCAGATAGTTGTCTTCATTGAGCCATAATTTATAATCTATTTCCCTAAGTTGAATTGGATTTCATGAGTAGTTTACTTAGTCCAGGGACTCTCGGTAACATTCAGGAAACACTCTGTGCCCATGGTGAGCACCAAGGTGCACCTGTCTTGATAGATAGGCTACAGGAAGGCAGGTGGTTTTAGGCCAAGTCCTGCTGGTGTCATTATGGAGGAAGAAATAGTTCTGTTTCAGTAGAAACACCACTAGTCAAGGTGGAGTTAATGAATGAGGGCTTTTTAAGATGAAGAATGCCAGTGCAAATGGAGAGGAGAAATAGGAGCATGGGGGGAGGAGAGAAGAGAGGAACTACTTGATCCCTGTAATTTAGACTCACATCTGAAGATAATAGCAAACATTTTACAAAGTATTTACTCTGTGCCAAATACGGTACTCAGCACCATACAGGGATCATCTTACTGAATTCTCGCAACCACCTTATGATGTAGTACTATTATGAATCCTGTTTTATATGTGAAATTAGTAAGGCTTGGCTAAGTGAAATAACTTGCCAAATGTCACAGAATTGGTAAGTGGCAGAGCTGGGAATTTAAATTTGATTTGCTTGATTCCAAAACCCATGTTCTTTCCTCCAATTAAAGGTATAATTTACATGCAGTAAAAGATACAAATCTGAAGGGAATAGCTGGATAATATTTTACCTATGTATATATCTATATGATCACCACCCAGTTGAAATACAGAACATTTACACCATTCCAGCAAGTTCCTTTGTGTCCCTTCCCCATCAATACCAACTCTCCCCCACCCCACACACAGAGGAGGTAACCACTATTTTGACTTCTATCACCATCTATCAATGGCTTTAATATTGTGACTCCTGAACCAACAGCATCATCATTACCTGGAAACTCATTAGAAATGCAAATTCTCAGGCCCCACCCCAGACCAATTGAATTAGAAACTCTGGGAATGGTGCCCAGAGAGCTGTGTTTTAGCAGGCTCTCCAGGTGACTCTATTGCACAATCAAGTCTGAGAACTGCCGCATAAAGCAGTTCTACATGTTTTAGAAATTCGTATACATAAATAGAATCATACAATATGTACCCTTTTGTGCATGGCCTTTTTTTCTCAGCAAAATGTCTGTGAGATTTATTCATATTGTTGCATGTATAGTAATTCTTTCATTTTTAATTGCTTATTAGTATTCCTTTGTATGAATATATAATCTTATCTCTTTAATAGGTTGTTAGTGAAACTTTTATTAAGGGAAGTATGTTGTCTTACATTTGTTTATGACAAATACATCTGTGAAATCACAAAATTAAGGCCCAACTTATGCAAGAGTAAAACAGGTCATTATGTCATATGATACTGTTTCAGAAAGGCAATGCTTCCCTCACAACAAAATCTCTCTCTTATTTGCATCCTAATGCCAGAAATTTCTTTAATAGGAAGCCAAGAATTTTATTCCACAATAAACACTAAAACTTAAAAGGCATATGTGTGTTCCAAAAATTAAAAACAAGACATTTAAAATCATATTGAAGTGTTAATGACCTATCCTTTCTTGAAGGTAGAGTAAGCATGCTGTCACTTACTAATCTGAGTCCTCGACCGACATTCCTAATCAATCATGCTACTTTTATATGTTGATTCTTAATGCAATCTCAGGGTCCTTCTCAACAAATTAGGCAGAAACTATCAGTCCACAGCTGGTATATCATCTCTTGCTTAATTCGTGTGTGTGTGTGTGTGTGTGTGTGTGTGTGTGATGACTAACTTAGAACTAAGTTCTTAGAACTAAAGAGAGCTCTTAGAACTAAAGAGAGAGAGAAGACATCATGGAGGAGATGTATCGATCAGAAAGTAGAATAAAAATCACATTTTCTTTTCTGTGACACATTTTCACTTTTGGTTACATTTGAAAGCCCACGAGGTCTGGGTAGTCAGAATGTAGTAAATTCTTAGTTAACTGAATCTGTGAGAAATCAGCATAATACCAAAAACTATAACAGCAACTGTTATTACTACTGCTTTGTATTGGGCTTTATGGTAAGTGATTTACCTGCATTGTCTCATTTAATCCTCAGGACTCTTTTGGGCCAATATTATTATCCCCATCTTAAACATTAAATTGAGGTACCCAAATCCTCATAACAGAACTGAGAGTCAAACCAGGCTCTCTGACTCCATATCCCATGTTCTTTGCAAACCACTAATCTTTGCTGATTCTGAGATAATTTGTTTTTTAAAGGCTACTTGGAAATTCTTTTCTTCCCAACTCTTGTCCAAAGTATCTGAGTCTATTTTCCTGCCTTAATAAGAATGTAGTGACCATAATTGAAGATCTCAGGGTTATCATGTTACTATTTGTGGTCACATGCTAGAACTAGCTTCAGTGGCACAGGTGTAGGAGATTAGGTATAAGAGATTCATTGCCCCCATGTTGTCTTCTCACCTCTTTAGTTCTAAACACCATATAATTACATACTCACACATGCACATAAATTAACTTTTGAACTATAGATGAATGAATATATTTATTCATTTATCAAACACATACAACATGTCTACTATGTACCATTCATTAGACCTCAAGCTCCGTGAGGCCAAGGACCTGTCTTATTCACTTCTATATTCCCAATACCACGCACCTGATAAAAGACAGGAGCTCAATAAATATTTGTTGAATGAATGAAGGGATGAATGAATACATGTATGCACAAATGCCAGGCATTATATTGAGGTCCAGGATATGAGCTTGACTTCTAATGTTGGTCATTTGCTGAAAAGGGGGGAGTTAATAAAGAGATCCTATTAGGTGGGTAAAGATTATAGGCTAATAATGACCATTAGACATCTGGAATTACCACGAGCAATATGTAAAGGATATACAAAGTTTGGTCTTCTCAGAGTATATCTGATATTTTCCCCCCAATAACTTAATGTTTAAGATTTTATTTTCAACAGAGAGAAGCTTGCTTCTTTAAAAAATAAGGCTGAATATATTGACACTGACAAGAGAATATAAACATTGTGTCCATTGTGATTTTTACATTGGATGCTACATTTTAAAAAATGCACAATAATGAAGAAAGGAATGGAATTCCCAACCATCCTTTGCACAGTTAAAATGCATTACATGGTAAGGTAGTCTTTTTTTGAAAATAAGTCAGTGTTAGTTCAGTATTGAGAAAAATGCTTCAGCGGTTTTGTAAATTGAAAGTAGCACATTCCTAATCTAGTGAAAGTGAACATTCAAATATGTCTCATTTTTTTCTGAAATTATGCATAGGCCCTGGGACAATGGCAAGTGACTTACCCAAGCATATTTCTGTAGTAGCTCAGATATCCTTTCTCTGTCTCATACCAAAGCAGTACAAATGGCACACTTGCAGAGTTGGAGTGTTATCCACATCACCTCAGCATCAAATGCAATTGATGCTGTTGAGCACGAACCAGAAGGCTTCTTGTATTATCCAGTCAGTCACTAGACTGGAATCACCCCTTAGGTACAATAGGGTAAAGCAGGCCATTTTTCCTTAAAGAGTAAAGGGAATGATGACCATCTTTCTTGCTATCTCTTGCATTTCTACATTGAAGATCATCCATGAGGAAGGTCACAAATATCTATACAAACTTTTCCTTTTAGCCCATCTTAGCTATTCTAGGACCAAGTTTTAAGAAATGTCACCAGTGATAACAATCAAGAGCTTGTGTTCCAGAGTGACACTGTGATTTGGAAGAGGAATTCAGATGTTTTTGTTATCTGATGCTCATAAGTATACCATGCTCATAAGTGTATCATAAAATGATTATGGATTATAACATTTAATCCTAATAACAACTGTATGAGATAGATATTATGATCTTCATTTTGAAGACGCAACAGTGAAGCTCAGAGAAGTTAATTCACTTACCCAAGTTCACAGAGCTAGTGTCAAAGCTAGGACTCAAATCTGATCTGAGTATGTCTTAGTCTAAACCCCATGAAATTTCTAGTTTCCAACTCTGCCTCAATAGTTTTGTTAGGTTCATTTGCTCCATTTCCTGGCCATACTATATACCTAAACCTTGCCAGAAATATCATAACTGGGTCGCTTTTGCCCAAGTGTGGCTAAATCAGGGCAAATTCATCACCACCACTACAGTACAATTCAATTTAATTCCAGAAACATTTATTGAGCATCAGTGTATGCTCTACCCTGTGCAAGGCCTATGTCTCATTGATGGTGATGACTCATTTGAGCCATATTGACATGTTATATTACTGCCAGAGAATTAGAAGGCAGCCAAACCGTTTCATGGTTATCTCTCAGGATGAAAGGGAGCAGATACGTTTTGAGCAGTTCAGTAAAAAGGCCATGCCTTGCCACTGGGAAATTGTCAAATTTTATAAGCTCCTTTAACACTGAAATCCATCTACCTCCAGGAGATAAGAGACAGTTTTCTGCATTTTTTTAACTGTTCAAATGATAGTCCCTAAGATAAGCAGTGTCTCTGGGCCTATGGAGATGGAAGTACAGTTGTGGACCATAGCAGGTTGGTTAACACAAAGGTAATATGACTATATTTGAAATTTTCCCATTCACATTTCCATCAATAGTATGTGACTTTATCTTTTCAGGGACAGTGAAAGGTCAAACCCAAAGTTGAAAGTCATGGTGACATTAATCTGACTGTTATATTGACCAATGAATGCTTTACTCTTTTAGAAACCCCACCCCCACTCTTTAAGTACCCCACCTCAGGTTCCCTAACTCCTCCCTCCATTTCATACACCGGATCATGCAGATGCTCTATCTACTTCCATTGTCTAAGCTCAAACTGATTGCTCCTGTGTCCCATTCCCCATGAAGCTCTATTTCTTATAATTGTTATATAACATATATATACCAAATTATCAGAAGTTTAGTTATCCCTCCAAAATAATAATTTTACCTGTTAAGAGATGAGAGAGAAAGACAGAGAGAAAGAGAAAGAGAAAGAAAGAGAGAAAAGAAAGGAAAGAAAGGAAGAAAGGAGGAAAGAAAGAGAGAGAGAGAGAGAGAGAGAGAAAGATTCAAACCTCTTGCTCCTGGAAATTTTTTCGCTTTCCCCCCAAATCTGCTCCTCTTCCAGAACTACTACTTTTTGTCATATTCTCTTAATCTTCCAAGTACAAAGCAGCCTCAACAGCTACTCCTCTTTTTCCATTTATCAAAAGTTACCTAGTTCTATTGATCTGTAGTTCAGTCTTACAATTTTTAAAACTTTAATATGTGTCAGGCATTGTGCTAGATTCTAGAGAGACAAAAAAACATGGACAAACCCCATAACCTAGAGGAACTTTTAAGTTAAGAAGAAATACACATGTTAACAGAATGTTTTGGTGTACTTCAGTATGGACAAATGCACATAAAGCTATGAGAAAACAGAGTACTTGGAGAGCTAATTCTTCATTTTGATGAAGGAATATAATTTAATTGGGCAAAAAAAATGAGGGCCTTCATTTTCTTAATAATATTATTGACTTGCCTCCTTTCCTTTCCTGGTCCCACCCTGATTCAGACCTAGGTCAACTTAATCTCAGACTGTTTATTGCAACAGTCTCCCAGCTAGTCTTCATGTTTCCTCTCTGATGTCCTAACTTCCCTGCTATTATCCACTGGCCCTGTTCATCCTCTACCCTGCTAACAGATTAGTCTTCATAAATATTCTTTTGTAGAAATCATTCCCTCTTTCTCCTAACCTCTTCCAGATCTGAAATCTTTATTGACTCCCCACTGTTTTCAAAATAAAATCTATAGCCCCTTTATCTGGCATTCAGTGCTCTCCACAATGCAGTTCTCATCCATGAGCCCAGCCTCATCTCCTTAATTTCTGACACATAACCAACTCCCTATGCAAATTTAGTCTGTGTGTAATTGCTCAAGCTTTTAAATTATGTTCTTGCCTCCACATTTTGCTCACATGGATTTTCTTAAGAATGCCTTCCTCTATCTACTCTCTAGGCATATTCAAGTCTTACTCTTCCTTCAAGAACTAGTTCAAGTCCCATACTCTCTTATAGACCCTACCTGGTCCACCTCATCCCTCTATGATCACTGCTTTCTCCAACAGACTTCAGCCACCTAGCATTTAGCATATATAATCTTCTACTGCACTTACTTGTCATGTACAATTCCAGTCTCTCTCATTGGTCAGTAGTCTGCTTAAAAACAGGGACTGTACCTTGTACCCTTAGTAGTATCTCCAGAGTTTAAGGTAGCTCAGAAGAGTTTTGTGATAATGGCAATAGGTCAGTCATGTGGTATATATAAGGGGAATATGTGGAAATAGAATGCTTTGGAACCCCTGATTTCACACCATGTAGGGAGGGCCACCCAAATTGCTTAATGAAAGGTCAAGATGAAAGCTTTCTTGGGAATAAAATTAAGCCCAGAGGTATGAGCTCAAATGCTTACAGGGGCCAGGGAGAGCACATAATTAGGGTGGAGGTAAGCTAACATTCATTTGGCTTACTGTGTGTTGGGCATTATTCTAAGTTCTTTACAAGTTTTAACTCATTTAATTCTCACTACAACCCTACTTTTACTATCCCCATTTTAGAGATGAGAAAACCAAAGCTCAGAAAGGTTAAATCATTTTCCCAAGGTCACATGGCTAGTAAATGATACTGAATTTCAACTCATGTACTCTGACTTCTAGAGTCTCTATTCCTAATGACTGCATGGTGCTGATTTTTCAAATGGGAATGGTGTGTCCAATGGTGAACTAGAGAGCATATGATGTACATAAGGATGTTTATATTTATTTAAAGGAAAATTGTGAGCCAAAATAAACATGTTTGGGGCTAGGTCAGCTAGAGTACTAAGAGTTTGCAATCCCTGGCTTGAGTCCAACAATGACAGGAAAAAGCATAGTCTTCTCTGTCCTTAGTAACACCTCATATACCTCAGGGCAGCAGAAAGCATTCCTGATTATGTCCTCTTTACCTTAACATTAGTCACATGCCTATTACGGGGCTTTGTCAAAGAAAGGGAAATATTCAGTGTTCACTGTCATCACTTTATATGTTTAGGTTTGCAGATTCAACTTGCAAGAGATTTATGAACCTTTCAAAGGAACTAATGGCTCCCATAGCACTTTGTTTATACCTTTACAAGGTATTTATCAAATGTCACTCTCCTATTTGAAAGGAAGAATTTCCACTTTTTCTTAACGTAAAATATTTTCTCTCTAAATGCTTACTTATAGATTTTAACAGCATCTAACAAATTTAATGTATATTGATCTAAAATATATTTAGCAAGTCACTATTAGCTTCTAACTTGTACACTCTGCTTTCCAGTGCAGGACACACTCTTTTACAGTGCCTCTAGATGTAAATGCAGACTTCTACCAGTCCAGAACTTTAAAAAGTAACATATATAAATCTGCATCTTTGAAAATGTTGGTAGGTTTATTTTAATGTTTGCTTTGTTTGGGTTCAAATGAATAAATGCAAATATTCAGTAGATTTGGAAGCTTCTAGAAAGTTTAAGGGAATACAGCAAGTAGAAAATTCCATAGTCACAAACTCAAATGTACAAGAATATAATGTTCTTTATTTCTCTACAACTGAAATTCACCTAGCTTTTAACATGCAACCGTCTATTCTTATTGACCTCCACTGAGGTGTTTGTAGCTTGTTTAGACTGGTCTTGGGTATCATTTCGTGTGCATTCAATGCTAATGTGCTGACTTGTGTAACTCCCTTGGTATGGGCAATGTCTAGTGATGGGTTGAAGATGGGATAGGTGTGTAGTGGGGTAGGAAGCTTGGCAGTAATTTCAGACCAACTGAACCCCCTTTTCAGCTCATATGGATAAGCAGAGTTGCTGAAACGCAGTGAAATTTACTGGCGTCAGACTCTGGCTGTCCAATCTGTATCTTCTACTTAGTTCCCTTTCACTATGATATGACAACACCCTGGCAGACATACCATTTCTCAATTCTTAGCCATTTTCCTTGCTCCATTTGACACCTGGAAAGTCAAGGGAGATTCTGGGGGAAGTGGTGATATATCAATTCCTCTCTGCTTAAAGATGCTGCACTGCCATCTCTACTCCAACACAGCCATTCCATGGTCACCTGAGGCAATCTTAGAATTAGCCTCCTTCAAAAGATGCAGTTGGGAAATGGGGCATATTTAGAATTCCTAGATATATCTGAAATTTTTGCAATTCTCATCCTCATATCAGTGGGTTTTGATGTGGGGAGAGAATCAGAGGGTATGGCCACACATTAGCATCTGTAGTCTCTTGCTGGAATCTCTCAATTCTCTCCATATTTCTCTCCCAGTATAAAAAGGATTCTCCTTTCCTCTTTTTGTGGCTGGAAAATTGCTCCTACATCATTAAGAATTCTTCTCTACTAGATAGTTCAAGATATAAACCCTGGGTCCACCAGTCTTTGCTCTTAATATGCAAAGGCAAGTTTTTGGAATTCCAAAATACTCCTTATATCTCTCAAGTCCTTCACTCTAATAAACTAAAGTTTGTTTGGCCTTCACACTCTCCTCTTAGCTAAGAATTTTACAATATTATTCTGAAACGCCAATGTAAAAAAAATTGACTATTTGTTATGCTAGGTTATTTTTTGTCTCCCTTCCCCAGGATAACAAGCTTCAGTGCTAGGGTCTAATTTTAATTGTGGAATGTACTACAGGACAAAAAGGCACTACCAAGATGGATAAAAATACATTGGTTAATATTTTAAAAAATAATTGTGCTGTATAAGTAAATAAAAATCACCTGTAATTCCAAATCTTAGGAAAACATTGATAATATTTTAAGGTATCTCCTTTTTTCCCCTTTTTCTATGTATATATATATGCATAGAAAATTTTGAAATATATATTTATGTGTATGTATATTGTAGGATAGGCTCCTTATTATTTTTTTTGACCCATATTATATATCTTTAGATATTCTGTGGAGAGGAGGAGATGAAGGACAAATTTTCTGGCTTAGTTATTGCCTCTTTGGCACATCTCTCTCAAGCCCCATAGACCATTACTTGCCCTCCTGTGGGAGCAGGAATGATTCTTCCCCTCCTTATACCAGTTATTATCTTGTGACCCTCACAAGTAAACATCACCGAAAGGAGTTCAAGCTGCTCTTTGCTCAAGTCCTCTGTTGATAAATCTAAACCATACAGAGTGGTGGGGATACAGAGGGCATTTAAGATTGGTCTGAGAAAGCACTCCCACTTAGAACTGGAACCAGACAGGGCTGCCCATTGTCTCCATTACTTTTCAATATAGTATTGGAAGTCCTTGCGAGAGCTATCAGGCAAGAGAGCAGAATCAAGGGAGTCCAAATAGGGAAGGAAGAGATCAAACTCTCACTTTTTGCTGATGATATGATGTTATATCTGGAAAACCCCCAGGATTCAACCAAGAGACTCCTGGAATTGATTAATGAATACAGCAAAGTCTCAGGCTACAAAATTAATATACACAAATCAGAGGCATTTATATATGCCAATAACAGTCAATCGGAAAACCAAATTAAAGACTCAATACCCTTCAAAATAGCAACAAAGAAAATAAAATATCTAGGTATATATCTAACTAAAGAGGTAAAGGACCTCTATAAGGAAAACTATGAAACACTGAGAAAAGAAATAGCAGAACTTGCAAATAGATGGAAAAATATACCATGCTCATGGATCGGAAGAATCAACATTGTTAAAATGTCTATACTACCCAAAGTGATCTACAAATTCAATGCAATCCCTATTAAATTACCAACATCATTCTTTACAGACATAGAGAAAATAATTATACACTTTGTATGGAATCAAAGAAGACCCCGTATAGCAAAAGCAATTTTAAGCAATAAAAACAAAATGGGAGGTATTAATTTGCCAGACCTCAAACTATACTACAAGGCCGTGGTTCTTAAAACAGCCTGGTATTGGCACAAGTGCAGGGACACAGACCAGTGGAACACAACAGAAAATCCAAATATAGAACCATCCTCATATAGTCACCTAATTTTTGACAAAGCGGGAAAGAATATACTCTGGGGACAAGAATCCCTATTCAACAAATGGTGCTGGGAGAATTGGTTAGCCACTTGCAGAAGACTGAAACAGGACCCACAGCTTTCACCTCTCACAAAAATCAAATCACAGTGGATAACAGACTTAAACGTTAGGCGTGATACAATCAGAATTCTAGAAGAAAATGTAGGAAAGACTCTTACAGACATTGGCCTAGGCAAAGAATTTATGAAGAAGACCCCCAAGGCAATCACAGCAGCAACAAAAATTAATGAATGGGACATGATTAAATTAAAAAGCTTCTGCACAGCCAAAGAAACAGTCCAGAGAATAAACAGACCACCTACAGAATGGGAAAAAATTTTTGCATACTACACATCAGATAAAGGACTGATAACAAGAATCTATTTAGAACTCAGGAAAATCAGCAAGAAAAAATCAAGCAACCCTATCAAAAAGTGGGCAAAGGACATGAATAGAAATTTTTCAAAAGAAGATATAAAAATGGCTAACAAACATATGAAAAAGTGTTCAACATCTCTAATCATCAGGGAAATGCAAATCAAAACCACAATGAGATATCACTTAACCCCAGTGAGAATGGCCTTTATCAAAAAACCCCAAAACAACACATGTTGGCGTGGGTGTGGAGAGACAGGAACACTAATACACTGCTGGTGGGACTGCAAACTAGTGCAACCCCTGTGGAAAGCATTATGGAGGTATCTTAAACAGATTCAAGTAGACCTGCCATTTGACCCAGCAATCCCATTACTGGGCATATACCCAAAGGAAAAAAGGTCATTCTGTAACAAAGGCACGTGTACCCAAATGTTTATAGCAGCACAATTCACAATAGCAAAGATGTGGAAACAACCCAAATGCCCATCAATACATGATTGGATTAGTAAACTGTGGTATATGTATACCATGGAATATTACTCAGCTATAAGGAATGATGAAGATACGACATCTCTATGGTTCTCCTGGAGAGAGTTGGAACCCATTATATTAAGTGAAGTATCCCAAGAATGGAAAAACAAGCATCACATGTACTCACCAGAAAATTGGTTTCCCTGATCATCACCTAAATACAAATTTGGGAATGACACCAATTGGACATCAGACTGAGGTGGGGGGTGGGGGAGGGGATGGGGGTATGCCTACACAATGAGTGCATTGCGCACCGTTTGGGGAGTGGTAACACTTGAAGGTGCTGACTCGGGAAAGGGGGGGTGGGGAAAAAAATATGAAACTATTGTTTTTAACTTGCACTGTTCACTTAATAATTTACCATGAATATTTCCCATATTATTTCATATCATTGTACAAGAAATAATGTATACATTATGAGGACATACTGTATCTAACAAGATATACTGTTAGACTCTTTGATTCTGTAAAATTAAATTGAAAAAAATATATTAATAGAATGAACAATAAAAAAAAAGTACAAAAAAAAAAAAAAAAAGATTGGTCTGAGAACCCCTGATTTTTCTCTCTTGTCCTGTCTATTTGCTGAGGGTATGTTGACTACACTTTCATGTTGTCCCATGAGAAGTTTTCTCTAGCTGTGTGAAGGAGGATGCCTTCTCTTTCTTTTCCTCATGCTACTCTCTTTTCAATCTGTTTGTCCTTTTAACTTATTTCCTTCCTCCTGAAGTTCCTACTTCCTGTGTTTCTTCTGTGCCTATTATTCCTTAATCAGATATTTGAAAGTCCTAGGTCAATATCAATTCATTCTCCCTCACTCTCTGGCTCTCTTGCTCTCTCTCTCACTCTCTTGCTCTTTCTCCTTGTGAACTGTTGGTCTCCAGTATCAGTTGTCGGTTAAAACTGCTCTTTCTTTCTGGTAGAAAGAGAGTAGGGAGCTCTGAGTCCTATAATTGGAAGTGGGGATGGAGGCGGAAGAATGTCAGGGTGATCCTTCACTCTGGGTTGCAGTCTCCTATTTGATATTTTTAAATTCTTGGAGAAAACAAAATAAACAAAACAAAGAAGCACATCTCACCAAGGAAGAATGTCTTTCTTGCTAAAATCCTTTGTTGGATCTTCGTAGGAGATTAATTGCTTCCTTGCCAGCGTAACCATGACGTTATTACAATAAAAACCATTTGTCCTTTTCTGAACTTAGATTACATTGCAAAACCTTTTTCTATTAGCTTGACACCAAATGGCATCATTGAGCTATCCTTTTTTTTCTTAAAGTCATATAGTAAGCATTTTCTTGTGTGATTATTTTTAAAAACATATTTTTAATATCATCATACTACTCCATCATGTTTGTACACCACAATATATTTAATTATTCCTCAATGTTTAATATTTAGGTTATGTCTATGTTTAAGTATCACAAAATTTATGTTTATACCCCCATAACATCCTGAATAAATAAAAAAAGTATTACAAAATTTATAAAAATTGTCTGGTATATCAAGTTTTGTGCATGTCTAATAAATTCCCTAGGATGATGTCCTTAGAAGTAGAATTTGGGACCAAAAGATAAAAATGATTGTTTTTTATTAAAACATTTTAAATTTAAAAAGTAATTAAAATCTTAAATTATGAAAGAAATATAAACCAGGTACAAAAAAGGAGTTGTGTGTAAAACAGAAACTATAAGTCACTTCTGTCCATCTCCTTAGAGATCATCATTTTTATCAGATTAATATCTATTATTAGTATGAAAAATTTTAATGCTCTTTTTAATATTGTCAGTTGCTATCCACAAAAGTCAACCATTTTAAAATCCCACCAGTAGTTGATAAAAGTGGTGATCTCACTGCATACTTATCAACCTTATGATATTCTTGTTTATTAATATTGTTCAAAATTTGATGAGCAAATAGATTTTGAAAGTGCTTTTTTACATTAACATTACTGACTATATTTATACTTATCATTTATATATGCATATTAAAAATAATTTCCCCAGCTTGTAATTAAAATTTTTGATGTGTTTTTATTATATAGTTTTGATATTTTAGGTAGTCGCATTTATCAGCCTTTACTTTTGTGATTTATTTTTTGCTTTTATATATAAAAGGCCTTCCCTTCTTCCATGAGCAGAAAAATATTCACCTATACTTTCTCACAATTATTTAAAGTTTCAAATTTTAATAAGACGTTAATTATATATTTCAAACATAAGAAGAGCATATAAATTTAATATACTAAACACCTATGAACCAACCACTCAGATTAAACAGATGCTAATATTGTTTGGTTATTTCTTATTTTATTTTACATTCTTTTTAATTTTTAATTATTATGGGTATATTAGAGTTATATATCTTTGTAGGATACATGTGATGTATCCTACATCACATGTATCCTACAAACATACACAGTGTATGATACAAACATACACTGTGAATTAATCAAATCAGGGTAATTGAGGTATCCAACACCTCAGGCATTTATCATTTTTTTGTTAGGAACATACCAATTCCACTCTTTTAGTTATTTTAAAGGATACCCTAACTTATTGTTGATTATAGTCACTTTGTTGTTTTATCAAATATTGTTCATTGTAACTATCTAACTATATTTTTGCACCCATTCACCATCCCCACTTTATCCAAGCTACCCCACTACCCTTCCCAGCCTCTGGTAACCACCATTCTACTCTCTTTCTCTGTGAGATCAATTGTTTTTAATATTTAGCTCCCACATATGAGTGAAAACATGTGAGATTTGTCTTTCTGTGCTTGGCTTATTTCACTCAACATAATGTTCTCCATTTCCATCCATGTTGTTGCAAATGACAGGATTTCATTCATTTTTGTGGCTATATAATATTCCATTGTGTATCTGCGCCACAATTTTTTTAATCCATTCATCTGTTGATGGACACTTAGGTTGATTGCAAATCTTGACTATTGTGAATAGTGCTGTAATAAACATGGGATTGCAGGTATCTTTTTGATACGCTGATTTCCCCTTCTTTGGATATATACCCAGCAATGGGCTTTTTTCTTACAATCATATAGTAAGCATTTTCCCTCCTGTGGGAATAGGAGTGATGGGATTGCTGGGTCACATTATAGTTTCATTTGTATTTTTTTGAGGAAGCTCCATACTGTTTTCCGTAGTGGTTGCACTAATTTACATTCCTACCAACAGTGTACGAGAGTTCCCCTTTCTCCCCATCCTCACCAGCATTCTTTATTGCCTATCTTTTTGATGATAGCCATTTTAACTGGAATGAGCTGATATCCCATTATAGTTTTGATTTGCATTTCTCTGATGACTAATGATGTTGATCATTGTTTCATATACCTATTGGCCATTTGTATGTCTTCTGTTGAGAAATTTCTATTTAGATCCTTTGCCTATTTTTTAATTGGATTATTTGATTTTTCCTTATTGAGTTGTTGGAGCTCCTTATATTGTCTAGTTATTAGTCCCTTTTCAGATGGTAGTTTGCAAATATTTCCTCCAATTCCATGGGTTGTCTCTTCCCTTAGTTCATTGTTTCCTTGGCCGTGCAGAAGGCTTCTTAGCTTGATGTGATCACATTTGTCCAATTTTGCTTTGGTTGCCTGTGCTTTGTGGGTATTACTCAAGACGTCTTTGCCCAGACCATTGTCCTAGAGCATTTCACCAATGTTTTCTTTTAGTAGTTTCATAGTTTCAGTTCTTAGATTTAAGACTTTAATCCATGTGATTTTATTTTTGTATATGGAGAGAGATAACAGGAACTTCTGCATACAGATATACAATTTTCCCAGCAGTGTTTTTTAAAGAGACTGTCCTTTACCCAATGTATGTTCTTGGCAACTTTGACAAGTATAAGTTCACTATAGATGTGTGCATTTATTTCTGGATTCTCTATTCTGTTCCACTGGTCTATGTATCTGTTTTTATGCTAGTACCATGCTGTCTTGGTTACTACAGGTGTGTAGTATAATTTGAAGTCAGGTAATGTGATTCCTCCTATTTTATTCTATTTGCTCAGGATGGCTTTGGCTATTCTGGGTCTTTTGTGGTTCCATATAAATTTTAACATTATTTTTTCTATTTCTGTGAAGAATATCATGGGCATTTTGATAAGGACTGCATTGAATCTGTAGATTGTTTTGGGTAATGTAGACATTTTAACATTGATTCTTCCAATCCACAAGCATGGGATATATTTCCATTTTTTTGTGACCTCTTCAATTTCTTTCATCAATGTTTAATAGTTTCCATTATAGAGATCTTTCACTTCTTTTATTAAGTTTATTCCTGGGTATTTTATCTGTAGCTATTGTAAATAGGATTACTTTATTGGTTTCTTATTCAGATTGTTTACTGTTGGCATATAGAAATACTATTGATTTTTGTATATTGATTTTTGTGTCCTGAAACTTTACTGAATTAGCTTATCAGTACTGATCGTTTTTTATTGAGGGGTCTTTAGGCTTCTCTAGACATAAGAATATATCTGCAAATAAGCATAATTTGACTTCTTCCTTTCCATTTTGGATACCTTTTCTTTCTTTCTTTTATCTGATTACTCTAGCTAGAATTTCCAATACCACGTTGAATAACAATGGTAAAAGTGGACATCCTAGTCTTGTTCCAGATATTAGAAGAAAGGCTTTCAGTTTTCCCCTATTCAATATGATACCTGCTGTGGGTCTGTCACATACGGCATTTATCATGTTGAGGTAAGTTCCTCCTATACCTAGTTTTTTCAAGACAACACAGAGAAGGAATTCAGAAGTCAATCAGAGAAATTTAATAAAGAGATTTAAATGATAAAAAATCAAGCAGAAATTTTGGAACTGAAGAATTTAATTGACAAACTTAGCGATGCATCAGAGTCTCTCACCAGCAGAATTCACCATGCAGAAGAAAGAATTAGTGAGCTTGAAGACAGGCTGTTTGAAAATACACGTTCATAAAATATAAAGGAAAAAAGAATAAAAAAGAATGAAGCACACCTACTATATCTAGAAAATAGCCTCAAAAAGACAAATCTAAGAGTGATTGGCATTAAAGAGGAGATAGAGAAAGGGATTGGGGTAGAAAGTTTATTCAAAGAAATAATAACAGGTAATTTTCTAAACCTAGAGAAAGATATCAATATTCAGGTACAAGAAGGTCATAAAACACCAAGCAGATATAACCCAAACAAGACTACCTCAAGGCATTTAGTAATCAAGCTCCCGAAGGTCATGGATAAAGAAAAGGTCCTAACAGAAGCAGGAAAAAAGAAAAAAATTAACATAAAAAGGAGCCCCAATATGTCTGGCAGCAGACTTCTCAGTGGAAACCTTACAGGCCAGGAGAGAGTGGCATGGCATCTTCAAAGTCCTGAAGGAATAAAAGCTTAATCATAGAATGTGGTTTTATAAAAATATCCTTCAAACATGAAGGAGAAACAAAGACTCTCCCAGACAAACAAAAGCTGAGGGATTTCATCAAAATAAGACCTCTGCTACAAGAAATGCCAAAATGAGTCATTCAATCTGAAAGAAAAGGATGTTAATGAACAATAAGAAATCATCTGAAGGTATACAATTAACTGATAACAGTGAGGGCACAAATACAGAATACTCTATTTCTGTAATTGCAGTGAACAAACCAATTATATCTTGAGTAGGAAGCCTAAAAGACAAACCTATCAAAAATAACTACAAAAACTTTTTGAAAGATAGATAGCATAAAAATATATGGATGGAATCAACAAAAAGTTAAAAAGCAGTGGGGAGCTCGGAGTTAAAGCATAAAATTTCTGTTAGATTTCTCTTTGGTTGTTTGTTTGTTTGTAAAGAGAGTTGTCATTTGCTTAAAATAACTGGTTATAAAATGTTTTTTTGCAAGCCTCATGGCAACCTCAACTCAAAAACCTACAACAGATACACAAAATATAAAAAGCAAGAAATTAAAACAGACTGCTAGAGAAAATAACTTTTAACAAAGGAAGACAGGAAGGAAGTAAGAAAAAGAGGACAACAAAACAACCAGAAATCAAATAATAAAGTGGCAATAGTAAGTCCTAACCTGTCAATAATAACATTCAATGTAAACAGACTAAACTCTCCAATCAAAATACATAGAGTGGCTGAATGGATAAAGAAATAAGAGTCAACCATATGTTGTCTGCAAGAGACACACTTCACATATAAACACACACAGACTGAAAACAAAGGTATGGAAAAAGATATTCTATCCAAATGGAAATCAGAAAAGAGCAGGAGTAGCTGTACTTCTATCAGAAAAATTAGATTTCAAGGCAGTGTAAATAGAGACAAAGAAGGTCATTATATAATGATAAAGGAGTCAATTCAGCAAGAGGACATAACAATTCTAAATATACATGTACCCAAACTGGAATACCCAGATATATATTTTATATACATAATGTACATATATAATCAGAGCAAAAAAGAGAGATCCCAATACAATAATTGCTGGAAACCTCAACAGTCCACTTTCAGCTTTGAACGGATCATCCAGACAGAAAATCAACAAAGAAACATTGGACTTAACCTGCACTGTAGACCAAATGGACTTAATAGATATTTTCAGAACATTTTATCCAATAGCTGCAGAATACACGTTCTCCTTAGCTCATGGATCATTCTCAAGCATGGACCATATATTTGGCCACAAAACAAGTCTTAAAAACTTCAAAAAAATTGAAATCATGCCAAATATTTTCTCTGACCACAATGTTATAAAATTAGAAAACAATAACAAGAGGAACATTGGAAAATCTACAAATACATGGAAATTAAACAATATGCTCCTGAATGACAAGTGTGTAAATGAAGAGATTAAGAAGAAAATGAAAACAAAATTCTTAAAACAAATGGAAAGGAAAACACAACATATCAAAACCTATGGGACATAGCAAAAACAATAATAAAAAGAAAATTTATAGCAATAAGTGCCTGTCTCAAAAAAGTAGAAAAGCTTCAAATAAACAACCTAACAATGTATCTCAAAGAACTAGAAAAACAAGAGCAAACCAAACCACAAGTTAGTAGAATAACAGAAATATTAATAATAAAGGTTAGAGCAGAAACAAATGAAATTGAAATTTAAAAAACCACCAAAATACAAAGGATCAAGGAAACCAAAAGTTGATTTTTTGACAAAATAAACAAAATTGACACACCTTTAAGCCAAGCTAACTAAGAAAGAGAAAAGATCCAAATAAGTAAAATCAGAGATGAAAAAGGAGATGTTACAACTGATACTGCAGAAATCCAAAGGGTCATTACAGACTACTATGAGCAACTATATGCCAATAAATTGGAAAACTGAGAAAAATGGATAAATTCTTAGACACATTCAACCCATCAAGATTGAACCAGGAAGAAATCCAAAACCTGAATAAACTAATGACAAGTAATGAGATAGAAGCAATAATAAAATAGTTCCCATCAAAGAAAACCCAGGACCCGATGGCTTCACTGCTGAATTCTACCAAGCATTCAAGGAAGAATTAATACCAACCCTATTTAAACTATTCCAAAAAATTGAGGAGGAGGCAATACTCTCAAACTGGTTCTACGAGGCCTGTATCACTCTGATACCAAAGCCAGACAAAGACACAAGAACAAAAAAATTTGACATATACTTAAGATTTTTTTATAAACAATTATAGCTATAACTAAAGTCCCACTTTCACCCTCCCTTTTTCTGCTGAAATTTGTGTAATTTACCTCCATCTTTTTATACTTACTACATATATTTATAACCATGAGCACTGTGATGTATTGTTTTGCATGCTTTAAAATTTTATCTAAATACAATCCTTTTCCAACTGACTTTTGTCACTCAACATTATATTTTTAAGATTTATCCAGATAGGTGCCTATATTTCTAATGTATACATTTTTACTATCTTATTACATATGATTGTATAAATTTAGAGTTCTCTTTGTGAATTACCTGTTCTTATCACTTGTACATTTTTAATTGCTTTGTTTGCCTTTGTAAAATTATGAATTTTTGAAATATTCAATATGTTCTTGATGAAAATCCTTTGAGTGTTATATGTGTAGCAAATATTTCTTATAAATCTGTAATTTGTCATTTAAGTTGATGGTATTTTATGACATACTCAAGTTTTAAATTTTAATGTAGCCATATTTATCAACTGTTCCCTTTATGTTTTCCATTATTTTATGTTTTGTTTAAAAATAGTACCCTAATGCAATAACATAAAAATATTATCCATGCTCTAAAAATTTTCAAATTTGGATTACAAACTTTAGGTATTTGATTCACACGAAATTATTTTTATATGGTGTGAGGCAATATTTTCTTTTTCCAAATAAATAGCAAATGGTCACAGCACCATTTACTGAATAGCGCATCCTGCCCACTCTTAGTATTAATAGTAATGTTACCTCTGCCATATATCAAGTTGCCATATAAATATTGGTCTTTTTAAAGTCTTTCTATTCTGCCCCCTTGTTTTATTTGTGTATGCCTGGTTCAACAATCACTATGTTAATTACAGTACCTTTATAATAAATCTTAATATCTGGTAGGGCAAGTTCTCCTTTTTTATTATTCTTTGACATTTTCTCGCTTACTTTTAGGTCTTTGTTGTATCCAAAACAATGTCAGGGTCAGCTGGTTCATTTCTATGAAATATCCTTCAGAATTTTCATTGGAATTCCCTTGACTTTATTGATTAACTTTGGAACAACTATGAACTGTAAAACATTTTCTCTATGTTAACAAGCAGGGTACAACTATTTTATGGCATTATCATCTGTGAATGATAGCAATTGTGGTTCTTCATGTTTAATCCATAGACCTTTAATTTATTTTCTTTGTATTTTTGCACCAATTAGGATCTTTGCTATATGCTTAATACAAGCAGTGGTTGTGGTCATTCTTGCCATTTTTCTGACTTTAAAAGGAATACTGCATTTTGAATACTTTACCAGTAAATAACACATCTGCTGTTGGTTTGAGGCTGTTAGGATAAGGAAGATCTCACATATTTGCAGTTTGTTAAAATTGTTTCATTCACGAGTAGGCTTTGGATTTTCTAGAAAACGTCTATCCACATTATCATTTGATACTTCCCCTTTAATCTGTTAAAATTATTATGTATAGCAATAACTTTTCTAATGTTCAATAACCTTTGCATTCCTGGGTTAAGCCACATACTGTCATCATGTGGTTTTAATGCATGTTTGATCTGGTTTGCTAATATTCTATTTAAAATTTTTGCATCTATATTATAAATGAGATTGACCTATGATTTTTTTTCTTGTACTATCCAAGTTTGGATTTTGTATCAAGTTTATATCTGCCTCAGTAAGTAACTTGGGGAGCTTTACTTAATTTCTTTTTTATTCCCTAGTTCAGTGATTCCCAGGATTATAAATCAGAATGTGTAGAGGTGGAACCAGCCATCAGTATTTTAAAATGCTCCCTATCTTAGTCCGTCCAGGCTGCTATAACAAAGTACCATAGACTGAGTGGCTTATAAACAATAGAAATTTATTTCTTACAGTTCTGAAGACCAGAAGTCCAAGATCAGGGTGCCAGCATGGTTGGGTTCTGGTGAGGGGCCCTCTTCCTAGTTGTAGACTGCAGACTCCTGGTTGTATCCTTATATGCCAAAAAGAGGATAGAAGGCTCACTGGAGTACCTTTTATAAGGGTACAATTCCATTTATGAGGGTGGCTGATGACCTAAGTACCTCCCGAAGACCCCACCTCCTAATACAATTACACTAGAGGTTAGGATTTCAACATACAAATTTTGAAGGAGCACAGATATCTAGTCCATTGCACTTCCCATACAATTATAATGTGAAATGAGATTTGAAAACCACTGTTCTAGAACAATTTGTGCAGTTTATCTGGTCTTTGAAGATATAAGAAAGAAAATATTGGTTTTGTGAAGTTTAGGTAGAAATTGTCAATGAAATTGTCTAGTCATGGTGATTTTGTGTGTGAATTTAAAAACTTTTATTCAATTCCTTATTGGTTATATAGATGCTTTCAAGGTTTTTTTTTAAATTACTTCTTGTTAATTCTGTTACTTTTTTCCAGAAAATTCATTTTTATGTTTTTAAATTTGTTGTCATCAAATTAGGGTTTAAGCCTATAAATTTTTGCTCTCCAGTGTACCTCTAGTTATATCTTTTCATTCCTTGTGTTGTTAACATGGATTTTCTTTTTGTTTCCTTTTTTTCTCCTGATTATCATAATTGCTATGTGGTTTCCATATTTTACTATACTACTCTTTCCAAAGAACCAGCCTTTGATTTGTTGATACTCTGTATTATTTCTTCATTTTCCATTTAACTAGTTTTATCTCCATATTATTATTTTATTCTTTCTAACTTCCTTATATTTATTATTCTTTTTTATAACTTCTTGAGATTTTAAATACTTATTCTTTTCTAATGCGTGCTTATCAAGCTATACATTTATTGATTACATACTTCTTTAGCTGGATCCTCTAAGTTGTGATTCATAGTACTTTTATTGTTTTTCAGTTTTAAACCTTTTCAAATTTCTGTTATGATGTCTTCTTTCATCTATTTATTTCTCTTTATATATAAAATAGTTTTGTGTATAAAAATTTTATATTAATAAATTTTTTAAAATATATATAATTTTATATATTTCTATATAGTTTTTATTTATTTATTTATTTATTTATTTTTTTGAGACAGAGTCTCACTCTGTTGCCCAGGCTAGAGTGAGTGCCGTGGCATCAGCTTAGCTCACAGCAACCTCAAACTCCTGAGCTCAAGCGATCCTCCTGTCTCAGCCTCCCAAGTAGCTGGGACTACAGGCATGCACCACCATGCCTGGCTAATTTTTTCTATATATATTTTTAGCTGTCCATATAATTTCTTTCTATTTTTAGTAGAGATGGGGTCTCGCTCTTGCTCAGGCTGGTCTCAAACTCCTCAGCTCAAACGATCCACCCACCTCGGCCTCCCAGAGTGCTAGGATTACAGGCGTGAGCCACCACGCCCGGCCTCTATATAGTTTTTAAATTTATATATATTGATTTATTTTCAAATAATAGCTGGGAGTTGGCTCTCTTTCTTAGTGCTTTCTATTTGTATTGCATTGTGGTCATAGAACTAGTTCTGTATATCTGTTTTTTGTATTTTTTGAAATAAATTTCAACATAGTTATGGTCACTGTTTGTATATTACCTACATAAGCTTGAAAGGACTTTATGTTTTCTGATTGCTTTGTGTGGAATTTCATTATACATGTGATAAACCCCCAGCCAACATCATACTGAGTGGGGAAAAGTTGAAAGCATTCCCCCAAAGAAATGGAAGAAGACAAGGGTGCCTACTGTCACCACTTTTACTCAACATAGTACTGGAAGTCCTAGCCACAGCAATCAAGCAAGAGAAAAAAAAAAAGAATGGGCATCCAAATCAGGAAAGAGGAGTCCAAATTATCCCTATTTGCCAATGACATGATCTTGTATCTAGAAAACCCTAATGACTCTACCAAAAGACTCCTAGAGTTGATAAATAAATTTAGTAAATTCTCAGGTTACAAAATTCCAATGTCCACAACCAAGTAGCATTTTATATATTAATAACAGTCCCTGATGATTATAGATGTTGAACATTTTTTAATATGTTTGTTAGCCATTTTTATATCTTCTTTTGTAAAATTTCTATTAATGTCCTTTGCCCACTTTTTGATAGGGTTGTTCGATTTTTTCTTACTGATTTTCCTGAGTTCTAAATAGATTCTTGTTATCAGTCCTTTATCTGATGTGTAGTATGCGAAAAATTTTTCCCATTCTGTAGGTTGTCTGTTTACTCTCGTGACTGTTTCTTTGGCTGTGCAGAAGCTTTTTAATTTAATCAGGTCCCATTTATTTATTTTTGTTGTTGCTGTGATTGCCTTAGGGGTCTTCTTCATAAATTATTTGCCTAGGCCAATGTCTGTAAGAGTCTTTCCTATGTTTTCTTCTAGAATTCTAATAGTTTCTGACCTAAGGTTTAAATCTGTTATCCACCGTGATTTGATTTTTGTGAGAGATGAAAGCTGTGGGTCCTGTTTCAGTCTTCTACATGTGGCTATCCAGTTTTCCCAGCACCATTTATTAAATAAGGAATCTTTTCCCCAGAGTATGTTTTTGTCTGCTTTATCAAAGATTAGATGGCTACATGAGGATAGTTTTATATTTGGATTTTCTGTTCTGTTCCACTGGTCTGTGTCCCTGCACTTGTGCCAATACCAAGCAGTTTTTATAATCATAGCCTTGTAGTATAGTTTGAAGTCTGGCAAATTAATACCTCCCATTTTGTTTTTGTTGCTTAAAATTGCTTTTGCTAAACGGGATCTTCTCTGGTTCCATACAAAGCGTAAAATTATTCTTTCTATATCTGTGAAAAATGATGTTGGTAATTTAATAGGGATTGCATTGAATCTGTAGATAACTTTGGGCAGTGTAGACATTTTAACAATGTTGATTCCACTGATCCACGAGCATGGCATGGTTTTCCACCTATTTACATGTTCTGCGATTTCCTTCCTCAGTGTTTCATAGTTCTCCCTATAGAAGTCCTTTACCTCCTTAGTTAAATATATTCCTAGGTATTTTATTTTCTTTGTTGCTATTTTGAAGGGTATTGAGTCCTTAATTTGGTTCTCCGTTTGACTGTTATTGGCATATATGAATCAGGGAAATGCAAATCAAAACCACAATGAGATATCACTTAACTCCAGTGAGAATGGCCTTTATCAAAAAGTCCCAAAACAATACATGTTGGCGTGGATACGGAGAGACAGGAACGCTCATACACTGCCAGTGGGACTGTAAACCAGTGCAACCCCTGTGGAAAGCAATGTCGAGATACCTTAAACAGATTCAAGTAGACCTACCATTCGATCCAGCAATCCCATTATTGGGCATCTACCCAGAAGAACAAAAGTCATTCTATAAAAAAGACACCTGCACCTGAATGTTTATAGCAGCACAATTCACAATTGCAAAGATGTGGAAACAACCCAAATGCCCATCAATTCATGAATGGATTAGCAAAATGTGGTATATGTATACCATGGAATATTACTCAGCTATTAGAAATAATGGCGATATGGCATCTCTTTGGTTCTCCTGGAGAGAGTTGGAACCCATTCTATTAAGTGAAGTATCCCAAGAATGGAAAAATAAGCACCACATGTACTCACCAGCAAACTGGTTTCCCTGAGTGCACATTTGGGAATAACACCAATTGGGTATCGGACAGAGGTGGGGGCTGGGGGGAAGGGATGGGTGTATACCTACTTGATGAGTGCGATGCACATTGCCTGGGGAATGGACACACTTGAAGTTCTGACTGGGGGGGATGGGCGTGGGGGGAGGGGATGGGTGCATACCTACGTGATGAGTGCGATGTGCACTGTCTAGGGAATGGACACAACTGAAGCTCAGACTCGGGGGGATGGGGAGGCATGGGCAATATATATAACCTGAACTTTTGTACCCCCATAATGAGCTGAAATAAAAAAAAAATAACAGTCAACCTAAGAGTCATATCAAGAATGCAATACCATTTACAATATCTGCAAAGAAAATAATATACCTAGGAATACAATTAAGCAAAGAGGTGAACAATCTCTACAAGGAGAACTACAAAACACTGATGAAAGAAATCACAAATGACACAAACAAATGAGTAAATATCCCATGCTTATCGATTGGAAGAATCAATATTGTTAAAATGTTCATACTGCCCAAAGTGGTTTACAGACTTAATACGATTGCCATCAAAATACCAGCATCATTTTTCATAAATCTAGAAAAAGTAATCCTAAATTACATATGGAACCGAAAAAGAGCCCAAATAATCAAATCAATCTTAAGTAAAAAGAACAAATCTGGAGGGATCACACTGTCTGACTTCAGATTATACTAGAAGGCTATGTAACTAAAACACCATGGCGCTGGTATAAAGATAGATGCATAGACCAATGGAACAGAATAGAGAACCCAGAAATAAAGCCATATAGCTATAAACAACTGATTTTTGACAAAGCAGACAAAAACGTACACTAGGGAAAGGACACCCTATTCAATAAATGGTGCTAGGAAAATTGGATGGCCACATGCTGAAGAATGAAACACGATCCCTGTCTCTCTTCATAAACAAAAATTGACTCAGGATGGAGTAAAGATCTAAATGCAGGATATGAAACCATAAAAATTCTAGAAGAAAACATAGGAGAATTATTTCTAGACATTGACCTAGACAAAGGATTTATGACTTAAGTCCCCAAGGGCAAATATAGCAATAACAAATATAAATATTAATAAATGGGACTTAATTAAATTAAATATTTTCTGCAAAGTAAATAATCAATAGATTAAATAGACAACCTACAGAATGGGAGAAAATATTCACAAACCATGCATTCAACAGAGGGCTAATTTCCAGAATCTATACAGAACTCAAAGAAATAACGAAATAAAAGCAAATAACCCCATTTAAAAGTGGGCAAAAGACATCAACAGAGTTTTTTCAAAAGAAGATATATAAATGACAAACAGACATATGGAAAAATGCTCCACATCACTAATCCTTAGGAAAATGCAAATTAAAACCACAACTAAATGCCGCCTTACCCCTATCAGAATGACTGTTATGACAAAACTCAAAAAACAACAGATGTTGGTATGGATGCAGTGAAAAAGGAATGCTTATGCACTATTGGTGGAACAGTAAATTAGTGCAAACTCTATGGAAAACAGTATGGAGATTCCTCAAAGAACTAAAAGTAGACCTACCATTCAATCCAGTAATCCCACTACTAGGTATCTAGCCAAAAGGAAAGATGTCATTATATCAAAATGACACCTGCACTTGAATCTTTATTGTAGCACAATTCACAATTGCAAAGATTTCATCTTTGATTTTGAAGTTAGCTAATTTTAAAAAGATTTGTCTTGTTAATATGTATACATCATTTTTTTTTTCTGGAATATTGTGTGTTCACTCAGCCTGTACACTCAGATATTCTTTTTTTATAACTAAATTATCAAATCAACTGGACTTCATGAATCCAGTAATCAATTTTATTTTTCTTTCACCACTACCTTCAAGCATGCTTCGTTGGATGATTTCTTCTTGCCTCTGAGTGACATACTGGCCAAGTCTCATAGCCTTTTTGTCATTTTCAGTCATTAATAAAATCCAATTTTTAGGTACCAAAAAAAAAAAAAAACAATCTAATCTAAACAAAACTTCTTCCTTGTATCTAGTCTTAAATTTATTCTCTTCTTCCAGCTCAGGCCTTGGCCAGGTTTGGAAATTTGCATCCAGGAAGGGGTTACTCTACTATTTACAGAGGGGGCAGAGTGAATGAATGAAAGGTATGTGTATATGTGTATATACACACACACATACACACATATATCTTTTTACTAAATGCCAGTTACACCCCCCCCTTCATGTGACAATCAAAAACATCCCCACACATTTAAAAATGTCCTCTGACAGTGGTTGTCTATCTGAATAGTTTTGTCTCCTAAAGGATTGTGATGGTTAATTTTAGGTGTCAGCTTGACTGGATTAAGTGATACCTAGATAGCTAGTAAAACATTATTTCTGGGTGTGTCTGTGGGGATATTGGTGTGTGAGTTCACAGACTGAGTGGGTAAGGTCCACCCTCGGTGTGGGCAAACACCATCCTATTGGCTGGGGGCCAGATGGAACAAAAAGGTAGAGGAAAGGTGAATTTGCTCTCTGTCTTCTAGATGTGGAACACCTTTCTTCTCTTGCCCTTGCACATCAGAACTCCAAGCTCTCTGTCCTTTGGACTCTGGGACTTGTGCCAGCAGGCCCCTGGGTTCTAAGGATTTGGCCTTTCAACTGAAAATTACACCATCAGCTTCACTGGTTCTGAGGCTTTCAGACTTGGACTGAGCTATGCTACTGACTTTCTGGGTCTCTAGCCTATTGTGGGACCTTTCAGCCTCCATAATCATGTAAACCAATTCCCATTCTCCCTTCTCATCTTTCCCTCCCCTCTCTCATTTTATATATGTATATATCTCCATCCTATTGATTTTTGTCTCTCTAGAGAACCCTGACTAATACAGGGACATTTGGCAATATTTAGACATATTTTTGATGGTCACAACTAAGGAGGCCAGGAATGCTTCTAAACATTCTATAGTTCACAGGACAGCCCCCACGATGAGGAATTATATGGTCCAAAATATCAGTAATTATGAGGTTAAGAAACCCGCCCTAGGGGGTGGAACATTATACCACACTCAGTTGAGAACCACTATAAGACTGACTGACTAGCAACGCAGCCTGCATATTACAGATTTTCTGTGTAATTATATTGCAGAGCTGACTGCCAATGACCTTTTAACCCCACCTCATCCATTAATGAATGACATGTCTGTGTATTGCTTTCTTCAGACCTTATTCCTCTGCCATTCCACAGTTTTAAGAGAGCTTAGGGACAAATCTTCAAGAGACTATTGATTTGGCTCCCAAGAATATGTATCCCCTTTTTATAGAACCTTCCATGTTACCAAAGATCTACTGAGACTTCTGTTCTACTCTTGATTTTCTCGTTGAACTAGGTCAAATTTTCTCTGCACTGGACAGCCTTATTCATAGATTATAACATGAGATCATGTTTTCTTTTGAATTTTATTGAAGATGTAGGCTTTTTTTCCCTCCATTTTTCATTCTCCTTGTTGTTTTTCACTGGTTTCAGAGACGAGCACCAGACAGAGTCACATTTGCTTTGACATCGGTAACTTGAAGTTATTTGTACCTAATTGTTACATGATTTTCCTTGCTACTTGAAATGAATATATTCTATATTCTATAGTCTACTTTCTAACTAGTTATTTCTAGTAGAAAAAAACTTTTACTTTATATATGTTTAATTTAAAACTAATTACCTTATTAAATCATCTTAAGGGTTCTATTTATTTTCCAGTGGAGTATCCCTGTTTTTCTAGGTAGCAGTGAACAAATACTGAGAATTTTGTCACTTATTTTCCAATGATTAAAGCTCTTATGTCTTTTATTATGTCCTATTGAATGAGCCAAAACTTTCAGAGGTATACACTGTATTTAATAATTGATGTGATAAAGGATATTCTTTTCTTAACACTGAAAATCCCACTAATGTTTTATCACTATTCATTCACTTATTCATTACTTCAATAACTATTTTTAATTATCTGTTAGGTGCTGTGTATACAATAATGTACAAATTATTGTCCCTGCCCTCAAGGAGTGAACAATCTCATGATGATATGGATGTTAAATAAGCAATCATGAAAACAAATTTATAGTCACAATTTATGAGGATATCTAATTTAGATTATAAGTCAGAAAAATCTACTCTCAATAAGAAACATGTAAACTGAGTTCTGAAGAATAAGTAGGCATGAGGAAGAAAGAGAAGAAACAATATGTGGCAAAGCCTTGAGATATTTTGAAGAATTGAGAGAAAGCCAGTGGGGCTGGATCTAAGTTGATAAGGAAGGGTGCTGGACAGAAATAAGGATATCAGTGGTTGCTAATTCAGGGCCTTGTTAAGGATTTGGTATTTTGTTTTAAGTTCATGACGAACAGATGGATGGTGGTAGGATTTAGAGAGATGAAGAATAATAGGAAGTGGGCAGATTTCTTTTGATAGAGTAGGGAGATTAAGTCTAGCCCTGGACGTGTTGAGTTTGAGATACTTGTGAGAAATATACAGATATACCTTGGAGATATTGTGGGTTCAGTTCTAGACAAACACAATAAAGCAAATCTCACAATAAAGTGACCAATAAAGCAAGACACGTGAAGTTTTTATTTGAAGTGCATATAAAAGTTATATTTATACTATCCTGGAGTCAATTAAGTGTGTAATAGCATTATGTATAAAAATGTATGTACCTTGATTGAAAATAATTTATTACTAAAAAATGGTAGCAATCATTTGAGCCTTCAGTGAATCCTAATCTTTTTGCTGGTAGAGAGTCTTGCCTTGATGTTGATGGCTATTGACTGATCAGGGCAGTGATTGCGGAAGGGTGGGTAGCTGTGGCAATGTCTTAGGATAGGAAAGAAGTTTGCTGCATTGGTTAATTCTTCCTTTCATGAAAGATTTCTCTGTAGCATGTGATTCTGTTTGATAACATTTTACCCAGTAGAACTTCTGTCAAAATTAGAGTTAATCTTCTCAAACCCTGCCGCTGGTTTATCAAATAAGTTTATGTAATATTTTAAATCTTTGCTGTTATTTCAACAATTTTCACAGCATCTACATCAGGAGGAGATTCCATCTCTAGAAAAGAATGATTCTTTGCTCATTCATAAGAAACAAGTCCTCATCCATTCAAGTTTTATTATGAGATTGCAGCAGTATAGTCACATCTTCAGGTACTACTTCTTTTTTTTAATTTCAGAATATTATGGGGGTACAAACGTTTTGATTACATGTCTTGCTTTTGTACAGTTTGGGTCAATGTTATAAGTTGCCTATTGCCCAGATAGTGTGCATTGTACCTGTTCAGTGTGAATTTACCCAACCCCTCCTCACCCTCCCACCTGCTTGATTTCCATTGAGTTTTACTTCCATATGTGCATGGAAGTGTTGATCAATTAATTCCAGTTTAATAGTGAGTATATGTGTTGTTGTTGTTTTTCCATTCTTGTGATACTTGACTTCAAAGAATGGTCTCCAGTTCCATCCAGGTTGTTACAAAAGGTATCGGTTCACCATTTTTTTTAATGGCTGAGTAGTACTCCATGGTGTATATATACATACCACATTTTATTAATTCACTCATGTATTGATGGGCATTTGGGTTGATTCCACATCCTTGTGATTATGAATTTTATTACAATAAACATTCTAGTGTGAGTGTCTTTTTTATAAAATGACTTTTTTTTTCCTTTGGGGAAATGCCTAATAGTGGGATTGCTGGGTCAAATGGTAGGTCTACTTTTGGTTCTTTGAGGTATATTCATACTTCTTTCCATAGAGGTTGTACTAGTTTGCAGTCCTACCAACAGTGTATACGTGTTCCTTTCTGTCTGCATCTGCACCAGCATGTGTTGTTTTGGGATTTTTTTATAAAAGCCATTCTCATTGGAGTTAGGTGATATCTCATTGTGGTTTTGATTTGCATTTTTTGATGATTAGAGATATTGAGCATTTTTTCATATGTTTATTGGCCATTTGTCATTCTTTTACAAAGTTTCTGTTCATGTCTTTTGACTACTTTTTAATGGGATTGTTTGATTTTTTTCTTGTTTTGCTTGAGTCTTTATAGATTCTGGTTATTAGCCCTTTATTGGATGTATATCATGAAAATATTTTCTCCCATTCTGTAGGTTGTCTGTTTGCTCTATTAATTGTTTCTTTGGCGGTGTAGAAGCTTTTTAATTTGATCAGGTCCCATTTATTTATTTTTGCTGTTGCTGTGATTGCCTTTGGGGTTGTCTTCATAAATTATTTGCCTAGGCTGATATCTATAAGAGTTTTTCCAACATTTTCTTCCAGAATTCTTATGGTTTTGTGTCTTAGGTTTAATTCTGTTATCCATCATGAATTAATTTTCGTGAGTGGAAAGAGGTACAGATCCTGTTTCAGTCTTCTACATGTGACTATCCAATTTTCCCAGTACCATTTATTGAATATGGATTCTTTTTTCCCAGTGTGTGCTTTTGTCTGCTTTGTCAAAGATCAGATGGCAATATGAGGATGGTTTTATACCTGTGTTCTCTCTTCTAATCCATTGGTCTATATCTCTGTTCTTGTTATAGTACCGTGCTGTTTTGGTTACTATATCCTTATAGGACAGCTTGAGTTCTGGTAAAGTTATACCTCCCAATTTGCTCTTTTTGCTTAAATTTGCTTTGGCTATGTGAGATCTTTTCTGGTTCCATACAAAGCATAGAATTATTTTTTCTAGATCTGCAAAAACATGAGAGATATTAGCAAGTAGAAGGTAAGTTTGGTGGGTTAGAAGAAAAACAAAAAATAAAATCTAGTCCTTGCAGAGAAAGCTATCTTACTAGAAAAATATAATAAGATTTTTGAAATGTTTAGTGCAAAGTTGGTAAATTGTCATAAATTTATAAGTAATGTCCAATTTTCTAGTCTGAACATTTCACTTGTAGTCACAGATTATGGGGATAGTACAATTCATTCAGTATTGATATTTTATTGGTAGTGTAAAAGAAGAAAGGAAAGAAAAGATTATTAACAATATTTGTAAAATGCTGATGAAATGAATCGTTAGATGCAATCTGAATAGGAAGGAAGTGAAGCAGGAAGGGACTGGAGGACAGAGAGAAAATGAAGAGGAGGTCTTGATGAAATAGAAGAGCTATTTCAGCCAAGCTATGTGAGCAAGTGAACTGGAAGAACAGGAAGTTGTGTCACAGAGTAGGATATCTGAATTAGGGATTTCAAAGGGGAAGTAATTTCTGATGACAACGAGGTAGGTCTAACATGTGACTGGGAATGGATGGCTGAGATAGAATGGAAAAGAATCTGTTTCTGTCTTACATTTAAGTCTTTAATCCATCTTGATTTAATGTTTTATATATGGCAAGAGTTAGGGATCCTGTTTCATTCTTCTGCATGTGGCTATCCAATTTTCCCAGCACCATTTATTGAATAGGGCTTCCTTTCCCCAGTGTATGTTGTTGTCTGCTTTGTCGAAGATCAGTTGGTTGAAAGACTTAAAAGTAAAGCATGAAGCCATAGAAAAAATGTAGGAAAAACTCTTTTAGACATCAGCCTAGGGAAAAAAATTATGACTAAGACTCCAAAGGCAAATATAGCAACAACAAAAATAAATCAGTGGGACTTAATTAAATTAAAAAGCTTCTTGCAGCAAAGGAAATAATCAACTGAGTGAATAGACAACCTACACAATGGAAGAAAATATTCACAAACTATACTTCCAACAAAGGACTTATATCTATAATCTACAAAGAACTTAAATCAGCAAGAAAAAAAAGAAACAATTCCATCAAAAAGTGGGCAAAAGACAGGAACAGAAGTTTTTCAAAAGAAGATAGAAAAATGGCCAAAAACATATAAAAAATGCTCAACATCACTAATCATCAGGAAAATGCAAATTAGAACTATGAGGTACCACCTTACTCTTACCAGAATAGCCACTATTAAAAAGTCCCAAAACAATAGATGTTGGCATGGATTCAGAGAGAAAGGAATGCTTATACACCATTGGTGGGACTGCAAATTAGTACAACCTCTATGGACAACCATATGGAGATTCCTCAAAGACCTAAAAATGTACCTACCATTCTATCCAGCAGTCCCACTGCTGGGTATCTATCCAAAGTAAATGAAGTTATCTTATCAAAAAGACACCTACACTCAAATATTTATCACAGCACAATTCAGAATTGCAAAGATGTGGAATCAACCGAAGTGCCCTTCAATTCATGAGTAGATAAAGAAAATGTGGTATACACACATACCATTGAGTACTAGTCAGCCATAAAAAGGAATGAAATAATGTCATTTGCAGCAACATGGATGGAACTGGAGAACATTACCCTAAGTGAAGTATCTGAGGAATGGAAAAACAAACACCGTATGTTCTCACAAATAAGTGGGAGATAATAAATGGGTACACATGGTCACAAAGCAATATAAAGGATATGAAAAACCAAGAAGGTGAGAGGGCAGGAGGATAAGAGTCTGATGAAAACCTACCTATTGTGTAAAATGAACACTATTCTGGTGATGGGCACACCAAAACTCTGTCTTGAGCATTATACAAGTTATCGATGTAACAAAAACACTTGTACCACCTTAATTAACATTCTGAAATAAAATAAAAAGTACAGTAAAAGAGTGTGTTTGTGGTTCTTTTAAAAAAAGAAACTTAGAGTCCAAGAACTGTCTCTTTATGGGTGATTAAAGATGTCCCGACAACTTGCATTTTGCCTGTCAGTCATTTTATATTTGCTTTAAGTGGAAGAAAGTGCCTTTGTTTCTAGGAACATGGGTCCAGATACATTTTTCAGGGTACTTCAGATTATGTAGAAGATTGTTCCAATTTATCATTTTATATTAAAACCTTGAAATGATGAGTCATCTGCCTGATTTCCTACTTTGGGTCCTTTGAAATCTGTACTCCAAACCTTTCTGTTCCTCCATGGATGTCTTTCTGCTCTTTCATTTCCTGAATTGGCTTGTTTTGCAAAAAATGAAAAATGAAGGCAAAAAATCCTGTTATTTTTAAAATCTATCACGCCATGTAAAATTTCAGTATTAAAAATGGTTCCTTCAGAATTTCCAGTTCATTTTCTTCTTTTGCTTAACATAAACCAAGCCCACTGCAGACTGGTGGGCGTCCTGGCAACAAAGTATAGGATTAGGAATTCAGAGAAATTTCTCTGAGCTAGCAAAGCAAGTCACAGAACTTGAACTCTTCCTGAAATTATGTTGTTTCACAAACCCACAAGTGACAATGCCTGGGCCTATAGATTGATTAATTTTGCTAATTTTCTACTGAGGCTAAAACTCGTTAGCTCTTTCTCATTTCCTCCTGAAAGTAGCCTTAAAAGCAGATAGTAATAGGATTCAAGGATTCTGTATTCCTTGGTTTGGGTGAGCTACACATCTTGTTCCTAGCTCAACCCACTTTCTTGCCTTGTGATTCTGCCCATGTAAAGGGTTTCTTATAGTACCCTCTCTGATCTTTCTGATACTTGACTTTCCCCTAGTACATTAAGGTATACAGTTTCTGTAATATATTTCATATCATTCTTAAATGGCTAATTTAGTTGGCTTTGTGTCAAAACCAATTTCTCTATTTCAGTTGGAATCTCCTCAAAGGCAGGGTCCATGTTGTGTATGCTTTGAATCTCCTATACAATAAAAAAACACAGTCAGACTGAATAGAACCTTGGTTATCTCACTTTCTTATAAATGTTCCTTGTGCTTTTAGAAGAATCAAATTAATAAAAACTAGGTAACATCAGGGATTTAGTCAAATCCACAAATATAATATAAACTGTCCAGGCTCTGTTTTAGGCTCAATTCACAATAAGCCCATTTGACACCATAGTCCCCTCCCTCTGTGCTCTCAGAAAAAATAACTAATGGAGAATGAAATAAAGTTCCCATTTGGAAAGCCAATCCTTAACTTTGGTGTCATTATCCCCTGATTTGTTTTGTTGTTTTTAAAATTTAAATTTAAATTTTTATTTCATTATAGTAATAACACTTAACATCAGACTTATATTTTTTACAGATTTTATAGTGTACAATTCAATACTTAACTATAGGCACAATGTTGTACAATAGATCTCTAGAAGTGACTCTTAGTACATTACAGAAAATTTATACGTGTTGATTAGCAGCTCCCCAATGCCCCCTCCCCACTGCCCTCGGCAACCACTGTTCTGCTCTCTACTGTGATTTTGACTATTTCAGATGCCTAATGTAAGTGGAATCATGCAGTATTTGTCCTTCTCTGACTATTTCACTTAGCATAATGTCCTCAAATTTTATCCATGTTGTCACATATTGTAGAATTTCTTTCTTTTTCAGGCTGAATAGTCTTTCATTATATGCATATATCACATTTTCCTTATCTATTCAGTCTAAAGTCTAAACAAACTTTTAGATTGTTTCCACATCTTGGCTTCTGTGAATAGTGCTGCAATGAACATGGGAGTGATAATATCTCTTTGAGATTCTAATTTGAGTTCTTTTGGATAAATACTCAGAAGCGGGCCTGCTGGATCATATGGTAGATCTATTTTCAATTTTTTTAGAACCTCTATACTGTTTTCCAGAGCCACTGTGCCATTTTGCATTCCCACCAACAGTGTATAAGAATTCCAATTTCTCCACATTCTCATCAACACTTGTTGTCTTTTGTTTTATTGATAATAGCCATCCTACCAGGTATGAGGTGATATCTCATTGTGGTTTTGATTTGCATTTCCCTGATGATTAATTGACTTGAATATCTTTACATGTACCTGTGGCTATTTGTATATCTTCTTTGAAAAAATATCTATTTGAGTCCTTTGCCCATTTTTTAATCAAATTGTTAGTTTTTGTTTGTTTTTGTTATTGAGTTGCAGGAGTTCCTTATATATTTTGGAAATTAATCCCTAATCTTATATATGGTTTACAAATGTTTTTTCCCATTCTGTAGGTTGCCTTTTCACTCTCTTGATTGTTTTCTTTGCAGTGCAGAAACTTTTTGGTGTTATGTAATCCCACTTGTCTGTTTTTGCTTTTGTTACCTGTGCTTTTGGTGTTATATCTATGAACTCATTGCCAAATCCAGTGTCAAGAAGCATTTCTCCTATCCTGTGTGTTCTTCTAGATGTTTTACAGTTTTAGGTCTTAAATTTAAGTATTTAATCCATTTTGTGTTAATTTTGTGTATAGTGTAAGATAAGGGTCCAATTTCAATCCTTTATATTTGGATGATATCTAGTTTTCTCAACATCATTTGTTGAAGAAACTATCCATTCCTCATTATGTTCTTGGCACTCTTGTCAATGATCAGTTGACTATATGCATAGACTTATTTCTGGGCTCTCTATATGTCTGTCTTTATGCCAGTACCTTACTATTTTAATTACTGTAGCCTTGTAATATATTTTGAAATCAGGAAGTGTGGTACCTTCAGGTTTGTTCTACTTTCCCAAGATTGCTTTGACTATTCATGGTCCTTTGTAGTTTCATATGAATTTTAGGATTTTTTTTCTATTTATGTAAAAAAAGACAATGAGATTTTCATAGGGACTGCATTGAATCTCTACATTACTTTGAGTAGTGTGGACATTTTAACAATATTAAATCTTCCAATCTATGAGCATGGGTTGTATTTCTATTTATTTTTGTCTTCCTTAATTTCTTTCATCAATGTTTTATATTATTTTATCCATTTTGCTACCCAGTTACACTAGCCTGAGCCTTAAAAGAGAGGAAACTTCTCAGTTTCATGAGGCAGAGTCTAGAAAATACTGTGACTGTACACAGCAGCCCTATCCTTTTCTCTCTCAACTTTTCTTTTTTTGAATTAGAAATTAGTTTTACTTCTATTACTGACTCTTGTTTTTGTACATCATGCAACATCTTCAGATATTTCCCAGTGTTTCAAATTCTTGTTTCAACATATTCTTTTTTTTTACTTTTTTTTTCAATTTAATTTTACAGAATCAAAAAGTCTAACAGTATATCTTGTTAGATACATTATGTCCTCATAATGTATACATTATTTCTTGTACAATGATATGAAATAATATGGGAAATATTCATGATAAATTATTAAGTGAACAGTGCAAGTTAAAAACAATAGTTTCATATTTTTTCCCCACCCCCCCTTTCCCGAGTCAGCACCTTCAAGTGTTACCACTCCCCAAACGGTGCGCAATGCACTCATTGTGTAGGCATACCCCCATCCCCTCCCCCACCCCCACCTCAGTCTGATGTCCAATTGGTGTCGTTCCCAGATTTGTATTTAGGTGATGATCAGGGAAACCAATTTTCTGGTGAGTACATGTGATGCTTGTTTTTCCATTCTTGGGATACTTCACTTAATATAATGGGTTCCAACTCTCTCCAGGAGAACCATAGAGATGTCGTATCTTCATCATTCCTTATAGCTGAGTAATATTCCATGGTATACATATACCACAGTTTACTAATCCAATCATGTATTGATGGGCATTTGGGTTGTTTCCACATCTTTGCTATTGTGAATTGTGCTGCTATAAACATTTGGGTACATGTGCCTTTGTTACAGAATGACCTTTTTTCCTCTGGGTATATGCCCAGTAATGGGATTGCTGGGTCAAATGGCAGGTCTACTTGAATCTGTTTAAGATACCTCCATAATGCTTTCCACAGGGGTTGCACTAGTTTGCAGTCCCACCAGCAGTGTATGAGTGTTCCTGTCTCTCCACACCCACACCAACATGTGTTGTTTTGGGTTTTTTTGATAAAGGCCATTCTCACTGGGGTTAAGTGATATCTCATTGTGGTTTTGATTTGCATTTCCCTGATGATTAGAGATGTTGAACACTTTTTCATATGTTTGTTAGCCATTTTTATATCTTCTTTTGAAAAATTTCTATTCATGTCCTTTGCCCACTTTTTGATAGGGTTGCTTGATTTTTTCTTGCTGATTTTCCTGAGTTCTAAATAGATTCTTGTTATCAGTCCTTTATCTGATGTGTAGTATGCAAAAATTTTTTCCCATTCTGTAGGTAGTCTGTTTATTCTCTGGACTGTTTCTTTGGCTGTGTGGAAGCTTTTTAATTTAATCATGTCCCATTCATTTATTTTTGTTGCTGCTGTGATTGCCTTGGGGGTCTTCTTCATAAATTCTTTGCCTAGGCCAATGTCTGTAAGAGTCTTTCCTACATTTTCTTCTAGAATTCTGATTGTATCACGCCTAAGGTTTAAGTCTGTTATCCACCGTGATTTGATTTTTGTGAGAGGTGAAAGCTGTGGGTCCTGTTTCAGTCTTCTACAAGTGGCTAACCAATTCTCCCAGCACCATTTGTTGAATAGGAATTCTTGTCCCCAGAGTATATTCTTTCCCGCTTTGTCAAAAATTAGGTGACTATATGAGGATGGTTCTATATTTGGATTTTCTGTTGTGTTCCACTGGTCTGTGTCCCTGCACTTGTGCCAATACCAGGCTGTTTTAAGAACCACGGCCTTGTAGTATTGTTTGAGGTCTGGCAAATTAATACCTCCCATTTTGTTTTTGTTGCTTAAAATTGCTTTTGCTATACGGGGTCTTCTTTGATTCCATACAAAGTGTATAATTCTTTTCTCTATGTCTGTAAAGAATGATGTTGGTAATTTAATAGGGATTGCATTGAATCTGTAGATCACTTTGGGTAGTATAGACATTTTAACAATGTTGATTCTTCCGATCCACGAGCATGGTATATTTTTCCATCTATTTGCAAGTTCTGCTATTTCTTTTCTCAGTGTTTCATAGTTTTCCTTATAGAGGTCCTTTACCTCTTTAGTTAGATATATACCTAGATATTTTATTTTCTTTGTTGCTATTTTGAAGGGTATTGAGTCTTTAATTTGGTTTTCCGATTGACTGTTATTGGCATATATAAATGCCTCTGATTTGTGTATATTAATTTTGTAGCCTGAGACTTTGCTGTATTCATTAATCAATTCCAGGAGTCTCTTGGTTGAATCCTGGGGGTTTTCCAGATATAACATCATATCATCAGCAAAAAGTGAGAGTTTGATCTCTTCCTTCCCTATTTGGACTCCCTTGATTCTGCTCTCTTGCCTGATAGCTCTCGCAAGGACTTCCAATACTATGTTGAAAAGTAATGGAGACAATGGGCAGCCCTGTCTGGTTCCAGTTCTAAGTGGGAGTGCTTTCAGTTTTTCCCCATTCAGTATGATGTTGGCTGTGGGTTTGTCATATATGGCTTGTATCATTTTTAGGTAGGTTCCATCAATGCCTATTTTGTTAAGCGTTTTTATCATAAAAGGGTGTTGAATTTTGTCAAATGCTTTTTCTGCATCTAATGAGAGTATCATATGGTTTTTGTTTTTGCTTCTATTTATGTGGTGAATTACATTTATAGATTTACGTATGTTGAACCACCCCTTCTCTTGCAACTTTTTTTTTTTTTTTTTTTTTGAGACAGAGTCTCACTCTGTTGCCCAGGCTAGAGTGAGTGCCGTGGCGTCAGCCTAGCTCACAGCAACCTCAAACTCCTGAGCTCAAGCGATCCTACTGTCTCAGCCTCCTGAGTAGCTGGGACTACAGGCATGCACCACCATGCCCGGCTAATTTTTTCTATATATATATATTTTTTAGCTGTCCATATAATTTCTTTCTATTTTTAGTAGAGATGGGGTCTTGCTCTTGCTCAGGCTGGTCTTGCAACTTTTTTGATGACCATTATGATGCATGGAGTAATTAATTCTCAGTCAGTCTAGACAGAGGACAAGGACGGTTGGCTTCTTCTATCTATTCCCTATAGGTTACCTAGAAGGTGTTCAATAAATTCAGTTTACTCTAACCAATTTTTATTGAGTGCCTACTAGACACTAAGTACAGTTCAAAGGCTTTGTACACAAGAGCAAATAAGAGAGGCAAGATTCTTGCCTTCACTAAGTTCACAGTCTAATGAGAGAGAGAGTTCAGTTACGATGCTGTTTGGTAAGAGCTGATAAAGAAAAACACAGAGTGCCTTGGGACTAGAGGAAATGGGCATCAGATCCAGTCAGGGATAGACTGTGGATCATGGAAGTCTATAAAATCTATGAATCTGTACTAACCTAATTCAGGTTCCATCAATAAAATTGTGTGACCTTAAGGAAGTTATGTAACCTTTCTCTGTGTCAGTTTTCTCTTCTGTAAAATTAGGCCAGTAATACCCTCTCTGAATGAATCAAGGAAAAAAAGGATATGAAGATGCATTGGAAAGTTAATGCTAATTGTTTTCTGTTATTACTAAATGCAATTACCTGAACTGTTAGGAACATAGAATGAATACATATTTCAGACTCTGTAGTCAGATATTTCTGGACTCAAGCTTGGTTCTACCAAGATGTGACCTTGGAAATGTTACTTAATCTCTCTAAACTTCATCTTTATTATTTATAAAACGAGGACCTCATAGGACTGTTGTGAAGATTAAACAAAATAATGTGTGTAAGTTGCCCAGAACAGTGCATGGTATATAGTAATCATTCAATGTTGTTGGATATTGGTGCTGCTGCTGATGATAATGCTGCTGCTTATGATGGTAATAATGATAATGATATTAAGTAATAAATGTAGATTTTGACACATAGAAGTTGTTATTGTTATTATTTATGATACAAGGTTCTAGATATTACTTTTATGGGTTTATTCTGTCTGTGGCCAGAGGCTGCATCCTTAACCCCAGTTGTTCATTATCTACTACTTTCTCATAGCCAATAAGTGGACAAGAGTCCTCGAAGGCTCTGCCTTCTATTATTATCTTATTATATCTGCTAAGTAATTGCCAATACTCTCATAGCTTCAATCATCTCTCTGTGTATTAGTCATAAATTTTTCTCTGCCTATATAAGTGGTTCCCAAAAGTTGCTACATATTAGAAACACTTAGAGAGCTTATAAAACTCCCAATGCCTATAATGTACACAATAATAATTCAATAATGTCTGGGGATAAGAACCAGACATCATTATTTTTAAAATATCTCAGATGATTTCTATGTTCAACAAAGTTTGGAAACCACTGACCTAGGCCCAGGTTTATACTCCTAACTTTCTATTAGAAATCTAGATGGCTCATTAGCTCCTCAAACTCAATTTGTCCAAGATTCATCTCATTATCTCTCCCTTACCACCTGCTGACCCAATCTTCTGTTTCTCCAAAATTCCATAGTTTTACATTAGTCCTGTTGCCCAGACATCAAATGTAGGAGTTATCAATCAGCCAAACAAGTACTGTAGATTATACTTATTTTTATTTTTATTATTTTATTTCAAAATATTAAGGGGTACAAATATTTTTGTTACATGGATAACTTTATAATGCTTCTGATACAGAATTAATTTTGGTCTTTTCCTTTCTATTACCAGGCTCATTCAAGGACGCATTATATTTCACTTCGGCTATCACAACACACTGGAATCATGACTTTGGAGTTCAGATTCTAAATGTCAGTGTAAAACTCTTAGGAAGGCATCACTTTGGAAACTGATATCATGTTGCAAATAATTGAGTGCCACAAGTAGTTGCTCTAGTATTGGAATGGATAACTTCTCTTTTGAGCATTAGATAAAATAGTTGACTTGAGTTTAGGAGCAATATTATTCTGAAAGAAAATGTACATATTTTAATTATAAAATCACACTCAGCTAGGTGAGATGCTCACAATATGAAAGTCCCACAGGAACTAAGAGACCAGCTGTGGAAATAGCATATTTATGCTCCCATCTCATGCTCACTCCAGGGTGTAAGGTTTTTGAATGGAATGACAAACCAAAAAAGTCACAATGTTTTAAAAAATGTTATTTTACCTTTTCTATTGAGTATATATAATTAAATATGTGTAGGCTAAAGGTCTGTATCTCTGTGTGTGATATGCCAGTACTTTAGTGTATAATAATTCCCTCACCCCACATTTTTACTCACCACTAATTCATTATACACACTGCTGCCAAGTTAATCTTCCTGAAGCACAGTCTCATCATACAACTTTCCAGTTCAAAAATCAGCAGTGGCACCCCATAACCTACTGAAGTAAGTCAAAATTCCTCAGTCTGTCATTGAATGCCCTCTGTGATCTGGCTCTGAGTCTGCCTCTCTAGTTTCACCAAGCACTGCTCCCCTTCGTAGATCACATGCCCCAGCCAACCTGAAGTATTTACTTTCATTTTGCCACCTTTCTACTTTCGTTCATGCTGCTTATTCCCTTTGCCTCAAATACTTCACCACCATCCTATCTAGACTTAATGAAATACTATTTATACTTCAAGTCATAGCTTGGATGGAAATTTGGAAATGTCTCACAGAGCTCTTTCCTGTTGCTTCAATATCTGTCTGTCTATTTATCTATCTACATGCTTGCATCTATATCTATCTATAACTGTATATCTTATCCCATACTGGATTGTCTTTTTTCTGGAGAGCTATGAAATACCTTTTTCATATATCTCCATATCACTGACTATGCCTAGAACTGCATGTCACACGTAATAGATATTTATTGAATAAATAAGAAATTAAGGCATTATAATTAAATAAAAATTATTTCATAATTATTCCTCCTTCCTCTCCCTGACCCTTGCCATCTTATTATACAGTGTCTTTCATTGTTATTTTAACAACCAAGTTAGTAGTTCCTTTATGAGATGACTCAGATTTTTAGAGGATAAATGGAAACTCAAAGCACAGTAATTGTAGGAAACATTGTGGGTAGGGATGAGGTGGGGGAGAAACTAATTAAAGTTAACATAATTATAGCATAAGAAAGAATATGACTTAAACACCACCACTAGGCTCAAAGGTACTGAATAATTTTGAAAGAAGTCTGAGATTTGAACATTGTTCCTTTACTTTGCCCAATGGGAATGGTCATGCTCATGTATCTAAAGGACTGTAACAAATGGGCTAATTTACTTTTGAGAGTAAATAGGAGAGAAAGAAATGCATCCTAATATATTCATCTTCCAGTATAGGTCTCTGGAATGCTTTTGCATGACATTTGCAAATGTATACTGGAATTTCTTCACCCAAACTGCTGGGACAGGGTGTAATATCCAGCTACCTGGGAAGCCTCCAGATGTCTTAATGGAAGTAAAATGCTCAATAGGTGTCCTATTTCTGTCTCGTTAGTAGAGTATATTTGCTGCATTGCTGTCAGTGCTGAGCAGAAGTAGAACAGTCAAAAACAGATCAGAGAGAGTAGAAACAGGTAAATAAAGCTTGGGCTGTGAAGAAAAAGTAGAGTCAGGGGTTTGGTTAGAGTTATATACTATGATAATAACAGAAACCAGCACACTTGAGTTGGTCCAGTTCATGGGTATATATGACAGGTGTTATAGAAAGATGAATCCAGGACCAGAAGTTTGAAGGTTGGGACTTTCTGCTGTGGATATGTCTCCAGAAAGTCTTAAAGACATGACTCCCAGTCTATGTAAGTGTGTTTTCCCTCAATCGAAGGATAAAGGAGAATGATGTAAAAGAAAATCAGTAGGGTAATAACTTGACTAACAGTGTCTCTGAACAACTTGAATCCTGGCTGACAAAGATGTGCTAAGTGTTCTCATCAGAAAATTAGTTTCAAAAAGGCATAGCCTACCATGATGTCTAAAAAACAGGAGATTTTGATGGATAGAGAAATGAACCAGTGTTAGAACGATTTTTAAAATTCTTCCATTAAAGTTCTGGCATGGATATAAGTATTACAATCACAGGAGAGCAGTTTTATCAGGTAATCCATAGGTTGACCGAGGCTTGTTATCTTAATGGTTAGAGTATGGTGATAATGAGGTCCAGAATATATGTTGATTCTTCACATAATCTTTGCTTTTTACTCTGGTCACAGATTTTAGCTCTAATCTTGACCAGCCTCTGGACAAATATAGTGGTGATCATAAAGAAGAAATAGTTAAGGTAACATGGGTTGTTTTACTATGGCACATCCTTACAACTTCATAAATATCTTAAGATATATGACTTGCAGAGGGCAGAGCTTATATTAGTTAGGATAGGCTAAGTATATTGCAGTAGCAAAAGTGAGATTCCAAATACCAGTTGCTTAACACAACAAAAGTCTATTTCTTATTTAGATGGAGTCCACTGTAGGTACCAGATGACTCCTAAAGATAATTATCCCCCATATGATGACTCTGCAATCCAGAATGCTTTGGTCTTTGGACTGGCCATTTCAAGGCCCCCTTCAAGATTGCTATGGCAGGGTAGGAGAGCTACTGGAGAATTGCATATGACCTTTTAATTGCCTCAGACCAGAAGTGACAGGGCATCACCGCTTACATTTTATTTTCTTATGGCTCTACCCTACCACATAATAGCTGAGAAATGCAGACTTCTCCTTATATGGTCACAAGGGGAAGATAACTAGATATTGATGAACAGTAGTATAGTAGATGTGACATCCCCTCAGCCCGCCTGATTTTAATACAGCTATAGTGGAAAGTTCATCAAATCTGAAGCACTCTGTAGTATCTCTCTGCTTTTGTATCTCAGAACTATCTCTAAAGCATTAGAAGGCTGCTCAACCCACACTAAATTATAGCCTGGAAAGGTGATAGAGTTAAAGAGCTTGAGGCTAACCCTCAACAAATGGGGACTAGCTCAGTGGTTACATGCCCCAACCACACAATCCTCTAGAGGGAAATTCTGAAGTGATTTCTAAATGGTTTCTCTCAAGGTCTCCAGCAGGATTGAGTTTCAGTTGTTCACAGGGTAACTACTTCAATAGCACACCCTTTATTGACTTCTCTGCCCTCCTCGTTTCTCCACTTGGGCTCCTTCAAATCTCTTTCCAATAAGTTATCTATATCCAAGTTCTTGTCTAAGGCTTCCCTGTCAGGAGAACCCAAACTAAAACAACTAGCAATGTTTATCACAGAACCAGTGCTTCACAGAATGATTTAATGGCAGAAGCAATGGATTAGGAGCCAGAAGGCTAGGGTTCCAGGCCATCTGCCACTCACTATCTTCCTGACTTTGAGCGTGTTAATTCTCATGACAGCCTCATGTTTTCGTAATCTTTAAAATGAGCTTTTTGGACTAGCAAATTTCTAACACTGTTTCCAGATCTGATGCCCACAATTCTGTGATTAAATTCTGTCTCTATTAACAGTTATTCAAACAGTCATGGAGATTAATGGTTCTTCATCATCAAAGAGGAAAGAAGAGGAATTTATTTTAAATATTAGCCAGAGGGTTTCCAATTAGATCCAAGAAAAAGCTGTTTGAAAATAGAAGTCTTTATTGGTGATTTTTAAGACCAAGATTACTGCATATAACTGTAAGAGTTTCTAACAAGTACTTGAGTATTCTTCTGCTTTTGATTTTATGAAGCTATTGTGAGTGTTGTGAGAATCATTCACTAGCAGATTTGATGATTTGGTTGCCCTGTAATGGCCCTTATATCTCTCCTTTCTGATGAAATCAAACAGGCAAATATCAATAAATAAATTCATATCAAAGACTTAGTTAAAATGACAACCTTCTAGGAGCTATCCATGCTTAGCTCCTGTTGCTATATTAATAAAAATTAGCTAACATTTAGCAAACACTTAGTATATGCTAGATGTTTGGCTAAGTACTTACATTATTTCATTAATCTTTACACAGATAAATGAAAGAGACTGTTATAAGATATATTTTACTGGTGAGGAAACTAAAGCCCAGAAAGGGTAAGTTGACCTTCCCATGATTATATACCTAGTAAGTGGCATAGCAAGGACTCAAACCAAAGTGTATCTGATTTTATTGCTTGAGGATCTAACTATATTACCATACTCTTTTGCCACTATAGAGTAGTAATTGGTGCTCCCAGTATAAACTTTGAGGTCTCACAAGAGTATTAACAACAACAACAACAACAACAAAGAATGAAAGGAAAATAATTTTTTTTTTTTTTAGATTTCACTTGTTAAGGCAGGGAAGTGCACCATGAATTTAGAAAAATCTTTAACAGAATTAGGAGAAATTAGAGGGATTTCTGTTCCCTATCCACAGCCTTCTGACTGAATGTAAGATTGCTCTACTGATGTGAAAGTATTTCAAAATTCTGATTGCTTAGAGTTGGGGTTAGCTTTAGAAAAATTTCCCAAATCCTTCAAAAAAGAATTCTTCAAGTTTATATAATTATTTAGTCTTTCAGTAATTATACATTTATGTTCAGATCAAATTCTCAGCCCTATCCCTTGATTCCATAAATGCTGAAAAGTAAAAGGATTATTCTTTGTTTATTTAAAAAAATCTAAAAATATAAGTGAACAAAGAAGAGTTCATTGATATATTTGCTTCCATGGTTTCACACGATATAAATGTTGAATGGGCTGAAGCTCTTACCTTCGTTGGATGCTATATTCTGGAAAGAAGAAAATGTGCTGAACAAGTTGTCTGAGGAAAGAGTGGTTAGATGAAGTTTGTGGGAAGCAGATCTTCTGTGTGGTCTCACAGAGGCCTATCAGCGTAGAAACCACCTTTTTATGAATTCCTCCTAAAGGAAGTGTGAATGTCTTATTTTTAAACCGGAAGCAGGCTGGTTGTGTATGCCTTTGTTTTGAAGATTGTAAAGAAGGCATTGCATTTAGAGCCTGTCTAGAGTCCAGAAGAGACAGCTGGTTGAGATGTTTGTGCAAATACTTTGAAAAGTGTAAATTTATGTTTATAAATGTTAGTCAAGTTTATTCTCTCTGTTGATGAGAACAATTTTCCCTCTCTTTTGGCATAATGTGCACATAGAAAGGTCTTGGATTTTGGTGGAATGGCACATGGCCTTTCAACTTTTAAAGATCATCTCCTTTATGAAAGTATTGAATCAGAAGCACAGAAGAAAGAAAAAATGGCAAAGACAGATACATTTCATGACTAGTATAAATAGAGCCTTTTATCTTTTTATGGTCAATTTACATTTAAATGGAGAGACCCCTTAGTGCTGATGGAGGTGATGGGGAAAATGGTATCTTCATCATGAATAATAAACTTCAGGGGGAAATGTCAGTTTTTCAGCCTACTAGCACATTGTGTTGCTATGACAACAGAATGCAAAGTGTTCTCTTAAAGGGAAACATAACAATTTGTTGGAGATAAAAGCAAAGCTCACCAAACACAATATGTTTAAATATAATCTTAGATTCATAAAAACCAAGGATATACTAAAAAGAATGTAGAGTCCTTTGATTCTTGAAGAGATGTAATTATGAGAAGGGCCATGCTGAGGGTGGTGAGGCGAAGCATTAAGATGGAACTTTTCCATTCTTCCAACTCTTCTTAAAACTCACAGGACCACAGCCATTAGTGGGCCCATCTGGTGTAGAGCCAGAAATTGGCACCAAATAAAGATAGATTCTTTTAGTTCTCAGACATTTAGGCAGGCTGTGTTTTAACATTCTCACTGCATACATAATTTTTCAAACTGAGCTCATGTTAATTATTTTTTAAACTGTTAAATGGCTTGAACTCAACTAAACTGAAAATTAAAATTTTCCATGTTACAAGGTGGCTCGGGCCTATCTGTCAAAAGAGGTAATGCTGAGACATGGTTAAGGAGATTCCCCACTTAAAATCCTGCAAATGTAGGGAAAAGAATTTCCCGGTGATGGAAAGAATATATTCTATTGATTTCTCTTAGCCCAGATGGGGTTCAGATGTTTGATCTTATCAGTATTAGCTTAAAATTGCCTTTGGAGAGCTCTTGCTTCCATACTCAGATAATATGGTTGTAACCCATGTCAATATCAATGAATTGATCATGGCACTTTTTTTTATGTCAAGCCTGGAAGCAGTTTTAGCAACCTTCTCAACATGGTGCTCTAGGTGCCACTGTATATATATGTTTGGAACTAGGACAAGAGATGAAACCAATTTGCTAACTCTGTTTGATCCTGTAGAAACAACTACCACTCCTATATCTCATTATGGGTTTGGGAACCTAAAAAGTGAGCTGCAGTCCTCCCTTTTCCAGGAAACTTCCCTGATTGTTCTAGTCCATACTCATTTCTTCTTCAATGGAAATCATTTTACTTTTACAGTTAGTGTCACATATTTTAGCCCTTAGTTGTCCCATGGGTCTTAATTCTCTCTCCAAATATGTGTTTGAGAGGCGTTTCTAAATGACAGGGCAGAGCTTTCATCAACACTGTGATTTATGCCTCCTTCTACATTACTCGTGATACTGGAGTATCAAGTCTCCTGGTCTAATTTTCTATCCATAGCTATCAAGGTTGCCAGCTATTAATGAAAGGGAAAAAGAAGGAGCTCAGTGAGGCAGCAGTTTTCTTTTCTTTTCTTTTTTTTTTTTTTTTGTTGTTGTTGTTGCCTTGATGCTGATAGTCAAGTTGGGAAGAAGTTAAAGTTTTTCTTTGGTGTCCTGTAGAAAGCTATCCCACTCCCACATGTGAGACCTCATTCCTGTTATGACAGAAGAAAAGCTCTGATAAATTGTGGTAAGGGAATTTATATGTTACTCTTCTGGAGGTATTTTATATTTCCAAATGGATGTCTAGAGAGAGTGATATTTAACCCAAAGAATATATCTTTAGTGGAAGAATTCCAGGCACTATGATTTCTTAGGGAGAAGGAGAAGATATTTAGGGACAAGATGGCACAAATCATGACATTTGTGTAACCACCTACTGCAATTACACATAAAGCTGACACTGGTGCGTGAATGGCAGCTGTAGTCATTCAGTTTGGTCCATGGTTGCATAATGCCATCAGCTCTCTGTGGTTTGGCCATCTGTATTTGGTGATTGAGTGCTGTTGTTACATCCTGAACCAACGGGGAAAATCGCTATTGAAATGTCACTGGTCACACAGAGCAACAGAAACAAATTTATTACCTTGATTTGCAGCTAGTCATCACATATTAGTATAGAAAAATAAAACTGTGTATTGGGTGATCAGCCCTCAAATGTGCCACCATTTTTTGGTATTTCTTCAAGTCCGGTCAACCATAAGCAAAATTATAAAATGTTTTGTTAGGGGGGATTCTAGACTCCCTGAATGTTTCCATTTTTGGAGACATCTCACTGACTCCCAGGGTCTTAAGCACTTGCTCCTCTTTCCTTAGCAAACCTGCTTCTCTTCCTTGACACTGGGTGTCAGTCAATGAAACAGCACAGAAGAGGATTTCTTAAACCAAATTTAAAAAAAATTAGGTAAAGCAGGTTCCTGTGAAAAAGATACTTTTAGATACCTGCATTTCCATAGTGCATCTTGAAACTTTGCCATGCATATTAACTTATTAAAAGCTTGGGAAAGTTCACCAGTGAAAAAAGTCTGTTTAACTTTGTTTAATCCAGCATCTTGCTAAACTAATTTAACCCTTTTGTCAGATAACAACTGTTAAAAATACATCAGTATTAATGTTCTATGGAATAAACTTTGGAGAATTCTGTCTCACAGAGGGCATCCTTCAGGGTTTTTTTTCTTTTTACTGGGATACACCACAAAAGAAAATGATATATTAATAAGGGTAGATTTTAAGCATTTTCAAGTGATATTCTTCTTTTTTTCCTTTCTCCTTTTTTAACAATTGAAACTTTTCCAATGACCTTTAACCTTGAATTGTAAAAGCCTGCAATGATTGGGGAATAGCATGGCGTAATAGAAGGTATACAGGTTTTGGAGTTGGACAGATTTGCTTTTAAATACAGTTAATTCTCTTAATAGGTGTGTGGTCTTTTGCAACTAAATTAGTATTTTTATAATCTCACTTTCTTTTATTGTAGAAGGTAATAGGTAGAGGTAATACCAATAGGTAATGGTAGAAGTAATGCCAATATCATAGATATCTTTTGAGAATTAAGCGAGATAACATGTATAAAGTACTTGGTGCAATGAATATTTTTATTTTTTGCCCTCTTTCCCACCTTCATCACATAAACAAGTTTAACTCTTTCTACTAGTATGCTCTATTAGGAAAGGAATATTCTATCAACTCTATGCACTTACACATTATTAATTTTTAAAAGAAAGGGTTTACTTTTGTGCAGAACTAAAAGAACAAAATTTTCCATAAGTTGTTATGTGCATATAAAGAGCTATCTTTTTTCTACTATTAAATTCCAAGCCTCAAAAACCAGTAAGGTATTATGATCTTGCCAGCAATAGCTCAAGTTCTTGCTATTGAATATGGGATGCCTCACATACCATTCCAAAATATTGGCTTTAGCAATGAATGAATTATTAAATGTCAAATTGTTATTTCCCGTGACAGTTTCCAAATGGACTGGGTCTGCACTAACAAGTAGTGAAATGTGCCTCCAGCTGCCTCACAGCTGTAGAAGAAATGGACCACAACTCCAGTGGACTCATTTTACCTGGCAGCAGAGCACTGGAAAGCTCACCCATCGGTCAACACACATTTTTCTTCTAATATCCACAAGACCCTTCTTGAATTGTTTCTTGTTTAAAGAAAAAATCAAGAGCTGTTCAGAATAGTGGCTTTTTATAAGGACATTTCAAGTACAGTCAACTCTGAATAGTTTACTTATAGAGTATCCATGCTGTTGATTAAAACCAGTTGACCCTATCTTCTTAACTTGTCACCATTCTCTGTTCTATTTCACCCTTCTAAATAAGTAGATTGAAAAAAATAGGTTCATTAATTAAATTAGTTATAATCCAAACAGTGTCTAATCTTTCCAAGGAAGGAAGAAAAATCAATTAGAAAATACTTTAACCTAAGTTCTTTTTGTATTTCAAATAGGAGGATAATAATTTCACAGTTCAAGTTAAATTCTTTATTATATGTGTTGGTGAGAAAGTTTTCCTGAGGTGTAGATATTTTCTCTGAAACGTGACATTATCACTAACTCATGGCTTTCAAATGTTAGGAATACAGGCAAATGATTGTCCAGACTATTCTTATTAATTGAGACCATCTGAGATGAAATTGTCAATTGTTTGCTATTATAAACATTAGCCCTGTATAATTCCTTGTATCTATAGGCAGAAATATTTAAGAGGTGACCACTGAAACATATCCTTGTTAATACACTCTTCTTACTACTCTTTCTAGGTAGGTAGTGAGCTAGGAGATTTAATTCAAGAAACATTTGGTGATGCGTTACTATCATGAACATTTTAAGATTACTTTATTTGGTGGGCTGGAGGTATTTAGCCTATTCCATGGCATTTCAGTTTTTAGCTATCTAATTTAAAACACAATTACCTAAAGCAATAATGATAAATCTGTGTTGATGGACACAAAATATATAAAGATGTAATTTGTGTGACAAAAACAGCACAAAGGATAGAAGGAAAGATTTTTTTGCATATAAGTGATATTAAGTTGATATTATTATAATATGAACTAAGTTGTTATTGTAAAGATGCTAATTGTAATCCCTAGGGCAACCACTAAGAAAGTAACTAAAAAATACATAATTGAAGAAACAACAAGGGAATTAAAATGGTACACTAGAAAATAAATATCTATTTAACACAAAAGAAGAAAGTAATTAAGGAAAAAAATAAACCAAAAAGGACATAAGACATTTAAAACAAATAGCACAATGATATCATTTAACTCCAGTGAGAATGGCCTTTATCAAAAGTCCCAAAACAATACATGTTGTCGTGGATGTGGAGAGACAGGAACACTCATACACTGCTGGTGGGACTGAAAACTAGTGCAACCCCTGTGGAAAGCAATGTGGAGATACCTTAAACAGATACAAGTAGACCTACCATTTGATCTAGCAATCCCATTATTGGGCATCTACCCAAAAGAACAAAAGACATTCTATAACAAAGACATCTGCCCCCAAATGTTTATAGCAGCACAATTCACAATTGCAAAGATGTGGAAACAACCCAAATGCCCATCAATACATGAATGTATTAGTAAAATATGGTATATGTATACGATGGAGTATTACTCAGCTATAAGAAATAACGGTGATAGAGAATCTCTTATGTTCTCCTGAAAAGAGTTGGAACCCATTCTACTAAGTGAAGTATCCCAAGAATGGAAAAATAAGCACCACATGTACTCACCATCAAAGTGGTTTCCCTGATCATCACCTAAGTGCAGATTTGGGAATAATACCAATTGGGTGTTGGGCAGATATGGGGGGAGGGGATGGGTGTATACCTACATGATGAGTGCATTGCGCACTGTCTGGGGAATGGACACGCTTCAAGCTCTGACTCGGGAGGTGGGGGGGCATGGGAAATATACATAACCTAAACTTTTGTACCCCCATAATAAGCTGAAATAAAAAGAATAAAATAAAAATTCACATAAAACCTTTTACCTAAAAAAAAAAAAAAAAAGAAAAAACAGCAAAATGGCAGACATAAATTCTACCTCATCAGTAATTATGTTACATGTACATGGATTAAGTGCTCCAAATAAAAGATAGACACTGGTAGAATCGGTTTAGAAAAATATTATTCAACTATATGCTGTCTACAATACATATATTTAGATTAAAAAAATACAAAGAGATTGAAGGTAAAGGTTTGGAAAAATATATACCACGCAAACAGTGATAGAAGAGAGCTGGAGTGGCTATGCTAATAGAGAAAAAATGGACTTTAAGAAAAAATTGTTAATAGAGACAAAGGAGGATATTTTATAACATTAAAAGTGTCACTCCATCAAGAAGATAGAACAATTATGAACATATGTGCACATAACGACAAAGCCCCCAAATACATAAAACCAAAACAGACAATTGAAGGAAGAAATAGACAGGTGACAAAATAATAGTTTGGGACTTCAATACACCACCTTCAATAATGGATATCACAATGAGGCAGAAGATCAAAAAGTAAATAAAATACTTGAACAACATTATCAACCAACTTAGACCTAAGAGATATCTGTAGACCACTTCACCCATAAAGAACAGAATACATATTCTTGTCAGGTACACACAGAACATTCTTGAATATAGACCATAGGTTAGGCCATAAAACAAGTCTCAATACATTTCAAAATATTGAAATTATATGAAGTATCTTCTTTGACAATAATGAAATTAGAAATTATTGTAACAACAGAAAGACATTTGGCAAATTCACAAATATGTAGAAATAAAAAAAAATACTACTAAATAACCAGTGGGTTAAAGAAAAGAATCCCAAGGGAAATTGGGAAATACTTTGAAATCAATGAAAATGGAAACACAGCATAACAAACTTATGGGATAGAGTGAAGAGTGAAAGTAATGCTTAGAAGGAAATTTATAGTTATAAATACCTATATTAAAAATGTAGTAAGATCTCAATAACCTAACTTTACAACTTGAGGACCTAAAAAACAAGAACAAACTAAACTTAAAACAAGCAAAATGAAATAAATAGTAAAGACTATAGAAGAAATAAATGGAATAGAGAAAAATCAAAACTACCAAATGTTTACTTTTTAAAGGGATCAACAAAATTGATAAACCTTTAACAAGACTAATCAAGAGTGTGGTAAGAATTAAATAAGTTAATTATGTGAAGCACTGAGAACAGTTTCTGATTCTTGGTAAAGGATATATAAGTATATATTACTAAAGTTTAACAAATCCTTGATGATGGTGTGGGCATCATAGAAGGTATTATAGAGCAGAAAACTGAGAAAAAATACATTAATATATCTCTGAGAGTTGATACTAAGCACTTCGTTAAGGCATCCTTTACCAGTTGCAACCTAGTGAAACTCCGAGTCTTCTTATACTACAGAAAATTGGTCTTCCTCTTTCACATCACTCAAGAGATATGTCTATCACCTCTTTTCCACCACGAAATCTTGGGTCCTTGTCCCCTTTATTAGTCTCCTCCCCCAAATAAGCAGTTGGAATTCCTTGACACTTGAAAAATAACACCCCACTACCTACTCTCCAGGTTTGGCCTTTGGAATCTCTCTCCAAGAAAATCCATTAGAACAAAATAATCTGATAACAATATACATTTTTCCAAAAATGGTGTTATTTCAGATAAAATAACTTAGTTGCCTGCATAGATTTTCTTTCATTAAAGTTACCTAGATGGTTGCTAGACATAGAAACTGCCAAATCAGGAAACTGCAAGAAAGTCACTTTATCTCTTTTCAACATGTTCAGACAGGATTAGACATGTAAAATATTTTTTTTTGGAAAGGAGTGAGCAGGAGAAGATTAGAGCTTTTAGAACATGTTTCATGTCTGACAACTAGGGAATGAAAGAGAGAAGGAAGGAGAAAGAGACTCAGACTAAAGCACATTTCCAAGAATGGTTTGGTCAGGCTGGAGGAAGATATTGAATGAAAATCAGTTGTCAGAGAAGTCTCATCTCTTGTCAGAATGAACTTGATCAGTTATTGTCAGAAGCACACTGAAACAAGTATGGTCTTGGCATAAATATGGTGGTCAATCCTTTAAATAACAGCTGGGGCTGGTAGTCCATTATGCCTTCCACAGAAGGAGCTCTAAGCAGTACATTTTCATGACCACCACTGGCTCCAAAAACCTATCCTGTTATAAAGTTTCTAAAGTCTATTTTTAAAGGAAATTGTTTTAAAAACAATTTATGGGAAATGTCCATGAAATAATATGTCTGATTAAAAGTTAGAGCCTATATTTATTTATTTATTGTTCAGGGCAATGGAAGTATTTTATGAGTGAGAGCACATTTCTAATAAATAATCAGGTTTAATATGAGTCAGTACCTAAAAAGGAACAAAGGACAGCAGTATTTCTACGGAAAAAAATACAATCAGTATAGATTTTAATGATCTTCCATTTGAAATAATACTGTGGAAGAATAGAAAATAAATATATAGTAATAATTCTCCATCAAAACTTCCAAGAGAAAGAAGATTCCTACTATGTTTGGGCCCTAGATCACTTTCTTTCCCAGAAGCAAATGAATGGATATCTTGATGATAAGGCATTTAACCTTTGAGATGCCAATGAGACAAATATTAGCTAAGTAAGGTAAGAGCTAGAGTTTAAATTTTCTGAATTTGTGTTTCTATATGATTAATGCTTGAGCTTTTCTTTTCACTCTTTTGATTCAGTTTCCTTTCTTGATCAAGCATTTCCTTTGCTGAAGGCAAAATACCTAAGCATATCTGTATAACCTCAGGAGATCATGGAAGCAGTCATTTTTAATGAAGCATTTGGGGTAATCTCATCACATATTAACCAGCATATCCTATGTTATACTAGCAAATCTTAATGACTTAATAAAACAAAAAAAATTCTCATTTGTGCTAAATGTCCAAAGCAGGTCAGTGTAGGTCTTTGCTCTTCACAGTAACTCAGGAATCCAGGCTGACAGAGGCTCCGGCAATGTAGAAACATTGGCCTTTTCAAATGCTGCAAGCATTAAGAAATCACTGGAGGGTTTCTCAATGGAAATTAAATGCTTCAGGATGGAAGTAAATATTCATTGGCCAGAACAAGTCATATGTCTCTGCCTAAATGTAAGGGATCTGAAAAGTTTGGTAGATCATGTTAATATTTGGAGAGCTATAAATATATATGCTGCAGTGAACTTATGGCATCCAATATACCTTTGGTTCTTTCTTCCTACACATAGAACCTGCTCATTACCTCTTCAAAGAAGCTATTAATAAATTCAAACTCCCATAAAATTGCTCTCTCATGCTGAAAACCAAGTGCCTCAGTGATGTAAGATAATTTTTATTGTATTAAAAACATGTAAAAATGTATTATATTAACTATTTTAAGTGTACAGTTCAATAGTGATAAGTACTTTCACACTGTTGTGAAACCAACCTTTAGAAATAGATCATCTTGAAAATCTGAAACTATGTCCATTAAACAATTACTCTCCTTTTCCTCCTCCCCCGATCCCCTGGTACCCACCATTCTACTTAATGTTTTTATGAATTTGATAACTTTAGATACCTCATGTAAGTAGAATCATGCAGTATTTGACTTTTTGTGACTAGATTTTTTTACTTTGCATAAGGTCCTCAAGATTCATCCATGTTGTAGCATGTGACAGGATTTCCTTCATATTTAAGGCTGAATAATATTCCAGTGTGTATGTGTGTGTGTGTGTGTGTGTGTGTGTGTTTGTGTGTGTGTATGTACCAAATTTTATGTATCCATTCATCTGTCTATGGACAACTGGATTGCTTCCACCTCTTAGGTATTGTGAATAGTGCTGCTATTAACATGGGAATGCAAATATCTCCTTGAGGCCCTGCTTTCAATTCCTTTTGGTATATACCCAGAAGTGGGATTGCTGGCCCATATGGTAGTTCTATTTTTACTTTTTTTTAGAACCTCCATACTGTTTTCCACAGTGGCTGCACCATTTTACTCTCCTATCAACAGTGTACAAGGGCTCCAATTTCTCCACATTCTCACCAACACTTTGTCTTTTTTTTTTTTTTTTGATAAGAGCCATCCCAACAGGTTTGAGGTAATAACTCATTGTGTGTTTGATTTGCATTTCCCTTATTGGTGATGCTGAGAATCGTTTCATATGTTTGTTGGTGTATCATCTTTAGAGAAATGTCTATTAAATACTTTGTACAGTTTTTTTTTTCTCAGACAGAGTCTCACTTTGTTGCCCGGGCTAGAGTGAATGCTGTGGCATCAGCCTAGCTCACAGCAACCTCAAACTCCTGGACTTAAGCGATCCTACTGCCTCAGCCTCCCAAGTAGCTGGGACTACAGGCATGCGCCACCATGCCCGGCTAATTTTTTCTATATATATTTTAGTTGGCCAGATAATTTCTTTTCTATTTTTAGTAGAGACAGGGTCTCACTGTTGCTCAGGCTGGTCTTGAACTCCCGACCTTGAGCGATCCACCCGCCTTGGCCTCCCAGAGTGCTAGGATTACAGGCGTGAGCCACCGCGCCCAGCTGTACAGTTTTTAATTGGGTTATTTGATTTTTGTTTTTGAGTTGTAGGAGTTTTTTTATATATTCTGGATATTAACTTCTTATTATATACATCATTTACAAATATTTTTCCCATTCTACAGTTGCCTTTTCATTCTGTTGATTGTTTGCTTTGGAGAAGCTTTTTAGTGTGTTGTAATCCCACTTCTCTATCTTTGCTTTTGTTACCTGCGCTTTTGATGTTATATCCATGAAATCATTGCCAAGTCCAAAGTCACGAAGATTTTTCCCTATGTTTTCTTATAGGAGTTTTAAAGTTTTAGGTTTTACGTTATATCTTTAATCAATTCTGAGTTAATTTTTGTCATTCTTGTGCATGTAGATGATTCTCAAGTTTTTTCAACATTTTTATTGAAGAGACTGCCCTTTCCCCATTGAGTAATTTTACCACCCTTGTTGAAGATCATTTGGCCATATATATGAGGGTTTATTTGGGGGCTCTCTGTTCTATTTTATTGGTTTATTTGTCTATCTTTATGCAAGTGCAATCTTTTTTTGATTAATATGGGTTTGTAATATGTTTTGAAATCAAGAAGTAAGAGTGCTGTAACTTTGTTTTGTTTTTAAATTGTTTTAGCACTTTGGAATCCCTTGAGATTCCATATTAATTTTAGGACAACATTTTCTATTTCTGAAAACAATGCTGATGGAATTTTGATAGAGATGGCATAAAATCTATAGATTGCTTTGGGTAGTATGGACATTGTAATAATATTAAGTCTTCCAATCCATGAACACAGGATATCTTTCCATTTATTTGTGTCTTCTTTAATTTTTTCAGCAGTGTTTTAACTTTGGGAGTACAATTCTTTCACCTCCTTGGTTAGATTTACTCCTAAGTATATTTTTGATGCTATTGTAAATAAAATTATTTTCTTAATTTCTTTTCATATTGTGCATTGTTAGTATATAGAAGAGAAACTGACTTTTCCTTACTGATTTTGTATCCTGCAATGTTGCTTAATTGATTTATTAGTTCAAACAATTTTCCTGGTAGAATCTTTAGGGTTTTCTACTCTGAAAGGAAAACCAAATAATTTTTCTCTTACTTTACTCTCACACTCAACACTTCAGATTTTTCCCATACCAGGCAATTCTCCAGTGTACACCAACTGGGTGTCCTATAAATCAATTCAATTCTGACACTATCTACCAGGAGATAGTGCCAGATCTCATAGGTTAAGGACTCAGTTCCACAAGATTTCACCTCCACATGTTCAGCAGCCTGAAAGCTCATCAAATATCATTGTTTGAGAGTTTTATAGAGCTTGATCTCTAGCGCCCTCTTCTTCCCAGAAGTCAGTGGGTGTGACTGAAAAATGTCAAACCTCTAACCCTCTAATTTTGTGGTCTTTTTGGTTATTGGTCCCATCCCGAGGCTGCTATGGGCCTTATCCTGAGTAACCTCATTAGCATAAACTCAGGGTTATCAAAGGGACTCATTATAAATAACAAAAGATATTCCTATTATTCAGGAAATTCCAGGGTTTGGGGAGTTCTATGACAGACACCAGAGACAAAGATCAAATCTATTTCATATTATACTATAGGCCACCACCTGGTCTTTGACTATGGATCCCTTATAACAAGAAGATCATAGCAGTTAAAAGATATTGACACATTACTAGAGTCCCATTCAATTAATAATCATTCCAGTTCATTATTAAATGTATGAAAATGTCTTCCAGGGTAAGGCCACTCAGGTTTGCAGATTTTCATTCCATTTTTTCAGGTTCCAAATGCAGAAGTGGTCTCAGCAAACATATGGTTTCACCCTTTCAGGCATCTGGTATAATTGAGCTAAGAGACAATATTGTCTCTTGCTCTGAGTCTCTTTTGAAGTATTAATGTAATATTGATTTTCCTCATTATATAACCCATTTATTCATTTTTTAGCCTCAGCTAGTGTTTCTCTTTCTCTCCATTTATACCCAACCTATTTTACCTTGGAAGGGACATCAGGTTCAGCCACTGTACTGGTCTAGATTTCAGGTACCAATACTACTTTAGCAAGTACTTCTCCCTCAGTCCACTCCCACTCATATAGGGTAAAGTTACATAGATATGGAACTAGTTGGCTATCTTGACCACTAGGAAATACAGTTGCATTTACAATTAGCCTCAATTTTTGTGGATGGCATAAGGGCACAGCCCACCTCATCAGGCCCTTAATAGTTCTGACAGAAAGGTTTAAAAATATGGGTACAGTTTCCTGCTTTAGAATTATCCCTTTTCTGACAACTGTAGCTATAGCCCTTGTCCTGTGAGCACTGCATCAGGTAGAAAAAACAAAATTAATCTGATGTGGGGAAGAAAGAAAGGAAAAAAAAATACATGGTCATCATATCAGCATCTTACTTCACCCTCTCTTTCCCAGTGGAGAAAACAGGATAATTTAAATATTGGGGACACTCCATTTGCCCCCCTCATGTTGAGTATGAACACACACTCATGAAGACATATAAGCCAGCCTTTCAGGCCTATATATTCCCTCATTTAAAATAACCAATGTTTCAATTGCCCATTCCAATTCTTTATCAAGCTATTATTCTGAGGATATATACAATTATTTATACCACCACTCAGCTTCTACTCTATATTGTTTTGGGTTGGGAAATCTAAGTGGTTTCTGTTTAGCATATTCAATTAATGTTACTTGAAGGGCAGATTTATAAATCTTCTGTTTTATAATACTAGGTAGGGGAAACATTCCCCAGACAGATGCAACATCTACCCCTATAATACAATCAGGTAAAAGAGACACAACCACTTCACATAATGCCTGTTCAGCATACCAATTCTCCTACAAAATTTAACCCTAATTCCACCAACCCTTACATTTATTACTGTAGCCTCCATTAAGATTTTATCATCACTTTTTTATTTTTCGATACTAAGTAGGGAAAATATTCCCCAACCAGATAGAGCATCCATTCCCATAAAACATTCAGGTAAAGAAGACACGATTTCTTCACATAAAGCCTGATTAAACATTCCAATTTTTGTAATCCTATCACTACTTACATTTTTATGTTCTCTCAATCTAATTATAGCCTAAATCATGATTTCAGCAGTGAGTTTTTGGTACCAGAGTGCATGGAGCTCCTGTATCAAGGAGTTCTAGGGACTTCTCTTCTTTACCTCCTGAATTTTGTACCCACCTTTTTGTAAAAGGCTTTGGGCCTCCAGCAAGGAATTGAGCCAAGGAGCTCTGGCCCTTTTGTCAATCTTTATATTGATTAATTTGCCTGGCCATTGCCCCAGGAAGTTTCAGATCTGATCTGGTCTCTTAGGCTCTCTTCATTTTTCTTTTTTCTTTTTTTTTTCTTAATTCTCTTCCTCGGACTGGATAATTTCAATTGATCTGTCTTCACATTCACCAATTCTTTCTTCTGCCTACTAAAACCTGTTATTGAAAACCTCTAATAAAATGTCTGTATCACCAATTGTATATTTCAGCTTCAGAATTTCTATTTGGTTTCTTTTTATAATTTTAATCTTTTGATGATATTCTCTATTTGTAGAGACATCATTCTCCTGGTCTCCTTTAGTTCTTTTCCATGGTTTCCTTTACCTCTTTGAGGATATTTAACATAGTTGACTTAAATTCTTTGTATAGAAAGTCTAATAAATATGTTTTCTCAAGAACAGTTTCCGTTAATCTCCCTTTTTCCTGTGAATGGGCCATTGCTTTTTGCTTACTTCATAATTTGTTGTTAAAAAATTTGACATTTTGCATGATGTGGTAAATATGGATGTCAGATTCTTTCCCCTCCTCAGAGTTTTTATTGTTGTTGCTTGCTGTGGGTTGTAGCAGTTTGTTTGATAAGTGACTTTTATGAAATATTTTTGTATAGACTATAAGTCTTTGTTCTGCGTGGTCTCTGCAATCTTTGTTCCTTTAGCTTGTGGTTACCTAGTGATTTGAAAGGTTTCCTTAAGTGCCTGGAGTTAAAAAAAAAAGTAAGAACATAAAGAAAATAAATACACATTTTGTTTCTGCAGATTGGTTCTATGCTGGAGCATTCTTTCAATGTTTGGCCAGGCCATTTATAATTCTCTTTAACCTTCACTTTCTGGTTTTGCTCATCTGATAGATCATCTGGTAGTAAAAGCCTAGATTCTTACCAGGTCTTTTCCTGGCATGCATTCTCTGTCCTAGACATGTATCTAGCTTTCTAGATTCATTGGCATATATAAGAGCTTTTCAAAGCCCGTATTCCCCAATGTATCTCTCTCCAGTTTTTCCTCTAAGCTTTCTGTATGCTGGCTATTTGTTCAAACTGCAATCTTTTATGCCAGGTCTCCATAGAGTAAAAATGATATAAGGTGCCACAATAAATAACAGAGAATATTTAATTTCATTTGACTGCTAAAATGGCCATTTTCAGGGGTCATTTTGTCAGTTTCTGTAGTATTGGAAGATTGTGGGAAAGGCAGAAACCTTGTCAGAAAAAAATTGTGAGGGTGATAACTCTACCCTTCTTTTAGGTGGGAAGTGACAGTGACTTGTTCATTTCTCTTGCTATATTTTTGAGGAATGTCCTCTGCTTATCCACTTTTCTACCCTCAGAAAGTTCTGTGTTAGACAAAAGATGGCAAGCACATCGTATCAGTCCTTGAGGAAGTCTTCAGACAGGTCAAAACAGAAAAAACACAATTCAATGAGAACAAACTTTACTCTGCTCCCTCCAGAATTAGTGACACAAATCTTGAATTTTAACTGCTGGCTTCAACTGAGAGTTTTTTTTTTTTTTTGCTCATTTTTCACTGTTTCTGTGTAGGGATACACCCTTGGAGTTCCCTACTCTGCATTTTCACTGGTGTCATAAAGTTTTGTAACTTTGTATTTGTCAGTTTGGACCGCCATAACAAAATACCACAGACTAAGTGGCTTCAACAACAGAAATTTATTTTCTCACAGTATGGAGGCTGAAAGTCCAAAATCAGTGTGCCAGTGTGGTCAGGTTTTGGTGAGCGCTCTCTTCCTGGCTTGTATATGGTCACCTTCTTGATGTGTCTGCATATGGTGGAGAGAGAGACCTCTTTGTCTCTTTCTCTTCTTATAAGGCACTAGCCCTATTGGATTAGGGATCTAAACTTATGAGCTCATTTAACCTTAATTATCTCTTAAAGGTCCTATCTCTAAATACAGTCATATTGGGGGCTGGGGGTTCAACATATGAATTTTGGTGAGATACAATTCAGTCCATAGATTTCTTTTTTTTTTTTTTTTTTTGAGACAGAGTCTCACTCTGTTGCCCGGGCTAGAGTGAGTGCCGTGGCATCAGTCTAGCTCACAGCAACCTCAAACTCCTGGGCTTAAGCGATCCTACTGCCTCAGCCTCCCGAGTAGCTGGGACTACAGGCATGCGCCACCATGCCCGGCTAATTTTTTGTATATATATATTTTAGTTGTCCATATAATTTCTTTCTATTTTTAGTAGAGACGGGGTCTCACTCTTGCTCAGGCTGGTCTCGAACTCCTGACCTCGAGCGATCCACCCGCCTCGGCCTCCCAGAGTGCTAGGATTACAGGCGTGAGCCACCGCGCCCGGCCTAAGCCCATAGATTTCTTAATAGATTAATTGTACACAATCAAAAAAGAAGGATAAATGGCTATTGCCCACAAGTCAAGTAATATTCTCCTTATCCATGAGGATAAGTGAAAGATTTGAAGTAGGAAATAGGCCAGAAAAATTAGCTTGCAGTGGATCTCACCACACAGAAATTGGGAAGATGGGGTATAATATTCCTGTCTAACACTGGAGACTATAGAATATATTTTGCTGAAAATTTTATCACATAGGCTTCTAGTTCTACTCCTCTACCAAAAATGTCAACCCCCATTAAAAGGTGTCTGGTAGCCAGGTGTTGACAGATCTTTGCCCTTAAGGAAGTGGATGACAATGATCTTTATAATGCACAAATGAGAAACTTATGAATCAGAGATGTTAAGTGAGTCACTCAAGTTTATAGATCTATGAAAATATAGGTCCATGAATTTAACTCAGGGTTCTGACTCTGAGAAATGTCACTGTAGTACATTGCTTTAATCCCTTTATTTTTTTTAAAAAAAAGTCAAACACTCATTTGTTTATGGGCTAAAAAGAATAAGTGAGTATCCCTGTTGACTGTATAAAGTAAATAAAAGACTGAGAAATTAATTTGTCGATTGATCAAACTGTATAGCCTTGTTGAAAGTATCAGCCACATTTGAGTATGAGTTATAACTGTAGTGGATGTTGGTAATGGCTTACCTAGTATCTGTAATCATTCCCCCCTGCTTATTGAATTCACATTTTCATTCATCCTTCTTCCCCCTCCATGTACTTTGGAATGGGGGAGTTGACACCTTGCTCAGCACTAGGAGTATCTTAAGCCAATTAGCACATTTCATTCTCCTGGCTTAGGCAGGTCATTGCTTCTTGGTTTGGCGTGCCATATAAGTGAACCAATAAGGATGAATCTCAATACTCTTCCTTGAAATTCTAAAGAGAAACACTGTTTTCTCTTTGGTGGTACTGTAAGTGGATTTAAAGTCTCAGCTAGTGCAGTAATATCATGCCCATGATGGAAACCAGCTTTAGCATAACACTGAAATTATGGAGGGCAGAAGAGAGAGGCAGAAAGAAGCTAGATGCTTCACAAGATTGCTGAGACATTGAATCAGACAATCATAAGTTGTTTCTACCTTTTCTCTGGACTTGTAGGTCCATCAGTCAGTATATTCTCTTTGTGATTTAAATAAGCTTGAATTTTTGGTTACTTATAACAGAATACTTACTGATTAATAAAGAAATTCAAAAAATAAAGGAGAGAGGTTGACTACTTTTGTATGTAGAACTGCAAATTAGACACATAATGTTTAGTCATGTAGTCTGCATAACCCAGGGATCACCATGATTTTTCATGCAACAGAACTCTTGTCTAATACCCGACAGATCTTTACTAAAGTCCCTCAGAACATTCCAAAGAGAGTTTTCATTTATAACATTCAGTAAAACTTTAAAAAATTCTGTCCAGCCATCTATCCAATAAAAAACCCATTTGTCTCAAAAAAGCAGGTGACTCCAATCCCTCCATCTCTCTTCATAAATACCTCAAGATTTTTCTCAAAGCAAGGGGATACTGGTTTTAGTCTTTTCCTTAATATCTCATCCTGCTTTCTTCTTTTGCCTTTGTAATTTTCTTTTCAATAGGAAATCTTCAGCCCATTTAATCAATTTGGTAAACTAACTAATCTGGTTTTAGTTCTTTCATTCACCCATTAACCTGATCTGCACAATAAGGGCCTAGAAATCTAGCCATCAAAGAATCCTCCAGCCACTGCGGTGGCTCACGCCTGTAATCCTAGCACTCTGGGAGGCCGAGGTGGGTGGATCGTTTGAGCTCAGGAGTTCAAGATCAGCCTGAGAAGAGCGAGACCCCATCTCTACTAAAAAATAGAAAGAAATTAGCTGGACAACTAAAAATATATAGAAAAATCAGCCGGGCATGGTGGCACATGCCTGTAGTCCCAGCTACTTAGGAGGTTGAGGCAGGAGGATGGCTTGAGCCCAGGAGTTTGAGGTTGCTGTGAGCTAGGCTGACACCACGGCACTCTAGCCCGGGCAACAGAGTGAGACTCTGTCTCAAAAAAAAAAAAAAAAAAAAAAAAAAGAATCCTCCTTAGTTGAAAGAAGTTTTGAATATTCCTTTGTCACTCTTCTTCCCTTATACACTTATACTATACAGATCTTAGAACTGGAGAATTTTAGGTCCAAGGAAGATATTAAGATATTAGAGCTTGACAAATCAATTCAAGTTATCTGTTTGAAATATCTTCATACCAAAAAAGTAAAATAAAGAACCACAATAAAAAATTAAAGGGCATTTATTTTTATTTGTGTGAGCTCTTAATGACATTTGGTTCCTTGGTCATATTCTATAGTATTGGATGGTTTGGGGAAAGGAGTAAAGCTAGTCATAAGAAAAATTGTGAGAAGATGGTAATTCTTGGTGACTATTCCTCTTTCAATCATTTTCATGGACCTTACTTCTAATACCATCTGTCATCCTCCTTTCCTCTCAGCATATGCCTCGAATTCTCATTTTACCCAGAAATAGAGGCCTCAAATACAGAACTTTACTGGGGCTAGGATTCCAAATTTCCTACTCAAGTCTTTAAATAGCAGAGTTACATTACATTACAATTCAAAAGAATGAATCTTTGTGAATAAGAAAACTAATTGTGCTTTCAATATTAAGTATTGTTTCAAGTTGTATGCCAGCTTTATCTATACTTGACCTTAGCCAAAAGGCCAAGAAGTGATGCCAGCTTTGTCTAAACCAAATGCCTGCTGAGGTCTCTGGTCTTCAAGATCTAAGCAAGGAAAAAGTGACACCAGCAAAATGCTGGAGTAGAAAGCTCCAAATCCTAATCTCCCCCCTCAAATATATATATATATATATATATAGAGAGAGAGAGAGAGAGAGAGAAAGAAAGGAAAAAGAAGAAAAGGAAAAGGCCACTAGAGACAGGCAATAGTAGCCTTAAAGAAGGTCTGGAAAGTAGTCAAAGTTCTATGGCAAAAAAGAGAATGCCCAATCAAGAAAAAAGTCATGCTCAAAGTAGCAGGGAATTTTGTAGCATTTTTACTTGCCTTTGTCCCATTTCCTCCCTACTGATGTATGGTCTTGGTCTGGAGGATGTGGCAGCCCAGTTCCCAATTTCATACTTCAAACTGGAGAAAGCAGAGCAGGTGTTATTTGCAATGCTCTAACCAGTACTTAGGCTGCCTGAAAAACTGGACTCTGTGTCACCTAACTTGAAGCTCAGGCAGAAGGTCAACAGATAGTGCTGATGAAAGCTGCAGGAAAACTACAGATCTGAAAATGCCTGAGGCAAGAGATTATTGGTAGAGACATACAATAGACAAACTAAGGTACTGAGGAGGACCAGGAGTGAGATTTTTTGGGGGAAAAAGGCATTGAAAGTCAACTCTGTATATGGGGGAATTGTAAAAGCAATACACAAGCCCAAATAAGACATATGCTCAAAAATAACCTTGGGTGAATTGTAAAAGCCACACACAAGCCCAGGTGAGACACAGGCTCAAAAATAACCTTAGGAGACATTATACATTGATAAAACAGTAAACTTATCAAAAATATAACAATTATGAACATATATGCACCAAAAATCAGAGCTCCAAAATATATGAAGCATATATTGACTTAAATTAAGGGAGAAATAGCTCTTCAATAGTAGTTGGAGATTTTAATACCCCACTTTCAATAATGAGAACAACCAGAGAGAAGATCAAAAAAGAAATAGAGGACTTGAACACTTGAATAACACTATACATCAATTTGCTTTAATGTACATATACAGAACACTCTATCCAACAACAGCAGAAAGTATATTTTTCTCAAATGCACATGAAACATTCTCCAGGATAGACCATATATTAGGCCACAAGCAAGTCTAAATAAATTCAAACAGATTGAAATCAGACAAACAATATTTTCTGTTCATAATACAGTCAAATTAAAAATCAATATAAAAAAACAGAAAATTAACAAATAGGTAAAAATTAAAGGAAACTTTCTTAACAACCAATGGGTCAAAGAAGAAATCACAAAGAAAATTAGAAAATACCTTGAGACAAATTAAAATGAAAACACAATATCACAAATTTATGGAATGCAGTTTGGGATGCAGCAAAAGCAGTGCTAAGGTAGATTTATAGCTGAAAATGCTTATATCAAAAAAGAAGAAAGATTTAAAATCAATAACCTAACTTTATGGAACTAGAGAAAAAGAATAAACTAAACCCAAAGCAACAAAAGGAATAAAGACTAGAGTGGAGGCAAATAATGACTACAAAAACAATAGAGAAATTCAACAAAACCAAGTATTGAGTTTTTGAAAAGGTTAAGAATATTAACAAACCTTTAGCTATACTGACTAAGAAAAAAAGGGACAAGACTCAAATTATTAAAATTAGAAATGAAATTGGGGACATTATTACTAATTCTATACAAATAAAAAGGATTATACGATAGTATCAAGAATAATTGAACCTCAAATAATTGGATTACCTTGATGAAATGAACAAATCCTAAAAGCCCATGATCTAAGAATGAATTATAAAGAAATAGAAAATCTGAATATACCTATGACCTATCACTTGCAAGGAAATTGAACCTGTAATCAAAAACCTCCCACCAAAGAAATGCCCTGGACCAGATGGCTTAACTGGTGAATTCTATGAAACATTTAAAGAGGAATTGACACCAACACTTCTGAAACTCTTCAAAACAATTGAAGAATAGGGAAAACTTTCCTACTCATTTTGTGAGGCTATCATTACCCTGATACCAAGGCCAGGGAAAAGTTCTATAAGAAAAGAAAACTACAGAACAGTATTTCTGATAAATATTGATGCAAAAATCCTCAACAAAATACAAATAAACTGAATTCACCAGCATATTAGGAGGATTATACAGTAAGACAAGTGAAATTTATTCCTGGAATGTAAAGATGGTTCAACACACAAATTATACAATATTAACAGAATGAAGCAAAGAAACCACACAGTCATCTCAATTGGTGAAGAAAAAGCATTTGACAATATATAACACCTTTTCATGACAAAACCTTTCAACAAACTAGAAATGAAAGGGAAATTTCTTTTTTTTCACTGTGTTGCCCAGGCTAGAGTGAGTGCCGTGGAGTCAGCTTAGCTCACAGCAACCTCAAACTCCTGGGGCACAAGCGATTCTCCTGCCTCAGTCTCCCAAGTAGGTGGGACTATAGGTGCACACCACCATGCCCGGCTAATTTTTTTGTTTGTTTGTTTCTATTTTTACTTGCCTGGCTAATTTCTTTCTTTTTTTAGTAGAGGCAGGGTTCTCGCTGTTGCTGAGGCTGGTCGAGAACTCCTGATCTCAAGTGATCCTCCTGCCTCGGCATCCCAGAGTGCTAGGATTATAGGCATGAGCCACCACACCTGGCTGAAAGGAAATTTCTTTAACATAATAATAACCATATATGAAAACCCCACAGCTAACATCTTACTCAATGGTAAAAGACTGCAAGCTTTTCCCCTAAAGATCAGAAACAAGACTAAGATGTCTGCTTGTGCCACTTCTATTTGACATATTGTTGGAAGTCTTATCCTGAAAAATTAGGCAAGAAAATGAAATGAAAAGCATCCAAATTGGAAAGGAAGAATTAAAATTATCACTGTTTGCAGATGACATGATATTGTATATAGAAAACCCAAAAGATTCCACCAAAAAACCCATCAAAACTAATAAACTTATTCAGCCAAGTTGTACACAAAATCAACACACAAAATCAGTTGCATTTCCATATATTAATAATAAACAGTCTGAAATGGAAATTGAGAAAACTTTAAAAAATGATATCTAGGAAAGTTTAGTTCCATCTACCATCTGAGATTACTTAATTAAAGGGAAAATCTCTATCTGGCACTGTGTGGGCCATACCTTGGACCAGAACCTATAGCCAAGAGAAACGGAAAATATGATTGTCCTGGCCTGAGTCATAGACTGCCCTTGTGACCAAGTGGGGTGGGGTGGAGTATTGTGACTAACCCAAAAGAACCACAAAAATTTGGGGAAAGGTAATTCCCCTGAAAGAAAAACTGATTAGGCTACTAGAATCTCAGAAGGAATTATTGGGCAGAAAAAAATGACATTTGTTTGGTTTCTGTTTTTTCTTCCTCTGATTTCTGGCTTCCATCTAGATTTTGTTTTCTACTCTATATCTTGCATATATTTCTTTATCTATGCTCCATGATGGCTCAGATTTAGAGCTCAGTCCCTTTTCTTTGATTTCCATAAGGCCCTACTCATCTAGGATTTTTGTAGTAAAATTTTCTGAAGGGTTGTAGGGAGGGAGGGGTGTCTCATTTCAGCAATGCAAGGAATTTTAAGGTGAGTACTTGATAACTCTTTTCTTTTTTAAACAAGCTTTTTTATTTCTAATTATTATGGGTACATAATAGTTATATATTTTTATAGGGTATCTGTGATGCTTTGATGCAATATGAATTAATCAAATCAGGGTAATTGGGGCACCCATCACCTCAGGCATTTAACATTTCCTTGTGTTAGGAACATTCTACTCTTTTAGGAACCCTTAACGAATTCCTGGACTATTTCAGACAGCTCAGGATTCAGCTTCCCACTGTCTTTCTTGTTCGTTCTACTTCATCTGCTCTCTGCAGACTGTTCACCCTTTCCTATCAAGAGTCATTATAGAAAACAATATTTTCCATTTTCTCTTACAGAGCAATTTTGTACTCCCTTTATACTGTTATGAGGTGCAGACCCTATCTCATGCTTATCCTTTTAATCCTATATAGCCTTTCTGGCTTACAATATCAAAAAAATCTGTTATCCTTATCAATATGGTGATTAGTAAATGCTATTCTTTGCTATGAAAAAAGTTTTGTCTATTACAGAAAAAGCATTAGTGGGTGGTAAATTATATGATCTGTAATTATTATCTTTACTCAAGTCATAGGACACCTTACTTTTAGGCCTGTAAACTTCTCTTCTGGTACCAATCTCTGCCTGGTAGCTCCTTCCCAAATGGCACACATAGTAAACTCAAAGAAATTGCCTCAAAAGTTCTAGTTTTATAAATCTAAATCTATAAAATGACAACAAATACTAGGAATTCTGTGAGGGCCTGTAAAATACTCAAGAGCTGGTTGCTGGTATGTTGCCAGATTGCCTGAGCTTTGGCTTCTGGGAATGTATATACCAGTTTATACTCTAGTAACTGCCCAATGTCCAAGTGCAATCAGAAGAGTAATCAAGCATACCTGTCTTAATTATTCTGTACCCAAATAAAATGGTTTATTTGAATTAGTTCCTTTAGCTCATCACAGAAGTATAGATTAGACTCAGAATATTACAGTTGAAAAGGACGTTAAGACTTACCTAATATAATTACCCTCAATTTATACCTGAGGAAACTGAGACACAGATAATTTTTGTGACTCCTCAGTTGTTCTGTTCATACTCAGTTGGATCCAAAATTCATATCTCCTGACTCTTAGTTTATTGCTTTCCCCATTATTCCATCCAGGAGATTGCTTCCCCTAAAGCTAGTTTTGCCCAAAGCCCTTGACTCAAATACTTTACACATTTTAGTAAATGTGTTCTCTTCACTGTAGCAACCAACACATTTTCAAGAACAATAAAATATTTTTTTACACCAGTGGAACAAAAATACACTTTGAAAAGGTTAACAGTTTTAAAGCTTGTCATTCTGCTATTTTGTCTTTAAGTAAGTAGGAGAGCTTGTGGTAGCAACTTGGGGTAATAAAGGTTAATCACTGGGAGCTTAAGGGTGCTTATGTTTAATTGGGGGGCGATTAAAGATGCTCAAGGTTAATAGCTGTGTTTTTAAAGCCAGTAATTCCCTTCATAGAAAGCTTCCCCAGGAATTTGCCAAACCTATCAATCAGTTCTAGCCACTAGCCAATTGGATAGAAAATTTAGGAGCTTAACTCAAAGGGGATTTAGAAGTGAGGTAAACTATCTTAACCATTACTATAACTTTAATTTTCTTTAAAAACAGTTTGGTCACTTTCAAAGCATTCCATTCTTTCCTTGTTTTACATCCAAATGGTTTTGGTTTTGTCATATAAGTGAAACCCCAAACGGTACTTTTTCTAAGGTTCATAAAGCTCATAAAATAAGTTTATTACTTTATTTGAAGGCTAGATGCTTGTTTTAGAAACTATTTGGTTAGGTGTTTTCAAGATTAAGAAGTACAATCAAAATTGGTTTGCTAACCATTATGGGATACTAACTAGACACTAGCTAGTGACCAAGGCATGCTCAATGTATAGGGTAATTTCTCATAGGTACAATGTACATTATTCTGGTGATGGGTACATAAAAAGCCCTGACTTCACCATTATATAATCTATCCATGTAACAAAATTACACTTGGGCCCCATAAATTTATTCAAATAAAAAAGTATGGCAAAAACCTTAAATAAATATTTAACTTGGAATGGACCTTAAATAGTCTCTACTTATGTTACAGCTGGTGAACTAAAGAGGTCCAGGGATACCATATGATTTGCTCAAGGTCATCCATCTCAGGTAAGTCTAGGATCTGGTCATTTGATGCTTGGTGACCATTTAGTTATAGCTAGCCCCTGGCTGTTTCTGAGGAAAATATTATAGTTTTGATTTAACATGTACATAAAAAAATCATCTAGAGAAAGCTAGTAAGTCAGTCTTGTATTCATTTGGTATCTTGTGTTTTTAAAGTCTACAAAGAAGAAGCCTTATAACCGGAAACAAATATCATTAATATAAGAAGTGGAAGAAATTTATCCTGCTGTAACTTTCTTATAAGTAACAGAAGCTTTTAAATCTCATGTTGGACTAGAGTCAGCTATCCTTCTTGGCAAATCACAGTTGCTTTATTATTGCTTACTAATGAATCAATCTTTGATAAATTCTTCTAGAGATATCAGACACTAATGACTTCATGGACTAGTATACAGGTTGGTATAGAAATTGTTTATGCTATTCACTGACAAATTTTGAAAATTTCATCACCAAATATAGTTTGGGTGTCTGTGTGCAATAGTCATTTATCTCTTTTTGTCAATAATAACTTGTTCCTTAAGTAAATGAAAATGGATACCTAAGATTGATTTATTTAAAATCACTCAGTGGAGAAATTCATTCCCACATGCCAATCACCTCCTTTTAATTCTCTTACCTTGTTGTGTCTTGTAAAAGAAAAAGAGAAAATATGCTGCATTCCTACTGCAACATTTAGGTAATATGTTTAATTAATGGAAATAGGTTTGTCATTTTATTTTGATTACCTGGAAGTTTTAAGCAACATGAGATTTATGCAAAGGATGAAATTGGTGGCACGATCCAGAGAGGTCTATTGGAAAATGTGGTCAGTAGCTCTTAGAAGGATGCTTTATGGCAAGCTTAGGGCTCTCAGCATATGGTTGTGTGTAAGCAATGCAGTAGACTAAAGCCATAACTCATAGGTATGCTTTCACAGTAATCCTTATAATTAAGTAGGAAATTACACCAGAAAAACCCAAGTGTTACTTAAAAATGAAACCTATTAGCTTTTGGTCAATCATGATTAAATAATAATCACTGTGAGGAATTTCCCATTTCCTATTCTCAGCAGCGTTGCTTGATCCTCATATTTGTTCAGAAGGAATAATAACAACCACTTGCAATCCAGTCAAGATTCAGAAACTGCCAATAGCCTAGCATTCCAAACTAGTAGATGTTTCCTTTTTGAGTACTTCATTATTTAACTTGACTTAAATTCATTCTGTTCTCTAAGATGCACATTGAGAAAAGGTATCTTCTTATACTTGGAAAATTAATCACAGGGAAAATCAAGATTGGGGAGAGTTGTTGCCTGCTGAAAATGGACTCTGGCTGATATTCCTTGTTAGTTTAACATCATATTTATTTAAAAACATGTAGAAATTGGGCATAAATTATCATATAAAATTGTTAAAAATGAGGCTTGTTTTTTGTTTCTCCAAAATTTTGAAATAAAATCAGTGAATGGAAGATAGAGAGAGCTGTATATTTTGACTCACTACAGAGAAAAATACCTGATAATCATAGTTGAGGACAATGAATTGGGCCAATCCTTGAAGCAGTAGGCTTTCTGACACTGGAAAGCAGAAGTTGGAGGCTGGATGGTCCCATTTTAGGTATGCTATAGAGAACAGAATCCCTGCATAGGGAAAGAGGCAAGACTAGATGACATACATGGTTTTTTTTTAACTGTAGGATTCTAGATTTCAGATCTTTTTTCTTTGCTTTGCAAAGAAAATTTACATCAAATTTTTTACATCAAAATTGGCTATATAGCAGATCCTCGGCCATAGGATCTCTCAGATCAATTTAGGATATATGATTCTGAAAAGGTATCCATTGTACCCCAACTTCATCAGGCTTATATTTTGTATGTAACTTCTATGTCTTAACCTATACGAAAGACTAAGATGCAGAATTCCGTGCATCATAGCAGACTTTTGTAACTTGTATCTCAGACAGGTCTCACACCGGGGCTTCCCTGAAGCACCTGGAAAATTATATTCCTTGGACCATAAATCCAAGAATCTTAAACTTACTGGTTTTTACATGAAACTTTCAAAATTTGATATAATATGAAACACAGTGAAATACAGTAGATACATGCTTGGAGAGTGAGCAATGGATTAAATAAAATTAAGTCATCCATCAGGTATTCAAAGAAAAATAAAAAGAATTTACCTTTTTATACTGTTTTTTATTTCAAAAAATTAGAGGATACATGTGTTTTCTGTTACATGGATAAATTGTATCATGCTGAAGTTGGGGCTTTCACCAGAATAGTGTACATTGTACTCTATAGGTAGATTTTTATCCTTCCCCTACCCTCTCTCCTTCTTAGTTTCCATGTCTATTACTGCTCCTTAAGACCATGTATATCCTTCATTTAGCTCCCGCTTAGAACATGTGGTATCTGTTTTTCCATTCCTGAGATACTTCACTTAGGATAATGGTCTCCAATCTCATCCAAGTTGCTGCAAAAGACATTATTTCATTCCTTTTTATGGCTGAGCAGTACTACATGACTAGATAAAGAAAATGTGGTATATATATACATTTTCTTTATCTAGTCATCAGTTGTTTGGCACTTAGGGTGATTCCATATCTTTGCTATTGTGAATTTTGAGGTTGACTTGTACGATAATTAAATACATATTAGAGGGGACTCTTATTTCATTAATACCCTGATGAATCTTCTTAAAAATCATTTATTGAGGTATGACTAGCATACAAAAAACTGCACATAATTAACATATACAACTTGATGAATTTGGAGATATACTCCATCACCACTGTCAAGGCCACAAACATAATCATGATCTCAAAAGTTTCCTCTCACCGCTTTTTATTTATTTCTTTATAATTCTTTTGTAGTGGGAACACTTAACATAATATCTACCTTCTCGACAGAATAATGCCCAACAAACATATGAAAAAAATGCTCAACATCTCTAATCATCAGGAAGATGCAAATCAAAACCACAATGAGATACCACTTATCCCCAGTGAGAATGGCCTTTGTCAAAACGTCCCAAAACAATAAATGTTGGCATGGATATGGAGAGATAGGAACACTCATACACTGCTGGTGGGACTGCAAACTAGTGCAACCTCTGTGGAAAGCAATATGGAGATACCTCAAAGAGATATAAGTAGATCTACCATTCAATCCAGCAATCTCATTACTGGGCATCTACCCAAAAGAACAAAAGACATTCTAGAAAAAAGACATCTTCACTCGAATGTTTATAGCAGCACAATTCACAATTGCAAAGATGTAGAACAGCCCAAGTGCCCATCAATACATGAGTGTATTAGTAAAATGTGGTATATGTATACCATGGAGTACTATTCAGCTACAAGAAACAATGGTGATATGGTACCTCTTGTATTATCCTGGATAGAGCTGGAACCCATTCTACTAAGTGAAGTATGCCAAGAATGAAAAAGTAAGCACCACATGTACTCACCATCAAATTGGTTTTAAGTGGTCAACACCTAAGTGCACATATAGGAATAACATTCATCAGGTGTTGGGCAGATGGGAGGGGGAGGAGGGGATGGGTATATCCACACCTAATGGGTGCACTGTGCACCGTCTGGGGGGTGAACATGCTTGAAGCTCTGACTCGGGTGGGGCGGGGGTGGGCAAGGGCAATATACATAACCTAAACATTTGCACCCCCATGATATACTGAAATAGAATAAAAGATCTACCTTCTAGGCAAACTTTTCAGTATTCAATACAGTATCATTAATTATATGCACTATGTTGTACCATAGATCTCTAGAACATAATCATATTAATATTTTGTAGGGATATTGCATATCAATTAATAAGTATTTTGTAGTTATATTTATTCTTAATACTTTTGTCTTTTAAATTTTATACTAGAGTTAGAAGTAATTTATGTACAGCCATTACAGTATTACTATAATCTGTGTTTGCCTGTATATTTACCTTTACCAGTGATATTTGTGCATTCATATTGCCTTTTAGAATCTTTTCTTTTTAACATGTAGAACTCCCTTTGACACTTTTTATAAGGCAGGTCTAATTGTAATGAACTCCCTCAGTTTTTTGTTTATTTGGGAAAGTATCTTTTCTTCATTTGTAGAGGGCAAGTTTGCCAGGCATAATATTTTTGGTTGGCAGTTTTTTCCAACTGAATCTTATACTTGAAGTAGAGTCTAATCACATATAAGAAGTAACCTTGAATTTCTCTGATAACTCTCATGCAAAAACAAAGCAAAACAAAACAATAATAACTACAAAAATCATTGGCTTTACTATTTTAGCTTATAGGTATCTCCTGCAATCTCAGAAAACAGTGAAAATTTTTAACCTTCATTAGGAAATCTGAGGAACTTTATCTACAAATGAAGGTGCAAAACATGTATTTTTTTGGTGGCTATGGTGGCCAGATAGATTATATTATTGAGTGTAACAGGCTGGATTTAACTACTTTTTTGTTTTTCTGGACAAAAATATTACCTTACATTTTCTACTTTTGTCATAAACTGATACATTAGAATCATTCTCAACTATGAGAAAAATAAACAGTGAAATTTTAATGATAAATGGCATATGGTATAGGACCTTAGTAATGGAAAAATACAGAATATTGGTACCTCAAGTGGAACAGAGAGCTCACATCCCATCTAAAGGTGGCAGCTACTATTCAGCTAAGAAAGAATATGAGTATAGTGAAGCCATCTTTTCCAAAATATTAAGAGAACTAGAAACCCAGAATTTTATATGATATCTCCTGATTTAAAAATATTGGCAACTAATACAAAACTATTTTTAAAACACTGTGTAGCCCAACAAAAACCATCTGTGTGTCAGTTTTATTTTAAGTTTTCTCTAGGCATTCTGAGTGAGTAAAGCAGAGCCAGTTTGAGAACATATATTAGGAACACATCATAAAGATTGCAAGCAAGCCATGCCAGTTTCAATCTCTAGTAGCTTGTCTTCCCATTATCCACTCCCTGGGCCTGGTGACCCATTGAAGTGTTTACCTGTCTTTTAAAAAGAGGAAGGGGCACATTTTTGAAAAGAGAAAAGAGGGCTTGGGAAAACATCTGTTCACTAATATCCTTTGCCAGGGCAATTGCTACTTATTGAGCACATTTTGTGGCCAGGAGATCTTTCAGACATCAATTATTCATCATGGGAAATTTACAGGGTAAATATTATAATTCCTGTTTGTTGTGGCACTGTACAGACACATGGTGGACCCTCATCCAAGATTTTATCAAGATGTTGTGGCTAATAATGACACACACACAAATACACACCAAGAGGTTATTTTATTAGTTACATAACGAGGCTTTCTGGGAACATCAGGGTAGCCTTCTCAAGCTGGTGTGAAAATGGCTTGAGAGAGAGGGAAGGAGACTGGTTTATGATTTTTACCGTGATTAGGGGTGGAGCTGGTGTGAAGGTTCCTACTCACAGGTAGGAGCTAGCATGATTTGAATCTTCTGCCAGTTTCAAAAGAGGGAGCACCCTGGTTTTCTTTTCAGTTTTCCAAGTTATGGGGGCAGAATGGTGAAGAGATAGAGGTATGGCTTAAAAGCTGTCAGAAGTCAAACATCAAAAAGATGAAGTCATTCTTTATTATAATATTTTTTTCAAAAAATTTAGGGGGTACAAGTGTTTTTTGCTACATGGATCAATTGTATCATGCTGAAGTCAGGGTTTTCAGTGTATCCATCACCAGAATAGTATACATTGTACGCAAGAGGTAGATTTTTATTCCTTACTCCCCTCCTATCCTTCCCCTTTATTAGTTTTCAATGTCCAACTTTATGGCCATATATATCCCTTATTTAGCACCTACTTATAAGTGAGAACATGTGGTATATGTTTTTCCATTCCTGAGATACTTCACTTAGGAAAATGGTCACCAGTTTGATCCAAGTTGCTGCAAAAGACATTATTTCATTCCTTTTTATGGCTGAGTGGTACTCCACGGTGTGTGTGTGTGTGTGTGTGTGTATAGTGTGTATACACACACATACATATATACAATGTTTCCTTTATTCACTCATCTGTTGATGGGCACTTAGGTTAATTCCATATCTTTGCAATTGTGAATTGTGCTGTGATAAGTACTCAGGTGCAAGTGTCTTTATTATACAATGACTTATTTTCCTTTGGGTAGTTACTCAGTAGTGGAATTGTGAAGTAGAATGATAAGCTACTTTCAGTTCTTTGAGGAATCTCCATACTGCTTTCCATAGCAATTGTACTAGTTTACATTCCCACCAACAGTGTATAAGTGTTTTGTTTTCACCACATCTGTACCAACATCTATTGTTTTTTGACTTTTTAATATAGGCCATTCTGACAGGGATAAGGTGGTATCTCATTGTGTTTTTAATTTGCATTTTCCTGATGGTTAGTGATGTTGAGCATTTTTTCATATGTTTGTTGGCCATTTGTCTATCTTCTTTTGAAAAACTTCTGTTCATATCTTTTGACCACTCTTTAATGGGGTTGTTAGTTTTTTTTTCTTGCTGATTTGCTTGAGTTCTTTGTAGATTCTGGATATTAGCCTTTTGTCAGATGTATAGTTTGCAAATACTTTCTCCCATTCTGTAGGTTGCCTGTTTACACTGTTGATTACTTACTTTGCTGTGCAAAACCTTTTTAGTTTAACTAAGTCCCATTTTTAATTTTTTTTATTGTGGCTGTATTTGCTTTTGGGGTCTTACTGAGAAATTCTTTTCCTATGCCAATGTCTAGAAAGTTTTTCTATGTTTTCTACTAGAATTTTTATGGTATCAGATCTTACAATTAAATGTTTAATCTATCTTGAGTTAATGTGGTGAGAGATACAGATCTAGTTTCTTTCTTCTGCCTGTGGCTATACAATTTCCCCAGCACCATTTATTGAATAGAATGTCCTTTCCCCAGTGTATGTTTCTGTTTTCTTTGTCAAAAATCAGTTGGCTATATATATATGATTTTATTTCTGGGTTCTCTATTTTGTTCCATTGGTTTTTGCATCTACCTTTATACCAGTATGATACTGTTTTGGTTAATATAGCCTTGTAGTATAATTTGATGTCAGATAATGTGATGCTTCCAGATTTGTTCTTTTTTGCACAGGATTTATTTGGCTATTCAAGCCCTTTTTTGGTTCCATATGACGTTTAGAAATATTTTTTCTAGATCTGTGAAAAATGCCATTGGTATTTTGATGGAAATTGCATTGAATCTGTAAATCACTTTGGGAAGTATGGATATTTTAACAGTGTTGACTCTTCCAATCCATGAGTGTGGGATTTTTTTCCACTTGTTTGTGTCATCTATGATTTCTTTCATTACACTTTTATAGATCTCCTTGTAAAGATCTTTCACCTCCTTGGTTAAGTATATTCCAAGGTATTTCATTTTCTTTGCAGCTACTATAAATGGTATTGGCTTCTTTATTTGACCCTAATCTTAACTGTTTTTGTTATATAGAAATGTTACTGATTTCTATACTTTGATTTTGTAACTTGAGACTTTACTGAATTTATCTGTTAATTCCAGGAGTCTTTTGGTGGAATCTTTAGGGCTTTCTAGATAGAAGATCATATCATCAGCAAACAGGAATAGTTTGACCTCTTTCCCGATTTGGGTGCCCTCTATTTTTCTTGCCTGATTGCTCTGGCTAGGATTTCTAGTACTATGTTGAATAGAAGTGGTGACAGTGGGCTGATTCTTGGTCTGATTCTTCAGGGGAATTCTTTCAAATTTTTCCCACTCAGTATGATGTTGGCTGTGGCTTTTTCATATATGACTTTTATTGTTTTGAAGTGTTTTCCTTCTGTGCTTAGTGTGTTGAGGGTTTTTGTCATGAAGGTGTGCTGGATTTTATTCAATGCTTTTTCTGCATGTATTGAGATGATCACATATTCATTGTTTTTACTTCTGTTTATGTGGTATATCAAATTTATTGATTTGTGTATGTTGAAACATTCTTGCATCCCTGGGATGACACTCACTTGATAGTCATGAATTATCTTTTTAATGTGCTGTTGGATTTAGTTTAATAGTATTATGTTGTGGATTTTTGCATCTATGTTCATGAGGGATATTGGTCTGGAGTTTTCTTTTTTTTGTTGTGTCCCTTCCGTACTTTGGGATCAGGGTGATACCGGCTATGTAGAATGAGTTAGGAAGGATTCCCTCCTTCTCAAAGTTATGGAGCAATTTCAATATTATAGGTGCCAGTTCTTTGTAGGTCTGATAGAATTTGGCTCTGAGCCTATGTGGTCTGGGTTTTGTTGTTGTTGTTGTTGTTGTTGGAAGAATTTATGTTACTTTTCAATCTTGCTACTTATTATTGATCTGTTCAGAATTTTTATTTCATCCTAATGCAAACTCGAGATGTTGTGTATGTCCAAATATTATCCATTTCCTCTAGATTTTTTACTTTATTTTATTTTTTTCATAGCAAATTTAGCTTTTAAAAAATTTTTGAAACCATTCGGATGGGCAAGTGTTTGTACATGGATGAATTGTATAATGTTGAAGTCAGGACTTTTAGTGTGCCTGTCCCCAGAATCATGTATGTTTTACCCAGCAGTTAAGTTTTTATCCCTCTCACCCTCCTACCTTCTCCCTTTCTTAGTTTCCAATGTCCTTTACACCACTTTCTGGCCACATATATCCCTTATTTAGCTCCCACTTACATGTGAGAACCTGTGGTATTTGTTTCTCCATTCCTGAGATATGTCAGTTAGGATAATGGTCTCCAGTTCAATCCAAGTTGCTGCAAAAGTCATTACTTCATTCCTTTTTGTGGCTGAGTAGTACACCATGGTGTGTGTGTGTGTGTGTGTGTGTGTGTATCACATTTTCTTAATCCACTCATCAATTGATGGACACTTAAGTTAATTCCACATCTTTGTAATTGTGAATTGTGCTGTAATGAACATTCAGGCATAGGTGTCTTGTTGATATAATAACTTCATTTCCTTTTGGTATACATGCAGTATTGGCATTGCTGGATCAAATGGTAGGTCTACTTTTGGTTCTTTGAGGAATTTTCATGCTGTTTTCCATTGAGGTTGTACTCATTTACAGTCCCACCAACAGTGTATAGGCATTCCCCTTTCATCTCATTGATGCCAACATTAGATGTTGTTATGCTTTTGTTTTTTGACTTTTTAATAATGGCTGTTCTAGTAGGGGTAAGGTGGTATCTCATTGTGGTTTTAATTTGCATTTTCCTGTTTATTAGTGATGTTGAGCATTTCTTCATATTTCTGTTGGCCATTTGTATATCATCTTTTGAAAAAACTCTTCATTTCTTTTGCTCATTTTTTCATGGGGTTTATTTTTTCTTGTTAATTTGAGTTTTTTGTAGATTCTAGATATTAGCCCTTTGTCAGATATATGAATCATGGATATTTTCTCCCATTCTGTATGTTGTCTATTTACTCTGTTGATTATTTCCTTTGTCATGCAGAAACATTTTAGTTTAATTAAGACCCATTTATTTATTTTTATTGTTGTTGTATTTGCTTTTGGGGCCTTAGTCATAAATTCTTTGAGTATGTCAAAAAGATAATCCACCATGATCGAGTGGTGCATCCCAGGGATGCAAGAATGGTTCAACAGATACAAATCAATAAATGTGATTCATCATATAAATAGAAGTAATAAAAAATCATCTCAAGATATGCAGAAAAAGCATTCAATAAAATCCAGCACAACTCCATGACAAAAACCCTCAAAATTCTAAGCATAGAAGGAACATACCTCAAAATAATAAAATGTATATATGAAAAACCCACAGCCAACATCATACTGAATGGGGAAAAGTTGAAGCATTCCTCCTAAGAACTGGAAGAATACAAGGGTGCCCACTGTCACCACTTCTATTCTATGTAACACTAGAAGTCCTAGCTAGAGCAATCAGGTAAGGGAAAAAAATAAAGGGCATCCAAATTGGGAAAGAGGAGGTCAAATCATCTTTGTCTGATGATGATATAATATTTCATCTAGAAAACTCTAAAAACTCTATGAGAAGACTCCTAGAATTGATAAATAAATCCTCTATATTTTTTTGTTCATGTGTACAAAGGTTTTCATAGTAGTCATGGATGATATTTTGTATTTATGTGGTATGAATTGTAATGTCTCTTTTTTCATTTATGATTGAGCTCATTTTGGTCCTTTCTCTTTTCTTTCTCATTTATCTAGCTATTGGTCTATTGATTTTGCTCATCTTTTTGAAGAACTAACTTGTCATTTCATTGATTATTTGTATTTTTTCTTTCCCTTTCATTTAATTCTACTCTGAGCTTTGTTAATTTCTTTTCTTCGACTAGCTTTGGGTTTGGTTTGTTCTTCTTTTTCTAGTTTCTTGAAGTGTGACATTAAGTTGTTAATTTGTGATATTAATATTGTCTTTTGATGTAATCATGTAAGGCTTATGAACTTCCCCCTTAGCACTGCTTTTTCTGGATACCATAGATTTTTCAAGCCTCTGTCATCTTTGTTGTTGAGTATGAAAATTTTTTTGAGCTCTCCCTTAATTTCACCATTGACCTAAGGATCGTTCAGCAGCAGGTTGTTTAATTTCCATGACTTTGTGTAGGTTTGAGAGTTCATGGGACTCAAATAGTTTATGGAATTGTCCAAGATGATATGGTAGAATAAGAATTCAAGCCCAGGTCTAGTTCTAAAGTCACTAGTTCCTCTTACTATAAAATTTGAGGTCATAAACTGGCGGCCCGACTTATAATGTAAGGAATTAGTTGGTTACATTTAAATATAAGATTTCACATATAAAGAAATCAAGTGTGAATTCCCAAATATATAGCTTTCTGGAGCTGAATAGAGGCTGCCCCTTTTGATGGGACATGCTCTCTTCAGTTCATAACAGTCCCCACTACTTCTTATTGTCTCTTAACACTGGTGCAGAATATCACGTGATATAATCACACATGTATCATTGCTCTTCAGAAGTTTAATTGTGATGTGTCTGAGCATGAATTTCTTCTGGTCTATCCTGTTTGGGATTCATTTCTGCTTCATGAATCTGAAGGCTTATGTATTTTGCCAAATTCTGGAAGTTTTCAGCAATTATTTCTTCAAATACTTTTTCAGCTGCACTGTCTCCTCTACTTCTGGGACTCTGATAATATGAATATTGGATGTTTTTGTCATTGTATTTCCTGAGGATGCCTTAGGATCTGGTCTTTTATTTTTTTCAGTCTATTTTTTTTCTCTGTTGTTCAAATTGGGTAAATTCTGACCTCAGGTTTTAGTAATTTTATTCTGGGTCATTTTCACTTTACTACTGAGCCAATTCATTGAGTTTCTTATTTCAGTTATATTATTTCTCCATTCTTTGTATAATTTCCACTTAAAAATAAATTCTATTTCTTTGGTGAGATTTTCTATTTTAACATTTGTTTCAAGAGATTTGTACTTGCTTATTGAAACATTTTTATGATGGCTGCTTTAAAATCATTGTCAGATAATTCCAGCATCTGATTCATGTTGTTGTTATCAGTTCATTATCTTTTCTCACTCAATTTGTGATCTTCCTGATTATTGGCATCATGGGTGATTTTTTTTTATTGTCTTTCAGACACTTTGGCTATTATGTTAGAAGACTTTGAGTACTATTTCAATCTTTTGTCATAATAGGCAATTACCCTATTTAGGTTTAACACACAGGGCCTGGCCTACTTTTGTGGGCTATAGCTCCAATGACAATTTAATTTTCTGAAAATTTACAGTGCTATTTTGGTCTGTTTGGTTTGTCTTATGTCAGGAGGGTACATGCTGATTCCTGCTGGTGTTGCCTGAGGGGCAAGACTCTCTAGGTTGGGGAAGGAAGCATCTAGCCTGCAGGGATAAAGAGAACTTTCCTGTTTAGGTGCATGTTGTAGCTCCTCTTCCAGTTCTATCCAGTGTCTCTAGGTGTGGGAGGATAGCCTCAGGCCCAGGGACAGGGACTGCTTCTTAGGCTAGATCACCTATTATACTGGGATCCCCTTGTCAGTGCCAGCCTGCTGTCTAGTATTTCTCAGTGGAAGAAGTAGCCAAAGACCACTTTCTGGCTGTGTCTTTATAGCAGAATTATCCCTGTTGGTATTGTTTGACTATCTTATATTCTATGTAGGGGTAGAAAGTACCAGGTCCAGCAAGGTAGGAGAGTGCTTTCCCTGGATACTTATTGTTAGTGGGTTTCCTTATTAGTACTATTTGCTGGGGCCTCTGGCAGTGCCTGCTGTTGTTAACAGGACTACTGTGGAATCTGGGGAAGAAATAACCCTATCTGAATCACTTTCTTTCTTGTGTGACTAGTTATTTTATTTTTTTTTATTTCAGCCTATTATGGGGGCACAAAAGTTTAGGTTATGTATATTGCCCATGTCCCCCCCCAAGTCAGAGCTTCAAGCGTGTCCATTCCCCAGACAGTGTGCGTTGCACTCATTATGTAGGTGTATACCCAGCCCCTCCCACACCCACATCTGCCCGACACCTGATCAATGTTATTCCCAAATGTGCACTTAGGTGATGATCAGGGAAACCAATTTGATGGTGAGTACATGTGGTGCTTATTTTTCCATTCTTGGAATGCTTCACTTAGTAGAATGGGTTCCAACTCTATCCAGGAGAACATAAGAGATTCTATATCACCGTTATTTCTTATAGCTGAGTAATACTCGATGGTACACATATACCACATTTTACTAATCCACTCATGTATTGATGGGCATTTGGGTTGTTTCCACATCTTAGCATCACTTTCTGTTGTTGATTTTGGGGTGGGAGATGCTGGGCCTGGATAGCCTTCTTCTGTTGGGTAGTGTCTTAAGATACTCTGCTGCTATGCTGTTTCTCCAGTCAGTGTTCCTCACTGGCCTACTTTTCTAGTTCCACATTTCAGATGTTTCCTTTGGTTCCATCTTACATCGTTTCCAGGGTTTATAGTTGTACTTAGTGAGGGAGACACAGGAGAGATAAATCTACATGATCTTGTCTTGCTTGCACATTGATTTTCTCACACTTGGTCCACTTTACTTATATATGTTAGCCTTCCTAGCACCCATAGCCATTCTAATTTTTATCCTCTGTATTAAACTCTCTATCCTAAAGACAAAAACCTGTACATCAGAGTATTATTTATGCTGAGGCATAGGCCTCCTAGTTCTACTTCCTTCCAGTCTATGCCAGACGTTTGTTATATGATTTCCTTGAGAAGAGGGCTTTGTCTTGAAAACAGTGTCTTCTATTGGTGATATGGTACTGTGTTATGTAGCAGAACACGTCTAAAGATTTAGAATTTATGTGTGAAACAGTGTTTGAGATTTATTACTTCCCTCTTTTCTTAGTCAATTATATTTGTAAACAACCTCAAGAAAACTTCGTCTCCTTATCCTCAAAAAAATTTCCAAACAGAAAGTCTCCTACAGACCCTTTGCAAGAAGACCACAGAAAAAAAAGCCACTTAACTTTCTCTTACGTCCCATGAGTTTTTATAAGCCTCCTCTCAAATATTTATTCCCCAGAAGGCCTACTATGCTCTGGATTCAGCCTACATTTTCAGTTTCCTTGCTTATCACCACCCTCTTTGTACAGTTATTCAAACCCATTATGCTCTTCTTTTTTGCCTTCAGGCCTTACTATTTGCTGTTCCTTTGTCTGGAATATTTTCCCCTACCACATCACCTCAACTAAAATGACTTTTTCTTCATATTACAGTTTAGATGTCAGAGTTCTTCTGGAAAGTCTTCCCTGACCCTTTCTTCTACCCAAGACATTAGGTACACCTATTATGTACCGCTTGTCACAGCTCTGTTCTTTTTATGTCTCTCACCCCATTTTTAAATTTTTAAAAATTTTATAAAATTTCAAACTTAGAGAAAAGTTTCCATGAGTCATGCTTTACTCATATTAACCAATTATCAATTATTTATATTTTGCCCTATTTACTTTCTTTTTTCTTTCTCAACTATTAAAAACTAATTTGCAGACATTATTCCTCATTGTCCTTAAATGCTTTAGTATATATTCCCTAAGAGCAACACATTATTTTATAAAAATACAGTATAATTATAAAAATCAGGAAATTTAATTTTGATAAAATTTTATTATCTATATCAGGGTCCATAATCAAATTTTGTCAATAGTATAATTATCTTTATATTAATAGCTATTTTTTCCAGTCCAGGATTCATTCTAAGATCACACATTACTTTTAGTTGTCATGACTCTTTAGACTCGTTTAACCTAGAATAGTGCCATTCCTGACCATGACATTTTTTTGGAGTGCAGGCCAGTTACATTGTCTAATGTGCATCTATTTGGTTTTCCTGATATTTTCTCATGATTAGATTTCAGTTATACATACATGATGGTTGCCACATTTTGTGGCCCCATAGCACTACTGGGAAGAATTTACTCCTCACCTCTTGCAGTAACCACTGTCTAATGTCGTGTCTCCTTTATTGCTGAGAGCCCCTACTTGTATATTTACAACAGTAGCCCATTAACAACATCCAACCTGGAAAGAGTCAGTACTAGGTCCCTGAAACCTCTATCCTTCCAATCCTTTCTGATCCCTTTGTCCCATGCTAAAAGAATGAACCTGTGTATGAAAGGAGAAATATTCCTTGAATATCTACCATCAATCTTCACATCAGGCATGTGAGGTAGGAATAATTGTCCCACTTTGTATAAGAGAAAGTGAAGCTTTCAGAGCTGGAACAGGTATTTGAAGCTAGGTCTTTGAGCATTCACTTCCTCTTAGGAGAGGTTTGGTTCTTGTGTAATTCTCTTGTTATTTTCAGTCACCTGAGTGTAGCTGAACTCATTCCAGTTTCCTCTTCCTCTCTACCTCCCTCCCCACAATCCTGTGGGATACCACTACAAATTTAGACCTTCACATGTGTACCCTGGAAGTGTTATAAATGCACTGCTTATTCTTATGGCTCCATTTACAGAACAAATTATGTGGTTACACATTAATAATGTTGTTCCCTTGCTCATTCTTAAGGAAGGCATTAGTTAGCCTGAGAATACACTAGGTAGTTGGCACATTTTATACATTTAATGGATTCTGTCCCTGAACAATCAGCAGTTCTTATATTTCTTAAAGTTTCAACTTCACAGGGAAGCTGAAGACAAGAGTGTATAATTGGCTTTGGTCCAAGAAATGACAGGCGCTCAAAGTCAGGCAACTCCTCTGCTTCAGTGAAACCCAAGTAGACATAAGCTCACTTTAAGAAGAGGTTACTGGACCAGGTACAGTGGCTCATGCCTGTAATCATAGCACTCTGGGAGGCCGAGGTGGGAGGATTGCTTGAGCTCAGGAGTTCAAGACCAGCCTGAACAAGAGCAAGATATAATCTCTACAAAAGATATAATCTACAAGATATAATCTCTACAAAAAAATAGAAAAATTAGCTGGGTGCAGTTGTGTATGCCTATAGTCCCAGCTACTTGGCAGGCTGAGGCAGGAGGATTGCTTGACCCCAGGACTTTGAGGATGCAGTGAACTGCAATGATGCCACTGCACTCTAGCCAGGGTGACAGAGCTAGACTCTGCCTCAAAAAAAAAAAAAAAAAAAAAAACAAAAACACCGAGGTTACCAGGCAATGGAAGGCCAAATAGGCAACCTGATGGAAATTTTTCTGAAGAGGTTACAGTTAGATGGGAAATATAACCAAAGCCAATCTTTTGGGTTGGCAGTAATTATTGTTATTAATATTATTATTACTATTTTTTGAAACTCCAACCAAACACTGGATTCTCTTGATAAACTAAAAGGGATTTGAAAGTCATTTTATAGACAAGGAAACTGAGGTCCAGGGTAGTGAAATGACTTTCCAGAGGTTACTTAGGAAATAATAGAATTTAATACTTTAGCTTGGTTTAATAATATTTAGATTCTTGGACTCTTCTCATTTAGAACCCTTCATACTGCTTTCCACATTAGACCATAAATACTTTGGAAATGCCACCCTGGGACATGGAGAAACCATTATCTGTGCTGCCAGTGATTTGACAAATGCAAGATGTTCCGTGACCATCCTAGTTTTTTTTTCTTAATGATAAAATACCTGTTAAATTGATATGATTCTGTCAACCAGGGATGCTGCTACTTTTATCTGTCTCACCTCTAGAGAAAAACATGCTTATTCTTCATTGTGAAACTTAGAATTCCTTGGATTTGTCATCCATCTCTCTTATAAACTTTGAAGATCATTTCCCTCATATCCTATGTTGTGCTTAGCATTACATCTGGAAATGACATGTACATATTCATAACTTTGAGTCATATCCGAATTGACCTATAATTTCTGATGTTCTTTAGCAGATTTTCAATGGTAGAAATTTCTTCCTTCTTTCCTTCCTTTCTGCCTTCACTGCTGCTGTCTACCATACTCAGGTTTACCCCATATGCTGTTTATGTACCTGGTCTAATTGCCTAGTTTCTCAAGAAAGCAGCCTATTGTAAATCCCGGCCAAATATATCTACCCTTTTTTTAATCAGAACTTTTACCTTGGCTTCTGCCTCCCTCTGTCCAAATGAACTGAGCTTTATCTTGAGGAGAACGTGTGAACCTTCTTTCCTTATCTATTCTGGACTAAAAGCAAGATACAATCAACCTCCCCACCCCCATATTATCTCTCTGCCCCACTCAGACATCACTTAGCAAATGTCTCCAAAATTATTCAACCCAGTGTTATTGCTTAATGTGCTACAGGGTGAGTGTCACTTACCTAAAATGCTTGAAACCAAAAGTATATTAGATTCTGAATTTTTTAAAATTTTGGAATATTTACATATACATAATGACATATCTTGGTGATGAGATCCAAGTCTAAACAAGAAATTCATTTATGCTTCATATACCCCTTATACACATCACTTAAAGGTATTTTTATACAACATTTAAAAAAATTTTGTGCATGGCACATAGTTTGTGTTAGGTACTTATGTGTGGAATTTTCCACTTGTGACATCATGTTGGCACTCAAAAAGTTTCATATTTTAGAGCATTTTAGATTTTGGATTTTCAGATTAGGGATGCTCAACCTGTATCCACCAATGTTTCCTCTCTGATACCTTCATGGTTTTCACCACCAGATATACCGATGATCTTCCTAGAATGAGAGGAGAACCAATGTCTGCCTCCTATTTACTCTCAGAGTGGGGTATTGTTCCACTTCCTTATGAGGTCCTCTAGCCTATTTTATCTATATTGTCAAAATAATAAATAACAGCTTATATTATTTGAATGCTTATGTGCCTGTAACTTTGCTAAATGCTTCACAAACATTATTTTGTTTAATCTTTTCAATAACTCTGAAATAGGCACTATTAGTTCCATTTTATGCATGAGGAAACAGGGTTAGAGTAATCAAGTAACTGATTCAAGGCCATATATTAGTAAGTGTTGTAGATAAGATTTGAGCACAAAAGTTTGAGTTCTGAGTCATTCCTCTCAACCATTGTATTATATACTGCTTCCTGTTTCCTTGTAATCTTTGATATTAGTCAAGGCCAAGATTTGAAATTATGAGGGCTCAGAGGATGGGGATAGAGACCAAAAATAACCGTATTCAGTACTTGAATTAATTAGGGGGTAGTTGTCCCTGGTATCCAAATAGAGCAGTAGGCTGAATCAAGATTCCCCAGATTGGCAGATGTCTTTTTAAACTTCCAAAGTGCTTAGTGGAGTTTACATAAAGTGCCAGGCCCATTGGGCCTGCTCAACAAATGGCAGCTATGATTACTATTGTTATTTTAATAATAATGATTGTTACCAAAAGTTCAGTACTTGTCCCCAGGGCTGAATCAGTGAGAATGAAGAAGGAGGACAGCAGTTTGAGGAAAAGGAAAGATAAGTTCACTAATTCACTGGCAAATGTGGAGGGCGGCAGATTAGTGACTTGAAAACTGCTGTCCTTTAAGCAGAAATACAGGACTTTTTAAAGGGCGATTTTCAGAGGTTGGGCTGGGGTCTATGTGATCAGTGTCTCAGGTTGTGGCTTTGGGCTATTGTTGTTTAACTGTAGTTGGTTTTGGTTGACCTTTTCTCTGGTCAGGAGGATCTCTTGACTTCCAGACAATTCTGTTGAGCCATCTCCTGTGGTTTAAGATACTAGAAAACAAAGAACATTTTCCAGCCCCTTTGATTACTGATCTTAGGCAGGAATGCAAGTTTTAATTCCCAAAAAGGGTGGGGGTTTTAAAGAGACAAATCATAAAACATTTTGCCTTTTTTCAGACCTTTACCTCTGTTACATAATGAAGATAGAGAAGCACTGAATACAATGGAGACTAAAAAAATAAAAGGCATTATTTTAAAAAGTAATCTGACAAATCAAAGCTTGACATTTTTAAAATCGGTATTGTTTGATTTCCACTGAGAGTGAGAGATGTAGCAGAATGGATGGTGCTGATGCTACTCTACGAGTCTCTCTAAATAGAAATGCTCAGCACTCAGCAGTGAGAAGCCCCAGGTGTCAGGTTCATGGATTCCAGGCTACAGATGGCTGGCTCCAGGGGTTTCTCAAGTATTCTTGATGGATCCACTCTGGAATGACAATGAATATACTCTGGGGAATATGCACTATTCATACAGATTACTTTTCCTGAATTTAGTTGACTCTTCCCCTCAATGGACTAGATTCCATGAGAAATGAAAAAGATTTTGGGGGCCTACATAGTGGCAAATAACCATCTTTTCTGCTTTTATCTTTTATTCAGGTTTTGGTAAACTTTTATTAACTACTTCTTTGCTGGGCCTCATGCTTTGGAGCTACCAATAAGGCACTTGAGGCTCTAGCTCACATAAGCGGTGAAAGGTCTCCATCTGTCTCACCCTCCTCCCACTACAATTTCAGGTTGCCTAGGACCAGAAATTCCCACCATTAAGATTAACCAGTTAAGTTCAATGAGCACTTATTTATTGTCAGTTATGTAAGACTCTATGGCAAATGCTGAGTACACACATGAATAACATTGCTCTGCCCTCATGGAGTTCACACAGTCTGGTAGAAGAGGTATATATGTATAATGAATTATATTACAACATGCCAATTACTTTACTCATGGTGTATGCTAAATGTGATAGTGCAAGCGGAAGGACCCAAGTCACTCTGCTTGGGAAAGTTAAAGGAAAGAAATATCATATTTGAGCAAGAGTATGAAGGATGAGTGAATAGGTATTAGCTGGGAATTACAAAGACAGAGAGTTGAGGAAATAGAATATGAAAAGGCATGTAGGTATTAATTCAGTAAGTAGTTATTTGTGAGTGTGAAGGGCATTTTATGGCATACCAAAGGGTGAAATGATCAGAAAGAAGTGGCTGGGAGTGACTGAACAGTTACTGAGTGCTGTTTATGTGTCAGGTACTCTGCTAAATGCTTTATATACATTTAATCCTCACAACAATATAAGACAGGAATTATTGTCACCTCATATGGCAACAACTGTGAGTTGCTCACCAAATATTCATGTACTATTCTACATTTTTCTAGCCTCATGTATAGTAGATTGGAGCCATAAAACTAGGTTTTGGCCAATGGGATGTGGGCAGAAAATATGTAAGCTACTTCCTGGATTGATGTGATCCTTCAATACTCTACTTCCTTTCTATGCCATCTTTGAGGCCACATGTTCCAGATGATATTAGCTACAACATGGAGGAAAGTATTCTCATCTACCTAGGTGTGATGTGAACAATAAATAAATGTTTATTATGTTCAGTCTTTAAGATTAGGAGGTTAATTTGTTATCACAGGATAGGCTATTCTAGGGGTCATCAAACTACAGTCAGTGGGGCAAAAATGGCCTCTTGTCTGTTTTTGTAAATAAAGTTTGATTTGGAACATAGCTACATAAATATTTACATATTATTTATGGCTACTTTCATGTTATAATTGCAGAGTTGAGTAGTTGCCACAGAGACCACGCAACCTGCAAAGCCTAAAATATTTGCTACCTGGCCCTTCACCACAAAAAAGAAGTTTGCTGACCCCTTTTTTGTTTTATGAACAAAATAAGGGAGAAATTAACTTATATTCACATAGAAAATCAGTAATGTCATTGGGATTTGAACACAGTTCTGTTTTTGATGCTATTCCTTGTTTCTTGCTTTTATTTCCACTGGCTTTTTGACCTCCATTTTACTCTGTATTTCAGTTGTAGTTTTCCTATTCATCTACCCACATCACATGGGTTGACAACCCATTTTGGAATCACTTTTCTGGCTCAGTAGTGGTATCTCTTTCAGGAATGGCTTACTTTGTTCCCTAATACTTAAATTTTCTTACTAGTCTCACCTCAGCCCTGAGAGATTGGCAATGAGAGAAGAAAGAATCAAAGATAACTCTAAGGACTTAGTTTGTGCAACTGGATGGAAGCAGGATAAATAGGTCGAATGCCGATGCAGGGATGGGGTAAGGATTGGAATGGGAGGAAATTTTAATGCTGGATATGTTGAGTTTGAGATTCCTGTGGGAAAATCCAGATGAAGATGTTCTATAGGCAGGCAAATAGATGAGTCTAAAGCTTAGGAAAGAAGTCTTGGTTAGAAATATAGTAGAACAATTTATACTGAGTCATTTACTCTCTCTCTCTTAAATCTTAATATTATGATCAGTGTTAGAGCTATAAGTTGGCTCACCAAGGTCAAGGCTCAGTTTGAAACCAGGTTGTATTCAATATTCTGTGATTACATCAAAACAAAGTTAATGGACATAGCTAGAATCATATCTGTGACCTTGACCTTTGAAGCAGCAGACCTCTTTTCCCCTATAACATAGCATCCCATGTCTTTATGGTAGGACCAGTGTGTTTCATGTTTCCAGTTCATATGGGATTTCATCTGGAACTACGAGATTTCACAGGAACTAACTAGTAGCAGGCTCAGTGTCTTAAGTCCATTTTTTCCCTGACAGAAACAATAGTATGAATTATTCAGTATGCTGCAGGAAGACCATAAATTATTTGAGCATTGCACAGTTTAACTGTAGTTGAATCTAGGATTACTAATGCAGTATAGTGATTAAGCCTAAAGATGCACAAAAATGAAGCTTTTTTTCCTCTTCCTATCTGGAGGGGTTGTGGGCCATGTATCTGAGTTCAAACTTACTCCTCCCAAAAATTTTCTCACTTCCCTCTTCAGAATAATCCCATATAAATAATTAAGAACAACAAAAACTAAACCAAAAATTAAACATCCAACAACAAGAGTAACTCAATGTTCTTTTTTCTTCATATCTTATTCGTTCCTTTTCTTGGCATTTCTACACTGTAATTCATTGCAAATAGATGATCTAAGGAAAAATACAGATCTGATATACTGACTGTTCAGAGGCATCTCCTTTAAAAATCCATATCTTCCACCAGAACCCACTTCATGGGTGAGTCCTTTGCTGTCAAACAGGGCCCTGTGCTCAGAAGAGTTCCACTATTGACTTAATGCTCTGCTCTCACTGTCTTGAAATTCTTAATAATTTTTTAACAAGGGCCCCACATTTTAATTTTGTACTGGGACCCACAAATTATGTAGCTGGTTCTGTATTCCACTTGACATTGCTTTCTTGCTGCCTGACCTTAGCCATACCTGAGCTCTTAAAAAGTACTTAGGCCAAAAATGCTGTGAAGATACTTGAAGAAATTTTATGCTTCAATGTATACTTTCATGAGTGGAGCTTTGCTGTTAATAGGCTCATAGGTAGATATCAGGACTGCTTCTGCATCTTCCAATTTCGAGCTATGGCAAGATGGTGCTTGGGTAATTTCTGAGACAAAGGAAATATCTCCCACCCTGGATGTCCATATGTGCATAGGTGCTTAGTCCCTCTCTGTAGTATACATTACAGAAAGGCCAGAGATTTTTTTGCAAAGAAGGCTGATCTCTGCTGAACTTGTTTAAGGCAATGCTGCCAAGTGTTCTTAGCTTGTCTCTTTTAGACATCCCTTAGTGATTCCTCTATTTCCCTCCCACCTCAGGCACTATTACTTTCTTTGTAGGAAGATTTGCAGTTTAAAATGAAAGAGACAACATGGCCACCTTTGAGAGAATTCAAGCTAATGGGTTGCTTCACCCAGGTCTCCCCACAATTGCTATCTTTTTATCGTCAGGAGAAAGGAGTGTTGACTGATGAATGGTTAAGAAAGTGGGAGTAGCAGGCTTTCTAGAGTGCCCCTTAAAACCACATCTCTCAGGATTTGCCTGCTGCGTCCATGAAAGGCCATCTTCTATTGTTTCAGCCTTCAGATATTTGGGTAAATTTATGATTCCTTCCTGACCTTCTAAGCCATATACCCTGAAAGCCTAGTGCTATCTGAGCCCTAAAGGAACTTTGTTCAACACTGAATTTTCTCTACCCTTGGCTCCTTTTCTGAATCCAATTTTCTTTTTTTCTTTTGGTGACCTTTTCATGACCTTCTTTTGATGTCACGAATAGCCAAAATCCAGATATGGGACGTGCTAATTGTATAGATATTCACTGTGACTTGGCAAACTTTCTCCTTGTCTGTTGGTGACTCAGGCAGGAGGGATGGGAAATGTGCTGGCAGTGGCAGAATTGCTCCCTGTAATAAGGCAAATTCAAATTTAAAAGGATGGGGGGGGCATCCATACCCTCTTTATTCGCCTGGTTAATGACTCAGTCTGTTCATTAGGTACCAAAGAAGCAAGTTTTATCGTTTCCCCAGCTTCAGAAAAATGAAACGCCTGCATTCAAATTACAGTAACATGCTCCAAAGCTTCTTTAATTGAAAGTATGTGATGGAATCTAATGTAACATTTATCTTGCTGCAATTGACATGAGAGAAGAGGTGTGGGGTTTAAGGAATATTTTATTTAAAGACAGTCTTAGAGAGACTGTGGGAGTGATTGCTAGCTTGTCAGCTGACTCACTGGTACCTGGAGAGAACTTTTTGTCATTAGCCAATCTGTATCCGAATATGGCCCAGGACAACATAGTGACGGCTTCTTTCCTTCTCTATCCTCATCTCCCTAACCCCACACCCTTTCTTTTTGGCAGTTATTGTCTTCATTAACAAATAAAAATTAGTACTCAACACCCATTGGAAACACTCACTACAAACGTGATCTGATGATAAAACCTATGTTGGGGGCTTCTATACAGGCATGTCTTTCCAGCCCACATACAAGTAAAGCATTTGTGTTTGCAGAAATCAGTAGTAGTATGGGTGCTAAGAGCTGGCATTCAAAAAGAAGCCACGAGGAGTGTGTGGGAAGCATCCTGTTTAGCTTACTGTATTTAGCCATGCAGAACCCACTATCTTGGGGAAAATAATTTTATCTTCCAGCTTCATATTTTATGGGAGAAGGTAATCTGCTTATTTCTAAGGGAGGATCTAGGTGGGCCTAGTGGGATCATATGCAGTACAGAAAGAATTTGGGGAAGTCCACCCAGGTTAATTCTACCTAGGGCTAGGTGTTGACATGGGAGTCCCTTTCCTCATACACCTCGGCTATTATGAAAGGATACAGCATTATTGTATATAAGAGCACAGTAATTGCTTAGTTGGGTTTGATCATGGCAGGAGGGAGATGAAAGACTGACACATCCATGGGATAATCCATGTTCTGTTTCTGTCATGGGCTTCCAGAACAGAGCCTGTCTTCTTAGAGGCAGAGATTTAGATAACAATCAGTTTCTATAAATATTTCTGTGATGATCAGTAGTCCCTGTTGATACTTGCTTACTTCTTTAAGCAAGAATTAGAAAAAAGAAATTCCTATCAGGCCATTCCTTCTCTGGATCATATATAGAGATTGAAAACTGTCCCAGCATGGTTGATTCATAAATTCTGTCATCCTCTAGGCCAGGATTCTCCTTGTTTCCTGTCTCCTAACTCCTATTAATTTCTTTATGTTTGCTCAAATGTTTTCTCACTATAGACTGATTTTTAAAAAATTTTAATTTTGAAATATTTAATTATGGTAAATTACAAAAATAATACAGAGAGGTCACATGGGCCCTTCACGCACTTTCCGCCAACTGTGGAATGATTCTGTCCTCCTATTAATGACATTTATTTGATGTAAGACCTCTTGACTATCTCATTCTTCCACCATATCCTGCACAGGGCATTTGGGAATATTTATGACACAGAGCATTCCAAGACATGAGTATATATATATAATTGGCTAACATTTGTTAATACTACCAGCTATATATCTTAATCTTATGATTTCATTTCATAAATAGATAGCAATAAATGGAAAAAATAATATATAAAAATATGAGAAATATCTTGAAGGCAAGGCAAGATTTTTTTTTTTACTTTTTAAATGCTCTTTTATTTTTTTTACTCATACAAATTTATGAGGTACATGTGCAATTTTATTACATGCATAGATTGTGCAGTGGTCAAGTCACCTGAATAACATACATTGTACCTACTAAGTAATCTCTCATTATCTACCTCCTTCCACTCCGTCACCATTCTGAGTCTCCATTGTCTATCATTCCACTTTCTAAGTCCATGCATACACATTATTTATCTCCCACTTATGAGTAAGAACATGTGGTATTTGTCTTTCTGTGTTTGAGTTGTTTCACTTAAGATAATGGCCTCCAGGCCGGGCGTGGTGGCTCATGCCTGTAGTCCCAGCTACTTGGGAGGCTGAGGTAGAAGGATGGCTTGAGCCCAGGAGTTTGAGGTTGCTGTGAGCTAGGCTGACCCCACGGTACTCTAGTCTGGGCAACAGAGTGAGACTCTGTCTCAAAAAAAAAAAAAAGAAGATAATGGCCTCCAGTTCCATCCATGTTGCTACAAAAGACATGACTTCATTCTTTTTATGGCTGATATAGGACTCCATTGTGTTTGTATACCACATTTTCTTTATCCATTCATCCACTGATAGACACTTAGGTTGATTCTATATCTTTGCAATTGTGAATAGTGCTATAGTAAACATACAAGTTCAGGGATATTTTTTATATATTGATTTATTTTCCTTTGGTAGATAGCCAGTAGTGGGATCATATGCAAAACAGAAAGAATTTGGGGAAGAAATTTGGTTGCTGGATTGTATAGTAGTTCTATTTTTAGTTCTTTGAGAAATCTCCATACCATTCTCCATAGTGGCTATACTAATTTATATTCTCACTAACAGTGTATAAGAACTTCCCTTTCTCTGCATCCTTGCCAATATTTTTGTCTTTTTTTTTTTAGGCAGGCTCTTTCTCTGTTGCCCAGGCTGGTGTGCAGTGGCATCATCATAGTTGATTGCAACCTCGAACTCCTGGGCTCAAGCGATCCTCCTGCCTCAGCCTCCCAAGTGGCTGGGACAACAGGTGTGTACCACCATGCCCAGCTTATGTTTTTAATTTTTGTAACGATGGGGCTTGCTCATGCTCAGGCTGGTCCCAAACCCTTGGCCTCAAGCAATCCTCCCTCTTTGGCCTCATAAAATGCTAGGATTACAAGCATGAGCCACTGCATCCAGCCTTGCCTTTTTATTAATAGCCATTCTGACTGGGGAAAGATGATATCTCATTGTGGTTTTGATTTGCACTTCTCTGATGATTAGTGATGTTGAGCATCTTTTCACATACTTCTATGTCTTCTTTTGAAAAATGGCTATTCATGTCCTTTGCTCACCTTTTAATGGGATTATTTTGTTGTTGTTGTTTTTGAGTCGTTTGAGTTCCTTGTATATTCTGGATATTAGTCCTCTGGGAGAGTAAACATTTTTAAAGATGACTGTTGCTATGGTTTGAATGTTTGTCCCCTCCAAAACTCATGTTGAAATTTAATTGCCATTGTAATATTAAGAGATGGGATATTTAAGAGGTGATTAAGCCATGAGGGCTTCTCTCTCATGGGTAGGATTGATGCTAGCTTAAAAGGGTGAGTTTGGACATCTCTCACTCTCTCAGCTCTTTGGCTCTTCTGCCATGTTCCTCCCCAGTAGAGGATGTAGAATTCAAGGCACCATCTTAGAAGCAGAAGACTGGGCCCTCACTGGACACCAAATCTGCCATCACTTTGATCTTGGACTTTCCAGTCTCTACAACTGTAAGAAATAAATGTTTGTTTTTTATGTAAATTATCCAGTTTGATTTATTCTGTTATAGCAGCACAAAATGGAGTAAAACAATGTGTTCCATGAAAACTTGACTTATATATCATGTGAGTGGCTTACATATCATTGTGACTATTATGTATGGCATAATTGAAATAATTTTTAAAAACTCAGGATAATACAGCCTCTTAAAATAGGAAATCCTATTAATTTACACTCTCATTGCAATGTGATGCAAGATTCCTTTCCTTGATGACAATCTTAGCCACCTCAAATATCCTATTTATGTTTGTGCATCTCTGCTATAGTTCCATATTGTAGAGCTTGATGATCAAGATAATTCACCTCATCTCCTTTATGAATTTATGATTATCCACCACACCACTCTCTCAGTCCTTGTTTTTCTAGATTAAATAGGGTTCATCTTATTAATTACTCTTGGTGAGTAGGTTTCTTCTTGGTCAACTTAGATATATTTCTCGAGGTCTATTTCAACCAGTTTATGATCACCCCTGCACCCAGAAATAAATGGCTGTTTTGTATTTTTGCTCCTTAGCTCAAAATCTGTGGGTGGAGAAATGTTTCTAAATATGAGCAGGAGAGAGAGAGAGAGAGAGAGAGAAAGAGAGAGTAATTATGGTGGTGAGGAACTTAATTTGTGTCACCATTTAAAAAATGTTGGTTCCTTGGGAAAATACAAAACATTGATAATCGCTTTGCCTTTTTTGCTGCTTTGCTGAAATATATACTATTTTATTGGAATTATTCAAGTACTTTTAAAAAATGTCTCACTGTACACATTTAATTTTCACTCCTGTATTTGAGATTGCGTATACATTTGTATTCATGACAAATTCAGGAGAATTTGCATGACTGCACCACATGGAAAGCCAGTCATTCAGTGGGAGGCATTACCTCCTATGATTCCATAATAGCAAATGCTGAGGAGATGAGGCAAGAATATGCAAAAGAACACTTACTCTTGAACTTTACCATAGACATGCCTGCAAAATAAAACATAATAGAGCAAATGCCCTTTGCTATTTCACTGAGATCTGAAATTTATGTAGACTTTGTTTAAAGCTTTCAAATGAAAATATAAAGAAAGGAAATAAGGAAGAAAAGAATTAATTAATGGAAGTTGTAGGACAAAAAATGTTAAGGTCTTTTTACACTTTTAAATTGCCCTTTATTAACAAATATTGCTGAGATATCTCCATCTACCTCCGCAGTTTTCAAGGATGAGTATGTAAGGGGGATTCCCTGGCACATTTACCTGTGGCACTATAGCTCTTGTGAATAGGTATCTTCTCACCAAGAGTTCAAAAGAATAAATTGGCCTGGGGTTTAAATTTGGAACTATTTTCTTCAATAGGCAAAACATTGAAGAAATGAGGATTCTTTTGATGCTCTTGAGATCTTACCAATCTACCTTCCTGCCCGCTCACATCCAAACATCTAACCCTCAGGGATAATCACTCTCTCCCAACTTGATTCTCCTTTTCTTTCTTCTTTCTTCTTTCTCTAATTTTTGTTTTCCTAACTATGGCTTATAAGAGTAATGCTTAGCCACAAACATTTTTTAGTTCCTTTTGTGTCCCCAAAGAACTACTTGTGCCCAGGGACAAGAATCTGGTGAGACTTCCTAGAAGAAAAGTACAGAATTCTGAATAGGGTTCTGATTTAATAAATGGGAGATCCTTAACTTACTGAAAAACTGGCTAATTTGTTTTAGTCATAGTGCTATTGAGACTGATGTCAGGGGAATATAGATTTTTTTTAACTGTAACAGCTCCTGGAGACCGAACAATCACTATATTATAGACTTTCAGAGTGGGAAAGGACCTTAAATGTCATCTAGTCCATGCTACCCAATTGATGTTTGAATTCGTGTATAATTTTCCTGCCAAGAGGTTATCAAGCTCCTGCTTAGACACCATTAGTGATAGGTAAGTCATTACCTCTTCAAGCTATCTATACTGTCTTTGGATAGTCCTTGCTTATCCATGTAAAATTCTGCTTACATTGATTCAAAATCTGTTCTGTAGATTCCATCTATTATTCCAAGTCCTATCCTCTTGAGGATACGCAGAACACTCTGTTCTTTCATCTTAATGATAGCCCTTCAACTATTTGAAAATAACTTTCATCTTTTTCTTGTGTTTCTTATGACATTGTTTTATGTCTCTTTAGCATACTTGTGATTATCTCAATATTTCATTCTATATAAAGAGGAAGGTAAAGATAACATCTAAAATGAAAAGGTTAAGAAAATAAATTCAAGTATATTATGCACAGTTATAACTAAAAATAAAAATGTGACTAGCAAGTTTTTTTTTTTTTTGGCAGGGGTGGTAGTAGGGGAAGTAGAATGAACTAATTATATATTGACAGAAAGCTAACATATTATCTTAGGTTATAAATCAAGAAAGGGATGTATAAGCACAATATTTTGAGTTATGGCAATAACCAGCAGGAAACCCACAAAGAGAAATGGTTAAAAGTAGTTATGGCTCTGAAACTGGGGCTAAGGGTGGGAAGATAGTTTTTTTTTCCTTTTGTACCCTTCTGTATTGTTTGAATCTTTATTACATTGGGCATATACATTTCTGCAATTGTGCAATGCCTTATATGTAATTCAGAAATTTTAAATAAAAAAACTTTGGAAAAGAAAGGTTTTTAAAATATCATTTGGCCATTAATCCTGATTTAACATTAAATTGTCATCAAAATCTGAACTGATATAAAACCGTATAGTCTTTATTATTGTAATGTAGTATGTATATTCAAAGATTTTGCTTAAGAAATATTAATTTGTTTGATTAGGGGGTACTGTCCTAGATGCCACTGGGTGTGCTATATAATATACAGTGTAAGGCACTGTATTAGCTTTTTAAACCTTGAAAAAAAATGAATTTTTGAAAGATATCTAGCCTGAACTGTACTATATCTGGTATTGTGAACCTGCAATACTTTATTATAATAATAAAAAGAATGGTAGAGCTTAAAAACTATACACAGTACTTTCACATGTTTTGACCACAGCAGAACCCAGATAATCACCTCCTCCCGTCTAGATATTATATTTTTATTAATGCAGCCTAAGAATAGTCACATTGGTTGTTTTGGTGTTTGCACCACATTTACTGAATCATTCTGAGCTTACTGTCTATTGAATCCTGAAGGCTACTTTACAAGAACTACTGTTGCTAAGCTATGTTCCCGAGAGTACTGTAGACAATGAATGTGTATTCACTGCAGGGTTGTTATAAATAAAAAGCTCCCGGGTGCATTTAAAATATCATTCAATATACCAAGATATGATTTCCAGACAAGTTTTTAATAACATGGTTACTGCATTGTTGCTACCTTAATTTAGTGTCTGATGCATTATGCACAGTACACTATCAAATTATTAATAAAAAATACTATTTGATTTTGAATTCTGAATTTGGTATTTACTAGGGGTGTGCCCTTGGGAAAGTCATCTTAGTAAGTGCTAAATTGATTTTAGCTTTTATCCTTATGAGTGGAGTTGGGGGATTCATCTATAAAATGGACTTTATAATACTAAGGATTCCACAAAGAGTTGCTCTATACCATTGGCCCAGAGTAGATGCACAATAAAGGTAGATACTATTATTATGATAAATAATAATAACACAAAGAAGTGGTCCCCAAGCTTTCTTGCACATTAGAATCATATGGAGAGCTTTAAAAAATCCTGATGCCCAGGTCATATCCCGTATCAATTAAATCAGAATAGCTGGAGGTGGGAGCCGAGTGATTCTAATGTGCAGAATAGTTTTGGAACCACCAACCTGAACTAAGAAATCTTCATATTTGCCACTGAAAGATAGATTTATTGTTGTCATACTAAAGAATCCCATGATTAATTTACTTGCCAGCTGGGGTTACTAGGCTCTCTTTATAGTTTTTCCCACTCTCAGCACAGCAAGGTTTTGGTTGGTTGGTTGATTTGTTTTGTAATTACCTACAAATTTTTGGAAATTTGGTTCCAGGAAGCTGAGCTTGCAAAAATGGTGAGCCCATTGTTATTGTAAGTGGGCCTAATGTTACAGATATGTTTGTATATATTTATTTTTTAAAGGAACAATGGAGACTTTAAAACATTAGTTCCTTCAACTATTGCTCACTTAACCCAATATCAAGAACCTTAAATATTCTAGTCTTTCTCCCCTGGACATACTATCATACTATGTTAGTATAATATATAGTTTTCTTATTTTTACATGGTCCTCTTAAGATGCAGTACCCTGAAATGAAATCAGTATTTTATCATGCCTTGCCCTGGATATTTGAAATTTTATTATATAATGAAAAATCACTTTAATCTTTGATAGTCATGTCTCATTGTTGATTCTATGTTGAGTTCAACCAAAATAACTAGGTCTTTTTCAGATGCACTGATATTATTCCAGGTCTTCTGCATTGTATACAATTTTTATGTGAGTTACAGGAATTTACATCTATTTATGTGAAATAAACTTTTGTTCATTGTTTCAGTCAGTTGAAAGTTTTTGAAAGATGATTCTGTTATTCAGATTTGGTAACTAATTTTTAAAGCAAAAGTATAATTAGAGTAAATTGATATAGATGGTGATTATGGATCAGTAAGAAGAATTATTCCTAGGAAGCTTTTGTTTTGTTTTTGGATAAAGTTTGTTCTTTCTGTGTTATCTTTAAGCATTGAATTGTGGGCATTGTTTATACTTTAATGATAAGAAAGAATAAGTGGAAATATGTACTGGCATTTTAAAATTTCTTCATTAAACAAATAGATATTCAGAGGCTACTGTGTAAGAGGACCAGGATGGTTTTTAGGGATATAGAGAGTAGTAAAATAAGTTATACTTTCCTTAAGGACCTCTTGGTTTAGTCAGGAGAAAATGCAGTGTGACAAGTGGCATGATGGAGGCAAGCACAGAGTTTTTGAGGGTACAGTTGAGGGATACTGAACCCATCCTGGAAGTTCAAGTAAGGCTTCCTAGAGGACACAAATCTGTATAACAGGTAGGTAACAGCCAGGTGAAGAAATGCAAAGAAGGGAAATGAATGAGTCAAGATAATACACTAAGTGTATGTAAGCAGTCTTCCCCACTCCCTTCTCTAAAAATGGTAATGTTAAATGAAGTATATTACCACAAAAAATTAATTAAGCTTAAAAATAAGAAAGGAGAATATAGTCAGTCATCCCTTGGTATCTGTGGGGGATTAGTTCGAAGACTCCTCCCCCATAGATACCAAAATCCAAGGATGCTCAAGTCCCTAAAATAAAATGGTGTAGCATTTGTATATAACCTCCATAATCCTCCTATATACTTTAAATCATCTCAGATTATGTATAATACCTAATATAATGACTATACATCACTTCATTTGTATAGATTCAATGTAGTACTCAGTGTATGGCCAGGAGTTTGAGATCAGCCTGGGCAACATAGACCCCTTCTCTATAAACAAACAAACAAGCAAACAAAAAACCACAGCAGACAACAGACACTCCTTTTGAGAGGACCCAGATATCATATTTAGCAGACACAATATGCAGTGAAAAAATTATTAAAAGAATTAAAATGTTACATTAGACAATGTTCACTAAAAGCAAAAAGGTAAGTAAGGAGGAATAGAGAAACAAACAAACAGAAAACAGCCCAGGAGACATAGAAAAATGAAAGTAACGTGGCATACATAATTGGAAATACATTGATAATAACATTAAATATGAATGGATTAAATAATCCAATCAAGAGGTAAAGATTGTCAGGTTGGATTAAAAAAAATCAAGAGCCAATTACACTCTCTGTCTATGGGGACACTTTAGACTCAAAGATATAAATGAGTTGAAAGTAAAAGGATGAAAAAAGTTATATCATACAACCATAATTAAGCTGGAGTAGCCATACTAATATCACAGAAAGTAGACTTTAAAACAAAAACTGTTACTAGAGACAAAAGAAATATTTTATAATAATGAAAAGGTCAATACATTTAAATAAAATATACAACAAACAACAGAACTACAAAATCGATGAAGCAAAAACTGGCAGAATTAATAGGAGAAATAGATAATTCAATAATAATAGTTGGAGACTTGAATACCTCAATTTCAATAATAGAACATTTGGGTAGGAAGTCAATAAGGAAATAGAAAACTTGAACATTCTATACCAATTAGACCTAAGAAACATCTATATAACACTTTAACCAATAACAGCAGATTACAAATTCTTCTAGAGTGCATATGGAATATTCTCCAGGATAGAACATATGCTGGATCATAAAATGAGCCTCAATAAAATTAAAAGGATTTAAATCATACAGAGTGTATTCTCCAACAATAATGGAATAAACTTAAAAATTAATAACTGAAAGTAACAAGTGAAAGAAATTTGGGAAATTCACAAATGTGGAAATTAAATAATACACTCCTAAATAACCAATGGATCAAAGGAGAAATCACATGGGATATTAGAAAATACTTTGTGATGAGTGAAAATGAAATGAAGAGAAAACATACCAAATGTTATGGAATGAAGCTAAAGCAGTGCTTAGATGGAGAATACTTATATTAAAAAAGAAGAAATAAATCAATAACTTAGCCTTCTATTAATATCTTAAGGCACTGAAAAAAGAAGAAATTAACCCAAAAGCAAGCAAAAAGAAGAAAAATGTAAGAATAAATTGGAAATTAATTAAATAGAGAATAGAAAAATAGATAGAAGCAATGAAACCAACAGTTTCTTCTTTGAAAAGATCAGAAAAATTAATAAACATTTACTTAGGCTGGCCAAGAAAAGAGATAACTCAAATTACTAAAATGTAGAATGAAAGAGGGTGTATAAAGGAGTGCTATGAACAAAACATTAGATCATCTAGGTGAAATGGAAAAATTCCTAGGAAGACACAATAGAAAATCCAAATAGACCTATAACAAATAAAAAGAATAAATTGGCTAGAGGAACATCAATTTTATTGATCTTTTTACAAAAACAGCTTTTGGTTTCATTGATTTTCTCCATTGATTTTCAATTTTGAATTTCTGCTCTGATTTTAATTATTTGCTTTCTTCTGCTTACTTTGGATAACTTGCTATTCCGTTTCTAGTTTCCTAATGTCATTTCTAGTTTCCTAATGTGGAAGCTTATGTGATTGATTTTAGATGTCTTTTTCTAATATATGCATTCAATGCTATAAATTTCCCTCTAAGCACTGTTTTTGTTGCATCCCACAAGTGTTGAGAAGTTGTGATTCCCCTTTTTTTTTTTTTTCAGGATATTATGAGGATACAAACGTTTTGGTTACATTTTATGTCTTTGCCTGACCCAAGTGAGGTTTAGAGGCTTGCCCTTCCCCTCTACAATGCACACCGTGACCATTAGTTGTGAGTTTGCCCCCCCACCCCCCCAATCCCTGGAGAATATTACTACCATGTGAGCACCATAGTGTTGATCAGCTAGTGCCAATTTGACGGCAAGAACATGTGGAGGCTATTCCTCCAATCTTGTGATACCTCACTGCGGATAATGGGCTCAAGCTCAATCCACGAAAATATAAGAGGTGCTAGATCACTGTTGATTCTTACAATTGAGTAATATTCCATTGTATACATATACCAAATTTTAATAATCCACTCATGAATTCATGGGCACTTGGGTTGTTTCCACATCCTTGAAATAGTGAATTGTGCTGCCATAAACATTTGGATGTAGATATCTTAATTATAGAATGTCTTTTGCTCTTTTGGGTAAATGCCTAATAGTGCTATTGCTGGATCGAATGGTATTTCTATTTTTAACTGTTTGAGGTATCTCCAAATTCTTTTCTACAGAGGTTGCACCAATTTGCAGTTCCACCAGCAGTGTAAGAGTGTTCCTATCTCTCCACATCCTCTCCAGCATTTGTTGTTTTGGGATTTTTTTGATAGAGGCCAATCTCACTGGGGTTAGGTGATATCTCATTGTGGTTTTGATTTGCATTTTTCTAATGATTAGAGATGTTGAGCATTTTTTATATGTTTTCTGGCCATTATTCTGTCTTCTTTTTACAAGTTTCTGTTTATTTCCTTTGCCCATTTATTGATGGGGTTGTTTGATTTTTTTCTTATTGATTGTTTTAAGTTCTAGATAGATTCTTGTTATCAGCCCTTTATCGGATGTGTAGAGAGCAAATATTTTCTCCCATTCTGTAGGCTGTCTATTCACTCTAATGATAGTTTCCTTGGATGTGTAAAAGCTTTTTAATTTGATCAGATCCCATTTATTTATTTTTGTTGCTGCGGTGATTGGTTTTGGGGTCTTCTTCAAAAATTCTTTGCCTAGGCTGATGTCTGAAAGTGTCTTTCCAACATCTTCTAGAATTCTTAAGGTTTCATGCCTTAGGTTTAATTCTGTTATCCATCTTGAATTGATTTTTTTGAGAGGTGAGGAGTGGGGATCCAGTTTCAATCTTCTGCATGTAGCTATCCAGTTCTCCCCCATTTATTGAAAAGAGAATCTTTTACCCAGTGTATATTTTTGTATGCTTTGTTAAATATTAGATTACCATATGCAGATGGTTTTATTTCCAGATTCTCAGTCCTGTTCCAAAAGTCTATGTCTCTATTTTTGTGTCAGTACCATGCTGTTTTAGTTACTATAGCCTTGTAGTACAACTTGAAGTCTGATAGACTGATACGTCCCAGTTTGTTCTTTTTACTTAAGATTGCTTTGGCTACACTAGGTCTTCTCTGGTTCCATACAAAGTGTAGAACTGTTTTTTCTAGATTTGTAAAGAATGATAGTACTTTGATAGGGATTGCATTAATTCTGTAGATCACTTTAGGTAGTATGGACATTTTAATGATATTGATTCTACCAATCCATGAGCAGGGTAGATTTTTCCATCTGTTTACATCTTCTACCATTTCTTTTCTTAGTGTCTCATAGTTATCCCTGTATATGTCTCTCACATCTTTTGTTAAATATCCTCCCTTGTTCTTTATAAAAATTTCTTTTAGCTATCCAAGTTATTTTATATTTTCAAATAAATTTTTGATTTTCCTTGTTTGTATCTGTAATTCTTACTGAAATTTTGATTGTAATTGCATGAAATCTGTTTACCAATCTGGAGAAAATTAATATCCTTACTCTGTTGAATCTTCTAATACATAAACACAGTTTGTATTTCCATTTATTTACATATTATTTTATTTCTTTCATCAGCATCATGTATTTTTCAGAATATAAGTCATGTACTTGTTTTCCCAGATTAACACCTATATACTTGTCATTTTTAGGTCACTGTAAATGATATTGTATTTTACTTTTGGTATCCACATGTTTATTGCTAGTATATAAAAATAAAATGTACTTTTGTATATTGACCTTATATTCTGCACCTTTATTGAACTCATTTATTAATTCTAGGTGTATTTTAAAAATAAATTCATTGGGGTTTTCTATGAAAACGATCATGACATCTGCAAATAGGGAAGTTCTAATTCTTCTTTTCTGGTCTACATGCCTTTTATTTCTTTCTCTTGCCTTGTTGCATATCTAGAACATCCAGCATTATGCTTAATAAAAGTGATGAGAGTAGATATACTTCCCTTGTTCCCAATGTAAGGAGAAAAGCATTTAGTCATTCACCATTAAGTACAATGTTAGCTATAGGTTTTTCATAGATGGTTTTTATCAAGTTGGGGATATTTTTATTTTCTGAGAGTTTTTTTTTTCATTAAAAATGAGCACTGAATTTTGTCAAATGAATGTTTTTTCTGCACCGGTTAGTGTGATAATGTTATTTATTCTTTCTTTAACCTGTTAATATGGTAGATTAGATTGATTTTTGAACATTGAACCAGCCTTGCATCACTGGTTGCATCTGTTGTCTCTGATGAGAAATCTGATGTCATTTAAATTGTTTATTTCTTATAGGTATGGTGTCATTTTTCTCTTACTGCTTTCAAGATATTTTCTTTGCCTTTTTTTTATAAGTTTTATATGATCTATCTTGGTATGTATTTGGGCGAGGACAGGCAGGTTATCCTAATTGTTGTTTGCTCAGCTTCTTAAATCTGTAGGTTGATGCCTCTTGCCAATTTTTTTTCAAGTTTTCAGCCATTTTTGAGCACTTTTTATCGCCTCATCTTCTTTCTACTTTCCTCACTGGACTACGATTAACAGAAATGTTAGTTTTTTTTTATATGGCTTCATAGGTCTCTGAGTCTCTGATCATTTTTCCTTCAGTCTGCTTTAACTCTGTGATTCAGATTGAGTGATTTCTATTGTTCTAGCTTTTAATTCTCTCATTCTTTCCTTTGTCACCTCCACTTTTCTGTTAAGCTCATCTTTTGAGGTTTTTATTTTAGTTATTATATTTTCCACATCTAAAATTTCCATTGTGGCTCTTCTTTATATTTTTATTTTTTCTATTGATATTTTCTATTAATTCGCTGAGACTTTCTTTTTCTTTGTTTATAAATATTTGTAATTATTCAGTGAAGTATTTTTATTAGAGCAACTTTAAAATTATTGTCAGATGCTTCTAACATTTCTGTCATTTCAGTGTTAACATCTATTAATTATCTTTTTTTATTGATCTCAATATTCCTGATTCTTGGTATTATGGGTGATTTTTATTAAAATATGGATACTTTACGTATTATGTTTTGAGACCCCATGTTATTCAAAATTTGTTTAGTTGCTTTCGTTGTTTTTTTCTGGTACCACTCTGTCATGGGCACCACCTTGTTACTGTCAGGTGTAAGAAGAAGTCCATTTTCCCCACTTGGTTTCTGGTGACACATGAGAAAAGATTCTTCTCATTACTGCTGGGAAGAAGTGACACTCCAGCTTCCTACATGATTTGCACTGACATGGTTGTGTGTGAGTGACCTTGTTAAAGCTGGAAAATGATGAGATTCTTGACTTCTACTAGGTATCTTCTGACACTACCTCTATGAGGAGGGGGAGGGCTACTTCATTACTGTTCAGTGGGGTTGAAAATCTAAGCTCTCCACTTGGTTTCAACTGACACCATAGAGTAGATTCATTGCAAGTGGCAGAGATGATAGTTTGGGTTCCCTATGTAATCTTCCTGATATCACTCTAGCAAAGTCAGTGTGGCATCTTGTTATATCCTAGCAAGAAAGGAAATCTAGATTCAGAGAGCCCAGCCACAGAGTGTTGTGTCTGCCTAGGGACCAACACTGCCACTGCTGCCTCCTCATCACCATTGCCAGGCCAGGGAGGGAGCAGGGAAGCTGGGCACTTTCTTACACCCGTGGGACCAGTGCTACTGCAACTCTGCTACTGCCCCTGCTGCTGCTGCTGTGAGACCTCTGCATAGGTGAACTTCCTTGGCTGCCCACCCCCACTGCTGCCACTGTTGCTGGTGCTGTGGGACCCAGGTGGGAGAAAATCCCTCAGCCCCCTGCCTCTGCTGCCACTGCTGCTGTAGGAACCAAGCAAGAGCAAATCCCGATAGCTCCAGCCTCTGCTGCCCCTTCTTGCCCCCCCTACCCCCTCCACCCCCGCATCCCCCGCCCCTGCTGAAGCAATGGCCTGGGAACCAGCCTGCACCTCCACACAAACACCCCCCAGCACCTACTTGGACTGTTACAAAAACAGGGGAATGGGAAGATACAGGAGAGCAGCAGTGTTCCTGGAATTCTGACCTAGATAGGGACTGGGAAGTGCCATGAATACTTTAGGACAGAGGAGGACAGAGAGTGCACTCTCCCGCACCTGGAAGTGCATGGCTTATGATCCAAAGTTGTCTGCGCCCCTCCCAGTGGAGACACAAGTGCAGAGAGGATACTGTATGGCAGGAGAGTGCCCCTATCCCAGAGCAGAAGCAGCACAAGAGCCTGGGAAGGGACGTGGAGATGGGAAACTCCCCTCCTGTAACTACCCAGTGCTGCGGATATAGCTCCCTCTGCTCCTAAGCATGAACTTTTGGTGCAGTGTTCCCAACCTGGGAATCTCAGCCCCTGGGTGACTATATCACTGGGTCTACAGCCAATGCTCCCCAGCATCCACTCAAACCACAGCAGACTTGGGGGAACAGAATCCATGGAGCTTGGGGCTCACTCCTTTCCCTTTAAAAAACCACAAGTACTTTTGAGTACCCTAAGTACAAAACCTAATACCTCCCCTGGGGGAAGGCGGGGCTAGTAGTCCTTTCCTTGAGCTGCCTGTTTCTTCTGGGAGGAGACTACCCTCCCTGGAGGCAGGTTCCTAGCACCACCACACCTCCCCTGCTTGAACATTTCATCCACAGCCCACAGCCAGTCTGGTAGCCCTACACACAGCAGATTGAACTGCCTTCACCACCTCTGCTACAGCTGGACCAGGGGTGGCAGCTGCAATCTTGGCGCTTTTGGGCCCCTGAAGGACACAGACCACTATCACTACCAAGAGAGGGAGATGTGAACAGCTTGTACATTCCACAGTTGCCTGCCTCTGCTAATCTTGTCAAGAGAGGCCACTCCTCCTGTCACAGATTCACAGTGCATCTACCCTTCTCCTGCCTGAGAATTCTTCCAGAGCAGCAGAGTTCTCATCAGAGAACAGGTGAAGAGCAAACCTATCTGTATTGAGCTGAGGGAAGAGATTCCAGATGAGAAGGAACCAGCATAACAATGCTGGCAATATGGAGAAACAGGCTCCTCCAACACCCCTGAAGGATCACACAAACTCTGCAGCAATGGACTCCAACCAAAAGGAAATTTTTGAAATGTCAGATATGGAATTCAAAATATGGATTGCAAGTAAGCTCAATGGGATCAAAGAGAAAGTTGAAAACCAACACAACGAACCCCCCCCAAGAAAAAGGAGGAGAAAACTTTCCTGGTCTTGAAAGAAATTTAGACAACCAAGAAGGTCAACGAACTACTGGGAGATTTATTGCAAATAGGACATCACATCACCAAGGTACATAATAATCAGTCTGGCCAAAGGCAACATGAAAGAGGAACTCCTATGAGCCATGAGGCAAAAACATCAAGTAATTTACAAAGAAAAGCCCATCAGACTAACAGCAGACTTCTCAGCAGAAACTTTACAGGCCAGAAGGGACTGGGGTCCTATCTTTAATATACTTAAACAGAATAACTTTCAGCCAAGAATTTTGTGTCCTACAAAACTAAATTTCAGAAATTAAGGAGAAATAAAATCTTTCTTAGACAAGCAAACACTAAAGGAATTTGTCACCAACAGACCTTCCCTACAAGAAATGATCAAAAGTGCTCTAAACACTGAAAAGAGGGGTTGACACTCATGAGTGTAAAAACACTTGAAAGTAAAAACTCATAGCTCCTACAAAACAGTAACTCAAGGGAGAAAACAAATAGTCAACAATCAACATGATGACTTGAACTATACCTCACTTATCAATATTAACATTGAATGTAGATGGTCTAAATGACCCACTTAAAAGACATAGATTGAGGAAATGGATAAAAAAACACACCCCAAATATCTGCTTTCTCCAAGAAACACATTTAATTCATAAAGAGTCATATAGATTCAAGGTAAGGCAGTGGAAAAAAAATATTGCATGCAAACGGAAACCAAAAGCAAGCAAAAGTAGCTACTCTTTTATCAGATAAAATATACTGTAAATCAACAACAGTGAAAAAAGACAAAAATGGTTATTATATAATGATAAAGGGAATAATTCAGCAAGAAGATATAGTAATCCTAAATATAGATGCACCCAACACCGAAGCTCCCAGATTCATAAAACAGATACTAATAGACCCAAGAAATGAAATAAATGGCAACATAATAATTATGGGGGACTTTGATACTCTACTGACAGACCTAGACAGATCATAGAGGTAGAAAAATCAACAAAGAAAGAGTGGTATTATACAAGACTCTGAAACAAAGGGACCTAACAGATATTTACAGAACATTCTATGCAAAAACTGCAGAATATACATTCTTCTCATCAGCACATGCAATAATTTCCAAGATAGACCATATGTTAGGCCATAAAACAATATCAGAAAATTTAAAAAAATTGAAATCATACCATGTATCTTCTCAGACCACAGTGGAATAAAACTAGAAATCAATTCTAGGAGGAACTCTCAAAACTATACAAATACTTGGAAATTAAACAACCTGCTGCTGAATCATCCTTGGGTCAATGATGAAATCCACAGGGAAATAAAAAAAAATTTTTCAAGTTCAATGACAATGGTGACACAAGCTACCAAAAATCTCTGCGATACAGAAAAAGCATTGCTAAGATGGAATTTCATAGTACTAAATGCCTATGGCAAAAAGACAGGAAGATCACAAATTAACAACCTAATGTCATACCTCAGGGAACTAGAAAAATAAGAAAAAAGGAAACTCAAAGCCAGCAGAAAACAAGAAATAACAAAGACAGGTCAGGATTAAATGAAATTGAAACCCCCTGCCCATAACAAAAACAATACAAAGGATCAATGAAACGAAAAGTTGGTTCTTTGAAAAAATAAACAAAATTGACAGACCACTAGCTAGATTAACCAAGAAGAGAGAGGATTCAAATAAGATAAATTAGAAATGAAAAAGGAGATATTACAACTGATAACCACAGAAATACATAAAATGATCTGAGACTACCATGAATACCTCTATACACACAAACTAGAAAATCTAGAGGAAATGGATAAATTTTTGGAAATATGAAAACTCCCAAACCTAAATTAGGAAGAAACAGAAATCCTAAACAGATCAATATTGAATCGTGAGATTAAATCTGTAATAAAAAAAACTTCCTAACAAAAAAGCCAAGGACCATATGGATTCACAGCCAAATTATACTAGACCTACAATGAAGAACTGGTACCTATCCTACTGAAAATGTTACATAACATCGAGAAGAGGGAAATCCTCCCTAAATCATTCTATGAAGCCAATATCACCCTGATACGAAAGCCAGGGAATGACGTAATAAAAAAAGAAAACTACAGACCAATATCCCTCATGAATGTAGATGCAAGAATCCCCAACAAAATATTAGCAAACAGAATCCAGCAGCACATCAAAAAGATAATTCACCACTGTCAAGTGGGTTTCATCCCAGGGATGGGGCAAGGGTGGTTCAACATATGCACATCAAGAAATGTGATTCACCACATAAACAGAATTACAAACAGAAATGGTATGATCATCTTAATAGATGCAGAAAAAGCATTCAATAAAATACAGCACCCCTTCTTGATAAAAACCCTCAACAAAGTAGGCATAGGAAGAACATAGTTCAAAATAAAAAAAAGCCATATATGACAATCCAAAGCTAATATCAGTCTGAGAGGAAAAAAATGAAAGTATCCCCCATAAGAACTGGAACAAGACAAAGATGCCCACTGTCACCACTTCAGGTCAAAACTGTACAGGAAGTCCTAGCCAGAATAATGAGGCAAGAGAAATAAATAAAGAGCATCCAAATAAGAAAGGAGGAGGTCAAACTATCCCTGTTTGCCAATAATATGACATTAATATTATACTTAAAAATCCATAAAGATTCCTCCAAAGACTCCTAGAATTAATAAATAAATTTAGTAAAGTCTGAAGTTACAAAATTAATGTACACGTTGGTAGTGGTGGGCCCATTACCACCAACAAATACATATATTCTCTGTGGTGTTTGACAGGAGTTGTATAGTTATTGTCTAAAAGTTTTCCATCTAGGCTGTTCCTTTCTTGGTTCTTTGGATTAAGAGGGCATATTTTTGGTGGGGGAGGTGATTTTTTTTATTGGTACCTGTTGTGTGTTAACATATTAACAGCTTCTTTAGCTCAGGATATATGAAGCAAAAAGAATACCCAGGGAACTCACCACTAAGTTATTCCTTCTGACCAAGATATCTAGCTGGTCTATCTTCTTCTTGCCAACATTTAGACTTCTTATGTTTGTTTTACATATAACGTCCAGGGTTTTTAATTGTACTTGGTGGGAGAAATAAAGAAAAGTATAAATTCTCTATGTTTCTGGACATGGAATTGACCTAGCAATTTTATTCCTAGGTAATAAATATTTAAGAGAGAGAAAAACATGTCCATGCAAATACTTGTGCATGAATCTTCTTAGCAGCTGAATTTATAAGAGGCAATAACTAAAACTTACCAAATGCCCATCAACATATGAAGGACAAAATAAATTATATTATATTCATATTATTGAATGTTATTTAAAAATTAAAATATCTATCTGGCAATATTGAATGTGGGAGAAAGTACAGGGAAAGATGAATACTTAGACATATCGGTAGAAATATAATTCATTATAATTTCTTGGGAAACAAATATTAATAGAATAAAGTTAAATTTGGGCAAAATTAAAAATGTGCATCTGACTTCTAGAGGACCTAGAAAATCTCTTATAAGTGTATATAAGAGACTGTATACAAAGATGCTTAACAGCACTTTTTGTAACATACAGAAATTGGAAATAATCTCAAATGTCCATCAATAGGGGATTAGATGAATCATGGTGTCTTGGTGAAGTATATCTAATTATCTTATGAATTGAAGTAAAAAAAACTTATTGAATATAAAAGTTACAGAGTTAACATATGCAAATTGCACTAGTTGTATAGTTATATACATTTTAAATCACACAAAACTATTTTGAAACTAGTTTTATGGACATAAATGTATGTAATACATGTATAAAAACTTGGATAAAAAATACACCTGGAATTTAAATATATGGTTGCACCTAGTCTGGGACAAACAGTATAAAGGAACTTAAACATAAAGAATCTCTCTTTTGCAAACAAACATTTTCCAGAATTTACATTCATAGGCATTCATTATGTTATTTTCTATAATCTGTTTTTACTTTTTCATAATTAAAAAGGGAAAGAGGAAATTATAGTGAGATTTAGATTTCCAAAATGGGGAAAACATACATGCAAAAATGATGAGGCGTATTTGGAAAATTGTAAGAAGTTTAAGGGTGGGTGAAGGGCACATAAGTATTGAGTCATATATAGGTAAAAGACAGATTGAGAAGCGCCTTGTATGTCATCCTGAGAAGCATGTAGATTTTTCTTTAACGTAGTGAGGCACCATTGAAGGCTTTGAAGAATGGGAGTTACATAAATGCATACATGCAATAAAGGCATATGTAAGTGCTGTAGTGTTAGAGGTGTGAAAAGGAAAAGGAAGGCAAATAAAGAGAAGAGGCAATGTGAACAATATATTTGTTACAAATAACAGTAAATAATAAAAGCTAAGTCTTGTTGGCACATAGGCTCCTTGAGGGCAGAAAACCTGTATTTTGCTTAGTATGTGCCCCAGAGCAGAGTAGTATAGATGAACAAATGCTCAGTAGTTACAGTGGCTGGCTGCTGAAAGAGTTCATGGTTGGGCTTTTATTGTGGGAAGTTCTATTTCAGAGACATGATTTGTTAAGTGGTAGGTTTAGATCTGTGTAGTATAAATTATGTGATAGATCTGGATTTTTAATTTGCTGGATGATAAGCTGAATGCCCACCTGCTTGACTGAATTTATTACCACCAATTCAGCTGTAAAGATAGTTCCCTAAATTACATCATTAGAAAAATCATTTGTTGGATTAAATGAATTTATATTTTGACAAATATTTGAGCCAAATTGATAATCACAATAGGCTATCTTGGTCATATGCATTGACACAGTCAAAGGCTCACTGGGTAAATACTAAGAAACAATGTTTTATTTTACCCTGTCTAGAAAGATGCAGAGGTTCTTCTCTGAAATATCAGAGACCAAGGAATTACAAATCCCACTTTATTCCCATTCTCATTTATGTTACATTGTTTTACATAATGTCATGATTTTTAAATTTATCCTTCAAAATAGAAAAAAAATCACACAGTGAAATTTATAATTGACTGGTACACATATATGGGATGAGTATGGGATAGTTTACACTAAGATAAGTTTCAAAAAAATATTTGGAAAATGATCAGTTTATATCTACTGTCAGCTGATCAATTAATGTTTGCCCAGTTTGAAGCTAGACTCTGAAAATTGGCTTATGAAATCTAAGATAAAACCTCTGTTCTTGTCACTTACCTTCTTGACATCTTTAAAGCCAGGTTAATAGTCCTTAATTTGTAAGATCATTGTGGGATTTAATTTATATGTATATATATATTTGTATATGTGTGTCTATGTACATGTGTATATAAGTTTATATAATATATGATATATATGAATATTTGCTTGATACATAGCATGCATCTAATAAATGTTTATTATTTTCTCCTTCCCACCCCCAGTGAAAAGTTGTCAGATGCTTGAGGTAAAACAGAAGTGAAACAGTCAAACAGATGATTTCTTTATGCAGAAAAATTTTAAAAGTACAGATTAAAAAATAAAAAAGTTACAATCCAACCATCCTGATATAGTTATATTAATGATTTAGTGTGACTCTTCATTTTAAAATTAAACAAAATGCGTGTCTATATATGCATATGTGGAATAGATGATACCGTGCATATTATTTTATTGCCTGCTTTGTTTTGCTTATCTATTATTCATATAGTTTCATATCATTAAATATTCTTTCTTGGTGGGTAAATCATTTCCCATTTATCTATAGACCTTTTGCATAATGTCTTATGTTCCATTGTTTGAAAGTATGAATATATTTTTTTCACTTTTTATTATTCTCCTTATGTAACTACCATTCACTTTGCTCTTGTTTTACTAAATGAACTTCCCCATGAAAGAAAAAATTCCTACTATGACAATGTCCTTATCTAATACTTAATCTCTGTATTGGAGGTGTTTTATGTAGACATATTGCATGTAACTTGTGGAATGCCTCTGGCAGCATTCAGGAGGCTAGTATTTAATATTAATAATATTCATAGAGTACCATCATGTGTCACTTAACAATGCGGATACATTCTGAGAAATGCATCATTAGGAGACTTCATCATTGTGGAACATACAGTGTATTACACAAACCTAGATGGTATAGCCTACTACACACCTAGACTATATGGTGTAGCCTACTGCTCCTAGGCTACAAATCTGTACAGCAGGTTACTGTACTCAATACTGTAGGCAATTTTAACACAATGGTAAGTATTTGTGTATCTAAACATCTAAATATAGAAAAGGTACAGTAAAAAATAACAATATAAAAGATAAAAGTGATAAACCTACATAGGGCAATTACCATGAATAGAGCTTGCAGAACTGGAAGTAGCTTTGGGTTAGTCAGAGTGAGTGGTGAGTGAATGTGAAGGCCTAGGACATTACTCTACACTACTGTAGACTTTATAAAACTGCATACTTAGGTTACACTTACTTTTTAAAAATATTTTTCTTTCTTCAATAACAAACTTTAGCTTACTGTAACTTTTTTACTTTATAAGCTTTTAATTTTTTTAATTTTTGAAAAGAAAAACTTTGTTTTTTACTTTTGAATTTTTTTAACTTTTGACTTTTTTTTACCTTTGACTCTTTTTTAGTAACACTTTGCTTATTCACAAACACATTGTACAGATGTACAAAAATATTTTCTTTATATCCTTATTCTATATGATTATTCCTATTTTTTCTTTTTTTTAATTTCAGCTTATTATGGGGGTACAAAATTTCAGGTTATATATATTGCCCATGCCCCCTCATCCCCCCGAGTCTGAGCTTCAAGCGTGTCCATTCCCCAGACAGTGCACATCGCATTCATCATGTAGGTATACACCCATTCCTGCCCCTCACCCCCCATCCCCCCAAGTCAGAACTTCAAGCGTGTCCATTCCCTAGACAGTGCACATCGCACTCATCACGTAGGTATACACCCATCCCCTCCCCCCAGCCCCCACCTCTGTCCAAAACCCAATTGGTGTTATTCCCAAATGTGCACTTAGGTGATGATCAGGGAAACCGATTTGCTGGTGAGTACATGTGGTGCTGATTTTTCCATTCTTGGGATACTTCACTTAATATAATGGGTTCCAACTCTCTCCCAGGAGAACCAAAGAGATGCCATATCACCGTTATTTCTTATAGCTGAGTAATACTCCATCGTATACATATACCACATTTTACTAATCCATTCATGAATTGATGGGCATTTGGGTTGTTTCCACATCTTTGCAATTGTGAATTGTGCTGCTATAAACATTTGGGTGCAGGTGTCTTTTTTATAGAATGACTTTTGTTCTTCTGGGTAGATGCCCAATAATGGGATTGCTGGATCGAATGGTAGGTCTACTTGAATCTGTTTAAGTTATCTCCATATTGCTTTCCACAGGGGCTGTACTAGTTTACAGTCCCACTAGCAGTATATGAGTATTCCTGTCTCTCCGCATCCATGCCAACATGTGTTGTTTTGGGACTTTTTGATAAAGGCCATTCTCACTGGAGTTAAGTGGTATCTCATTGTGGTTTTGATTTGCATTTCCCTGATGATTAGAGATGTTGAACATTTTTTCATATGCTTGTTAGCCATTCTTGTATCTTCTTTTGAAAAATTTCTATTCATGTCCTTTGCCCACTTTTTGATAGGGTTGTTTGAAAAAGTCTCAGGATACAAAATCAATACACACAAATCAGAGGCATTCATACGTATATGCCAATAACAGTCAAACGGAGAACCAAATTAAGGATTCAGTACCCTTCAAAATAGCAACAAAGAAAATAAAATACCTAGGAATATATTTAACTAAGGAGGTAAAGGACCTCTATAGGGAGAACTATGAAACACTGAGGAAGGAAATTGCAGAACATGTAAATAGGTGGAAAAACATACCATGCTCATGGATCGGAAGAATCAACATTATTAAAATGTCTATACTGCCCAGAGTGATCTACAGATTCAATGCAATCCCTATTAAATTACCAACATCATTTTTCAAAGATATAGAAAAAATAATTTCATGCTTTGTATGGAACCAGAGAAGACCCCGTTTAGCAAAAGCAATTTTAAGCAACAAAAACAAAATGGTAGGTATCAATTTGCCAGACTTCAAACTATACTACAAGGCTGTGATTATTAAAACTGCTTGGTATTGGCACAAGTGCAGGGACACAGACCAGTGGAACAGAACAGAAAATCCAAATATAAAACCATCCTCATATAGCCATCTAATCTTCGACAAAGCAGACAAAAACATACTCTGGGGAAAAGATTCCTTATTCAATAAATGGTGCTGGGAAAATTGGATAGCCACATGTAGAAGACTGAAACAGGACACACAGCTTTCACCTCTCACAAAAATCAAATCACGGTGGATAACAGACTTAAACCTTAGGTGTGAAACTATTAGAATTCTAGAAGAAAGTGTAGGAAAGACTCTTACAGACATTGGCCTAGGCAAAGAATTTATGAAGAAGTCCCCTAAGGCAATCACAGCAACAACAAAAATAAATAAATGGGACCTGATTAAATTAAAACGCTTCTGCACAGCCAAAGAAACAGTCAGGAGAGTAAACAGACAACCTACAGAATGGGAAAAAATCTTCGCATACTACACATCAGATAAAGGACTGATAACAAGAATCTATTTAGAACTCAGAAAAATCAGTATGATTATTCCTATTTTGAATTTTTTTATTTTTATTTTAATTTTTAAACTTTTTTAAAACTAAGACACAGACACACACATTAGCCTAGACCTACACAAGGCCAGGATCATCAATATCACTGCCTTACATTTCAGCATCTTGTCATCTCCTATGGTCACAATTCCTCCTTCTGGAGTACCTCCCAAAAGACCTGCCTGAGGCTATTCTACAGTTAATTTTTTTTGTAAGTAGAGGAGTATACTCTAAAATACTGATAAAATTATAGTAAATACATAAATCAGTAACAGTTATTTATTATAAATATCAAGTATTAGGTACTGTACATAACTGTATGTGTTATATTTTTATATGACTGGCAATGCAGTAGGTTTGTTTACACCAGCATCACCATAAACACATGAACAATGTGTTGTACTACAACTTTACAATGGCTACAATGTCACTAGATGATACCAATTTTTTAGCCCCTTTATAATCTTATGGGACCCCTGTTGTATATGCAGTTTATCACTGACTGAAGTATCATTATGTGGCACATAAATATATTTAATACTGATAAGTAATATTTATTTTTGAGTACATGCTATGTGCCAGTTAGCATCTTAAGTGCTTTACATGGATTTAATCCTTGCAACCTTCCTATATATACTATTTGTGTCCCTATGAGGAAACTGAGATCATGAAGTTAAATAACTTATCCAAGGTCACAGAGCTGGTAAGGAATGTGTAAGGGTGAGGATTCCAATATAGCAACCTGTAGTCTTAACTACTAGACCGTATCTGATGCTGCCTAACTCAGTGAAAAGAAAGTCAGAGAACAGATGTGCAACTGAGAGCTGACAGATTCCACCATTCTTCCATTTTCCTCCTCCTTCAGAGTCACACACATTCTACCCTTTAGCACTTACTGAGCTGCAATCATGTTCTCAAATGGCAGCAAAATCCAGGTGGATTTCTAATTTCACTGTGGAGTGTTTGTTGTTAAGTATGGGGTCCCTCTGAGCTCTGAAATTCTTTGATTTGAAGAGAGCATCTAGAGCATAGATTATTTAGTTTAATGTTCTTATTTTAGAGATTGTATTAGTCCATTTTCTGTTGTTTATAACAGAATACCTGAAACTGAGTAAAAGAAAAGAAATCTATTTCTTACACTCATGAAGGCTGAGAAGTCCAAGATCAAGGGGCTGCATCTGGAGAGGGCCTTTGTGTTGATAGGGACTCTTTATAGAGCCCCAAGGTGGCACAGGGTATCACATGGCAAGGGGGCTGAGCATGCTAATGTGCTAGCTCAGGTCTTTCTTCCTCTTCCTATGAAGTCACCAGTCCCGCTCCCATGATAACTCATTAATCCATAAGTGGATTAATCCAATCATTTCTTAAAGGACTCACCTTTCAATACTGCCACATTGGAGATTAAATTTCAACATGAGTTTTGGAGAGGGACAAATATTCAAACCATGGCAAAGATGAAGCAAACTCTGAAAAGGCATATACAAATGAAGGATTTGTAAATTATTTTCCATTCCTCTACAGGCTCATCATTTCAGAATTGCTTACATTTTATTTACAATTGTTTTGTCATGACATGGTTTCTAAAGCTTCAACTTAAGTGATTTTGTTCTCACCTCTCAGCTGGCTGCCCTCTCCCCCAAGTCCTCTCTTTTAATGATATATATGTGAATGAACACTTCAATTCACTGGGGGAGATCACTGTTTAAAGTAATCCTATGGTTAATCTTTTTGTCAAGACAGAATCCAGTAATGAGAATAATCATTCCCAAATTGATGTTTTTGAAATTTGAATTTTTTATATATTGTTTTCTTAGAGCAGCTCCACTTGCAGGCAGTGTTGAAGGCTCAGCTGTCAACCATAGGAAAGAAAAAGGCAAGCTGGGAATGGAGATGAATGCATTTATGTCTGAGTATTTCCACCAGGGAATAAGCAACTCATGCTGGCACTTCTAGCCGTATCACTGGAGGACAAGTATGTTTATGAATATTCTCCTGGCACATGAGGAGCATGGAATTGTGTTTACTACCAAAGTGAATCTGAAATTAGCTCTCTCATAGTAAAGGCAATGGTTGGTTTAATTTGAATATAAAATATACTTTTATTAAATAAGATGCCTTTTGCTTTCCAGATCTACAAGTAAGGAAGGCATGAATCCTCTGCATAGAATGTGAAGGAGGGAAAATAATATATCCCAGCACCCATTTTCTCCAAATCATTGAAGTTAGGCAAATTGTCCAAGGTCACAGAACTAGTAAATGGCAAAGACAGAATTCTACATAGAAGAGAATCAGAGAATACATAATGATAACAGTACTAGCAAACAATTATCAAGAGCTAACTATCTACTGGACACTGGAAGCATTTCAAAAAAGATAAAAACCAGGTGATAAATTTAGGTTTGAAACTAAGCTCAACCAATGGAATATATGCAACAACTGAGAATTGCCCCACCTTAATAATAATAATAAAAGCTGAAATCAATTTAGCACTTACTAAATGCCAGGCTCTGGATAAAGTATTTTACATTCATTATCTCATTCAATCCTCACAGCGATACTTTAAAGGGGCTTACAGTCTAGTGGGAGAAGCAGACAATAATCGAATAATCTCATAAATAAATTAAAATTACAATGTGCTACATCTTAAAAATGGCTACAAGAATGTCTAATTAGGGGAATTGCCTTAGTCGTGAAGATCAAAGAAGGCTTCCCTGAGAGAGTGAGTGGGAATGGAGAAATAGAATGTGCAAAAACTTGTAGGGAAAGAAGCACAGGGCTTTTGGAAGACTCAAAGTAGGCTAGTGTGGCAGGAGCAGAAAGAATAAGAATGAGTGTGGTGTTCACAGAGACTGGAAAGTTAGGGAAGGGCTAGATCATGTGGTCAGTGTGTTGAGGATTCCAGACCATGAGATGAAGGTGAAATATATTAAAGAGGAAGAGGACCTGTTTAGATATGTATTTTCAAGTGATTACTCTGGCTGATTGAAGAACATATTAGAGGAGGAAGAGAGTGGATGAAGGGAGACCAGTTAGGAGATGATTGTTTTATTCAGGCAAAAGGTGATCATGACAGCTTGGAACAGATAGTTGTGGTAGATTTAGAGTGAATTTGGTTGATTCAAGAGATATTTCATTGGTTATAAGGAGCAGGTCTTGGTGATACATTAAATTTGGGGAATGAGTGTTACTAAGTTAATAATTACCCTGCTATGGACTGAATTGTGTCCCCTAAAAGTCATAGGCAAAAATATTAGCTCCCAGTATGATTGTATTTCAAGTTAGGGCCGTTAAGGAGGCAATTAATGTTAAATGAGGCCATAAGGGCGGTCCCTAATCCAATAGGTCTGGTGTGCTTATAAGAGGAGAAAGAGACACTAGGAATGCTTGCACACTGAGGAAAAGGCAATGTTTAAGACACAGAGAGGACAGCCATCTGCAAGTTAAAGAGAGAAGCCTTAAGAGAGCCAAAGTTGCTGGCACCTTGATCTCAGACTTCTAGCCTCCAGAACTGAGAGAAATAAATTTCCTATTATTTAAGCCACCCAGTCTGTGGCATTTTGTTATGGCAGCCCAGAATAACACACACTCCTAGGCTTCTGGTTTTAGCAACTCGCTAGTTATATGATGGTGGTGAAATACACTAGAAGAGACCCAGGTTAACAGAGAAGGATGAAGAAAGGGAGACATAGGAATTTAAAATAATTTGTTCATGTTCCCCAAACTGAAGCCTGACTGATTCTAACCCCCAGATTCTTAATTAGTATTCTAGTATAGGGTAAGTAGGGCAGCAAAAAATTCAGTCCACTATGAGCCCTAGAGCTAAATTATAATTTTAATTTTTAAGATCAAGTTTCCAGTTTAATTATATGATGCAAAAGAAAAGTCAGCTGGACAAAGTATTTGCTGCTGCCTTTGGTACCACTGCCCTAGAAACAGGAACCTGGGCTTGCCTAGCTTCAGACAGTGCAGCCCAGAAGCTGAACCTGACTGTGTTTTCTATGGAAGTGGGGGACATATGCCTTCTGATTGTTGATCTTCTCAGCACTGCTGCTAACAGTTATTAACATGCTTATGACCTTTGAAGCCTCCCTAAACCTTGGAGGCTGTATTCCAAAGACACAACTGCCAGATATTATGAACCAGATTGATTCTAAACCCAACCAAGTATGGGAGAAGCTATGACTAATACTGGATAATTTAGATGATCAGCTCTGTTAGATTTAAATACTGCCTACTTTTCAACCAATTCTCTCTCCCTCTCCCTCCCTCCCCCCTTTCACTCCCTTCCCCCCTCCCTCCCTCCATGGCTTTCTCTCTCTCTCTCTCTCTCAAACACACACACACACACACACACAATCTAGTTTTATTTGTTTCCAAACTGTCCCCCTGTGGAGGAGAAAACTTTTGATGTTGGGGTGCCTTACTTTCTCTCTTTGTATCTTAGTATGTCTGGTGCCTAGGATAATCATCCCAGGTCTTCTATGTCAGGGTTTGTATTTCCTGAACTGCCCCAAACTGTAACCCTTCTGTTTTATTTTATTCTTCAAATAAATATGCTGTTCTATCCATGGCCCAGCCTTGCCTCTCAGTAGATGATGGGAGATAATCTGATACCATTAGCAATGTCAACAATGGTGGGTAAAGAGAATTTCCTATCTTCTGTTACTTGTGGATAGATACTTTTTTGTTATATTTACTGTCTTCACTGGAGAAAAAAGTGACTTTAATGGTTGCAATTACATAAATTGGGCTTTTGGCTATTGTTGCAAGCCATCTCCAACACTGCCTAGGAATAACATTTTCGCTACTAGGCGACATTGTTATAAATTCTAAAGATTCTAGAAACATAGTTTTTTAGGAAGAGAGCAGTAGCAGGTATGACTCATCTGTTAGTGCCATCTTTCAACTACAAAGTGTTGAAATCCTTAGTCATGCTTGTTCCTTGTCATGTGGAAGGATGGAAGTTTAATTGAGATATCTCTGGTATAAAAAGAAAAGAAAAAAATCACAAAAAATAATTGATATATAGGCTGCCACATTCCTGTTTTCACATCAGTGGTAGAGAGTGCTTACAAATCATGACATTCTTTACCACTGAGCTCAGACAAGGCCTTATAATTCTTTTTAACACTACAAATCAGACAGTCAGTATTAATAGAATGAAGTTGATCCTTGGGATGAAACCTATTTGCCATTCCTAGTCCAGATGGTCTCTAGAACTCTTTCAGCTTTTCCCTGATAATTACTTCTCAACTTTGGGAGGTGAACACCATTGAATACCATTTTACAACTGAAAAAGGCAAAGACTTGGAAAAAAAGAGGACCTTTTCAGGGATGCAGAGACAATGAATATGAGAATCCAGAAGTACTTACTCTTTGTATATAACAAATAGGCAGCTTTCTAATTTGTGAGTTGTGAAACTTGCTAGTGTAGGATAAGCACTTAAAATAACTTTAATTAGCATCACTCTTGTGAGTTGAGACACAGAAGATCCTAGTAAAAGAGAAATATATCTTGTAGATAGTGGAGGTAGAGGGATATAGTTGGTTGGCTATTGTCCATAAGATTAGCTCTATGAGACAAAGAACAGAGGAAAAAAAGAGAAGGAATGGTCTAGAACATGGGGAAATTGGGAAGGGAAGTCCTGGGGAGAGGTTCATAGTGAACCTACAACATTATAAAGCGAGTGGGTTGGGGTGAAGGAGGCATGTACAGGTAGGTGTCCTCAAAGATAAGCTTCTTTACTCATTTGGTCATCCCATCTTTTTGTGTTGCTGAGTGATTGGCAGGTGGTCCTTTAGTGAGCACACTTCCTCATTGAATAGACAATAAGGAGGAACAGAATGCTATTTATCTGGGTTGCGTTGGCTGGCAGGGTTTATATTGGCTCTAAGCCAGAAGCCCCTTCACTTTATAGCTTCACTGAATCCCAGTCCCCACCCCAAGGAGGTTTGTGTCCATGTGAACTGGGGCAGAATGGGAAAGTAGCTGTGCTTGCATTCTTTTCACAAAGGGAGCCAAACATGGGTGTCAGAGTCCATTTACATCTCAAGAACATGTCACTGAAGGAAGTAAATGTAATCACTATAATTTAGAGGGCCTAATTAACACAGTTGTTAGATAACTAAGGTGGCTTTACAATTACATCTTAATTAATGAATAATATCCTGTGTATTCATAGAGAGAATGTGACAGAAATTCAAGTTGCTAATGAAAAACCAGGGCTCCAATTGCACCTGAATCTTGCTAATAAACAAACAGCCTGCCCATTCACCAGGGTAAAGCTACCATGGTTTCAGTTCATATGTTATTAAATGTGTTCCTCTAAGCCTGCAGAATAACATATTTTCATATTAACCCAATGCCAAGGTGACAATATTATTTGTGTTATTAACAGTGTTTACTATGACAGTTTACACAACTGTGACTACATTAAAATATAAGAAAGTCAAAAACTTTATACTCATAAAGGCCCCAACTGGGTTTCCCTTAAAAACTAATATTATCTGGTATCTGAATGCACTTGTTATTTGAGGATGGACTATTTTTATTATGATTGTCTACTGGGAAATGACCCATTTTTTCAGCTACAGTACAGAACAGAACTCAAATAAACGTATCAAGAGAATGCAATATATCTGGTTCAATTTATTTGAAGACTAAAATATTTAAATAGAAAGATCAAATGATTATCTACTTTGGGAAGGAAGGATAATCTAAAAGAAGGGTTAATGTTTTATAGAACATGTAGTAATAACATGTTGAAAGTTTTTGTCCCTGAAGGGTTAAAATACATTGCAGAATCTGAAAAATTTTATAGAATCCTAATGAGCACAAAAGCTTGCCTGTATAACAGATAATGGGAGGCCAAGGCAGGTGGATCGCTCAAGGTCAGGAGTTCGAGACCAGCCTGAGCAAGAGTGAGACCCCGTCTCTACTAAAAATAGAAAAAAATTATATGAACAACTAAAATATATATATATATATATATATACAAAAAAAAATTAGCCGGACATGGTGGCGCATGCCTGTAGTCCCAGCTACTCGAGAGGCTGAGGCAGTAGGATCGCTTAAGTCCAGGAGTTTGAGGTTGCTGTGAGCTAGGCTGACGCCACGGCACTCACTCTAGCCTGGGCGACAAAGCGACACTCTGTCTCAAAAAAAAAAAAAAAAGCAAACAAACAAACAGATAATGGGGAGAGAAAAGAGGGAACAGTGTTTGTATTCCCATTTTCTAGGAAAGGAAGCTGAGGAACAAAGACAACAAAGCAATTGTTGGAGAAGCACAGAAAACAAGTATAACATCCAAGATTAATATTGTTTTCCTGCTTAATGTGTAAAGGGTTTCAGACAGATCCTAGCATATTATAAGAATTCTTTAAGTAGTGGGTATTATTATTAGTGTGTATTTCCTTTCCATTGGGGCCTGTGCATTTCCAACCCCCTCCTTCTACAAGAAGGCCTTTTAATCCATTGTGAAAGGAATTCCTTCCTTGTTGCTTTACTATTTATTAGTTTATTTTTATTTTATTTTTAAAGGAGTTCCTTATTAAATTGAAAAATGAAAGCCTCTATGATTTTTGTTTTTAGGGTAAAATTAATATAGTCTCACTGTAGAACATGTAGAAATTGCAGATAAGCACAAACATAGAGTATATTTCCTTTCAGTCTTTTTTTTTTTCAAAGAATGATATTAAAGATATGGGGTAATAAAACCGAAGTGTTTTCTTCCTCCCTTTCTCCTGCACAGTCATTCAGTGCAGCACAGAGTGCTTCACCTCTGGTCACCAAAAGCTGTGTGGATTTATTCCCAAGAGCAAAGTGATTCTGCAGCAGACACCAGCTGGATGTCCTCTTATTCAATTTAATTCCAATACCAGCTACCTGGACTGAGATTCCACAGGTTGAGGGCTCAGCCCCACAAGACTTCCTCCTACTTCAGATGCTAGTTGAAAGTAGTAGGCTGTCACCTATAATTCTGACCAACCAGGGTTCCCATGAGCCCCTTCCCAGGTTCGATTAATTTGCAGTAACAGTTCACAGAACTCAGGGAAACACATTATTTATGTCTACCAGTTTATTATAAAGGATATTACAAAGGATACAGATGAACAGCCAGATGGAAGAGATATATAGGGCACGGCATGTGAGAAAGGGCAAAAAGCTTTCATGCTCTTGCAGGCACCCTCCGGGTGCCTCCATGTGTTCAGCAATCCAGAAGCTCTTCTAACCCAATCCTTTTGGGTTTTTATGGAGGCTTCATTACGTAGGCATGATTGCTTACATTACTGGCCATTGGTGATAAGTTTAACCTTCAGTGCTTCTTCCCTTGGTGGAGGTTGGGAGGTGGGGCTGAAAGTCTCAACCTCTAATCCTGCCTTGGTCTTTCTAGCTACCAGCCTCCAGTCTGAAGCTATTTAGGGACCCCCAGCCACCAGTCATATCATTAGAATACAAAAGTCATTCGTCAGTCTGGAAATTACAAGGATTTTGGGAGGTGTATGTCAGGAAACAGGATGAAGACCAAACATATATTTTACAGTATCACATATACATATACAGATTATCGCCTTCATTTAAAGATTAGACTCACACGGTTAATGTTGCTTTGTATCCTGCTTTTTCACTTAATCTTTCATCTTGTCATTTCTTCTCTCTTTTTAATTTCTGACTCCCAGTATGTATTCTAGAGCCTAAAGGGGTGGAGCCTAAAGGGGTGTCACAATCAGAGAGAAGGAATTGGAATGAGAATTTTATTAGTGCATGTTCCCACTTATGTGCTCCCAAGATTTGTCCAGAAAAGAAAAAGGCAGAGAGGAAAGGGTGCAGATTTAGTGAACGTGCTTCAAAAACAAGCTTCCCCCAATCTCCCACTTTGTTACCCTGCATGAGTGCAGAAATGCTGAAACTCATAAAGGACAATGAAAAGGAAACATGACAAAGGATATGGATGAAAAATGAATTTATTAATATGATTTAACTTTGGAAAACCAAGGGCATGCATTCTCTCCATTGCCATTCAGATATGCCATCCAAGTTCAACTCATGCCTCCTACCAGATCATCTGGAGAAGAGAGAGATGGCCATTGAGGGGACATCACATAAAATACAAGTAAGTGCTAATGCAGTGACTTCCCCATTTCTTAGCTATTGTGAAACTAGTGGCTGGTTGTGAATGACTTCATTAGTGTAGCTTTTAACCAATTAATTATCTTTTTATAAAGGCTTAGTTTACATCTTCTATAAAACTTGAAATAAAGAATCAGCATTTCAGAGAATGCCCTAAAGTTTATAAATTTCTCTCATTTAGATCAATTTACCTCGACCTCCCTTTAATTTCATAGGCTTTTAAAACTCCTGATCCAAAAGGTCTCTTATAAAGCATTGATCCACCCCATTCATTTTCACAGGTGAAAAACCTGAGGCTTGGAAAGACTAAGTGATTTATAAAACCTTACACAGACAGTCCCCTGGCTACCACTCCACTTTGCTTTCCACTCCTACATTTTGCCTCTGTCGCCTCTGGTGACATCTAGTGGGAGAGGTTTATTGCCTGGGATAGACAGGGAGGATGCAATATCAATTTATGATTTGTGGGATTGGCAAAGTTCTCTAAATTCCAATCAAATGTCTTTTTTTCTGCTAAAGTTTTCCAGATAAAATTGTTATAACATTCATTTTCTTCCTTTACACTTTTTTTCTTTTCTTTTTCTTTTCTTTTTTTTTTTTTGAGACAGAGTCACTTTGTTGCCCAGGCTAGAGTGAGTGCCGTGGCGTCAGCCTAGCTCACAGCAACCTCAAACTCCTGGGCTCAAGCGATCCTACTGCCTCTGCCTCCCGAGTAGCTGGGACGACAGGCATGCGCCACCATGTCCGGCTAATTTTTTTTTGTATATATATATATATATATATATATATATTTTAGTTGTTCATATAATTTTTTTCTATTTTTAGTAGAGACGGGGTCTCACTCTTGCTCAGGCTGGTCTCGAACTCCTGACCTCCAGCGATCCACCCGCCTCGGCCTCCCAGAGTGCTAGGATTACAGGCGTGAGCCACCACGCCCAGCCTTCTTTTACACTTAATACCTTGGAGGACCTGGGTATGGCCACTAGCCAAATGCTAATTTTTTTCTCTCCTTTGGTATATTTGTGGTTTTCTCTGAGATTCCCCCACTGGGGAAATCCAGTTACAGTCTTTTGGAGAGGATGACGCAGGACATCTCTAGCATCCCAGGTGAAGACAACTTATACCTGAAGGAAGCCCTCTTTAGTAGTAGTATCCTTTTACAAGATAGCTCACAGCTGGTTACTTTTTGTGGAGCTCACGTATGGCCTACAAGAAAATGCAGCTTTGCCCGGCCCATGTGAAAATTACAAATCATTCCCAATGCAGTACTTTCTCTCTGTATTCTATCAACACGGGCCCTCTCTAGTCATGACATTTTGACTTTAGATATTTTCTAGGCATGTGTCAGGTAATAGTCCCTCCAACACTCAAATTCGAGGTGATAGGTATCAAGCTCTTCAGGTGTGCCCCACCCTAATTTGACTTGAGATGGTGACAAGGGGCAGGGAGGAGACTGTAACACCACTGCCCTTCCCTCTATAATGTAAAAATTCTTAAGTTGATAACTTTGGTTCAAAGCTTATGTTTACATATAAAATTTAGTTGGAAAAAGAAAAAAGCCACTACAAAGAGAACCTACTTTTCTTAGGTCAAACAGACAGTTATAGTACAGAGCTTGGACTACAGTTTGGATAAAATAATTCTATTACTCTGCAGCCATCCAAAGTTTGCTAAAAATTTTCACTCACCTAATATTGGTGTTTTCGTCATCATGTATAGTAAGATAACATATTTTACTCAAAGTTCCTAATCTTGGGAGAAGCCCCAAACTAAAAAAATTTAGACTTTGAGGAGGCTATTTGAGTTTGAAATGGAATGGATCTCTCCATGTACATGAAATCACCAACTCAAAGTGTCAACCATTTTTATGGTAGCAAAACCATGTTCTCAATGAAAGGAGAAAATCTTTGAGCGAGTTTACAAAAATCAGCTGCATTTGGAGTATGCATAGTGTCTCTATATATATATGAACATCTTTCCTAATTATTTATAGACTCCATACTTCAGATTATTTAACAGGTCCAGGTATCTTGGCCAGAAGGAGAAAAATATTTTTTAAATGAGTTTGACTGCTTTAGTATGATTTGAAAAAAGAAAAAGCAAAATAACACCAAATACAAATAAGCAAAATAAGGAACAGTTGTGTTCAACTAAGGAAAATATATGTATCTAGTCAACAAATATTTATTAAGCACCTACTATGTACCCAACAATATTTTAGACTCTAAGGATATGGCAGTTAGCCATAGAGACAATGTCCTTGCTCTCAAACATGAAGAAAAAAACATGTTAGTGGATTAAATAGGAATGAGGAAGTAGCTACTTTAGATTCAGAGGTAAGAGTAGATTTATGTAAGAAGGGGACATTTGAGCTTGGACTGAAATGGCAACAGGGAACCAGTTTTGTAAAAACGAGGAACAGGATTACAGGCAGAGGGAAGAAAAAATGCAAAAGCATGTGGTTGTAATATGCATGGGCATTTGAGAAATGCAAAGAAGGCCATTGTAGCTTCAGTGTAGTGAATTAGGGGAGAGTGTTACAAAATGAGGTTGAAGAGGTAGGCAGAAATTAGATTGATAGGGCCTGAAGTGACATGGAGTTTGTTTTTATTCTATGTACAATGGCAATAGGAAAGCATTGGAGTATTTTGAGGAGGAGAATGCTATGTGAATTACATTTTAAAAATATTACCTTTGCTCTATAGAGATTAGAATATAGAGAGTCAAACATGGAAGGGGACAGAACATTTAGGATTTTGTTACAGTAATCCAAGTGAGAAATGATGATGGCTTGGATTGGATTGTAGCCATCAAGACAAGTGGTCAAATTCAATTTATATTCTGGACTAGAGTAAACAGGACTTGATGCTAGATTAGATGTTGAGGAGATTTTGCGAGGGGAGAAGTGAAATTAATAGTCTAGATTTTGCTTGACCTAATGTTGTCAGTTGATTAGATAGGAAGACTGGGGAGGAGAACTTTTTTGGAGGAGAGAGAAATCAAGAATGTAATTAAATTTAAGGTGTGTATTAGAAAACTATAGTTGGATTTGAACATAAATTACTATCCATATCTTCCTCACCCCCCACCCTAGATACTTTGAAACATTTTTGGACTGCCATGTAGGTATTACTTTCAGTATCATGCTTGTGTACTCCAAATCTTAGATTTTCAAATAAAATGAAGTTCAATACATTAAAATTTAACATAATTTCTGATAATATGACTATGATTTTATAAAGTTAAATTTAGATCTTATAAGGGACTTGAATTTGTCATATGGAAAAATCAATGTAAACAGAGTAATAACTACTATATTTAGGTAAACTTAACTTTGGCTACTAGGATTGCTTAGTTAATTCTTCAATGTTTAAAAGTTTCTACTCATGAAACAGCAATTAACCAACCAACATTTTCTTCCTCCCATCAAAAAGCAACATTCATTTGAAACTTAAAAGCTCTTGAGTTGATGTTGCTTTAGCATAAAGGCTGTTTAGTATTCCTTGTAAACACTCAATGTGTCCACAAATTAGGCCCATTAGTCTTATATAAAAGTTTAGATAACATTGGCCATATGTAATCTCTAAGGTCATGCCCTTTATAATAATAAATACTTCCACTGTTTTTGCTTATTGATCATTCAGTCTGAAAATTGCTTCTTTTTCCTTTTTGCTCTCTGTGCAGCCATTCATAAAAACATACATGTCCCAATTACCATCTTTTGTAAGTCTTCAAAAGAAGAATGCTGAAATCTTTGGGCTATCAAATTATCCAAAGTGCAATTCCTTTAGTCAAAATGGTATGCAGGATGGAGAAAAAAAGCATATCTTAGCCTCTGCGGGCAATTAGCTTTGAGTAATAGGAAATAAATGAGCTAATGCTGTGGGTGAGTTTTAAGCATCCTCTTCTATGGGAGGCTGTATTGTAGGCTTTTCTTTTTTTCTCCCTTTTATTAGCTTGGAGCCACATTAGAAGATGTTTAAAATCCATGTTATATTCCATATATTCCATGTACTGGTAATCTTTGTGAATCGCCTAAGGGAGTGCATATGGCTCAGTTTTCAAATCTAAATCTCCTTCTTAATTAGGGCAGCTTTCTAAAAATCTATTATGATTCTTGTTGGGGCTTGGAAAATTTTGGGCATGCTGAATACTTTGAACTAAAGGAGATTGGAAGGTCTCAGAAGTAGTCTCAGATGCAAGTTCTCACTGCCCTTCTCCTGCCCTCCTGTCTCCATCCCTCTTTCTCTGAAGTGAGTCAGAAACCAGAATACCTCTTCCTCAAGGTACGTCATACAAATCAGAATCCCTCTCCCCCAAATCAAGCCATAAAACCTAGACATATTACTCTAACCTTCAACTGCCTTTCTGTATAGGAGCTAGCCACAAAAAAATTTCTCTGACCTACCTGTCTAGTAATGAGGCAAAGGACCCTTATTCCAGAGGGGCCATACCTTATACCCAGAAGGAAGGAATGCTACACAGAGAAGCCAAGAAGAATCTGAACAGACAGATCTTTCTGGGTTTCCCCTGTCAGTGTCTTACCATTAGATCATATCCTTTTTGTCCAATCACATTTCTATATAGCTGTCTATTCTTCATTGAATCTAAGCACAAAAATAGACATTTTTCCCTGAGTCTTTGGGTCTTCATTTCTGAAAGGTCCTGCGTTATGTAAAGCTTTGATTAAATACATTTATTATGCTTTTCTCTTGTTGTAGGAGTATTGGCCATGACGCTTATGATTAGTGAGGAAAGGTAGCACACCTTTCCATTCCCACCTTTTCCAGAAAAGATCCATAGAAACACACAGAATTGTCCCATACCTGCCAAGCCTAGAGTGCCTCACTTGGAAAGCTTTGGGAAGCACAGTAGGCACATCTACCTTTTAGTGAGAAATCTTTCAGGCTCATGTCTTCCCCCAGATTACAGGCAAGGGGAAACTCTCAGAGAGCTATATTAAGAAAGGTACAAGAATGGAACTATTAACAAGCAGTTGACACGTGTCTGTAAATAAAAGTTGATCATTTCACATTTGGTCTTGGCTTGTGAAGGATGTAATTTGGGATTAAAAATAAACATACTGGAACATACATCCTGATCAGAAACATTCATATGCACAGCTGGAAACAGATACTGCAATCTGAAAGTATAATTAAGATTTACCATCTCTATTTATAGAGTACAAGCATAGCACATTCATTGTCTTTAAATGTGGAGGTTCAAAGAGTGTTAGGGGGAGAGGAAATATTAACTATGAGTTAAATGGCATACAGTACATAAAACAGCTGCATTTGAATTTAGGGTTAAAGAAAGCAACATGGGGAAAACTGAAATGCAAATGAAAATCATACATACAAAGGGAAAAATATTTCAATGAAAGCCAAGGAAACACTCCTTAATCCTCTAAGAGAACTGTTGTTTCCTTGAGTTAAGTAAATATGTCTGCTGAGATACAGAGCATTAATGTGTAGGTATTTAAGACAAAACAACTGTGGAAATAGAGCGGACAATGTTTTCTTGCAAGTGAGTGATTTGCAATGGTAACAAAGCCCCTTTTGCCTGACAAACCCAATTACTTAGTAGTCATTAAGTGAAGACTTCCTCCAAATACACATAGAGAGGCCAACAGGCAGTTGTTGATAGGAAAAGCCTTTCAAATGAATGCATTGCTGCTCCGAAAGAAACTTAAAAGAATTTTAATTTTTCATATTCTTAAATCCTTTATTACAGTATTCATAATAATCAGATAAAGTAAATTTAAATGATTCACCAAATCAATTTACATTTCAAAATGTAGAAATTGTATGGCTGAGCTACTTGAATCAGATATCCTTGGGATTAGTACTTTGGAACATCCCTGGAGGGGACAGTGTTGTGATTTCTTGTGTTTTGTGTATGATTTATATTATTTTTTATTCTGTCAGTAGGCTAGCCTTGTAGTCAGGTTCTGTAGTCAGTTCATAAAAAACTAGAGGAAAAAATCAATTACAGAGGCATTTCAGAAGGGATAGATTAGAGCTTTTTTGGTTGTTTTTTCTTTGACAAATGGATTTACAAAGAGTCTTTTAGAGCCATCACTAGCCCTCTTACAAGGCAGGCTCCTGAGCTTTGAATTGTCCTGTAAAGAAAGCAGTCACTTGTGTCTTGGTTTATGGGAAATGCTAACCAATGTGTATCTCCTTCCCACACCTTTGATGGCATAGGGTTTTGGCCCAAGGACATTTTCCTCTCTTATTAATGTGCCTAGTTTGGGGAGCACCACAAAGGCTTTATTTGCAAGTGTCCTTTTTCACAACCCAACAAGCACTGTTTCCAGAGTTGTGCCAAATAAGCAGCTATTGACATAGTCATTTACAGTTAAACACTTTCTTAGAATCTTTAATAATTTGGATACTTTAAGATAATTTGATGCCTAATCGCTGTACAAAATTTGCTTCATAAAATGTAGTGGAATTATGGGAAATTAAACTCAGCAGGGTTCTCTTGGTTGTTTTTACTTCTGATTCATTAAGATCATCATATATGTGAGGAGTTAGTAAAAGTGAAGGGCAATTTATGCTGGCAGAGGCTGCACTGAACATGCCTTTTGGATGCACCTAAACTGAAAGCCTTTGGTAGGCAGAATTGTTGCCTCCAAGAAGATTCCCCTCGATAATCTCCAGGACTGTGTATGTACCTTACATGACAAAACAGACTTTGCCATGGTTAAGTTACTAATCAGCCGATTTTAAAATGGGGATATTATCCTGGATTATCTGGGCCATTAGTGGGTTGGGGCAACGTAATCACATGAAGATTTAAAAGCAGCAGAAGGCAGAAAGGGAAGTCAGAGAGATTTGAAGCACAAATTTTCCACACTGTTCATGGCTTTGAAGATGAAAGGTGCCTTGATTCAAGGAATGTGAGTGGTCTCTAGAAGCTGAGAACAGTGCCCAACTGATAACCAGTAAGGAAATGGAAGTTCAGTCCTATAGCTGCATGGAACTGAATTTGCTCAACGATTTGAATGATCCCAGAAGTAAATTATCCCCTAGAGCCTCCAGAAAAGCCATTGGCCAACGCCTTGATTTCAGCCTTGTGAGACTCTAAGCAGAGTACCCAGCAAAGCCTACTTGGCCTTCTGTTCTAGAGAACTGTCAGATAATATGTAGTTGTCATTTTAAGCCACTATTTGTGGTAATTTGTTATAAAAGTGATGGAAAACTAAAACAAAGCCACAAGTTGACACTAGTAACATACAGACTGCTTATAAATAATTATAGGATCTACCACTGCATCTGATTATTTTCTTTTGTCTGATACTTGGCAAACCCACTCCATGAATTCCAAATGATAGATTTCTGATTCCCCATGATATTTGGTGATCTTTTACATGGACACCAGTTACCTTGCTACCCCACTTAGCCACTAACTCCTCACCATGCACCGCAGTCATTTACCAGGTCTGCTTCTAGCCTCTGTTTCTGCTCATTAGTCTGAGCCACAACAAATAAAATTGCTTTCCCATGAAATTTAAACAAACATTAAGAACATATTAAAAGAATCAAATCTGGTTTTTTGTTTTGACTTTAAACTCTTTATTTTGAAATATTTTTAGATTCATAGAAAAGCTGCAAAGATAGTACCATTAATGGATTTTTTGACATGGATTTTGAGGGATGATTAGGAGTTTGAATGTTGGCAGATCAGTTGTGCTCAGATCATATAATCTATTGAATGGTAGCACCAAATAAACTTTAAGTTGGCCTAGACATGGCTGGTTGAAAGAGTACCATTTCACTTTTTTAAGTCATGACACATTACAATAGCAGTAGTAACCTTACTTGCACTCTGACATCCAGTATAAAAGAGTGTTTAGAGACTGGATCATGGGAGGAAAATAAAACATAGTTAAATTGCTTAAATGCAAATTAAAAGGAAAAACATAAAAAAATATAAGTGTACAAACTTAATTCTCTTTATGTGGAAAATCTCTTTGTGGAAGAAATGTAAACTGTTTGCTCATGCTTCTTTACTGGTTTTCAAATTGCCATTTAATAATATTTGAGTTTCCATCATCTCAGCATACTGACAAACTGTACTAAATTCCATTTGATTGGATATGAAGATTCTAATGTGGAGTACAGGAAAACAGAGGTCACCCTTAGTTATTTCTACAGTAACCAGGGGTGGGGAATATTTTCATGTTGGAAGGCCACATTAATTTTAGCTGTAATCAAATAAGGTTGCATATAAGACACTTCAATTAGATATACTTAAAAATGTACATTATTTTGTAAAAATCTAACTGCTATGTACTTTATAATTTCAAAAAATCAAAACTGTTTGTTAATTTTAAAGTTAACCTTTTAATGACTTCGTTGTGTCTACTTTTTGTTGGAAAGCATTTGAATATGTGGTTTCAGCATGGAGGTCTGCAGATTCAGTTGATCTCCTAGAAGGTATCAGTCATTTCTGACCTTAAGGGTATCTTGATTTGGGTTAGGTAGGAGAATGTAGATTCACAGCAATAAGTGGTTGAAAAAGCAAGAAAGCATTTTTCAGGCATGTTGCCAAAGACATGGGTATTCTACTGCATTTTTCCATGTTTCAATTGGATCTTTCTTAGCATCAAACAATGAATTTAAAATGTCATTTACTGAGAGCTCAATCAATTCCATCTGTAGTTCTTTAGGTGCCTTGATGATATCAACTAGGTGAGGCTGAAATGCTAAATTGAGTGTGATGTCATGATTCTCAAAGTCAGTGAACCTTTCATTGTATTCTCCAATTGATAGGTCTATAACAGCTGTGTATGCTTCAAATGATACACATATATCATCCTGCTCATCCATGACCTTTGCTAACTGGGGAAAATGTTCATCTGAAATTTCCTTTTGAAGAAGAAGTGTTTTGAAAAAAAGATAACTCTTTTCAAAATGCTTGGATTTTTGGCCACATATCATATGCATATACTCAGTTTACCTTGTAAAGAAATATTCGAGTCATTTTCATTTGACATGATATCACACAGAAATGCTGCATTCTTGTAGAAATCTTCTTTCAATAATTCACATTACTGATTCTGTTCTTCATAAAATTTATCTGTTCTCACAGACACAAAATTTGGCTAACACCTGTCCCTGCGATGACCAACACATTTTAGAATGATATGGCAAATCTACACTGAATACTTCATCGTTCAACTTTAGCATGCTACGAAACTGATGATGCCATGTTGCATTTGCATGAATATGTCAACAATACTTATAACTTGTTGCAAAGTGTCACTTAAAATAGTAGCTTTAGCACAGGGATTTTGCTAATGCAAGATACAATGAAAAGAAATGAGAGCATTTGGATCTGTTAATAGTTTTTGTATCTGTGCAATAAACCCTTCATGTTTTCCTGTCATGGAAGGTATACCATCTGTACAGACACTGACTAAATTTGCCAAATTTAGTCCAACTTAACAACATTTATCTTGAAAGTTGTTGAAGATATATCTGTTCCACGTGTTCTGTTCCCAAGAGTACCCAAAGCGAATAACTCTTTGTAGCAAAGTAAATCTTCTGTTATGACCCAAAATGAAGTATAAAACCTGTTCCAAGTCAGTAGTATCAGTTGATTCATCCAAAGTGATTGAATAATATATATTTTCCTTTTGAAGTATTGCATGAAGTTGTTCTGTTAACTTGAATGCTAATTCATGCTGCCAATCAGTTATGGTTCTCCTTGAAAGGGGCAGTTATTTGTACTTTGAAACGTTATCAGGGTCTAAGCATCCTACAAATTTGACAATGCATTCTTTCACAATTTCTACATCACTGAGTGGCTTCCCTTTTTTCCCAAGTATATAAGCTACTTTATAAGTTGCTTCAGTGGCATTATTTCCAGGTCTTATTGCTGCTTGAAAGAATTGTCTTTACTTTTGCTTTTCATCTTTTAATTTCTGCAATACAACTTTTTGCATCTCTTCCTCTCATTTAAAATGTTTGTGATCCTTATAAGTTTTATAAAGCTTATGAGCATTGAATTTCTTTAATGTTGATATTGCAGTATCACAAAGCAAGCAAATCATATTATCTTTAGCAGAAACAAGATAATATTGTAATTCCCAATCCTCATTAAAAAATCTCTTTTCGTCCTTCAGTGTTCTCTTGGTCTTCTTTGACATGATGGTCTGTTAACCAGACAGAATTAAAAAATACTGTCAAGTTGTGCAACTATTCACAAATTCCACTTCAAACAGAAACACAGTGCACCATTGTCAAAAGCTGATAACAGACTGGCGTACTCAACCCCCATAAGCTCTCGCCAACCAGTCTCATGCAGTAGTGGTACCAGTCAGGTGGGGGAAGTTAGAAGTAAATCATGAGCATAACAGCCGTCAATTTAGCCCATATGGCTTACTAATGTTCTAATTGTGCTGGTCAATTTAGGAGGATTATTTCATGGAAACTTATTTTATTCTTCGGTATTTTAAATATGTTCATTTTTAAGATAAAATGAGAATATAAAAGACAAATAAAAATGTATTAATAAAAAGAAAAGTATTTGTTCTGTAAAAATTGGATTAAGTCAAAAGGCCGCACTTAAGGACCTAGAAGGCCACAAGTTACCCACCCCTGTACAATAACAATGTGCATTGGATTTTTTTTTTAACTCTAGGAGCAACTCTGCTGCCTCTGATGGCTTCCTTGTAGGCAGAGGCAAAAAGGTATTGGTTACGATCTCTCAAGGAGAATCTTTCTTCTCATCTTCATGATTCAGAGTAGAGGTGTAAGGCTGGCATGGGGAAAAGAAAGGAAAAATTGGGGACATGGATGTGGAAAGATGATAGAGGAATGTGGATGCCAAGTTTCCAACTTGTATTAGGGAAGAGATTGGCTGTGCTCTTGATAAGAGCTGGCTGCTGCATCAGCCAGAAAGACCGTTTCATTGTTTTTAATCCAGTGGTCTTTATTGAAAAGCTATTCTGGCTAAAAGATGAACTTGACTAATGTCCAAGAACAGGGAACTACTATTAGCAAACTTGGGGTCAATTAGGGTTCTGTTTATAGTTCTTTTGTGTGGGACATCCATTTTTTAAAACTTTACTTAGACACCACATTCCTTCTTCTTTAAGGCCTATTATTCTGTGAAAATATTGATTAAGGCTGGATGTTCCTGAGGAAATGGAAGTAGGCAATTTGTGTTAGTAAAATCCATGCTTTTTAAAATTGATAAGCATGACTGGCTGTAATAAGAGAAAAGGGACATAAATTCAAACAAACACATCATTACACTAGGTGATAAAAATGTAAACAGGACTCCAATGAATGTATCTCTTAATAACTGTCTCTTTTATTGAGTTTTTTCAAGTCCTACCATGATATGGGATAGCTAAGCATCTAGATCTACCATATTAAAAATGCTCAATCTGATCTACTACTTTCCTAAGGATTTGAAAGCAATTTTCTTTCCTTGTCTTTTTGGTCCCCCTACTTATTAACTCAGCTTAACCAGGTGGGATCCCTAGGTGAGGAAAGTTTGAAGATTTAGAAATAAAGAGAACCCTCTTCATTCTTCCTCTGAATTGTATCTTAAATAGAAGTGCATTGGAGGCTACTGAAGAAAGCTGCAAAGATGGTTTAAGAAAGAAGATTCAGCTGTATGGCAAGAGCTACAGCTGAGCAAATTTGAAAATTGACTGTCTTGTTAGCTTTTCCACTGGAAGGGGCTTTACAGTAACACATCATTGTTTGTTGTGAATTTTAAGAGTTTCTCAGGTGGGCTAGAGGTACCTCCTAAAGTACCACAGCAAGTCCACCATTTAATTTCTAGGGCTCTAGAATTTTCAGAAGTATTTCAGTCCCCGTGATGTTACATTTCTGAGTCACTTCCTTGCCCTGGCACATTGTTCATTGTATATCTATTTAGTATGGATAACTTTGCAATTTTCTGTCTGGCCATACCCATGATGTCACAAATCAGCCTACTCATCTAGAATATAGGAAGGGAGAAGTGGACCTTGAGCTCTAATGGACAAAAAAGAAATATAAATGAAATACCTTCCTCAGCAGGAAGGGAGCTCATAGAAAAGCAGATGGATTAGTGAAAACATGACACAAAATGAAACAAAAATAAAGGCAGGTTTCCCATATGCTGCATTTAAATAGTACCCTCTGCCTCTGTATGGTTCTGTTACTTTTCTTCTTGATATCTACTTGATAGAGATGTACAGTTAGCAGCAGCAGTGCAAACATTGAGAAAGAATCAGGTCAATAATGGGAAACAGAAAATGCTATGTAATGAAAAGGTAAAAGGAAGGTCTATATGAATTAAAAAGAAAAGAAAAGTCAATAAACAGAGAAAAGAAAGTCAGAACCTTTCACATAGTGCTAGGGAAATTAAGATTTTGAAATTTCGAATAAGTTTGCATAGGTTGAGAATTTAATATAAACCTAGGGCAAAAAGCACAAGCAAAACCTGTGTACCTTGAGGCAACTGGAGAAAATGCCAGAGACTAGAGCCTTTGACAGGACTGGCCTGAGACCAAGCCATATTTAGGTTTCCTTTATTCTCCTTCCTTTTTGGACTTTCTTGTCCTTTGTCTCATCCTTGGGAGCCCTCTCACTTGTCAATGACAACTAGCTAATCTAGTAAACAAATTCACAATGATGGATTAAAGATGTGGTGAAAAGAACACAGGCTTTGGGGTCAGATCTGGGCTCAGATCTCAATTCTGCCTTTTTCTTAATCCATTTCTTAGTTGTGTGGTCTTGGGTAGCTTTCTTAAAATGTCTTATTTTATGTGTTTTTAAAATGGCAATTATCACATCCACAACACTGCATTGCTGTGAGGATTAAAGTAATGCCTGTAAAGCACCTATAGGAGTACCTCAGATATAGTAGGTGCTTAATAGATAGAGGAGCTCTTTTGCACTCAGAATGCTCTTCTTGAGACTGTATTTATAATTTCATGTGAATCTTTGATGAATTATACTAAATATCAAATAGATTTCAAGGCCCATAGATGAACCTTTTATGTCATTATCATTGATAACATTTGTTAAGTTCGTACAATGTGCTAGGTCTCTTGTCAAGGGCTATAAAAAACAATTTTATTTTAACCTCACAGAAACCTTATGAGCTAGATGTCATTAGTATTTCCATCTTATGAAAAAGGAAACGAAGGTACAAACAGGTTATAAGTAACTTGGCCAAGGTCACAGAACTAGAAAGTGGAACAGCCAAAGCTCTAATGTCCTACTCAAATATGATGGTATAAGACCCTCTCTATGCTGCTTATAGAAAAAGGCTCTCCTACAAAAGGTTGCCAAAGTACTAAGTGTTTACATTTGGCAAAGGATTGCTGTATACCCGTTCAAATGATCCAGCCAACAAATTAAGATATCAGGAGTTAAAGCCCATAATAATAAAAATAGCTATGATTTGTTGAGCACCTACTACGTGCCAGGTACCATGCTATGTACTCTACATATGTGATCTTATTTAATGCTTACAACAATTCTGTAGTGTGAATTGATCTCATTATCATTTTACAGGTGAAAACACAGGGGCTCAGAGAGGTCAAGTAATTTGCTCAGGATTATAAGGTTAAGAAGTCATAGCACTAGGATGTAAACCCCTGGCTGTCTTCTACTAGGTTGTGTCAAGGATTGTGCATCTTTCCCATGCATGACTGTGCAGAGGAGAGAAGTTCTGCTTATTCCTCCCCTGAGTGTTACTGGCTTAGCTGAGAAGTTCGAAAACAACTTTCAAAGCCATTTGCCATCAGTGCTAACTTCCACTAATCAGTGGGGATATTCACTTGAAAGTAGTACTTTGGAAATAACGCCTTTAATGTATAATATTTAAAAGCAGAGGGAATTTTGTAAGGGTTTCTTCTTCTTCTTCTTCTTTGTTTTCCTTTTATTTTTATATGAGTCATACTACTGGCAAGTTTCATTGAGAACCAACTGTAATCTGACTCCCTCCCCAGTAATAATAAGATATATAATACAATGGTTTAGGGGAAAAGATTTGGGTTCTACATTTCTGGTTTGACTTTAGAAATTTGTTTATTGACATTTTGAATATAATTTTCAGCAATGATAGTAAACCCATACACGAAGTCACAGCTCTTCATCTCATGAATTCATGTCACTCATAGGGATTAAGGAACTACACGGTGCCTGAAACCGTTAGGCACTAAAAGTCCAATCATGAGAAGGATAGGTTGTGTTCCTACTCTCACAGAGCTTACTGGCTAGCAATAAGACCTACCTAATTCTATACCTTATTCACTCATTCATTCATTTCTTCACCGGAAATTTTTAAGCATGTGCTTTGTGTTAGGTATTGTAGATAAAAACAAATCGCAATTAATATTTATTGAGCACTTACTATGTGCCTAGCACTGTTTTAAATACACTACATGTATTAACTCATGTAATCATCTTTTTGAGATAGGTGTTGTTACTATCTCACTTTGTAGATGAGAAAACTGAGATGCTAACAGGTTAAGTAAGTAATCTGCCCAGGGTGAAGGTAGTGGAAACAGGATTTGAACTGAGGCCGTCATTTCAGGGCCCAAACTCTTAGCTACTAAGTTAAACTGCTTATAATAGTGAATGAGAAAGAGTTCCTGCCTTTAAGGTGCTCACAGTCTAGCAAAATAGACTAAAATTTAAAATCAAGCAGTTGTAATATACTATGACTATGATATGGGGATTATACGATGTTATTAAAGTATGCTACAGGGCCACCTAACACAGTCTAGGGAGTGTCTAAATGAACATATAAACTAAGGCATGAAGGATGAAGTTGAGCTATCAAGGCAAAGGGAGAACTAGGGTGGGTGTGTGGGTGGAGACACAGTAGGAAGCGTGTTCCAAGAAGAGAGAACAACATATGCAAATGGAAATTAATTCATTATGACTGGGATATTGAATGTTGTTGAAGAGAGGGTGTTGGTTGAGGCTGGAGAATTAGTCAGGTTTTAGATTATGCAGGATTATTTAGGTCATGTCAAGAAATTTGTACTTCATCCAAAGTATAATATAAATCTCTAAACAGATTTAAGAAAGGGAGTGACAATGGTTCACATTTTTTTAATATTTCCATACTTAAATGATTGCCTAGTAATAGTGTGGAAAATGGAATGAAGGGGCAGGAAGACCAGGTAGGAAGTGGTTTTTACAAATTAATAGCTTAATAAATGAGGCACACTTGAGCAGTTTTCACATCCTTCTTGGAAATTTTCTGTAATGACAGTTGCTCAAACTTTCAGATTTCTGTGGCCCTGACTTTTCCTTTCCCCCAAAATCATGTGTACCCAGGATGATAGATATATTTTTGGCTTAAATAATTCCAGTCATTGTTTCAGAAAGGAAGTATGACCAGTCAGTTAATCTTTGTGGTTCTTTCTATTTACATTTTTAGTTTAGAGAAAATAATTGCTAGTTCTTTAAAAATATCTATGTTTGTTTAGTATGATATAGTTAAACACTGTTTCTTAGGTGTTAGTCTCATTATACAAATAAACTTCCTAAGGCACCATAGAATGTGAAACAGCTTAGTGCAAGACTGAGTTAGTACTCAAATCCTGTTATCTCCTTGTTTTACCTACTCCCTCCAGATAAAATGCTGTGTGCTGAATGTATTTTTTCACAGATGAAAATTCTGGCAAAGGCAAAATATAGAATTCAAATAACTGTGTAAAATAATTTCTTGAATTCCATAGCCATGGCCAAATATTGAACCTTGAATAAATAATATAGCTCAACAATGACATTTTTGGTATGTTCGCAAAAGATATTTGGAAATTCTAGAATCTAGGTGAGAATAGGTGAAAAAAGAGAGTTGTACTGTGTATTACATCTGCTTGACTGAATGTAAATCTGCGGAGGCCTTAACCACTATTCACAGCTCTTCAGGTATTCTTACCCAGCTGTTGTGGCTATATGCTGAAAGGCTGTTTTGCCATGAGTAACAGCACAGTGTGCTGACTGGGGAGATTTTATAACTGAACTCAAGCTATTCCAGAGCTCACCATCATTAGTGCAACACATGCACGTACACACAGGTACACTTTATAATTCAAAATTGCTGCATCTTAGTGTTAACAGTAAAACATCTGAGGAAAAGAAGGAAAATTTAAGTACGATAATATGGTATATTCCTCTGATCATTGAATTCAGAGATCAAACACTCCTATAAAGCAAAGAAAGCTACTCTAATATTTCCTACTAAGCCACAAAGAGTTACAAGGCATGGTATTAACCATTACTTGTGTCTGCCAATTGGCAGTGCTGAGGCTACATGGGGACAAGGTCTCCTTTAAGGACCAATGGACTCACTCATGCTGTTTTGTGTCTAAACCAATCTTTGTGCCTGTGCCCTCTGCAACTTATCAGTACCCCACCAGCTGTCAGAAGAGCCATGACAAAGATATAGAAGCAGGCTGCTCTTCAGGAGAAATAATCGATTTCACTGTGGGTCAACTTCTTCCCTGCAAAACCCTTCTTTCTTTCCCTTTCCATCTCACAAACTTAAGAGCTTTATACTTTTTTTCTGAGGCATGTGTAAGAAGCAGTGGGGTATGATGGAAAAAGCAGAGGATCAGGAGTCCTACCTCTGCTGTGTGACATTTGGAAGTCATTCAACCTTTCAGAGCCCCAGTTTCCAGTTTCCTTATATGTAAAATGGGAATAATAGTTATTGACATGTGGGGTTATTGAAACATAAAGACATTTGTGAAGGCACTTTGCAAATGCTAAGTAACTATACTTAGTAAGATTTTCTGGGACTTAGTTTCCCCATTTGGAAAATGAATGTGTTGGAAAAATTGACTTCTAAATCTACATAGCACTCTAATATGTGATCATCTAACTATCATATAATTATACTATTTTTAAAAATATTTACTCAGACTATTTTACACTCAAAATAGAGTACTCAAGAAAGTGATAATATGTGTTGATTGTCCACAGCTTTATAGCTTTAGGGGAAAGTAGACTACAAGAAGAGAGGGAGTGATCAAATTCCAAAAAGAAAACTGTAAGCAGATACAGACAAGTGACTTTCAGATTTCAGCACAAAGGAATAGAGGGATAGAGGGAACGAAACTGAGAACAAGCAAACAAACAAATCCATAAAAAACCCAAACAGAGACTCTCCTCCCTCCCAAGAGTTTGTTGTAAAAATCAGATACATCTCAGGAAACAAGAAAAACCTGCAAATGCTAGGCAGATGATAGTTATTTATTGGTCCCTACTAAAGTAGCAGGGGCTCAAATAGGCTGTCAGAATACTGAGTAGAAGTCAGTGGAGACGGATTCTGCCAGGCCAAGGGACCTGAGGACAGACCTCTCAGCCACAGCCTGAGCAGCACAATACTGCAGCTGTGTGACGGATAGCAACTCCGGTGGCATGGGAATGAGCTGTTCTAAGGCAACCAGGTAAATGGCTGGAGGATTCAGATCTGCCATGGAAATACAGGCAGCTGACACGGAAGGGGAAGGCTTCCTGCTCTAACGTTTGCTCAGTGATCTATGAATAGTGGAGGAAGCTCTGCTTGATTATGATTGAAAGAATTTAAGAGAATAGTGATGCAAAATAAGTTTGTTTAACTCATATTTATTGTGAACTTGTTATGTGCTTGTGCTTGGTGCTGTGAGTATAGTATTGAACCAGAGTTCTGCTCTCGTGGAGCTTACATTCTAGTTGGTAGAATATAACAATAAAATAAGCATTAAATAAAACATACAGTATATTAAATGGTTATAAGTGATACGGAGGAATCTAAAGCAGAGAGAAAATAGAGAATATGTGTAAAGCAGGCTGGAGGGGTGGTTTATAATTTTCCATAGGGTGGTAAGACTTGGCCTAATTGAGAAGGCTTTGTTTTAGTAAACACCTGAATAAGGTAAGGAGATTAACTGTTCATATATCTTGGGAAAGAAAATTCTAGTCAAGAATAGCAAGTACAAAGATCCTTGGAGCAGGAGTGGGCTTGGTATGTTCAGGAAACAGTGAGGAGGTCATTGTTGTAAAAAAGTAAGCAAGGGGGAGAGTAGTAGGAAAAAAGATCAGAGGTCAGATTAAGTAGCCTCATAGGCCATTGTCAGGACTTCAGCTTTCAATATGGGTGAAATGAAAGGGTATAGGAGGTCTCTAAGCAAAAGAGTGATCTCTAATTTACATTTTAAGAGAATCGCCCTGTTGTGTGATAAATATACTGTATGGATATAAGAGAGAAAGCCATGAGAACAGTTAGAAGGTTACTGCAATAATCCAGGTGAGAGATGATGATTTTGATACTAAGGCAGTAGTGATGGAGGTGGCGAGTGGTTGAATTCTGCATACATTTTGAAGGTAGAACTATCAGAATTTGCAGAAAAATTTGACGTGAAGGTATTAAGAAAGAGATGGGTCAAGAGTAACTCCGAAGGTTTTGGCCTTGTGACTGGAAGGATGCCATAGCCAATAACTGAAATGGGAAAAATAGTGTGATGAACATGTTTTAGGGGGATGATCAGGGGCTCAGTTTTGGAGATATTAAATTTTAATTCAAATAGAGATGTCAGGTAAACAATTATTTATTTAGGCCTGATTTTAGGGGAGAAATCCAGGCTAGAGATATACATTTGTGAGTCATCAGCCTTTAGTCTGGATGAAGTCAGTAAAGGAGGAAAGAAAATGTGCATGTGTATATGCATCCATAATCTTTCTAGATTATGGATTCCCGACTACATATCTACGTGTGTGTGTGTGTGTGTGTGTGTGTGTATGTGCATATATATAAAATAAGAGGTGAAGAGGTGCCTGGAATAATACCTGAGGCACTGTAACATTTAGAGTCAGAAAAATAAAGCATGTATTAATTAGGTAAACATTAGTTGCCCTAACAAGCAAATGCTAAGTATCTTTAAAAAATAAAGGTGTATATCTTGCTTATGTAAATTCCAAAATGGGTGCTACAGATGGAGAGGGATTTTTACCCCAAGGGATCTAACTCATGGTTCCATTCTCCTTAATACCTGGCTTCCAAAGTCACAGCATTAATCTTCATCATAGTACATTAGGCTGGTAGAAGGGTAATAAATTTAGAAAATCATGAGTGGGAGTTTTTTATGAGCCAGCTTTGAAATAGGTCTACACAACTGGTGTATGTTTTCCATTAATGGAAACTCATTTGCATGGCTATAATGCACTGCAAGGAAGGTTGGGAAATTTAGTCAAACTGTGTGCCAAGGTAAAAGGAAATGGGTTAATGAACATCTAACCAGTCTCTGCCACAAGGAGAAATTAGCAAAGGAGACTGCAGGTGAGTGGCCAGTGAGATAGAGTGTGATGGCTGGAACCAAGTATTAATAAAAAGCAATTTTTTTCCTGGAAAAAAGAGTGATAGATTAAGATGATCCATAACAATAACCAGTGGATTTAGCAAGGCATAGGTCGATGGAAACCTTTTATAAAGGAAGTTCAACTGGAATAGATTCAAGAGAGAAGGAAAGGAGAGAAATTGGAGGCAGTATGTATGAACATTTATTTTACAAAGTTTTTTTAGTACTTTCAACCAGCGATGCACATCTGTAACTTGGCATTTTACACAAGTTGCTATACAAAAGGAAATATGTTCCTGAGCTTTGGAGATGAAGATTGTGAACAAGTTTTGTGGCTGCACCTGGGAAAGATCTGTGCCCAGCCATACCTTCAGAAATGAACTAAAACTAGTGCCACAATGATGTAAAAATTCAATTTTTCTGGGTTATGGATTCCCTTCTGACCTGGATAAAGACATTCTTAACAGAGTTAAAAAAAAAAGTAGATTGACTGTAAATCTTGTGAAGGTTCCTTCCAATCTTCTTCATGAGCATATGTTGAACCAAAGCTTATCATTAATCCAATTCTGTGAACCTGAGGTCAACTGAAAAATGACAAAGAAAAGTACCAATAATAAACGTGTATAACTTTTTACACTATAGATTAAGAAACTGAAGCCCAGAGAAGGGAAATTATACTGGCTAGTAATGGGGATAGAATTTGACCCTAGGACTACTGACTCTTAGGCTGGGATTTATACCCCTCAAGCAGTAATATTCATTACTTTGTCTTGTATCATGTCACACCGAGCAGATGATAGTTATGACCTTCCAATGGATTTGGGAAATGCAGAATTCCTTTGGTCCTAGCTTAAATTCTGATTTCTTTTCACTATAGCTGAATGCAGGTAAGAAAAGAGGAGGTAAACCTGAGTTGCCTTTAATTCCTTTGAAAAAGCAAAGAGTTTGCAAACATTTCTACCTTAATAGCTGGTAGTAACTCTTATGATACTTTTCATATTGCCATTGAGATCTGCCACAACTGCCCACTTGTTAACTGCCATTTTTGTTTAAGAAATACAAAGATGCATGTAGAACAGAGGCATTTTTTCAGATACTTTAAGACAGGACTTCAATTTTCTTCAATAATTTGGATATTCATTTTACTCATTGAGAAATAGCTTGAAGATTGGATTTCGACTTTCTCCAATTGCCTGGAACCCATGTAGACATCCTCAGAATCTCCTTTAGCTTTGACTGGGAAGGCATCACCTCTTAGAAAGCAAGCCATACTAGGAGTAATCAGGTTGTGCAGGAGCTTTAAACAGTAGGCTAAGAACAGCAGTATTGATTTGAGAATGACTGTTATGAAATCTACTTTAAGCAAAGTACACTTAGCCAAGAACATTAGGCCACTTATTTGAATAAACAACGTGCAATGCACATTGATTCCCAATAGCTTAGGATCAAATGAGAAGAATTTTTAGTCCTATAATTTGCTTAAGTGAGTGCTAAATACATTTAGGATAAATCACACTATAATTCATTATTTTTCTCAGCAATCCCATATGCTAAAACTATATACAACATTTTGGCATCCTAGAGAAGGAAGTAGGACTTCAGGCATTTGATTTATCGCATAGCAATGGTATTCATTTCAGCCTAGGCTATGGTGGCTATGGTTCCATAGGGCTTAGAAGGGAGTTATCAGGGATGACAAAAGCAAGTAATGAATGTCAGTTAGTATTGACAAAGACACTTAATTTCTTGGTGCTAACTATATTTAAGTTGGAAAGCAAATAATGTCATTCATCATTAAACTTGAGTTGACTATATTTAATTAATGGCTAATGGTTAATTAAACGGTTAATGTCCTTAAAAATGGTTCTTTCAAGTGTTAAAAATAAAATTGGAAATTTTATTTCAAGGAATAATTTGGCCTTTATAGAAAGAAATATTACAAAAAACAGTTGTTGGCTAAAAAGGATTTTCTTTGTAGATGAAGCATTTATTACACAGGAGAGGGTAATAAAGAAATTCTGAGACTGAGTTAGTTGGAGAAGAGTGTGTAGGAGGCAAACCATATCAGTAATTTATTAATAGTTATCTGGGTAATCATAATCACATTGGAGGGTGAGAGTGATAGGATCTTGAGATGCCTGGAGAGAAAGAGAATCGGTATGATGATTCCTCTTTTTTGTGTGTTCCCAAGCTGGAAAAGGGCAGACTAAGGAATGGAGGATGCAGGGAAAAATAGTTTAAAATTTTACTTAAAATCCCAATAATGAGAGATAATTACTGAAGGGAGGGTGAGGAGTCAGGCAAACCACAGGTTTCTCAATTTATATCTGCAGTGGAAGATGGTAGATGTGAAGTTTTAGCATCAAGGCTCTAAACTGCTTTCTTCTGCTGCCACAGAAGTGGATAGATCCAGAGGCCCATTTACAGAGCCTAGAAGCATATTAGGAGAAAGAATTTAGCATCCTAAGTCCAAATAAAAATCAAGATTTAGTTAAGAAGCATATCAAAGCAGCTGACTTTATAAGACTGATGAATTGCCTTGTGCATAAATTTTTTTATTATTTCTTTTAATCTTGCTCCAGTCCTATTTTTCCTTAGGATTGTGAAACCAAGAGAGCAATTTGCATTATCTTCTTGTGTAACAGACCAATGATTTATCTTCCACACTTCTCACTTATGCACCCCTAAGGAGAGTCAAAGAGTAGACTATACCATTCCATCAGAAATTACCACTCCACACTAGCAGCAATTACTCAAAATTTAGTTATCAGGCTTAAGAAGATCAACATAGTATATAGAGAAGAGATGATAAATATTTGACACCTATGTTACTACTTCTCTTCTCCTTCAGCCATGGACATGACAAATTAATTATGGGATTCTTTTTGGCTGAGCCTGGAAACAACCTTAGAATCCTTCTTAGCAGTGCCCTAGTAACCACCACAAAACAATTGAAATTGCCATATAAAAAGCAACATTTGTGCCATCTCAGCTCTAGAAAGTGTGCTTTGCAAACAACAATCATCCTTACTAGACTATGACAAACTTTACAGAAGTTACTTCTGTTTGAAAATAAAGGGAAAATACATGTCTTTGGAAAGTTCCAGCTCCAAATACATTTGGATATGATGGGTAAGTAGGGAAGCTTATTGAGATTAGTGTGATTAGTAGTACCATTTCCCTTAACATCCTCTCCTAATTCGTTGGTAAATACATTTGATTTCAGAATAGGATTCCATACGTATTGTGAGAGCAGAGTAAAAAGATTATACCCTAGAAATGTGTTATTCAAATGTTTTAAAAATGTTTCTTTAAGTGAGTATCAATTAATTCATGTTTCTTTTTTACCTCACTTGAAGTATAATAATGATTGACCAAATTATCATTACTGCCATGGAACATTTAAAGAAGGTAACAACTGCCCAAAATATTCCTTTTAACATTTGTAACTCTAGAGGTTTTAGTGCCTTCTTACAAAACTCCTTACTGTTTTCATATGTGTGTGTGTTTTAAAAAATATTAACTCAGGGATGGAATGCAAAAACCAGCATGCAGCATAGTTTTCTATTAACATTTCTGATTGGAATCATTTGCAATTTACAGCCTCCATTTAGTAGCTCATTAGCTTTCTAGGAAACCAGTTCGATCTCTTCTGGGTACCATACTGGAATACATTGAAAAGCTAAGCCTCTTTTGTGTCTTTTCTGTTCTCTTTTTTGTGGTATTTACAAACAATATTTTGCTTTTACAGACTCCTTTTAATTTGTTACATATAAGATATAATGTGCTGCTTTCCATCAGATCTAGATCAAAACAAAATCAGTTAGCTGTGGTTTGAACTCCTAGACCCATTTTCTTTCTGTCATGATGTTTATCACTGGCCCCCATCCCATCACATATTCTTTCTTTCCTACTCCAGGTATTGTATATTCCCGTGTTGTCCTCTGGCTGCCTAGGCTTTTTGGCTGGGCCTCTTCATACAGACCTATCCCATCTCTCCTTTTCATCCCCTTTCTCTCATTAAAATATATATGTCCAATGCCCCATTCTTCACAGTATTTCTGGGATATTGAAGCTAACTGGGTAACATGGAGTTACTCTCTACTTTATGTGGTTCTTCTTCAATGGCTCAACTGAATATGGAAACATAAGATCTTAGGTTATGCTGGTGGAAGCAAAAATTTGGTGCAGGAGCTTTGAAGTGCTACTCTGATCCCTCCAATTAAGAGCTTATATATGTCACGTCACAAACAAACTTTGGTAGCATTTGATTATTAAATTTGAATATGCCAGGAACCACTATATCATTAATGCAAATATTCCACAGAGGAATTACCAGAAAGGTTGTATGATAAGGAGAAGAGAACGCTGGATTGGGAGGTAGAGGATCTGGGTACTACTCCAGGCTGTGCCACATACTAACCATCACACTCAGGAACTTGATTCCTTCATCTATATCCCTCAAGTAGTTTTAAAAGCTTAAACTGATATGATATAGATAAAAGCACTTTGAAAACTGTGAAGGACAAGAGCAATAAATACAGGTAATTATTATTATGATGTGACACAGCCATCCTATTATGCGCCCCCCAACCCAAATGCTTTTGATAAGGCTCTAGACACAAATAAAATCTACATTTTCTTCCCAGAGTCTATAGGTGGCTTGTCTGAATTAGTTAATTCCTTGACACGCAGACTAATACAAGAATTGTGTACAGTGAAGTGACACCTTGACATACAGATTTGCAAATTATGACCAAAACTCAGTGCTTCCTGTGGCTATTTATGTTCCAATTCCTAGTATATTCAAAGGCCCTCTGGTATGCCAAACTTCAGGTAAGCACCAAAATCACATGGGGTCAGCCTGCTTGGAAGTGTTGCACACTCTCAGCACTTAAACATTTTTCCATGCTAACTTATCAGCATTCAGGGCCATTTGTTGAAACCAAATGATACACTGCTTGGAATCTCATCACTTACTGGACTGATATTCAGTAGGTAGGAAGAGCTTTTTCTTGGATAGTGATATATATATATATATATATATATACACACACACATATACATATATATACAAAGTCAATTATTCCCATAAAACAGGATGAAAAAAAAAGAGAATGGGAAGGAGAGAGAAAAGAGAAAGAGAAGGGTAGGCAAATTAAGGTTCAGATTGGAGCTACGGAGTCAATATTTCATGGTACCTGAGCACATGGGCTTTGGGAGTCAGCCATACTTGGATTTTAATGAATCCTAGCTGTGTCACAACTAGCTCTGTGTCCTTGGAAAAATTACTTAACCTTTCAGGTTTCTCATTCCGAAACGATATAACTAATAGTACCTTCCTAATGCTGCTTTTGTGTGTGTAAGAATTGAGACAATGAATTCAAAGCACTTAACACAGTGCCTGTCACATAAACATAGTTGACATTTTTTAAGTGCTTATTCAATCATTAATACATTCAACAGATATTTATTTTCTACTATTTGCTAGACCTTGTGTTAGGCATTAGGATACTGGTTATTTTTATTGGTGAAAAAATAAAAATACCCAAGTCCCTGACCTTATGGCACTTAACATACTAGTGGGGGAGACAGAAAGATGGTAAGAAGTAAAATGGAGAAAAATAAAGCAGGATAAGAGAGTTCTAGGGATGGGACAGGGTGGATGTTACTATTTTTATATAGATCAAGTAAGACCTCTCTAAGTGACATTTGAATAGAGATCCTTGGAAGTAAGCAGATGTCTGGAGGAACAGAATTTCAGACATGGTAAACAAATGAAAAGGTCCTGAGGAGACAACATGTTTGGTACAGTTCAAGGAAGTTACAGTATGACTGTAACAACAATTGAGATAGAGAGTAGCAGGAGAGAAAGGCAGAATGATAATGGGGATAGAGACTACGTAGCGTCTTGAAGGGCCACTGGAATGAGTTTGGAGGGTTTTAAGTAGTAGCATGACATGATTTCACTTAGATTTTAACAGAATTGCTGACCATTGTTAAGGCTAGATAATAGAAGGCAAGGGTGGAGGCAAGGAGAAAAGTTAGGAGGCTACTGCAGTAAATCTGGTGAGAGGTGATAATGGCTTCAACTGGATTGGTAGTAGTGGAGGTGTTAGGAAATGATCAAATTCTATCAAGCAGGACTCATGGTCATATTTGGTTAAAAGCTTAATTATCATGGAAAAAGCTGAGTATTCCATGTGGTCTAGCTCAACTCACTAGAATTTTCTCAAGTGGGATTTGTGGCCAAAGCCCCAGAAAATACTTTGTCTTCTATTGTCACTGTTCCCTGGTTGTGACTCTTTTAGGGAGGGGTTGTCAGTGGTCTGCATCAGAGTTCTGGTATTTTTAGGTCCCTTCACTATGATATCATTAAGTAGCACTCTGAACACTAACATTATTTCTAATTGTTACCATTGTTCTCTGCTGGCCAGGCTTAGAACCTCTGCCATCTCTGCCTCATTTTTCTCTTACCAAGTATGTCTTACCTATTCCTTTTCTAACTCCACTAACATGAAGCAAAGTGGTCAGTAGGAGTGGGAGTGAAGCTGAGTGAGGGGTGGTTCTAAGTGGAAAATTGACATTGGACAAATCAGTTTCCCTCTATGGATTCAAATTGCTTATCTGTAAAAAGAGTGGGCTGAATTGATGATCCCTTCCAGCTTTCAAGTTCTATGATTCATTCAATGATTCACTCATATCCAGACCATCATCAACACTTTGTATGTATATTTTTAACATTTTAATATTTATCTCATCTTTAAATCATTTCAAAACTTTCATAGATGAAGAAACAAAGGACTACAGAGATTATGAGAAACTTTTTCAAGGTCAGTGAGTTAATAAATGAGCTGGTTCCAGGTCCCAGTTTTGCCATGGCACTTCAAACAATAACCATTGTAAATGGCACCAATCCAGTCACTTTTAAGCACTCAATTACCATTCACTGCTTTTCTGAAGCACTCTGTTAGAAGATGGAGATCTTTTCCTTAAAATGTATTACATGTGAATGAGTGGCAGCAAGCTATAGCAAGCAATATCATAAAATATTGTGCTTATGCCATAGTCTTCCTTAGTTAATTAAGGTAGAAAATGCCCTCACCCAAATTATTCATCTGCAGTTTCCCTGATCTCTGGCCCACCATTTCTCTCAAATGAGGGGCACCTTTAGTACATTTGAAAGCTTTGTTTTTTTCTTCCTTCCTACAATTGCTAACCCTCTGCGGTTTTTATAGCTTTTCCAGATGGAAATCTGAATTAAATATTAATTCAGATGGTATTATTTTCAGCCTGACTACTGCCCAAAAGCTGTGTCAATGACTGACAGGGGGCTAGCAGAAGTTCTAGAACTGGTTATGCCCTGCTGATTGCTAAATAGATATAAAGGTTGGGAAGTAAACACATGGTTTAAACATCTGTGCCCAAATGGGGCTCCACTTTGTCTCATGGGATACATTTAAGTTTTGCATGAGAGAGATTACATTTTTTGCTAAAAGTGGCTGGCTTTCTAGGTAATTAATCTGATGTGTAACTGAGAACACAGCTATTGGGAGCAGGGCGATTCTAAGGTTGAGCCACGGTGCCTGTTAGCATAGGGACAATAAATATGCTGGTATAGTCCTCATGTATGAAGTCCTGCTTATTTCTCCCTTTTTATCTTTCCATCCTCATCTCTCTCTACTTCATGTCATGCCTTTCCTTGGCTATGCTGAACTACATTCAGCTGCTCAATAAACAACTGAATGAGCCTTTATATGTTTCCTCTGCTGAGGATATGTCTCTCATTTTATCTGCCTATTCACCCTTTGAGATACAGCTTGGATGTTATATCCTCCGAGAAGCCTTCCCTGAGTATTGCCTACTGAGTTAGGTGCCCTTGCTTTGCTTTCTCACAAGGCCTATTTTCCTACTGTAATTTTTAATAGTCTGTTTACTTGCTTTCCTTCACAGCTATTATGTCAGTTCCTCAAAGGGAAGGGACAGGGATGTTCTCTGAATTCCCATATTCTGTAAGTAGTTCCTATCATGTGGTTTGTTCTCAATAAACTTCTTATGGATGGTTGATTGAACATTGCATCTATGGCTCTACAGGCATGCAGGATGGGGATTTCAGGCACTGTGGCAGAATGATGAGAGCAATCTTTCAGTGTTTTCTTTGGAGGGAGAGAATGCCTTTGTCCTTACAGCATGCAATATAAGTTGTTTATGTATACAAATGGGGCTGATATGTAGAACGTTTTCCAAACAGTCTGTTTCTAGGGCTATAGTATTTTCGAACCACTCGTCTATAGCAGAATTCTTTAAACAGTGGTGTCATAGGTAAGAAAGTGGTGGTATGCAGGTTGAAGAGGCAGGGAAAGTGGAAAGAGATGAAATGCTGGTAATCAAGTTTTAGTGATTTTTCTCAGTCTCTGCTACCAACTGGCTATGTGCCCTGCCAGGGAGCAAGGTATTTGTCTACCCTGGGTCTTTGTTGCCTCATCTGCAAAATAAAGGGGTTTAAGCAATGAAGTGCTTTGTAAACCAGAGGGCTACTACTTTAGAATATGTGGCTCCAGGTCTGTCTAAAGACAGGAGGATGGAGCAAAGGGTCTCTTGAGGACCTTTTTAGCACATTAACTGCCATGTGAGTCGTATTTAACTCGCACTAGTTTTGAGCCTGGGGCCTTGTGAAGCATCTGTAACACACACATTTCTTCACCTTGGGGGTTTTAAGAACTATTTTTCAAGTTGCATATAACTCATGCACATAAAACAATAAAAAGTAACAAATTTTTCATTAAATTAGGAAGGATTGTTTTGTTTTTGAAGTTTTTATTCTATTTTCATAATAAAACACTGCGGCCTCTAGGAAAATTTTTTTTCTAGTGTGACAGTCGATGTATTAGGTTTTCCAAATCTTCTGATCTAAAATTTTACATTATTTTTCACATTAAAAAATTTACACAAGTAATATATTTTAATTGGCCAAAATTAGAAAACACAAATAATCTAAGATATATTTTTAAAATCATCCACCTTTCTACCAGCCAGAGCCACATGAATTTTTAATCTATTACTATGCTGGCTACCTTACATGATACTGAAACAATTGATTAAAAACTGAAAAGTCTTTATATGTTAGTGTTAAACTGTTTCCTTTTATTGTAGTGTGTTTTAAGTAGGTCAAGTCATTTGGGTAGTTAGACACAGTTTTGATGTCTAGGTGTTCACATCAGACATTTTAAATATCTGGAACTAAATACTTTAAGAACAACAACAATAAAATCAGACCTGAGATCACTCCAGACTTGGGCTTCTTTTTCAACTTTAACTCCCAGTGCTGAGGCTGATTCTTCTGCTATCCTACTGTATTCAGTCATAATTTTCCACAGCATTGCTGACTTACATGTCCAGATTGTTTCCTTTATTTGACAAAGAAAAGAAGAGGTGTAGAGCCATTTTGTAATTGGAATGATTTGTGCTACCTCCAGTTACAGGGACTGTGCTTCCCATCACTATCTCCTTATCCCTTGTCCTCCATGGTGCTAAATGTCTTTTTAAAGGATGAGGATAAATTAAGTAAAAACCTATGAATATTCTAAGAGTCAGATTATTGGTGTCTGATTGATCAGTTACGCAAATGCTGAACTGGATATCCTGGTTTGGCTAAATCTTCCTGAAGCCAAATCACCGGATTAGGAATCTACAAGATAGTTTAGTTTATCCTGCAACTCAGTCAGGAAGTGAGAATATAAAAAAAGGCCCTTACATAATTGACATTTCTGGTTGAAAGTGCATCTTACCCAGGTCCTTGTGACAAATCACCAGCCAATCACCCTCAAAGTGGTCTCAATAGGCAAGAGATGTCATGAAGCTCTTTCACAGGTAGTGCTGAAAAGAGCAAACAATCAAGTGTCGTTTCATGACTATAGCCTAGATGATTTTCCTCCTATTTCAGTTCCAATTACATAAAGAATCACTGTTGGCTGCATTGTGTGCTCCCCTGAACTCTTCTCTCTGAAACTTTAGGACGGCTTGTGATATTTGCCAAGCCGGTCAGGATCAGGTCTTAGGATGTGTATGAAAGGCAGTATGGCAGAGTGAAAAGAGCACTATGATGAAAGTCAAGAACCCTGAGTCAAAATCTGTGTTCATAACATTCTGTTTGTGTTACCGTAAACTAATTACTAAATGTGTCTCCTTTTCAGTTTTCTTGTTTCTTTGTAATATAATAAAAGTTGCTTTTCTTACCTCTTAGAAGGATCAAAATCAAAGTTAAATAGTCATTTTTTCCCAAAAATAACCATAGAGCACTGTACAAATGTACCCTAGTTATGGGTTAATAAAACACTTCCTATTAGTTTCAAACCATCTGCAAGCCCAATTCCACTGGAGTCCATAGTCAATTGATTTAAAACAATCTGGCTATCAGCCCAGAGTGGATACAAAAAGACCAGACCAGAGGTTTACGCTGGGCTTTCCCCTAGATCGTGTTTTATGAGACTGATTTCTCTAAGGAGGACTTAATTTCCAAAAGGTGAGGATGACTACTTTTTCTGTGCCAGGTCTCTCCTTTCTCTTCTCACTATGTCTGTTTCCCCACTAGGCACTTATCTTGAGTGTATCCCAGAAAAAATAATTTCTTTTTTCATTTTTACTTTTATTTTTTCATTAATAATGTCCTAGTATTAAGAAGAAATCATTTCATAAGAAGTGTGAGTTCTTGCTGATTCAGAAAAATAATTTATTCTGGATTATCTTTTTTCTCCTCAAATTATAATCAAAGCAGAGCTATAATTTTGCTCAGTTAATGCCAGTGTACGAATGGTTTTCATCTTCTTGCAGTCTGTGGCATTTTAATTAAAAAGCTTATATTCTTTATTTTGGTTTACAAACCTAAAAGTACATTCTGCCAGATATAGTCCCCTGCAAGGTACAATTCCACAACTACCAGCACCTATACAATATACTCCACAAGGCCTCAAAGGTAGCTTCCTTTCACATATGAGCTGCTCTAGAAGTAGTCTGCTGAATTGCTATGTACCATTGTACTAAAATACTCTTTTACACCTTCCCCCACCTTAAGGTTACTGGATACTGCTCGGTCTTACCTCAGCAGTGTGTGCCGCCCCCCAAAGGGTTTTATTTGTCTCCTCTGCCTCAGGTATCCAGAAGTACCTACTCTATAGTGTTTAAGCTCACGCTGGCCCTGAAGAAGCCCAAGAGAGTTTCTGTTTTCTCAGTGGTTATATTATATCAGAGGTAGCATTCTGCAGGCTGTTTTGTTTATCCTTATGGTATAGACCATTGTGTGTTTTTTAAAATAAACTTTTAATTTTAGAAAAGTTTTAGATTTCCAGAAAAATTGTCAAGATAGTACAGAATGTTCTTATACCCAGTTTACCCTATTAACACCTTATATAATATGTTACATTTGTAATTAATGTAACTATTGATAAATTATTAATAACTGAGGTCTTTATTCAGAATTAATTTCTTTCTTTCTTTCTTTCTTTATTTTATTTATTTATTTATTTATTTATTTTTTTTACCTAATATCCCTTTTTTTCCATTGCAGGCTCCCATCCAGGATATCGCATTACATTTAGTCATCCTATCTCCTTTTGGTCTTGATAGCCTCTCAGAATTTTCTTATTTTTGATGATCTTGACAGTTTTGAGGAGGCTTGGTCAGGTATTTTGTAGAATTCCTTCAACTGGAATTTCGCACATGTTTTTCTTATCAGTTTGGGGTTATATGTTTTGAGATAAAAACTAGAGAAGTAAAGTGTCATTCTTATCATATCAAGGGTATGTATTATCAACATGATTTATGACTATTGATACTGATCTTGGTCACCTGGGTGAAGTAGTGTATGTCAGGTTTTTCCATCATAAAGTTGTTTTTCCTCCTCCCTCAGCTCCGTTCCATATTGTACTCTTTGGAAGGAAGTCAGTATTGCAGCCCACACTTAAGGAGTGGGGAATTATGCTCTACCTCCCTGGGGAAGAGTATCTACATAAACCATTAGGAATTTTGCATGGCTGGTCTATTCTGCCCACTTATTTATATATTCAATCTTTTATTTATATCAGTGTAGACTCATGGATACCCATTTTATTTATACTTTGAGTTGTAATATAGTACTTGTTTTTATTTTTTTCCGACATTTATTCTGTTGCTCAAAATAGTTTGAACTTTGGCCATTAGAAGCTCTTTCAGTTGGATCCTGTGTCCCTTTGGCATATGACCCAGCACTGTGTTGGTTTTTGTTTGTTTGTTTTGATTTTTAAAAAATCACTCTTTCTGGCATTTCTCTTTCCAGCCTCATTTTTATATTTTTTGCCCCAGTCCTGGAATTAGCTATTGTACCAAGGAGCCTTGTTTATTTTTATTGTAGAATGGTATTAAAAATGAGAAACTTAACATATAAATAGACCACAACTAGATCATATATAAAAATAGAACTCTTACCCATAATCTATAGCAACTAGCCCAGGAAACCAACCCATTATCTATGGTGACCAGCCCAGGAAGCCAATCTACTATCTACAAGTCAGATTTGTAGGAAGTCAAACCACTATTTCTATTAGCCCAGCAAGCTAGCCGTTTCCCTAGTTCTTGTCCCCACTTCTAATTTAGAACCAACCAGAGAGCCAACTATGTACCCATAGCCAATTACATAGATGACCCACTTCCAGTTAGTGCACATACAACTTCCCCATACCAACAGCCTTCAATCCGGGGATACCCGAAGCCTTCCTTTTTTTCCACTATAAAGCTTTCCCAATCTTCTGCCTACCTTTGAGTCTTTGCCAAAATGCAAGTGATATAGGCTTACTACCTTGCTATATATAGCAAGTTCTGAATAAATAGCCTTTGCCTGTTTAGTCTTCATTTATTTCCACAGAAACTGAGATCTAGATTCTAGGTCTGTTCATTGTTACTGGGGTTCATTGCTATGAAGAGTTGATGTCTCCAACTCTAATTCATTATCACATGGATCATTCTAGCTACCTCTTCTTGCTCATCTGTACACCTCCACTTCAACAGTGAGAAACCTGGCTACTACTATACACCATCCATTTACTTAATTGTTCATAAATAAAAAAATACTTAATTGTTCAATCCCAGTATATGTGCATAACACTATCAGAATTGTTAACCCTTATTCCCGTGGGACAAAACTTTACTGACTAGGGTACAGTGACTTTTGCTCTTAGTCTTACGGAGTCCACTTATGTCCAAAATTATGTAGGTCAGCACTTTTCTCCCCACCCTCTCCAGTAAGGTTATGTCATATTTGTAGTATAGTTAGATTCTGTTATCATAGTATGCATTCCTTACTTGTTGCCCCTAACCTCTTAAGTTATTTTTAAAAATTTGCATACATTAAGGTTAATTCTTTGTGCCATAAAATTTTATGGGTTTGACAGATGCATAGTGTTATGCATCCATCACTACAGTATCATACAGAATAGTTTCACCACCCTAAAATATCCCCTGTGCTTCAACTATTTAAGCTTCCCTCTTGCATAAAGCCCTGATGACTACCTATCTGTTTACTGTCCAGAATGTCATGTAGATGGAATTATACAGTTTATAGCTTTTCAGACTGGTTTCTTTCATGTAGCAATAAACATTTAAGATCTATACCTATTGTCTCATAGATTAAAAGTACCTTCCTTTTTTATCACTAAATAATATTCCATTGTATGCCATTGTATGGATATATCACAGTTAGCAAATACGTAATTAGCAATTTTTTTTCCTAGTCTGTAGCTTGTCTTTTTATTCTTTTTATTTTTAATTATTATGAGTACAGAATAGTTGTATATATTTATGGAGTACATGTGTTTTTTTGATACAGGCATATGATGTGTAATAATCAAATTAGGGTAATTGGGGTACTGATCACCTTATAGACATTTATCATTTTTTTTGTTTTAGAAGCATTCCAGTTCTACTCTTTTAAAGTATACAGTAACTTATTATTGACTATAGTTACCATGTTGTGATATCAAATATTACATCTGGTTAATTCTCTCTAAATATATTTTGTAACCATTAACCATCCCCACTTGATCTCCCCCCCTGCCTGCTATGCTTCCCAATCCCTGGTAGCCATCATTCTAGTCTCTATCTCCATGAGATCAATTGTTTTACTTTTTAGCTCCCACACATGAGTGAGAACATGCAAATTTTGTCATTTTGTGCTTGGCTTATCTTACTTAACATAATGTTCTCTAGTTACATTCACATTGTTGTAAATGACAGGATTTCATTCACTTTTATGGATGACTAATATTCTGTTGTGTATATGTACTGCATTTTTGTCATCCATTCATCTGCTGCCGAACCCTTAGGTTGATTCCAAATCTTGGCTATTGTGAATAGTGCTGCAATAAACATGGGAATGTAGCTTACTTTCTATATAATTTCCTTTCTTTTGGATGTATACCCAGCAGTGGGATTGCTGGGTCATATAGTAATTCTATTTTTAGTTTTTCAAGGAACCACCATATTGTTCTTTATCCATAGTAGTTGTACTACTTTATATTCACACCAACAGTGTACAAAGTTCCCCCTTTCTCCACATTCTTACCAGCATTCATTATTGCCTGCCTTTTGAGTAATAGCCATTTTAACGGGTGAGGAGATGATATTTTATTGTAGTTTTGATTTACACTTCTCTGATGACTAATGATGTTGAACATTTTTTCCTATACCTGTTGGCCATTTTTATGTTATCTTTTGAGAAATGTCTGTTCAGATCTTTTGCCCAATTTTTAACCAGATTATATGATTTTTTTTTCCTATTGAGTTGTTTGAGCTCCTTGTGTATTATGATTATTAATCCCTTGTCAGATGGGTAACTTGTAATATTTCTTCCCATTCCATTCTTTTTATTCTCTTAACAGTATCTTTCACAAAGAAAAAGTTTTAAATTTTAATGAAGTCCAACATTTTTTTTTCTTTCATGGATCTTGATTTTGGTGATGTATTAAAAAATTTCATCACTAAAATGAAGGACACCTAGATTTCATTCTATGTTTTCTTCTAGAAGTTTTATAGCTTTGCACTTTACATTTAAGTGTATTATCCATTTTGATTTAATTTTTTTGAAAGATGTAAAGTTTGTCTAGTTTCACTTATTTTACATTTTTATATTCTATTTTTCTGGCCTCATTTGTGGTAAAAACTATCCTTTCTCCATTAAATTGCTTTTGCATCTTTGTCAAAAATAAATTGACTATCGATGTTCTCAATTATATGCTACTGATCTATGTGCTGATCCTACCTCCAATTCCACTCTATCTTGATAAATATAGCTTTATAGTAAGTCTTAGAATCTGATAATATGGGTACTCCAACTTTGTCCTTTCTTTGTATTGTGTTGGCTATTTTGGTCTTTTGCCTTACAATATAAACTTTAGAATCAGATCATCAATAAACTTATGATATAGATTGCTGGGATAGTGATTTTAGATATTCTTATTTTCCAATATATGATTTTAATGGTGTAAATTTCCCTCTGAGTACTACTTTGCATCCATAAATTTTGATAAATTTTATTTTCAATTTCATTAGTTCAAAATGATTTTTAATATCTCTTGATACTTCCTCTTTGTCTCATATGTTTTTTAGAAATGTGTGTTTCATCTCTAAATATTTGAGATTTTTGCAGCTATTTTTGTTATTGATTCTTTATATTATTCCATTATGGCTTGAGAACATATTTTGTAAAATTTCTAAACTTTTAAATTTGTTAAGGTATGCTTTATGTCTCAGAATGTTGTCTATCTTGATGAATGTTCTATGTGAAGTGAGAAAAATGTATATTCTGGTGTTGCTGGATGGAGTATTCTATAAATGTCAATTATATCAAATTGATCAATTTTGCTGTTCAAGTCAACTATATCATTATTGATTTTCTGACTGCATGATCTGTCAATTACCGAAAGAGGGGTTTTGAAATCTCCCACTATATACAGGTTTGTTTATTTCTCCTTTCTGTTCTATCAGTTTTTGCCTCATGCATTTTGACACTCTATTTTTGGGTTCATACACATTAATGAATGTTATATCTTCATGAAGAAGTGATCCTTTTATCATTTTGTAATGTCTCTTTTCATTCTGATAACATTCTATACTCTGTAGTCTTTTTTGTCCAAAATATTAATATAAGTATTCCAACTTTATTTTAAATAGTGTTAATATGATATATCTTTCTATGTCCATTTACATTTAACCTATCTGTCTTTATATTTAAAGTGTGTTTCTTATAAACAACATATAGTTGGGCCTTCTTTTTTATCCTCTTTAAAATATGTCTTTTAATTTGTGTATTTGGACCATTCACATTTAAAGTGATTATTGATATAGTTTCTATTGTGGGTTGAATTGTGCTTCCAAAAAGTTAAAGTAAAATTTTAACCCCTAATACCTCAGAATGTGACCTTACTTGGGAAATAGAGTCATTGCAGTTGTAGTTATGCTAAAATAAGCTTGTTAGGGTGGGCCTGTGATAGTTATTTCATGTGTTATTTCAACTCGGCTAGGCCACAGTGCCCATATTTGATCAAACACTATTTGAGATGTTTCTATCAAGGCAGTTTTTGGATATGATTAACATTTAATCAAGAGACATTGAATAAAGGAAATTGTCCTCTATAATGTGGGTGGGCCTTATCCAATCAGTTGAAGACCTTAAGAAAAAGACTTACATCCCCCAATAAACAGGGAATTCTGCCAGTAGACTGCCTTTGGACTCAAGCTGATATGTCAACTCTTCTCTAGGTTTCCAGCCTGCCAGCTTACCTTGCAGATTTTGAATGTGCCAGCCTTAATATATACCATCTTTGTAACTGTTTTGTCTTCATTGAATTTGCTTTTTGGTTCTTTTTTTTTTTTCCTTTTCTATTTTCTCTGGTTTTAATTGAGCATTATATATATTTTAATTTTATCTCTTCTCTTTAATATCATTTATACTTCTTTAAAAAAAAAAAACTTAGTGGTTGCCCTAGCACTTACAATATACATTTTAAACTTATTTAAGTCAACTTCTAGTAACACTCTACAACTTTTTGTAGTGTTTATGCCTTATAACATAAAATGCCCAATCTTCCCTCCTGTCTCTTATAACATTTATGTTATTCACTTTATCCCTATACTATAAATATTAATACATTGTAACTATCATTGCCTTAAACAGTTATCTTTTAGATCAATTAAGAAAAAAATTAAAACGACTTTATTTCACCTTTGTTTCTTCCTTTTCTTACCCTCTTCCTTTCCTTATTTAGATCCAAATTTCTAACCTATATTATTTTCCTTCTGCAAGAAGAATTTTTTTAATATTTATTGCAGGGCATGTCTGCAAGTGTAATTCTTCACTTTTGAGGGATTATTTTGTTTGATATAGAATTTTAGGTTGCTGCGTTTTTTTTTTTTTTCTTAAATATTTCACTTCTCTCTCTTCTTGCTTACATGGTCTCTGATGAGAAGTCCATTGTAATTCTTAACTTTGTTTCTCTGCAGATAAGGTATTTTTTTCCTGTCTTTTAAAATTTTCTTTTTGAATTTTGCTTCCTGCAGTTTTCATATGGCTTACCTATGTATTTTTGTTTTGTTTTCTTTGCTTTTCTTTTGCTTTCCATTTTCTGAGCTTTATGAATCTGTGGTTTGATAACTGTCATTAATTTTAGAAGGTTGTTGGTCATTATTAATTTACATTTTTTTTCCTGTCACATTCTCTTTCTTCTCCTGCTTGTACTACATGGGTATTATATCTTTTGTTATTGTTATTTTGTTATTTTCCCAAACTTCTCAAAAATTCTGTTTTTCTCTTCATTATTTTGATTCTTTACACTCCAGTCTGGGTATATATATATATATATATATTTTCAGGATATTATGGGGGTACAAACATTTTGGTTACATGTAATACATTTGAGTATCTATTGACCTATCTTGAAGATTGATTCATTTCTCATCTATGTTGTGTCTACTTCTCAGCCAAATGAATGTGCTCTTCATTTCTTTTACTGTTTTTTTTTTTTTAATTCTAGCATTGTCTTTTCACTCTTTTCTGGAATTTTCATCTCTCTGTTTACATTATTCATCTGTTCCTTCATGTTATCTACTTTTTCCATTAGATGCATTTACATATTAATCATAATTATTTTAAATTCCCTGTTTGATTCCAAAATCTGTGTCATGTCTGAGCCTGGCTCTGATGCTTACTTTGTCTCTTCAGACTGTGATTTTCTTTTAGTGTGCCTTGCAATTTTTTATTGAAAGCAAGACATGTTGTTTTGAGTAATAAGAACTGTGATAAATAGATCTTTAGGATGAGGATTTATGTTAATCTAGCTAGGGATTGGAAAGTGTTTAATGTTTGTTGTAGCTATAGATACCAGAGGCTTCATGCTCCTCTAGTGTTCTTGTTTTTGTCTTCATACTTATTTTGGGGGCTTCCCTGAGTACTTCCATCCAATAAAATTCAGCTCTCTTAGCAATAAACCGCTGTTTACTACACTGGAGCTTCCTTGTTAATGTAGTGGTAAGATGAGGGGAGGGGGATGTGTTCTGTACTCTTATGATTAAATAAGTCTTTCAGTGTATCTGTCTCCCTGAGAGCTGTGCCTTTCACCAGTGTTTTATCTACCCCTCACCATCCAGGGGCTGGTGAAGGAGTCTCCTCCTCTACTCTTTTCCCTTGATGCAACATTCCCACTCAATATTCTTGAAGCATTCTCCCATGTTGATTGCCTTTCTTTTCCCCCTTAGGTTTATAAAGAGGTTGAAGGAGAATAAAGTGGGGAAGAATTCTCTTTTCCCAGCTCAGGATAAGGTTTCAGAATTGTATTCTGGCAAATTCATTTCTCCTAGAAAGTAGGATTTTGTTATGGAGAAGGGTCTGGGCCTATGTCAAAATGGTTACTCTTCCCTTTCTTCTGCCAATCGTAAGAGGATCTTTCTTGGATCCTAATCTTTTTTTAAATTTTTAAATTTTTTATTTCAGCATATTATGGGGGTATAAATGTTTAGATTACATATATTGCCTTTGTCCCACCCAAGTCAGAGCTTCAAGTGTGTCCATCCCCCAGACAGTGACACCGCACCCATTAGATGTGTATATACCCATCCCCTCCGCCCCCCACACCTGCCTGATGACTGATGAATGTTACTTTCATATGTGCACATAAGTGTTGATCAGTTAGTACCAATTTCATGGTTGAGTACATGTGGTGCTTGTGTTTCCATTCTTGTGACACTTCACTTATTCACTTAGTAGAATGGGTTCCAGCTCTATCCAGGATAATACAAGAGGTGCTAGATCACGATTGTTTTTTGTGGCTGAGTGGATTGACAACTTTTTAAGAGTTCCTGGAAGAAAAGCTCATGAAAATGTGCCCCTCCCCCAAGACTGCAGCCCCCAGGAGTTTCTTATTGTCATGTTAGCACACAGTCAGCCTCCAGCAATTCACCAAAATTACCATTTAAGTGTTCCTATCAGTTTATGGCTACAGTACATTCTTCAGATAGGCAGATCTTGGTTGCTGTACTACCAGATGGACCTGTTTTCTCCAAATATTGGGATGGTGGTTTGCCCTGTGATCTCAGTTCTCAAAAGAGTCCAAGAAAGGTCATTTACTTTTAGTTTGTTCAGATTTTTGTTGTTGCTGTAAGGATGGGAGTGACAGCTTGCCAGATCTTTACATGTCAGAGCTGAAACCAGAAATCCTACTCACAGTATTTTAATCGCCAACATTTAAAATCAGGAGATTTCACATTAAAATATTGATTTCAGCCTTGTATTTTAAAAATTAGAAGATAAAAAATAGTCTTAAATTATCATGGCAACAATTGGCTGGAACTGAGTAGTGACTTTATATATAACATGTGTTTTCTCATTCACGAGTGTTCTCCTCACTCTGTTTTCTCTCTTATGGACTTTCTTCGCTCACTTTATATTTCTGGCCTCTGTAGGTATCTGAGTTTGGCCCGTTACTACCTTAAATAGTAACAGATTTTTATGATCTCAAATTTCACTTTTTCTCCAGTGATACAGATTAAGAAAAAAAAAATTCATCATTGTTTACATACTTGAGCCTCTAGTTCTCCCTCCTCAGATTCTTAGTGTCCCATCACTTAAGTACTCTCCTTGAGCAGCTGAGCCTTCATTCATGTCCTCCAAAATGCTTTTTACTTACTCTTGGTGGGTGTGCTATTTTCCCAGGCCCGCTCATGAAAATTTTGATTGCCACAGGCTTTCAGGGAATATCTGAAATTATCTTGGACTAATGGAAAGAAGAAAAAGATTGACTTGATTCTCAGAATCTTGGGAAAATATGCTGACTCAATGATGTTCACTGGAAATCAGGCAAAGCAATATCCCTCAAAGGGGTTCATGTGATACAAGGCTTACATAAGTTTCAAAAAAGCCTACAAAAGAACATTTAAAAAAGTTCTTCTAGTTCATTGCCTTCCTCCATCACATAGCAGTGCTTTAAATAAGAGTTAGAAAAAAGTAAAGCTGAGAATGCAAACTTTGCCCCACGTGATACATGTCTTCATTTATAGATCCCATCCAGCAATCTTATCTTCTTATGGGCTCAGTGTATTGTGACTTGCAGCATATGGTTATGAATAATAAAGAGGTATTCTATAGTTTCAGGCTCTTAGAGGAGGGTCCAAGGGATATACTCTTTTCAATATTACAGACAAATATTAAAATTAGGTAAATCTTACAATCCAACCAGGAGAAAGGTAAAAGCAAATTTTTCTAATACAAAAAGAAGTACAGATGTGGTAGGCAGAATTTTATGGTCCTGTACCTTAGTTTCCTAGTGTTGCTTCTGCAATTATGTCACATTACATAACAAAAAGGAGATTATCTGGGCAGGCTGAGTCTAATCATGTGATCTTTTTAAAAGCAGAATTTTCTCTGATAACAGAAGAGGAAGTCAGAGGGTTTCCAAGAACTTGCTGCTGCTGGCAGTGAAGATGGAGGGACATGAAAAGACCAGAGAAAGTTGAAAGTGAGCCTATCTAGCACTCTTTAAGGAAATGGGGACCTTAGTCCTATACCCACAAAGAACTGAATTATAGCAACATTTAAATGAGCTTGGAAGTGGGTTTTTCCCCATATAGTCCAGATGATAGCCTAGTCTGGCCAACACAGTTGATTTCAGCCTTGTGAGGCCCAGAATAGAGAACCATGCCAAGCCTGCTTGGACTTCTGATCTATAGAACTGGGAGCTAATAAATGGATGTTGTTTTAATTCTGTAAGTATGTGGTAATTTGTTAAGCAGTAGAAAACTAATATAGATGATACTTGAGTTACCACAGGATTATGTCCTGGTAAACTCACTATTAAGTTGAAAATATCATAATGTGAAAATACATTTAATACACCTAACCTACCGACCATTATAGCTTAGGCTAGCCTACCTTAAAAGTGCTCAGAACACTTACATTAGCCTATAGTTGGGCAAAATCGTCTGGCAACACAGTACACTGTAGAGTGTCAGTTTTTCACCCTTGTGATTGCACGGCTGACTGGGAGCTGTGGCGCTGCCACTGCCCAGCATCACATGAGAGTATCCTACTGTGTATCATTAGCCCGGGAAAAGAACAAAATTCAAAACTCGAAGCATAGTTTCTAGTGAATGTGTATCACTTTCCCACCTTCATAAAGTCAAGCCATTTTAAGCTGGGGATCATCTGTACATCTGTACAGTGGGTTATCATTGGATGGCCCTGTTTAATAAATGAGGAAATGAATCATGAGCAAAGAGTGTAATGGTGCCAAGTTCTGAAGAATAAAGATGAGAGCAGTATCAGCCATAGCTAGTTTGACCTTGGCCCCGCCTCCTCTTAAGCAGGGAGCAAAATGTGGCTGACTAAATTTCAGCTGAGTCCTGGCATTTGAGTCTTTTACAATAACCTACCTTATTTTCCTTTCTGCTAGTCTGGCATAATCAGTCTAACACATTGGCTTATTTCCCAAGAAGGAGATATATTTACACGCCATATGTAGCTTGCTGTAGGTTTTGTTTTATCTCAGAATAATGACTCTGAGGAGGGAATCCACAGCCATCCCAGTAAAGAGAGTTTTGGGAAGAGGCAGAGACAAATGAGCAGCCCCTAAACATGACACTGTGAAGATAGCCTTCTATTCCACTTACTCTAGTCCTGCCCAGTTTGCAAAGTCAAAGAAAGCCATTTCCCCTGGCTAGCATCACTAAACCAGTTTGAACTCCTAAAATCAAATGAGAAGAAAGACACAGTGAACCAGAATAAGCCATTTGAACAAGCTAAGCTGATTTTGACAGGTTCCCTGGTAACAAACCCAAGTATGGTTATAAATGGGCCACTATAGCCTCCAGCTGTATTTTTTGTTACATAAGCTTCCTGGAAAAGAGGATTAAACCATATTTAAGATAAACATTTGCTTTTCTATAGTAAATTTAGCACTGTTGTTTAAAGTACTTTGGAATTGAATTGTGCAGGTGCTAAAATTCTAATTGCCTGTTTTCCCTGACATTCATCTTAGAATTGCTCAAAGACATTTTCTCTGACTCCTTCACATAAAACATAATGATCACAGTGAAAGGGGGAATGGACAGCAAAGAAACAGAAGTAAAATGAAGGCCCTTTGGAAGTCATGGACTCAAGAAATCCATTGATTAAAATGATACATCATTTATCAAATGAATGCACTTTTGGTTGCTGATTATTTGGGGGAGAAAAAAACAGATGCCTGGTTTTTAGTAGTAAGAGGAATGGAAGGGAAGCACATTTACTTTTGTGGGATGTAAAAAATTCAGTCTTTCAGTTGAAGATGAGAAATGTTTGTAAGGGAACAAATAAAAGTTCCTTAGAGTCAACCAGGACACTAAAAATTCTTGATTCTGACTTCATATTTCCTTGGACTCTAAGAATGTTGCACAGTCTGTAGAAGCAATGTGTGTGAGAGAGAGAGAAAGAGAGACTTAGGCTTAATTAACCTATGACTTAAGGCCAAGGAAAAGTACAAGCAAATACTGAAAAGGATTTGAGTGTCTTCATAAGCTTTAAGTCTCTGCTGTTGGAACAATAGTAATGCTGGTTAATTTAGTCAAGACTTTAAATTGATTTGACAAGGTAGCCATGCCATTGTTTGGATCATGAAAATACACAGTGATATGTCCCTTCTTTGATTACACTCTCAAGCTTCCTGGGCTGTTTTACATAACAACCCATGAGTCACAAAAATACCAGATTGACTTTGGCAAAGCAGGAACCTGAGATAATCAAAGTACTGCAATTTACTATGATAGTGTTATTAATTTAAGACCTTCTTATATGAAGCTGCACTGGGGAAAGGGGTATAGAGCAGAAGACTCTCTCTCCAGAACCTAATGTAAAGGATCATGCTCCCACTAGAATCCACCTTGAAGGAAAAAAAATTGAGTTGCAGAGTCTATAGCATGAACAGGGCAGGGAATAATGCTATCATTCAATTCAATAAGCAGAAGTCACATTCTCCTAGATGTTGTGTTAGTTATATGAGCCAAATGCTGCCCTCAAGGAATCCACAATCTTATTGAAGAGATGACATGAATTTAAAAGATAGAAATAAAGAACACAAATCCCTATATAGTCAAGTACCAAAATGTGTCACCAGTAAATTGAGATGGTCTTGAAAGTATAAAAGACAATATGATCAAGAGTGGAGCACTTTAAGGCTGAGCTGAAGTATGAGATGAATTATGAAGGATGGACATATTTGGAAATTTGTGTGCTGTATGACAGAATACATGTTGGCCATTTGATTTTGTTCTATTTAGAAAGTGGTCACATTTCTGGGCAGGTTCCTATATCATGGAAGATGTTTATATCATGGAAGATGTTTATGAGCCAGAAGTAACAGAAAACCAGGTTGACAGTGGCTTAAACTGTAGGAACATTTACTGTTCTCTAAAGGAGAAATCTGGAGGTAGTTGGTGCTAGGATTAATTCAACAAAATGATGATATCAGGACACTGAGTGGGCCTCTCTGGAATTATTTTTACTCTTCCCTTGTGGTCATTAGGTGGCTGAAATAGCTCCAAACATCATATCGTTATATGAGAATGTTCAAAGCAGAAAGGAACACAGAAAAACAAAAGCATGAATTTTGTTAAAGCTAAAATATGTCCAGTACCAGGAGATGACTCACGATAGATCTAAGCTTGCTGGGAGATTCTAGGGAAGAAAAATCTTTTCCAGAAGTTCCCAGCAGACTTCTTTACAGATTCCATTGGCCAGAATTGCATCATATGTGTCCCATTATTTCAATCACTGGGAAAGAGGAACTGTATTGCCATAGCTAGCTTAGACCTATAATAATTTATTTCCTGGGTTTAAGCATATTTTAGCAAACAAAATCTATTAGAAAGGAAGAGAAGAAGTAAATGGTTATGGGGTAAATCAAAAGACAATACTACCCACAGTGCCCAAAACTGAACATGGTGTTGAACATGCCAATGCTTTGCAACAGTATCTGATCTATAATGTTCTTTGGTTCCCTCTCTCTGTCTCTCTACATTTATTCATCTTTGTCTCTGTCTCTTGTTCTCCTCCACCTCCTCCTCCTCCTTATCTTTTAATCTTACACACATATCCACATACAAAATCACAAACATGCTACCCTTAAACACATTGAAAACTTAAATTTTATTGAGACACCAAAGGAAATGGGGAAGCAGAAGTCTTTTTTTTTTGCTTGGCTCCCTTCCCGTGTGCTTTTGTATGTCAGATACTACTCACATTTTATGATATTACCCAATAAAAATGTTCTGTCATTCAAAAATTTCAACCTGATATCCCTTGAAATGAAAGGTATTAAGTGATCATAACAACTTCTAGTGAATCATGAATCAAATGCAGACAGATGGAATTATTCTTCCTATCCATGGAGCCCCAGTCTCCATTTTAGTACCATCAAATATTAGGTCAGTGGTTAAGAAGACATTATGACTTAATAATATTTTTTACCACTGAGAAAGCAGTGTGACTTAGGTTTACTGTGGGTATCAAGTTACAAAAGAAGTCGTACTAAATCATATTTTAAAGCATCTGGCTATAAATCTGGCTATAAATTATTTTGTCTTTCTGAAGATCTTTGTCCTCAGAAACTTACAGTGTAAGTGCTCAGACAAGATAAGTGCAGAAGACAGCCAGAATCGACACAAAGAGGTCTAGAAGACATGCTTTTCTTGAATTGGGAGGCTGAGGAATGGTTAAAGAGCAGGGTTCACATTATATTCTAATGTTTTATTCATGAAGAGTTTTCAGCCCAAACCTCTGAGATATGTAGACATACTCTACTTTCTATACCATAACCTCATTTTCTCAAGATGTAAATGTCAGTTTCTATAACATTTCTGGCCTTTTAAACTGCTGAATTTGTTTTGATGACATTGTAATGAGATACTTTCCTCTTTAAATTAGGAAAACTTTACCATTCACACTGATTTTTATATTAACTTGCAAGGCAAAATTGTCTGTGTGTGCCAAAACACTAAATTTAGCTTAACACATATATTTAAATCTATTGAGCCAGATTTTTCTTTGTTTGGTTTAATTGTAGATTCTTAAGCAGCTGTCTCTTTTGGAGTAATAATTTTATATTTAATTCATAGACTATTACAGTTAGAAAGAAACTTAGAGATCACCTAGTTCAATAGCTCATTTTTCAGATGAAAAAAAAAAATACTGAAGCTAAAAGAGGTTAAATGAGTTGCCCACTGTCACATAGATTGTTAGTGGGAGAGTCAGAAACTATAAACCAACATGTCTTGTTTCAAAGTCCATAATGTTTGTGCCATACAGTGATGCCTCATCTGCAGTAAATTTTGCATATGGTATTGAATACATTGGCATCATATAAGCCCATAAGGTCCTGACTTCTCCAGGCTTGATCAGAATCGGAGAGTAAATCTCTCTACTTGGGCCCTCAGCAAATGTACAGAAACAGACCACATAGAATAATAGTTGTGAATATGAGCATTGATTGGAGTAGAGCCAGATATGAGTTCAAATTCTTGCTCTGTAACCTAATTGCTACAAATAAGAGCAAATTGCTTAACCTTTGTGTGCCTCAACTTTCTTTTCTGTGAAATGGGAATAAAATCTCCTTTGTAGGATTATTGGAAGAAGTAAATCTATATAGAACATTTGGAGTTTGGAAAGCTCTTAATAGATGTTAACTCATTATTTTTTATCTTAGTTTCTGAGCCAAACAAAACCAGAGCAGCAGATACAGTAGGTTTCCATCACCAGATCAATAAGTGTGGGCCAGATTTAGTTTTGCTGCCATAAAAAGAAATAATAGAGAATGGTGACAAATGGTTTTTTTTTTGTTTCTTTTTTAATTGTCTTAAATGTCATATTGCCTTTTTATCTTGTTTTATATTTCCCCTTTTTAAAAATTGAAAAGGAGTGGTTTCTCATGGAGGTAGTGAATAGAATGGTGGCTACGAGAGGTTGGTAAGGGTGGTGGGAAGGGGTAATGAAGAGGTGTTGGTTAATGGGTAATACTGTTAAATAGAAGGAAAAATTTCTAGTGTTCAATAGGGCAACTATAGTTAACAATAATTTATTATATTTCAAAATAGGTAGAAGTTTTCAAATATTCCCAACATAAAGCAATGATAAATGTTTCAGATGAATCATGTCCCCATTACCCTAATTTGATCATTATATGTTATATGCTTGCATCAAATTATAACATGTACTCCATGAATATGTACAGTTATTATGTATCTATAAAAAATTAAACAAAAAAGAAACTTATTAGGAGAAGAAATTGGACTATAAAGTAGGTATTGGACAGAGATAATCTGGATGTAAATAACTGGGGATCCCAGGGGATTGTAAGTGAATCTTTATACATGTTTACAGCATCTGTGCACAATGCTGTGGGAAATACAAAAGAAGTGTCCAATATAAAATTGCCCTCCCAGACTTTTAACCCATGCTGGGAAGACCACAATTACATGAACATTACCACTGGTGGCATATATAAATCTTTATTTTTTTTTCCTAATAGAAAACACGTGGCTTAGTGATGATTTATACTATTATATCAACTCAGAGGAGATTAAGATCAGCGTGTGCTGGAACCAGCAGGAGGCTTAATTAGCAAGGTAGAAGTTGAGCTAGGTGTTGAAAGATGTGTAGAACTTGAAGAGGCAGGGAGGAGGAGGGAGTGCATTTCAGGGGGAGGAAACAGCATAAATAATATGGAGAAAATAATTTATAGTGCACATTGGTGGCAGTAAGGAAAAGAGTAGGAAAGAAGTGGGATGAGGGTAAATTATTAATGGAGCTGCAAGGTTTGTTGACTTTACCTAGGGAAAGTTGAACATGGTCTAGTATAACCCACACTATGAAAGCAGATAGAAAGACAAGGATATTCTGTGTAAGGAAGGGAGAAAATGTACCTTCCCAAATTCTCACTGAGAAGTATGTTGTGGTCCAGCCTAAAGGGCAAAGTGGTCCTTGAAGCTAAGAGCCTCATTGGCTACCGACAGTACTGCTCTTAATGATGCTTTCAAATGGTAATGGTGGGGGAATGGAGATCTATTAGTGTCCTGGAAAGTGTAGGGTTGCAACTGGGAGGATTCATGGTTGACATTAACTGCTTCTACCTCTATTCCTGTGAGATTATCTAATGGAGCTATTGTCAACAGAGATGCTTCACAATGGCATTGACTCTTGAACACTGGTGGAGTTGATACAGTTCCTACACTTAGAAAGAAGCTGCTGTGGGTATACTACAGCCTTCTCTCCTCTCACACTCATACAGTCAGAGATAATTGCCCACTTAATGTGCAAGTTTGGAACTTTGAGGGTAAAAAAGTTGAATCAAGTCAGTCATGGTTTTTTGAATCAGTTAAGCACCAATGATCCAAATTTTTTTAAACACATCTTAGGGAGGAAACACTAATATTAGACTGCAGTCTTCACACTTCCAGCTATCCAGAAATAATCATTTACCTGCTTGAGTAACTTACTTGCTTGTACCAGTGTGATTTTGCTGAATGTATGTAAAAACCTCATGACTAAGCCAGATCCTCACCTCTGATTCTCCCTTCAGTGTTTGGACTGCTGGTGCCTCAGATTCAGTACCTCTTCCCTACTCTGACCTCTGTTGTCAGAATAGCCCTTTGTGATTTCTTGGCTCTCATGGTCCTGACACCAGCATATTTCTCAATGTTCTGCCACTGCCAATAACACCACCCCTCCTTAACACTTAGAGAACACTCACTATATGTCAGTCACAGTGCTGAGTTATTTACGAGCATTATGAAATTTAATCCTCACAAAAACTCTAGGGGATGGATACTGATATTATCCCCCCCACTTTTGTTTTTCACATATGAGAAAACTGATACATAGAGACAGTAAGAGCCCTGCCTCTATGGTTAAGCAGTTAGTGAGTGTCATAGCATGCATCCCACTCCAAGCAGTCTGATTCCAGAATTCATAGGCATCACAACTACAGTTTAAGAATTTGTAGCTTAAGGGGAGTTCTGGATATTTCAGAGATTCTAGAGAAGAGTAGTAAAAGAACTTCCATAGATGAGTTAACCAAAGGCCTACCAGGAAGAGGCTAGAGTAATTTTTTAGGCTAACCTCTATGAATTTCTGCACTGGCTCACGTTATACTAGTTAAAGAAAAATGTCAGCAAGAGACTTGCGGACTATAGTCAGGAGAGGATGGAGAAGGAAGAATCTGAAAGAGGATGGAGGGAGCTGTTCTTCACCCTGCCCAGAGGGAAGTGGTTATTTCAACAACAATAGGCAAAGGAGGTTGTTCAAAACAAGTACATTCCACATTCTTTTCCCTTAGGGCTAGTGTAGTATTGACTAGTTGCTTCAAATTCATCATTTCCTACGTAAGTCAATAACACTGATTGATCTCTAGCTGAGTACAACATGTTATGTTAAATAATGTGGGGCTACATAAAGACATCAGGAATGCGGACTTGTTCTCCTGCAGCTGCTAATAAAGAACATAAATTGGGGACAACATTAGAGAAGACTTACAAGGACATAGCACATGACAAAAGGGCAAAAGGTATAGGGTAAAAATTCTCAAGGCTGTGTATCAGAATCACCTTGGCTATGCCCACTAACTCACCTTGCAGTGAGCTGTTTTGAGTTTTAGTCAAGGTTTTCAAGAGAAGATTGGACGCATACCCTTTGAATGTTCACTGAGTGATATTTCTAAAGCAGAGGTTCTCAAATCTGTGTACCAGATATATGAGTTCAAATACTGACACATGCAAAAGGTCTGGTCCATACTCAGGTATACTGAATTAAAAATCATCAAGGTATTCAGGGCCTGGAAATCTCTATTTGTAATAAGAATCATCTAGAAAAGAAAAATATTAATACTGCTGATTTCATTTATATTGGGGTGATGGCATGGGCAATCAAATCAGACAGGAAATGCAAAATTATTTTGACAAGCTATAGTTACATTTATTGAGGGCCTGCTCTGTGTCTGGCATCATACTAGTTGCTTCAATTATTTAATTACTTAATATCCACATTGCCCATATAAGTTTGAGCCTCAGCTTCCTCATTTAAGCCATGTATACCAATGAATGTACAATAAAATGTCAATAGTGGCTACTTTCAGGTGATGAGATACGGGTGATCTTTATTTTTTTCCTTATACTTTCTTCATTCCACTTTACCCCATTTTTTTGCAATGGCTATTCTTTTATAATCGAAAATTCCCTAATTCATAAAAATTACTACAAATTTCTCAATTACACATGGGTAGTCCATAGTCACACCCATCTTTCTGACTCCAAAATCCATGTTCTTTCTATACTAGAGATGACAGTAATAGAAAGCTAATGCTAGAGAAAGTATAAACAAATCAGTAAAACTGTTCTGAGATTAAGAGATACTTGAAGGTGGTTGGACTAGATATTAGACACCTCTATCAAAATGTTGACATGGCAACATTCCTTCATTCTTTTGGAAAACATCCATTCACTTGGAAATGCCCTCCATTCCCCCAAGAGAATGGAACCTAAATAGATCTGTTTGTTTTGGGAGAAAGATATGAGGCAAATTTAGGAGCATGGGACATGCTAAGTTCCACTGTTGTATGATGTCAAGGAATTGATTATTAGGAGGATGTTATGAAAGTTTTGGGCATACCACAGAGAAGGATGGATATATGAAAAGTCTAAATATAGTAGACTCTGAAGTTATGTGCTGCTTATTTCACAATTTTCCTCTAGAAGCTGGATTTGGTAGGATCCCAAGCTGTAAATTGTTAATAAAATATGGTCACCAGCAGGCTACGCACTGTAAACCTAAAGATGCACACCTTCTAAATCCTGTCAGAAGTCTATAATGTACCCACAATGTGTTGTGACATTTGGAGATTTAGCACTTGTCTTACATATGCACTTCCTTCAGAGCATGGTAATTCAATAGCGGCAATATTAGCTTGAGCAGAAGTGACAGCTAGTAAAGTGCCTTGATTACCATCAACATAATGGGTCACATATCCTGAATGACACTTATGTAAGTCATAGCAAGTCTACAAAACATTATTTGAGCATAGTGTTCTGAAATTAAGAAATAGTTGAAGATGACGTATTAGAGCTTAGAAAGAATTTAGGTTTTCTCTCTTGACCTCTACTCTTGCTTAAGATGACAGGTTTTAATTTCATTTTCTGCTTCCTTTTGGCTGCCCTTCTAAATTACCATGGAAATGAGTGAATGGTCAAAACCAAATGCAAGCTAAAGTAGTTAATGATTCAGAAAACGCATTTGAAAGGAGACTAGCTCAAGCCCTAGTTTACTTTAAATTGTAGTTTAAGAAAATAACTACAATTAGGAGGAGGAAAATGTACTTAATGGAAAGAACGTACCCCAAAAGAGGCCAAAAGAGAGACAAAAATGCACTTAAATTAATATTTAAATTAATGTTTGTTTTATTTTCATTATACAGTTGAAAGCTGCAGCTTCTTTGCAATACCTCAAAATACAATGCCCAGAATTCAGAGTTCCTTTATCTTGAGAACCCGTGGAAACACAGTGCATGTATGTTTTGGCCAGTGACCACTGGCTACTGTTGTGGCCCACTGGCCACTTAGTATTAATTCACCCTTTTAGATAGCAATTTGGAATTTGGTTTCCATTTAGAAAATTACCTGGCTCTCATTTTATGCAGTCTGTGTTAAGCAGTTAGTGGAAGTATTGTACCCACCGTAAGGATCTGAAGAATACCAAGGAAAGCGATGTTTAAGAGAACAAAAGGACTGATTGAAGTTTGTAAGATGAGGTCCAGATTTATATTACTTTGACTATCAGAAGAGATGTAACCTTATTTTGTTTGCCAAATCTGGTGATATAGGGAATATTGGTAATCAGAATGAAAGGATACATCTCAAATGTTAGTAGTGCACGTGTCTGGGTGATGAGGTTATGGATGTTTAGTATTCTTTATAAAAGTGATACATGCTTATATGATATTTAAAATCACATAAAACAAAACACTCCAATATGTTTGTCCAGATACAAAATAATGATTCTGTACATGTATATTTTACTTTTTATATTTGTCATGGCCCTCTAAGCTGAAAGTACTCAATCTGTCTCCTCTATAATGCCTACCCTTAAGACTCCTACTAATTTAGTCTTTTCTAATATGTTTTATCAATTTCAGTCCTTTTCAAACAATCTACCTAATTTAGGACTATACTACATTACATCTTAATGTGCTTCATATTGATACATATCTTAATGTGTTCCATGTCTCTCCAAGTAGATTTTACGTCTCTTAAAAGAAGAATTTTACTGGGTCTTCAAATCTGAAGAATGACAAGGTTCATAAATGTGGAAAGGAGGGCTTTATTTCTCATAAAGGGTTACAGTCATTGTGCAGGTTGGGGAACAGCCTTGAGCAGAAATCAAGAACAAGCACTTTGAGGGAGGGTTAAATGTAACAGTAATTTATGCTGAGTAGGGTGGCCAAATATACATATTTTACAAGCTATAGGAGGAGCTGTGAATATTTATGAAAGGAGAAACATACACATACCCAACTGAGCTTCATGCTGCTTCATAGGTCCCATACTCAAACATTGGCAGCATTAGCATGATCTAAGGGTGAAATTTTCAGCCCTCTGATGTCAAAAGGTGAAGCAGAGGACATGAAGCCCCTTTGTGCACAATTTCAATAGACTGGTCAGAACTACTCAATGGTCAGTGGTCTCTTATCAGGAAGGAATGCTGGTCAGTTGTTCTGTGGAAACCTCAAAAAGGGAGGGAGAGTCAGGAGGTTGGTTGATACCAGCAGTGGAGCAAGTCTTTCCAAAGGGCCAGTTTCTGTTTAAACTTTAGGAATGAAAGCCTAATGGCAGTTAGTGAGGAAGGGAGTATAATAAGCCATGTATGGCCTCCCATCCTGTCATGGCCTGGAACTCAGTTTTTAGGGTTTTTCTGGGGTCCCCTTGGCCAAGAGGGAATCTATTCAGTCAGTTGGGGGTTAAGGTTTTATTTTTATTTCTCATCCAACTTTACCACTAGTTATAGGGAATTATTCCATTATCACAGTGGCATTATAGACAAAATTCCTGCTTTCATGGACCTTACGTCTAGTGGAAAGGAAAGGAAATAAGTAAGCAATTTGATAACCAAGATAATTTCAGCAAGTAATGAGTGCTATGAGGAAAATAAAAGGGATTATGATAGAGATGGGCTTGTGGAGTGGGGAAGAAGAAACAGAATGCAAATTCCCTGTAGTGGTATGTCCAACAAATATGTATGGAGTATAATGTGCAAGGAAAGGGTAGAAAGCAAAGTGTGAGGTAGATAAGGGGCACATCATGAGAAACTTTCTTTGGTACCTTGTTAAGAATTTGAATTTTATTCAAATTGTGATGGGAAGGCATTAGACAGTTTTAAGCAAGGGTGTGACTGGATATGTTTCAAGAATATTACTCTCTTGCTGTGTAAGTTAAGAATATAAAGAAATAGGAGTGCATAGGGAAACCTGTCACAGAATATTGAACTCCAGTATTCTGGGAGAGAAATGGTGAGGGCTTGGATTAGGATTATTGAAATTGAGACATAGAGGAATTGTCATATATTGGATATATTTTGGGGGCAGAGTTTTCAGGTCTTTCTGATGGATTTTATTTGGTCATGAGAGAAAGAAAGAAATCAAGAGTGACATCTAGGTATTTGGCTTGAACAGCTGAGTAGATGGTGATGAAATTTATTGATACAGAGATACTGGAGAGGACTGTTTGAGGTGGAGTCATGAGTTCTATTTTTGATATATCATGCTTAAGATACCAATACCTAGGTGGAGACATTGAAAAGTTGTTTGATATTCATGTCTGGACCTCAGGGAAGAGGTCATAGAGTGGATCAGAAATTTTGGGGTATTTGGTATTTGGAGTCAAGGGAGTTGGAGAAATCTCCATGTTTAACAAGAAGGTAGAAATTCATATCAAATGAGCACAGTTAAAATAAAAAGAAATTCATTTTCTCATTAACTGGAAAATCATGAGTAGTCTGGGTTCAGGCTATATGGCTAGATCCAGTGTTTCAAATGTCATCAGATGAAATCTCTCTCTCTTCCCATATCTTTGACTTCAGCTTTTTTCATTATTGTTTTCTTTATCAGTCAAGATTTCTCCACATGGCAGTATAGATGGTCACTAGCAATTCCAGGATCACATAGTCTGGTGGTATACCATACCAGAAAAAGGGGCCTGATATTCTCTTGCCCAGCATCCACTCCAAAGGACTCTGGCTCAGCATAGGTCACATAAATACCCTGGGGCTAATCACTGTATTTAGGGAGCTAGAGTTCTCTGATTAGTCATCCTAGATAATATGTGCAATCTTATGTTAGTGTAGGCTGAGTTTTTACTGATAGAACTGCTAGAATGACACAAAATTAAAGAGGACATTTCCTAAAAGCAAAAGATGATGGACAAAGAGCAAGTCAACAGATATCTACCATATCCTCATATTACTCTGTATAATAGTGAGGATATTACATTGTCATTTGGAAATTTAGGAAATTGAAACCTATGGAAGTTAAATAACTTTCATAAAATTATACATCTAGTACATGGAGAAAAGAGGAATAGAATTCAGGTGTCCTGATCCCCTGCCTTTAAATCATTCCATTAGGCTACATCTTCTTCTATCTTTATAATTTATCTTTATTGTTACTGTTGTATAATAGTCATTTCAAGAGAAAGCAAGATTAATTTCATCAGTGCTGTCCAACAGAACTTTCCAAGATTATGGGAATACTCTATAGTTGCACTAATACTGTAGCCACTAGATATATATAGGTAGTGAGTACTTGAAATGTAGCTAGTCCAACCAAGGGACTGAATTCTTAACTTTATTTAATTGTAATTAAGTTAAATTTAAATAAACACATGTAACTAGTGGCTTCCATATTGGACCATGTAGAGCTAGAGTCATTCAAACTGGTTTCCCTCTAACACAGCGTACTGTCCTTCGACTTTCAGTGGGTTGATAAAAGCTTGTTTAACTGAAATCAAATTTAAGCTGTCTGATTCAGCATAGTTAGGTGTCCTCCCTAACTTTACCAAACAGCTGTCTTTGTGAAAAGTTTAGTATAAATATTTTATAAATGCAGTTCTTTTCTGCCATTAACTTTAATTATAAATATAATAAAAGAAAAAAATAATAAAAAGATACTCTTAGTATTTGTACGACTTTGGGCAAGTGACTTTGTCTAGGTTTCAATCTCATTATGAAATGGAAATGATAATATAAACAGCATCAACAAATTAGGGTTATTACAAAAATTAATATGATAAAAAATAAAAAGTATTTGGCATGGTACCAAGAATATTAATTAGACAGGTTTGCTTTTTGCTATCATCAATAGTGTTATTATTGCTGTCCTCCTCCTCCTCTTCTCTTTTTCTTCATCATCATTATCCTCAAAGAGATAGTAGTTCTTAGTACCTTAGATTTATATGCTTCTGACCTGTTTATCTTCCCAGTTAACTTGCTAATAATCTTTATACATTTTTTTTAAGTTTCTAAGGGAATTCTTAAAGTTCCAGCTCAAACCTAAGTTTTTAGATTTCTAATCTTTCTAAGGTTTTCACTGTATTTTTTAATCCTGTTTTTTTTTCTTTTTTGACCTTTAGATACTTCTGTATAGTACCATCCTTAGACATAGGCAAGGTGGGCCCTTCATAAAGCTTTTAAAGTCACCCTCCAGTGATTGGGACAGGTCAGGGCCAACAGAACCTTTTAGGCAGTGTACTCCATTGTAGTATGGATCTCAATCACCTAAAGTATCTCCCTCAAATTTGTCTGAATATTTCTTTGGTCCCTGGTTCTGGCCAGGGCCAAAATAGACATTTTGGCAAGTTGTCTTGAGTCTTGATGGGGGACCCAAGTGGCCCCAGTCCCCATTTCTCCCCTTTAAGGTGTTCTCATATCCTCTACCCTGCATATGGGATTGACCAGATGCCCCAGGGAGCTTCAGGATTCATACCAGTTGGGATCATCTTGGGGCCCAGTGGCTGGATTCCAGCTTAAACTCAGTATTTCTTTCACAAGATTGTGTGAGATGGGAGAGCCTTGGTAGTACTAACATGCTGATTTGGGGATAATTCTCACAGTAGACATAGGATGAGTTCAGGGTTCTGAGAACTGATGGCTCATCATCTACACTTGGTTGTTATCTACATGTGTGAGTATTTACCTTGTGCACTCCCTGATGCTGGCATCCAACATGGTCAGCCACCTCTAGAGGACTGCCTAATACCCTATGCCCTCCATAGGTTTTGTGTAATGTGTTAGGCAGTCCTCCAGAAGTGCCTGCATCTATCTTCTCTGTGAGCTAGTAAGACCATTACCCCACAATGCCAAGGGGTCATTTCAATTGATGTCCTCTCTTGCCTTTGACTGATACAAGGATGTTACACTCTCTCAGGTTGGTCTTAAGCTGTGCTCGATGAGGGATGGGCATTTCTTGAGCAAATGGGACCATTCTTTGTACTCGGCTCATGGACCCCTTACCTATCCTCCCTGCTGGTAGCTGTGTGTGAAATACAGGATGATATCAACATTGAAAAAGATCATACGCTAGGAATGCAGTGATTATGGTTTAAAGAGTTCAAAAGCATACATGGTTGGAAGTTGGAGGACATGTTTTTGTGTTTATATTCTATAAAATTCTGAATGATAAATTTAGACTGATCATAAAATACTGCTCAAATTTTTCTGCATACTCTTGGCAGATTTGCATTTGTGGTAATCGTCAACAAAGCATAATGATAACTTTTAAGAGAGTCACTGGAAGCCAGTACTCACAGGAGGTAGCATGGATGATATATTGCCATTAGTGATGGTGTAACCAGCATTAAATAAATGGCATTAGAGAACTGCAGAGGCAAGAGGATGTATCTTTTTTCAAAATAAACTGAATGTGAAGTGTCATGGTATTATGAATAATAAGAATATTGCTATGCTTTTTCATGGTGAGAGATATGAAATTAGCCAAGAATGGCACATTTGACAATAAAACAACCAAAAAGATGGTTTGTGGACCTCAGCAGAAAGAGACAGTGCCTGGACACTATGAAGAATCTTCACGTGCACTCTTTGCTAATCAACAAATACAAAAGTACCTCTTTTTTATCCATTATTCTAAACCTTTATCTACCCAATATTCTAAATCTTCATCAATATATCAATATAATTAACATGAGCCCATTGATTTTATAATATGTTTTAAAAATTTATGTTTTTAAAATTATTTTTAAATAATTTGTTTATACGATCAGAGGCCGCACATGAAATACTTACCAGGCTCCCCACCCCTGGATACTAGGAGCAGGCCCTGCTTCTGTTAATCTAGTTAAATGTCTTTTCCTGTAAACAGAATCCACATTTTCTCCAGATTCTCATATATACATGATAATTTACTTTTAATCTAGCATCATCATGGAAGTATTCTAAAAATTCTAATTTTCCAGAAAACATAAACTTGCCTCTTTAAGAACAGAAATGTTTGTAAAATCAGCAAGATACAAATTAAATTCTATACAAATTCATATCTAAGATGATAAAATCTAACAGGATATGAGAATATTTTTGCTTCATGACTGAAGAAATGGATCAATATGACTGTCAAATATCAGTCCATGTAGCATTTTATTATGCCCTTGGCATTTATTGAGATATGTCATCCATACTCCAAATAGATCTGAATTGCAGTACTTTTAATTGCTTGGGTATAGTCTTAAAGAGCTTGTCCTCTAACTTGCTACAAGAATGCCTGTCATTTTTCATTCTGGTCTGTCACCTGAACTGACAACTTTCTTTACTTGCTTTTACCTTGTGATTTGCTGCTTCTAATCTTCTATAGATTTGTGAATGAGATAAGTAAGTTTATTTTGCTTGTATATAAAATGGTATACATAGAGATATAGATAAATCAATATATGAATCTGAATAAGGAATGAAATATTTCTACTATGGGATAAAATGCTTTAATTCATAGGATTATTTTAAGAAAAATCTCAGGTTTATCTTTTTGTTTGTCTATTTCTCAGTTCAGGGTTGAAGTTACTGGAAGTTCTGTATTCTTGTGTGTGTTTGCATTTATATGTATGTATGTGTTGAGACTAGATTTTATGTTTGCATATATATCCATCTTATTATTTTATAAACATCAAATTTGACTTATCCTAAATCAAAGGGAAGTGATTATTAAGTTCATTAATTATGGGCATGTTTACACTTTCAATGTTGACTTTCTTCATGGTTTACTTGAACTGATGGTCCTCTTAGTTTATTAGTCTTTAGTGCCTGTCAATAACAGACAAAAGCACTTGAATTTTGCCAACGTATATGAATTGCATAGCCTAGCAGTATCTCAGCCCATGCCATTATTTACCTGAATGTATGGTTCTCTGGAAGGCTCATAGTCCTCATTTGAAAGCAATAGAATTTTAAATATATCTATTTAATGTATTTACTAATAGCAGTTAAGAGTTTACAGAAAAGCTCAGTAGGTCTTTTGTAGTGCAAGCTTGTACCATGACATCCCAGGTCTCTCTCCCTATTAAACCCTCAGAGTCATAAAGAATGACTATTCTTTTGGCTCTTTTAATCTGCTGGTACTATGCAACAGGACCACAACAATCCTCTGAACTCCTTGAAAATAACAATGGGACTTTTCTTTTTCTTTTGAAAAATTTGAAGTTAGAATGGCCTCACTCTACCCTCTGGACTCTCACTTGTGTCCCTTGTTCCATGAGTTATTCACTGTCACAGACATAACTAAACTACAATCTTTGAGAAATAGCTGCAGTCTTCTCTTTCTTTAATTCCCTTTCCTTTTGTAAAAATGACCTTAGTTACCTTTCTGGCCTATAGGAAAATACCTATCAATGGAGACCCTGAGCGTTTTTTAAGCTTTCAAGTCAGCAGTATGCCTTTGAAGAAAGGAACTCTGCTAGGATTCAGGAGACCTTGAGATTATTCTTTGTGTTTCCTTACTAACTCATTTCTTGACCTTGAATAAGTCACTGAAGGCCTCTGGAGGCCTCAAATTCCTCACTTATACAAATGGGTATATCTCCTGATCTCTATGCATGCTGCCTTATTAATCTCCCCAACAATGTTGAAATTTACCCGTGTGAAGAATCTCTTCTTTGGCTCATGGCCTAATTATTATGTGGTGGAGTTGGAATAATGTAGCAATACCCACCGCCCAACTTCTGAGCCATTCTTACAAAGCTTGAGAGGTTATCAGAGATGATATACAATGGCTGTTTTGAATATCCCTGATGAACATAAGTCAGTGTCTGTCTCTCTCTCTATCTCCCTCCCAAGGAAAAAATGACTCTTGAGTTCAGGGAAGGTTAAGGAGGGTGGAACATGTGTTCATTCTACATTTAAGAGATAGTGGTTCCCTTTTGACCTTTCCCTAAGAGCCTGTCACCAGCTAAGTCTCTAAAACAAAAATCCATTAAAATAGGTAACATTGTTTCTAACTTAACTTATTTCACCTACCACTGGAAAAGTTCAAGTAACACTTTTTAAAATTAAAAACAACTACTTTGGCCAGTAACATGTTCATATGATCTGAAAGCCTCAGCACAGTAACCTTGTGCTGAGGAACATGTATGGCTTAAATCAATTCCTGTGATGGGCAAAAGGACAAGACTGAGGGAAATTAAATCATTTTAGAGGGGAAATGAAGGCCTCCATGCTACTTTGTAGATGTGCTGGGAGACTATCATTGAAATTTCCCTTCCTTTTTGCCTGCTATTTAATTCTAATAAAATTACTCCCTTATTTCAAAGTTCCCCTGCCCCTGATTACCTATGTTGCCCCACTCCAAAAGGCTTCCTGCAGTTTATAGAGGTAGTGTCATCTGCTTTAAAGCATCTGAATGAATTGCCCTGATGCTGAATAAATTTGTTCAACATCTAGGTCCCACAGCTTTATACAACCTGAGTCATACTGCTTAGTTTGTCAGTAAACTTTATTAATATTTCATCATCATTTTCTTTCCAAAGGGATGAGGTTTGCACTTTTCCTACCATGCTGGGAGGGAATGATAGAGGCAGAAAGGCTTACTGATTTACATAAAGATTGCAAACTATTATTCTCTGAGTAATTTTAAAGTGCACACACTGCATACAACTTTCCAATGTAATCATATCCCTGCCTATTGAGCCTGACATGCATGAAATCCATAATTGGAATTGGCTTTCTAAAGAGGGAAATCACTTCTTACAGGGGGAGTAAAGAGCACTATCTTTTTAAACTGCTTTTCAAGGAGATACAATGGGAGTCAATTGAATAATCCTTTAAAAATTCTATCCGTATACCCATTCCAAAATAAGCATAGACTCAGGTCCTGCACACTTCCTCAAGCTCCCTCTCACATTCACTTCACTTTAGCTTTCCCATTTTTACTCAGCCTTTTTCCAGTGTCTCCCTCTACCTTTATCTTGATATCTATGCCTAGTCAATAGTTTTTAATTTGTTCAAATTTCAAATCTTTCTTGATTATTATAGTTCTTTCTCAGAACTCTTACTTTTTCCCCAACTATACTGTCTTGTGTTTAGTTGATGCCACTTTGCATACTAAGAGTTTTGACATGCCAACTCCATCAAGAAACAGAAAATACCATCTAAATGTGAAATGTTCATCCATCTTAGTTTTCTCAGGATGGCCTTGGTTTACCAATTATTATTTCATTATAATTTAATAGAGACTCCCTTTTTGTTTCAAAAGAGTTCTCATTTCAACAACAAATGGTCATTTTATCAAGATCTCTTCTATTGTAGTACCCCCACAATATTATTGCTAGGCAAGAATTACTCAATATGTTTTTATTAAAGGTAATCAACCTGCTTCTTGGCTTGCAATTATATTATCATTATTATTTCCTATGTTATCTTTATGAATGATGTGTCATAGCCTTTATATATATTATTAATTCAATTCTGGCATCTCCCATGAGGAGCCTCCTTGACATATGTTAAATGTGGAAATTGGTTCAAGCAGAAATCGATTACATGTGTGACAACTGAGATAGAGTTTGATAGTTTTACTTTCATTCCTGGATCAAAATAAAAGCATATGTCAGCTACCTATATTCATTAAGGGGAACAAACATGGATAATATGAAAAAACACATTGCGTAAAACCATACATTAAATTATACACTATAGATGAAAATTTCCCTTTCTGACCATTGTATTTATTTATTTATTTATTTATTTATTTTTGTGAAGTAGAATGCAAAATTCACACCACCTTTAATGAAAAAAGAATTGCAAGAAGTGTTTTTAATTTTTTTTATTTCAGTGTATTACAGGAGTACAAATGTTTAGGTTACGTATAATGCCGGTGCTCCACCTGAGTCAGAGCTTCCAGCATGTTTGACTGTTGTATTTAATCTGATGTTGATATTATTTTCCTTTCCCTGAGTTCACACATACTATTCCACTTAATAATCATTGTATGAGGCAATCTCCAGTAAAAGTGCTGGGGTCTGGAGAGAAAGAAGCAAACTAGATTGCTTCTTAGCACAGATCTTCAGATACACTCTGATTAGTCTTTGACCTCCCTCAAAAATGAAGGTTATGCTTGGATAGGAACTGCAACCAATCAAAAGTGCATGGGAGCATATGAAATAAGAACATGTGCCCATGGTCTCCTCCTGTCATGCGCACAGTGAAGCCATTTCTGGGAGGTGAGACATCCTACTGTCACTTGTTGCCCAACCCTTATTAGCTCCTCAGTACCAAACCAATTTAAAGTTTTTAAGCAATGCACTCTATCTCCCTCCCCATACTACTCTTCTCCCAACTTATCTTACCAGTTTTAACTCTCAGTACACTCCCTCATGTCATTCACTTCATTTATACAGCACTACTAATGGTTACTAAATATGTTTTCTACTTCTCAGCAGTTTTTTTGTACCACTGTCCTTCTCCTGTCATATCTTCCTCTCTTATCCAAATCTCTCTCCATGTCCGAGTCCTATTTCCTTTTTTTGTGTGTTATTTTATTTCTTTATTTTTTATTATTTTTATTATTATTTCAAAAGATTATGGGGGTACACACGTTTTTGGTTACATGGATCGCTTTTGCTATGCTTGATCAGGGTTATAAATGTACCCATCACCCAGACAGTGTTCATTGTACCCATTAGGTAGGTTTTCACCCATCCCCTCCTCCCTACTCACCCCTGCTTGAATTCTGATGAGTTTTAATTCCCTCTGTGTATATTGGTGCTCATTGGTTAGTTCCAATTTAATAGCAAGTACGTGTGGTGTTTGTTTATCCACTCTATAGATATTTCACTTAGGATAATTGTATCCAGTTCCATCAAAATTGTTGCAAAAGGCCTTAATTCATCCTTCTTCATGGTTGAGTAGTATTTCATAGTATACATATGCCACATTTTATTAATGCACTCATGACTTGATGGGCACTTGGGGTGATTCCACATCTTTGCAATTCTGAACTGTGCTGTAGTAAACATTTGTGTGCAGTGACTTTTTGATAAAATTACTTCTTTTTCTTTGGGTAAAATACCCAGTAGTAGGATTGCTAGATCAAATGGTAGGTCTACTTTTAGATCTTTGAGGAAGCTCCATACTGTTTTCCATGAAGGTTGTACTAATTATCAGTCCCACCAACAGTGTATAAGTGTTCCTTTCTGTCTACATGCATTCCAGCATCTATTGTTTTTGGGTTTTTTTTTTTTAATAAAAACCACTCTAACTGTGGCAAAATTATATCTCATTGTGGTTTTGATTTGCATTTCCCTGATTAATGACATTGAGCATTTTCTCATATGGTTATTGCCCATTTTTCTATCTTGTCTTGAAAAAGTTTGTTATGTCTTTTGCCCACTTTTTTAATGGGGCTGTTTGTTCTTTTCTTGCTGATTTGCTTGAGTTCCTTATAAATTATGGTTATTATCTCTTTACTGGATGTATAGTATGCAAATATTTTCTCTCATTCTGTAGATTGTCTATTTGCTCACTTGATTATTTCTGTACCTGTGTAGAAGCTTTTTAATTTAATCAAGTCCTAGTTATTTATCTTTGTTGTTTCTGTGATAGCCATTTGGGTCTTCCTCATAAATTCTTTGCCTACGCTGATATCTGGAAGAGTTTTTACAACATTTTCTTCAAGTATTATTATGGTTTCATACCTTACATTTACGCCTTTCATCCATCTTGAATTAATTTTTATGAGTGGTGAGAAATATGGATCCTATTTCATTCTTCTAAATATGGCTATCCAATTTTCCCAGAACCATTCATTGAATAGGACTTCTTTTCCCCAGTGTATATTGTTGTCTGTTTTGTCAAATATCAGTTGGCTGTATGTGAATGGTTTCATCTCTGGGTTCTCTGTTATGTTCCATTGGTCTATGTCTCTGTTTTTGTGCCAATAACATAGTGTTTTGGTTACTATAGCCTTGTAGTATAGCTTGAAGTCTGGTAAGGTGATGCCTCCAGATTTGGTCATTTTGCTTAACAGTGCTTTGGCTATTCAGACTCTTTTCTGGTTCCAACTGAAGAGTAGAATTATTATTATTATTATTTGATCTGTGAAATGTGACATTCATATTTTGATAGGGATTGCATTGAATCTGTAAATTACTTTGGGTAGTATGGACATTTTAACCATGTTGATTCTACCAATCCATGAGCATGAGATATTTTTCCATTTGTTGGTGTTGTCTGTGATTTCTTTTGTCAGTGTTTTGTAGTTTTCTTTGTAGAGATCTTTCACCTACTTGGTTATGTATATTACTAGATATTTTATTTTCTTTGTGGCTATTGTGAAGGATATTGAGTCTTTGATTTGACTCTCAGCTTGACTGTTATTGGTATATATGAATGCTACTGATTTGTGTACAATGATCCTGAGACTTTGCTGAATTTATTTATCGATGCCAGGAGTCTCTTGGTGGACTCTTTGGGGGATTTCTTTTTTTTTTTATTTTTTTTATTTTTTTTATTTCATCTTGTTATGGGGGATACAGAATTTCAGGTTATATACGTTGCTCCTGTTCCGCCTTTCCCCCCCAAGCCAGAGCTCCAGACGTGTCTGTTCCCCAGGTCGTGCGCATTGCACCCATCATGTAGGTATATATCCCTCCCTTCCCCACCTCCCCTTCCCGAGTCAGCACCTTCAAGTGTTACCACTCCCCAAATGGTGCACAATGCACTCGTTGTGTAGGCATACCCCCATCCCCTCCCCCGCCCCCCACCTCAGTCTGACATCCAATTGGTGTTGTTCCCAGATGTGTATTTAGGTGATGATCAGGGGAACCAATTTTCTGGTGAGTACATGTGATGCTTGTTTTTCCATTCTTGGGATACTTCACTTAATATAATGGGTTCCAATTCTCTCCAGGAGAACCATAGAGATGTCGTATCTTCATCATTCCTTATAGCTGAGTAATATTCCATGGTATACATATACCACAGCTTACTAATCCAATCATGTATTGATGGGCATTTGGGTTGCTTCCACATCTTTGCTATTGTGAATTGTGCTGCTATAAACATTTGGGTACATGTGTCTTTGTTACAGAATGACCTTTTTTCCTTTGGGTATATGCCCAGTAATGGGATTGCTGGGTCAAATGGCAGGTCTACTTGAATCTGTTTAAGATACCTCCATAATGCTTTCCACAGGGGTTGCACTAGTTTGCAGTCCCACCAGCAGTGTTAGGAGTGTTCCTGTCTCTCCGCACCCACGCCAACATGTGTTGTTTTGGGTTTTTTTGATAAAGGCCATTCTCACTGGGGTTAAGTGATATCTCATTGTGGTTTTGATTTGCATTTCTCTGATGATTAGGGATGTTGAGCATTTTTTCATATGTTTGTTAGCCATTCTTATATCTTCTTTCGAGAAGTTTCTATTCATGTCATTTGCCCACTTTTTGATAGGGTTACTTGATTTTTTCTTGCTGATTTTCCTGAGTTCTAAATAGATTCTTGTTATCAGTCCTTTATCTGATGTGTAGTATGCAAAAATTTTTTCCCATTCTGTAGGTGGTCTGTTTATTCTCTGGACTGTTTCTTTGGCTGTGCAGAAGCTTTTTAATTTAATCATGTCCCATTCATTAATTTTTGTTGCTGCTGTGATTGCCTTGGGGGTCTTCTTCATAAATTCTTTGCCTAGGCCAATGTCTGTAAGAGTCTTTCCTACATTTTCTTCTAGAATTCTGATTGTATCACGCCTAAGGTTTAAGTCTGTTATCCACCGTGATTTGATTTTTGTGAGAGGTGAGAGCTGTGGGTCCTGTTTCAGTCTTCTACAAGTGGCTAACCAATTCTCCCAGCACCATTTATTGAATAGGGATTCTTGTCCCCAGAGTATATTCTTTCCTGCTTTGTCAAAAATTAGGTGACTATATGAGGATGGTTCTATATTTGGATTTTCTGTTGTGTTCCACTGGTCTGTGTCCCTGTACTTGTGCCAGTACCAGGCTGTTTTAAGAACCACAGCCTTGTAGTATAGTTTGAGATCTGGCAAATTAATACCTCCCATTTTGTTTTTGTTGCTTAAAATTGCTTTTGCTATACGGGGTCTTCTCTGGTTCCATACAAAGTGTATAATTATTTTCTCTACATCTGTGAAGAATGATGTTGGTAATTTAATAGGGATTGCATTGAATCTGTAGATCACTTTGGGTAGTATAGACATTTTAACAATGTTGATTCTTCCGATCCACGAGCATGGTATATTTTTCCATCTATTTGCAAGTTCTGCTATTTCTTTTCTCAGTGTTTCATAGTTTTCCTTATAGAGGTCCTTTACCTCTTTAGTTAAGTATATACCTAGATATTTTATTTTCTTTGTTGCTATTTTGAAGGGTATTGAGTCTTTAATTTGGTTTTCCGATTGACTGTTGTTGGCATATATAAATGCCTCTGATTTGTGTATATTAATTTTGTAGCCAGAGACTTTGCTATATTCGTTAATCAATTCCAGGAGTCTCATGGTTCAATCCTGGGGGTTTTCCAGATATAGCATCATATCGTCAGCAAAAAGTGAGAGTTTGATCTCTTCCTTCCCTATTTGGACTCCCTTGATTCTGCTCTCTTGCCTGATAGCTCTCGCAAGGACTTCCAATACTATGTTGAAAAGTAATGGGGACAGTGGGCAGCCCTGTCTGGTTCCAGTGCTAAGTGGGAGTGTTTTCAATTTTTCTGGGGGATTTCTTGATGTAAGATCATATCAACAGCAAAAAGAAATGTTTGACCTCTTCTTTCCCAGTCTAGGTACCCTTTAATTCTTTCTCTTGCCCAATTGCTCTGACTAGGACTTCCAGCATTATATTTAATAGAAGTGGTGGGAACCCTTGTCTTGTTCCAGTTCTTAGTGGGTGGGAATGTTTTCAGCATTTCCCCATTCAGTATGATGTTGGCTGTGGGTTTGTCATATATGGCTTTCATAATTTTAAGATATGTTCCTTCTATGCCTGGTTTGTTGAGGGTTTTTATGATGAAAGTGTGCTGAGTTTTGTCAAATGCTTTTTCTCCATCCATCTATTAAGATGATCATATGGTCTTTGTTTTTACTTCTGTTTGTGTGTTGAATCACAATTATTTTTTTTCTGTCAGCATACTATGGAGGTACAAATGTTTAGGTTACATATATTGCCTTTGCTCCACCTGAGTCAAAGCTTCAAGCATGTCCATCCCCCAGATGCTGTGCACAGCACCCATTAGGTGTGAATATACCCAGCTTCTTCTCCCCCGCCACCTGCCTGACACCCAATGAATGTTACTACTATGTGTGCACATAAGTGTTGATCAGTTAATACCAATTTCATGGTTAGTACATGTGGTGCTTGTTTTTCCATTCTTATGATACTTCACTTAGTAGAATGGGCTCCAGTTCTATCAAGGATAATACAAGAGGTGCTAGATCACCATTGTTTTTTGTGGCTGAATAGAACTCTATGTTATACATATACCACATTTTATTAATCAATCCACTCATGTATTGATGGGCACTTGGGTTGTTTCCACGTTGATTTAAGTATGTTGAACCATCCTTGCATCCCTGGGAAGAAGGCCATTTCATCATGGTAAGTTATTTTTTTGATGTGCTATTGAATTCATTTTGCTAGTATTTTATTGATGATTTTTACATGTATATTCATAAGGCATATTGGTCAGTAGTTTTCTTTTTGTGTGTGTGTCCTTTCTTGCTTTGGTATCAAGGTGATACTGGCTCCACAGAATGAGTTGGGGAGGATTCCCTCCTTCTCAGTGTTATAGAATAACTTCTGCAATATGGGTTCCAGCTCTTTGTGGGTCTGGTAAAATTCAGCAGTGAAGCCATCTGGCCCAGAGCTTTTTTGTTGTTGTTGTTGAAATCTTTTTTAGTAGCTTCAATCTCATTGCTTGTTATTGGTCAGTTCAGGAGTTTTGTTTCTTCCTAATTGAGTACTGGGAGGTTGTGTGTTTCCAGGAATTTGTATATTTCTGATGTTTTATCTGCATAGAGATTGTATTCACAGATGATATTTTGTATCTCTGCATTATGAGTTGTAATATCTCCTTTTTCATTTCTGACTGAGCTTATTTGGCTCCTTTCTCTTCTATTCCTGGTTAATCTAGGAAGAGGTCTATCAATTTTGTTTATCTTTTCAAAGAACCAACCTTTTGTTTCATTGATCCTTTGTATTGTTTTATTTTTTCCATTTCATTTAGTTCTTCTCTGACCTTAGTTATTTCTTTTCTACTTCTGATTTTGGGGTTGGTTTGCTCCTCCTTTTCTAGTTCCTTGAGACGTGATTACATTGTTAATTTTTGATCTTTCTGTCTTTTTGATGTAGGCATTTAATGGTATGGATTTTCCTTTTAGAACTACTTTTGTTGAATCCCACAAGTTTTGATAGCTGTGTCCCCTTTGTAAGTTTGAAGAAACTCAAATACTACTTCCTTCATATTCCCCCTGCCCAAAAGCAATATTTCTCTCTTCTGAACTCTAAGTACATTTTAATTTCCCCTCTTTTATTGCATTTATCACCTTTTAGCCTGTATTATTTATTTGTGCATAAATCTTATAATTTTTATTAAACCGTAACCAACTTAATAGCAGGAAATACATCTTATACATCTTTGTACCACCTTTGAGGTCTAGATGGCAAATATCAGAAGCATAGTTAATGATTAGTAAATGAATTAATGTGTCCAACTTCGAGTAGCCAGTATATAAGAACTCTGGTTTTCACAATGGCTGAATAGGCTCTATGCAACAATTCTTTGATTTTCCTGATACCTCTTGATACTCAGTAATGCTCATAGGTAGTTCCATTGAAATGACTAAAAATGAAACTGTCATCTGGGCTACACATTGACAAAACAGACATATTATGATATGAGCACAGGAGTTTTATGCCAAGTTGATAAGTAACTCAAGTTCTCATTGGTGGAACCCTTGCTTTGCTTTATATTCTCTAATGTCCTTAGATTGAATGTCATTCAAGAAGCATAATTACATATCTTTCATCAGAACAAAAATGGTTTGTGTGACATTTAATTCTTAAATCATAATGATATTTTCTATCAATTAAGAGAACAGTGATGGTCTTTGATACCATGGTGATGCTATTGTACTGTGAATTTTGGCTATAATTCATATTTTCTGTCATTGTGTAGAGCATTATGAGTGTCATGTGAACAGCATCATAACAGATATCCCTTATAGTGATTGAAATGCTATTATTCAAATGACTCTCCAGAACATATCATTATGAAATTTAAAAGCATTTTCTTATTTTTTTTTTTTTTTTTTTTTTTGCTTTTTTGGGAACTCTTTTGTAACGTTAGTGTGTGTGTATATATATATTTTTTTTTCCTAAAACATTATAATTCTCAGACTAAGAACAGACTTAAAGCTATATGAATAAGTCAAATTTGAATTTATCCTGTCTTGATGATACTAAATGTTATAGAAAAGTATGTTTTCCTAAGTGAAGTTAATCCTAGAGTCAAATCCTAGAGTCGGAGAATTTCAAGTTTGAAATAAACATCTTGGGTCATCCAATCTACCTTGCCACTTAAACCAGGAATCATATACTGATCCTGACAGGTGACCGTGACCATCTAGTTTCTACCTGAACTGCTGTAGTAAAATATAGTTTTCTAACTGGTTTCAGTTTTGTGTTTTGGGATGACAAAAAATCATATCTTGCCTAAGACAGTTTTTAAATATTTGAGGATAAATTATTAAATCAATCAATTAATGAATTAATTTTAAAAAGATAGAACCCTTACTACTCTGGTAAACCTTTTTTGAATGTTTTCTACCTTGTCAATGCTCTTCCCAAAATATAGACCCCAAGGCAATATAATCTTTATCAGTCAGCCATTACAAAAATATGTGGGACTATTGCTATCCATGAAATGGAGACTATATTTCTGTTAGTGTAGATGCCTGGATAGCTACTTTATGCTGATGGCTCTTTTATATTAATCTTGTGGTCAAGTAAAATTCCCAGAAACTTTTACATATGAGTCTCCACCCATGTTGACTTCCTTTGGACTGTTATTAGAAAGTTGGGTTTTTTTAAAAAAAAAACAAAAAAAACCTAAAACTGTGTAAGTAATGCATACTTATTAAATGCAACTTATACAGAAAATATAAAAAGAAAACACAATACAATGATTTATAGATAATTGTTAATATTTTGGTATATTATCTTCTTTTTATATTTACCTAAGGGAAGTTGTACTTATGCATATTTTTATATTATGGTTTTTTATTTAATATTATGTCAAAGAATCTTTTCATGCCCTTAAAATACTGAAAAATTGGTAAGTATATGTCCTTTAATCATCAGTAATTTGTAATTGCCATTGACAATTTCCCTCTTGATAGATTTTATGTTTTTAATTTTTGTGTTTTAAAAGTTATGAGTAATAGTGAGACCGAGACACTTAGGTAATGTGTTGGAGCAGTGTATTATTTATTTAAAAAATACTATTATACCTTCATTTCACAGGATACAACAAAATCCATTTCCTAACAATTAAAGAGATATATACAGATAGTCCTTGACTAACGATGATTCAACTTACATGATTTTTCAACTTTAGGATGTTGAGAAGTGATATGCTTTCAGTAGAAACTGCACTTTTATTTATTTTTGTGTTTCATTTATTTATTTTTTTTAGAGACAGGGTCCCATTGTATCACCCAGGCTGAGGTACAATGGTGTGATCATAGTTCACTACAGCCTCAAACTTCTGGGCTCAAATGATCTTCCTGCCTAGCTAGGACTATAGGGGTGTACCACCATACCCAGCTTTTATTTTTATTTTTATTTTATTTTTTAGGAAGTGTACTTTGAGTAGCCATGAAATCATTGTTTTTCACTTTTAATACAGTACTGAATAAATTATAGAGATATTCTATACTTAATTATAAATTAGGCTTTGTGTTAGATGATTTTGTCCAACTGTAGGCTAATGTAAGTGTACTGAGCACATTTAAAGTAGGCTAAGCTAAGCTATAATGTTTGGTAGGTTAGGTATATTAAATGCATTTTCAACTTACAATATTTTCCACATACAATGGGTTTATCAGAACACAGCCCCATTGTAAGTTGAGGAGCATCTGTAGTAAGAAAATCTAATAACATCTTGAAGAAAATATAGGTAAATTTGTACCTGATGAAGAAGAATTTATAATCATATGAGAAAGCACAAAGGAAAAAATCAATACATTCGATTACATAAAAGTTAATAATTCTGAGTGTCAAAAAACATCATATCTGAAAATAGTATATGGCATTTTGTGAGAAAACATTTTACATGATCATTCATGTTCATAATACATAAAACAACCATACACACAAATAATAAATGTTTAAATTCTAGTGTTATGTAAGAAACATGAAGAGATAATTTTAAAAAATAACTAGTTCACTAACATCCATATTATATAAAATGTTCTTTCTTGCTAGTAATTACAAAAGTAGTATTAAAACAAAAATCATATGTTTGTTAGCCATTCTTATATCTTCTTTTGAAAAATGTCTATTCATGTCCTTTGCCCGTGGATGCAGAGAGACAGGAGCACTTTTACACTGCTGGTGGGACTGTAAACTAGTGCAACCCTTGTGGAAAGCATTATGGAGATACCTTAAACAGGTTCAGGTAGACCTACCATTCAATCCAGCAATCCCATTATTGGGCATCTCCCCAAAAGAACAAAAGTCATTCTATAAAAAAGACACCTGTACTCAAATGTTTATAGCAGCACAATTCACAATTGCAAAGATGTGGAAACAGCCCAAATGCCCATCAATTCATGAGTGGATTAGTAAAATGTGGTATATGTATACCATGGAATATTACTCAGCTATAAGAAATAAGTTATATAGAATCCCTTTTGTTCTCCTGGAGAGAGTTGGAACCCATTCTATTAAGTGAAGTATCTCAAGAATGGAAAAATAAGCACCACACGTACTCACCAGCAAATTGGTTTCCCTGATCATCACCTAAGTGCACATTTGGGAATGACACCAATTGGGTATTGGACTGAGGTGGGGGGTGCGAGGAGGGGACGGGTGTATACCTACATGATGAGTGCGCATCTGGGGAATGGACACGCTTGAAGTTCTGACTCGGGGGGGTGGGGGTGGGGAGAGGGGATGGGTGTATACCTACATGATGAATGCATTGCGCACTGTCTGGGGAATGGACACGCTTGAATGTTCTGACTCGGGGCGGTGGGGGTGGGGGGAGGGGATGGGGTGTAGCTACACGATGAGTGCGATGCACACTGTCTAGGGAATGGACATGCTTGAAGCTCAGATTCGGGGGTTGGGGGGGCATGGGAAATATATATAACCTGAACTTTTTTACCCCCATAATAAACTGAAATGAAAAAAAATCAGAATGATAATCATTTGCATATTTAGAAAGCATTCTGTTAAACATCTTTGTACATAAATTTTTGTCTAATTCTGATTATTTTTAAGAGTTATTCATAAAAGTAGATTGGAAAAAGATGTTATCCAGTCTCTGTCAAATTAAATTCTTTTGGTTTTGGCTGAACACTTCAAAATATCCAGGGAATTTTAAATCTCCTATAAATCCATGTGTGATAGGATTCTTTATATCTTTGAATCATCTGCAAGTTTATAAACTAAAACCTTATGCAATCACTGTTTAAAAAAAAATTGACTAGGACAGATGATAGTGTTTCAAGCACAGAGCCCTGTGGGCAGACCATAAGGGACTATGAATAGTCATGAAAACTGAGTTATGCCAATAAAATGAAAGGATTTACCCTTGACATGAAATAAAATGGCATGACAAGATTAACTAGTTCTGATCATCAAGTATTCACTTTTTAAGGGTCCTATTAGCTGATCAGTCTTGTGGTAGATATAGCAGACCTTATTAAAGAACTTTAGGAATTTGAAATCTAGCTGTAGAGTTATGACTCATGTCCAGAAACCATTTAGAGCAGTTTGTCCTAACTCTGGTGATCACCCAAACCATCCAGATAAAGTACTTGAAAATACAGATCCAAGGTTTCTATGCCTAATGATCATTGTTCAGTGTTTTTGGGGTGAAGTTTATACATCTATATTTTTTAAAGCCTCTTCAAGGATTCTGATGACCAACCAGGCTTGTCAATCACTGAACTAGACAATTTAAACAATCGAATAAACTAGAAATAGAATGATGAATAGATATGAATGAGCAAGAGTATAATTAGGATGGGTGGGGTGGGAATAGTCAAGGAAGGCTTAATACAGGAGGTGAATCAGGAGGCAAATTTGTAAAAAGTAGTTGACGATTGATTTGTCTTTTTCACTTTGTATTATTACTTTATACCCAGACTCTTTCTCTAAAGGTATTTGAGTTTCTTTAGAAATACATATGTACATATAAATTTATCTCTCTATATATAGAAATATATATTTCTGAATATTTCTTTAGAAACATTCACCAATCACCATATATGTTACATGTTTTTATTAACAAATTAAGATTAACCAAATTATAATAAAAGTTCAAGGCCATGAAAAGGAGGATGCAAATATTATCTTATAGCTAATAAAATTGTTTATTTTCATTTATGTAACATCCATTCATTTAATAAATATTGTGGCCTAGTATGCGTCAAGCTCCTACGGTTCTATGAGCTTGGGATAAACTAATATAAAACTCACGCAAAGATCTCTGCAATCATAATGATCACATACTATTGAGGGAAGACAAACAAGAATAAACAAAATGAGTAAGTTATTTAATATGTTGGAAGATGATAAGTATCTGAATTGTGTGGAAAGAAGTCAGTATTAAATAGGATTGTCAGGGTAAGCCTCCTTCAGAAGGAGAGATTTGAATAAAGATTTGTGGCTGGAGAGGGAATAAACCAAGGAGATGAAATGAGTGAGGAGAGAGAGGACTAGGAGATACTGTCCAGAGAAGTAATAGGATGTCATATTGCATAAGGCCTTGTAGGCCATAGTAAGAACACTGGCTTTTATTTGAATGAAATCAAGAGTCCTATTTCCAATCCCTGGCAAACACTGATCTAATTTATGTCTGTATAATTTTGTTTTTTCTAGAATGCTATATAAATGAAATCGTATGTGATTTTGTGTCTGGCTTCTTATACTTAAAATAGTTATTTTGAAATTCTTCTATGTTGTGTGTTTGAGTCGTTCATCCCTTTTTATTGCTAAACAGTTCTCATTGTATAACTATATCACAGTTTATTTAGCTATTCACTAGTTGAACATTTGGATTCTTTTCAGTTTTTGGCCATTATGAATAAAGTTGTTACGAACATTTGTGTAAAGTTCTTTGTGTGGACATATGTTTTCATTTCTCCTGGGTAAATTACTAGTATTGAAGTGACTGGGTCGTATGATAAGTATATGTTTAATTTTAGAAGAAAGTGCCAAAATCTTTTCTAAAATGTCTGCATAATTTGCATTTCCATCAGCAATGTATAAAGTTATATTTGCTCTTTCTTGTATTTTCTCTTTCTTGTATTTGTATCTAGTTTTAAAAAATCTAGATAGTACTGGTAACTCATTGCGGTTTTAATTTACATTTTCCTAATAGCTAATGGTATTGATCATATTGTCATGTGCTTATTTGTCATCTGTACTGTACTTTGATAAAGTATCTGTTTAAATCTTTGCCCTTTATAGATTTTATTGTCTTACTATTACAGTAAGGAGTTGTAGTGTTGTTTTTATATTCTATGTCCAAGTCTCTTATCAGATATGTATTTGGCAAATATTTGTTTCTTGCCTGTGGCTTACATTTCCACTTTTATAAAAATTATCTTTCAAAGAACTGCAGTTTTCAATTTTGATGATGTTTAGTTTATCAATTTTTTTCTTTTATGGTTTGTATTCTTATGTATTATCTATGTTATCCTTGGAGAGTCCAAAGTCAGAAATAACCTTAGTGGTTACATGGTTACTAAAGTTAACATCTTAACACTATAATAATCAAATTTGAATTGATAACAATTTTGTTCTTTTATACCTCCACTTCCCTTTATACTGTTATTTTCACAAATTACATCTTTATATATTATATGCTAATAGGCATATTATATTTGCTGTTTAATTCACTTTTAAATAATGTAGGAAAATGTAAACAGTAATGACCAATGATATACACAATGATACAGATTTTTATATTGAACTATGTAGCCATCTTTACCATTGTTATTTATTTTTATGTAAGTGTTTGAATTAATGTTTAGTGTCTTTTCATATCAGACTTCAGGTCTCTTTTTAGCATTGCTTTAGGGCAAATCTACTAATGACAGCATCCTCATATTTTATTTATCTGATAATGTCTTAATTTCTATGTCATCTATAAATTATAGTTCTGTCAGATATGTTAATAGAATTTTTGGTTGCATTTTTTTATTTTAGCACTTTAATTATATCATCCCATTGTCTTCTGGCTTTCTCGGTATTTTTTTTAATTTCAGAATATTACGGGGGTAGAAACATTTTGATTACATGAATTGCTTTCTACACTTTGAGTCAAAGTTATAATTGTGGCCATCACTCAGATAGTGCACTATTGCACTATTACCCATTAACTGTGAATTTACCGATCCCCTCTTCACCCTCCCATCTGCTTTATTTCTGTTGAGTTTTACTTCCATATGTGCACATGAGTGCTAACTGCTTAATATCAATTTATAGTGGGTACATGTGGTGTTTGTTTTTCTAATCTAGGGATACTTCACTTAGAAGAATGATCTCCAGTTCCATCCAGGTTGTTATAAATGGTATTAGTTCACCATTTTTTTAAATGGCTAAGCAGTACTCCATGGCACACACATAGCATATTTTATTAAACCACTCAGGTATTGATGAGCCCTTGGGTTGATTCCACATCTTTGCAATTGTGAATTGTGCTGCAATAAACATTCTAGTGCAAGGTTTTTTTTTGTTTGTTTGTTTGTTTGTTTGTTTTTTTGATAAAATGACTTTTTTCCTTTGGGTAAATACCCAGTAGTGGGATTTCTAGATCAAATCATAGGTGTACTTTTAGTTCGAGGTATCTCTGTACTACTTGCAACAGACCTTGTACTAGTTTGTAGTCCCACTAACAGTGTATAAGTGTTCCTTTCTCTCTGCATCCATGTCAGAATCTGTTGTTTTAGGACTTTTTGATAAAAGCCATTCTCATTGTAGTTAAGTGATAGCTCATTGTGGTTTTATTTGCATTTCCCTGATAATTAGAGATGTTGAGCATTTTTTCATATGTTTCTTGGCCATTAGTCTGTCTTCTTTTGAAAAGTTTCTGTTCATTTCCTTTGACCACATTTTAATGGGGTTGTTTTATTTTTTTCTTGCTGATTTCCCTGAGTTCTATATAGATTCTAGTTATCTTCCCTTATTGGATGTGCAGCATACAAATATTTTTCCCATTCTGTAAGTTGCCTGTTTGCTCTGATAGTTTCTTTGGCTGTGCAGAAGCTTTTTAATTTGATCAGGTCCCATTTATTTATTTTTGTTGTTGCCATGATTGCCTTTGGGGTCTTCTTCATAATTTTTTTCCCTAGGCCAATGTGTATAAGAGTTTTTACAACATTTTCTTCTAAAATTTTTATAGTTTCATGGCTTAGGTTTAAATGTATTAACCATTGTGAGTTGACTTTTGTGAGAGGTAAGAGCTGTGGATCTTTTTTCAATCTCTTATGTGTGGCTACCAATTTTCCCAGAATCATTTTATTGAATGATTCTTTTCCCCAGTGTATGTTTTTGTCTGCTTTGTCAAAGATCACATGGCTATATGAGGATGGTTTTATATCTGGGTTCTCAGTTCTGTTCCATTGGTCTTTGTCTCTGTTCTTGTGGCAATACCATGTTACTTTGGTTACTATAGCCCTGTAGTATAGATTGGAGTCTGGTAAGTTGATGCCTCCTAATTTGTTATTTTTACTTAAGGTTGCTTTGGTTATACAGGGTCTTCTCTGGTTCTACACAAAGTGTAGAATTATTTTTTCTAGATCTGTGAAAAATGATGTTGATATTTTAATAGGAATTGCATTGAATCTGTAGATCACTTTGGGTAGTATAGCCATTTTAACCATGTTGATTCTGCTGACCCACGAGCATGGTATGGTTTTCCATCTGTTTACATGCTCAGCTATGTCCTTCCTCAGTTTTTCATAGTTCTCCCTGTGGAGGTCTTTCACATCTTTACTGAAATATATTCCTAGGTATTTTATTTTCTTTGTTGCCATTATGAAGGGTACTGAGTCTTTCATTTTGTTCTCAGTTTGACTGTTGTTGGCATATTAGAATGCTACTGATTTCTGTGCATTGATTTTGTAGCCTGAGACTTGCTAAATTTGTTTATCAATTCCAGTAGTCTAATGCCAGAATATTTGAGGTTTTCTAGTTATGAGATCATATCATTAGAAAACAGTGATAGTTTGATCTCTTCTTTCCCTATTTGGATGTCCTTGATTTCCTTCTTTTGTATGATTGCTCTGGCTAGGACTTTCAGCACTATCTTGAATAGAAGTGGTGATAGAAGCAACCTTGTCTGGTTCCAGTTCTAAGCAGGAATGCTTTCAATTTTTCCCCATTTAGTATGCTGTTGGCTTTCGGTTTGTCATATATGGTTTTTATAATTTTGAGGTAGGTCCTGTCTATGCCTATTTTGTTAAGCATTCTTATCATGAAAGGGTGCTGAATTTTGTCAAATGCTTTGTTTTGCATCTATTGAGAGGATCATATTGTCTTTGTTTTTACTTCTACTTATGTGTTGAATTACATTTATAGATTTGGCTATGTTGAACCATCCCTGCATCCCTGGGATGAAGTCCACTGGGTCGTGATGGATTATTTTTTTTGATAAGCACCTGAATTCGGCTTGCTAGGAATTTACTGAGAATTTTTGCATCTGTATTCATAAGGGATATTGGTTTGTAGTTTTATTTTTTTGTTGAGTCCTTTCCTGGTTTGGGTATCAGGGTGATATTGGCTTTGTAAAACGTGTTGGGGAAGAATCCTTCCTTCTCTATGTTATGAAATAATTTCTGCATGATAGGCATCAGTTCTGCTTTATAGGTTTGGTAATATTTGGGTGTGAAATCGTCTGATCTGGAACTTTTTTTAGGAATGTTTTTTGTTGCTTTAATTTCAGTACTTGATATTGGTCTGTTCAGGAATTCTATTTCTTCCTGATTGAGCCTAGGCAGGCTGTGTGTTTCCAAGAATTTGTCCATTGTCTCCACGTTTTCAAGTTCATGTGCATAGACATTTTTGTAGTATTCGTAGATGATATTTTGTATTTCTGTGTTATCAGTTGTAATTTCTCCTTTCATTCCTGATTGAGCTTATCAGAGGCCTTTCTTTTCAGATTCTGGTTAATCTAATGAGAGGCATGTCAATTTTGATTATTTTTTCAAAAAACCAACTTTTTGTTTCATTAATCTTCCATATAGCTTGTTTGTTATTCATTTCATTTAGTTATGCTCTCAGCTTGGTTATTTCTTTTCTTCTGTTGGGTTTGGGATTGGTTTGCTCATCGTTTTCCAGATCTTTAAGATGGTTCATTAGATTATTGTCTTGTGATGTTTCTGTCTTTTAGATGTAGGCATTTATGGATATGAATTTTCCTCTTAGGACTGCTTTAACTGTTTTCCACAGATTTTGATAACTTGTGTCACCTTTATCATTTAGTTCAAAGAGTCTTTTGATTTCCATCTTGGTTTCCTCCTTGGCCCAGTAATCATTCAGCAGAAGGCTCTTTAGTTTCCATGACTTTGTGTGGAGATGAGTGTTTCTGTTGTAGTTGATTTCTAATTTTATTCCACTGTGGTCTGAGAAGCTTCATGGTATAATTCCTATTTTTCTAAATTTGTTGAGACATATTTTGTGGCCTAGGATATGTTCAGTCTTAGAGAATGTCCCATGAGCTGATGAGAAAAATGTATATTCAGTGGTTTGGGGGTAGAATGTTCTGTCAATGTCTGTCAGGTCCATTTGTTCTAGAGTTCTGTTTAAGTCCATTATTTCCGTGTTTATTTTCTGTTTGGAGGATCTGTTCTGTTCTGTCAGAGGTGTGTTGAAGTCCCCAGCTATTACAATGGTGCTGTTTAGCATTTTGTTTAGATCAAGTAGGATTTGCTTTATCAATCTGGGTGCACTTGAGTCAGGTGCATAAATATTTAGAATTGTTTTGTCATCTTGTTGAATTGTAGCCTTCAATCATTCAGCAGAAGGTTGTTTTGTTTCCATGACTTTATGTAGAGATGGCATTTCTGTTGGAGTTGATTTCTAATTTTATTCCACTGTGGTCTGAGAAGATACATGGTATAATTTCTATTTTTTAAAATTTGTTGAGACTTGTTTTGTGGCCCAGGAGATGACCAATAATAGACAGTATTTGTTGAGTTTATGAGAAGACTGTATATTTAGTAATTTTGGGGTAGAATGATCTGAAAATGTCTGTTACACCCGTTTGTTTTAGAGTCCTGTTTAAGTCCATCATTCCATTGTTTATTTTCTGCTTGTAGTATCTGTCCCATTCTTTCAGTGTGGTGTTGAAGTCCCAGCTATTATGATGCTGCTGTTTATTATTTTGTTTTTATCAAGTAGGATTTGCTTTATGAATCTGGGTACAACCTACTTTAGGTGCATAAGTATTTATAATTGTTATGTCTTCGTGTTGGATTGTTCCCTTCACCGTTATATAATGACCACCTTTGTCTTTCTTTACTTTTGCTGACTTGAAGTCTATGTTATCTGATAAGAATTGTTTAGCAGCTTTGTTTTGGTTTCAATTTGCATGCAATATTGGTTTCTATCCCTTCACCTTGAGTCTGAATGAATCCTTGTGGGTTAGGTGTGTTTCCTGGAGACAGCTTCTGTATATTTATCCATTCAGCCAGGCTATGTCTCTTTAGTGGGCAGTTCAAACCATTCACATTTGTAGAATGAATTGATAAGTGAGTGGATTTCTGTTCATCCTGTTGAGTAGAACTTTATTGCTTTGTTTTACCTCTTGAGCCATTGTAGTTTCTGGGCTCTGACCCTTAGCTTTTGTGATATTTTACACTGGTGGGTGTGAATTGTGTTGATCCCTGTATAATGTAGCACTGAGTACTTCCTGCAGGGCAGGTCCAGTCTTGAAAAATTTCCTCAGCGTTTCCTTGTCTGAGAGAGTCTTTATTTCTCCCTTATAAAAGAAACTTATTTTTGCAGGACACAGAATTCTAGGCTGGCCATTATTCTATTTGAGAAGACTGAGAATGGGACCCCAATTCCTTCTGGCTTTCCAAGGTCTCAGTAGAGAATTCTGCAGTTAGTCTGGTAGGTTTTCCTTTATAATTTACCTGATGCTTTTCCCTTATGGCCCATAAGAGTACCTTTTTTATATTTACTTTGCCCAGTCTGATGACTATATGTTGTGGTGATTGTCTCTTTATTATGAGTCTCCCAGGAGTTCTTTTTGCTTATTGTTCCTGGATATCTATATTTCTAGCAAGGCCAGGTAAATTTTTCTCAATTATTTCATCAAACAGGTTTTCCACCCTTTGGGTATTTTCTTCTTCACGTGGCCTCTGTGGTTTCTGAAGAAAATTCCCTGCTAACCTTGCTAAGGATATCTTGTATGTGATGTGTTGCTTCTCTCTCATTGCTTTTAAAATCTTCTATTTGTCTTAGGTTTTGACAGTTTGACTAAAATGTGTCTCAGTGTTGTCTCTTTGAGTTTGTTGTACTTTTTGTTTGTTGAGCATCTTGGATGCATCAATTAATGTGTCATCAAATGTGGGAAGTGTTCAGATTTTATTTCTTCAATTATTCCTTCTGCTAGTTTCTCTTTATTCTCTCCCTCTAGTACTGACATTATCTATATGTTGCTGTGCTTGATGGTGTCCCATAGGTCTCTTAGACTTTGTTCATTTTAAAAATTATTTTCTGATCTTCAGACTGGATAATATCAACTGATGTATCTTAAAGTTCACTGATTCTTTCTTCTCCCTGCTCAAATCTTCTGTGAGCCCTTGTAATGGATTTTTCATTTCAGTTATCATATTTTTCAGCTCCAGAATTTCTTTTTAATTCCTTTCTATAATTTTAATCTTTTAATTGGTATTCTTATTTTGTTCATACATAGTTTTAAGATAGTATTTTTGACATATGCCTAGTAAGTCCAATGTTGAGACTCCTTCAGTGACAGTTTCTGTCAATATACTTTGTTCTTTTTAATGATACACACTTTTCTTTTTCTTCATTTATGATTTTTTTGTTGAAATCTGGATATTTTTATATTATAATATGGTAACTCTGGAAATAATATTTTCTGCATACATCAGGGTTTTCTGTTTTGTTTTTTTTTTAATTATTGCAGTCTGTATTAGTCCATTTTCTAGTGAATTTTCCAAACTACTTTTACAGAGGCTGTATTCCATGTCATGTGTGATCACTGTAGTCTCTGTACCTTAGCTCATCTTAAGTTAGTGTCTTGACACTAACTTGAATGCCTGGAGCTTAATAAACTAAAACCAAACGTCTCTTCCCATCTTCAGAGACTGGCTCTGTGTTGGGGCCCTCCTTCAGCACTAGCCAGATGCACTGAGACTAGTGATCAGTCTGAGGTGAAAGCATAAGGTCTTCTTCTGTCTTATCTGTGCATGCCTCTTTCTTCAGGCTTGAACTTGGCTTTCTTATTTTTCCCATAAACATGGTGCTTTCAAATGTCCTAATTTATTATTGAAATTCTCTCACCATTTGTGTTGCACCATCTGGACTCTTGTTTCATTATCACCCTGTGAGACAAGGAGAATCAGGAGCTGGCACCTTTTGCTACTCATGTAGTTGTTGTATATATGTAGTAAACTATCTGAGGGCTCATTGTTTATTTACTAAACAAATAATCAGCTTTTATTGAAAGGACATTATGTCAATCTAGCCAGGAATTGCTGATTTCCGTTTTTTTTTTTTGTTGTTGTTGTTGCTATCTTTACCGCCAGCAAATCACAAGTATCCAATAGTAGTACACTTCTTTTACCTTGTTTGGCATGGGGACTGGACTTCTGGAGGATTTTCCCGTGTGTGTGTGCTCTACCCTCCATCTCACAGAAATCTCTAACTAGTTTCTCTCCAGCAATGGAGATAAACAGCAAGACTTCTATTGCTTGTTAGTCAAGTCTTGGCTTATCATAGGGATAAGGGGTTTCTCTTGGTTTTCCTGGTCTGGCCTTAGTCTTTGGCATGATCTTTGCTTATGAACTGTTGGAGTCAGTCTTTCTCAGTATTAGTGCTCCACCTCCTTGTGGCAGCCAAGCTGTGCCTTGTATATGACAGGTCTTGTGTGGGAAAGTTCCTTTCTCTCCGCCTTGTATTGCTATAAGACCCTGATCTTAAGAATGTTTAGTCTTCCTCCTCCAGGAGCACAGAGTTTTTGTTTCTCCTGTTCTCTAGAAATGACGTATCTTTCCTGTATTGTTGATGTAAGAATATTTCCTACCCCTTTCTCAGAAGAACAGCTATCTTCTACCCTTCTCTCAAAGCAATGATCTCCACTTGAATTCTGGGGACAGGAGAGTTTTCTGACTTTCCCAAGTGGCTTAGGGATTTTTCTTTATATGAGAGGCATTCCCAGGAAGAAGATGCTATTTTGTGCTGTACTGATGTGGAATTCAGTTATCTTTTGTGTGCCTGCACCACAGAGGGTGTGTTCTCTTGAGTCTCCTGCCTTGAAAACTCAGCTCTCTGATGGGCTCAAGAAACATTATTATCTTCTAGATTATCCAGTTTCTTCTCAATATTAGGTGGAAGCAATGTTATATTGAAGATTTATTTATTTGTTTTGCATACTAAACAGACATGGAGCCTCCATTGGAGAGCTTTTAACAGAGGGGTAATGTGATCTGAGTTACTTTTTAAAAGGATAACTGGCTGCTGTATTGAGTATAAGTTGAAGTGTGTCAAAAGTAGAATCAGGGAGCCCTGTTAAGACATTATAAAATCACTCAAGTCTTCTTAATAGTAAGTACACAAAGAAAAATCTAATGAATGGCATAGTTTAAATTATGAGACAGAAGATTATACAGAAATCCTTCAAGAAAGATATAGATTATTTTGCTGGTAAATACTAAAATAACCTTCTCATGTGGGACCTAATATAAAAGATACTGAACAATACAGTAGGCAAAGTCTTTAAGTGACATATGCATAGCAAATGTGGAAGGGATCTTCATATTATTTTTTCATAAAAGCACTTGATAAAATCTGAATTCATAAGATTAAAATGAACCTCTGTGGAGGTGATTGTGATTGTCTAGTAACTATAAGTTCCTATTTCAAGTTTTTTTCTATATTCACCTTAGAATACTGTTTCAGTTAATTTGCTTTCAGTTGGAAGTAACAACAATAAGAACATTATTCACACTGGTTTAAAAAACAAAGACAAAATATTGGCATACATAACTTAGATTCTAGAGGTAACTCATACTTTAGGCGAGAGTTGATCTAACAGGACATTGACAAAGAAATATTATTTTTATTTCTGACTGTTCACTTTTATTTCCATGATGTTAGTTTCATTCTAAAACTGACTTGTTCTAAGTCTAAAGATGGCTTCCTATAGCTTCTGGGGTTACTAGCTTATTTGTTCATATTTAGTGTGTGAGAGAGAACATCTTTTTATGTATATTCCATTGACGTGAGAGAAAATTTCTTCCTCAGAAACTCTCAGAAAATATTTTTTTCAAATAAAAATAGTTCAGTTTTTTTCATATGTTCATCTCTGATCCAAAAATACTATCTCCACAGGGGAGGGGATACACCAGTTGGATTAAGCCAATTAAGATCTTCTTGTAGAAATAGCTGGAGGTGGAGTCAACCCCGTCCAATCCTCTTTACTGAGAAATTCAAGTCCCGTTAGGATGAGGAAATAGAAACTGGGGAAGCAACTAAGAAATGATTACTAAAAGTATCTAGAGGAGAGGAGGGACTGAATAGCATCTCCATAATTTTTCTGAAAACTACATCTCTCAGCTGGCTAGCACATAATTTGGAGGCCATACTTTTCTTTTTAATGAGGGTTAGCAGGAAGTTATTCTGTATTGCTGATTAGAAGTAGACTTATTTATTTTGGAGACCAAAGGAGCAGGTGAGAGCATTGACTTTGACTTTTTCTTATAACATATGAAAGCCTATATGGAAATTTCTCCTTCCAGATGGAAGAGCACCAGACCTCCCATAGGAGAAATTATCCTCAATAGCCACACCATATCCAGACTATCTTCTCTTTATAGACTAGAAAAATATTCCAAATATTTGGCAGTGGTTGAAGGTTGTGGGGTAGTGAATTTTTTTGAGAGTATATGTCAAGATGGGAAAAAAACATTAGGTATGTATGAGGAAGAAAGGGTGAAAAGTACAGTGGAAAAGTAAAAGAAATGGATTGGTGATGTACTTGGGAAGCCTGGAAAAAATGATGATCTAAAAAGCAAGTTCACATCTGTGAACTTTCCTTTTTTGTGTTAATATTTCACTCCATCTTGTCATAATCTTTCTGAATGGCAGAACCCCAAAATAGATAAGTGGAAAGAATTAGCTATGCTTAATTCAAACAGCTGAACAGAAAACATATCCTTATTACCTAGAATAAGATTTATAAGCTAGTGTTTTAGGTCAGAGAGGAATTATCTTTTTACAATTATATACATAAAATATGAATTTTTTTTCATAGAAATTTTTGCATTTGTGTTTTTTTTCTTTCTTTTTTTTTTTAAAAAAAAATTGCTTGGCGAGGTTTGAAGTTAAAAACTTCTGGAACTTATATCCTAGAGACATTTTTTGATGTCCAGAAATCAAAATGGAAAATTGAATAGGAGGAGAAACAAAAAAACACGTGGGATCCCTTCATTTTATAAATTTTATGAAAAAGAAATCAGGGAGAAACAGTACATGTAGTGGAAAATAAATCAAAGACTTATTCCCATCATATCCCCCAATCCAGACCTATAATTCAGCTTGGCAAATAGGATTTATCATGGACTTGTCATTTTCAGAAACTATTTGGCTTGTAACAAAGCTGCTATCACATATAGATAGAATAAGAACTGAATATGAAGAGTGACAGGAAATGTCTTTTTAACTCTCCCAAGTCCCCCAATCCACACCTCAATATATGAAATGCCATCTTTGTAGATGCATAATTTATGTTGCAAATTTGGGCACAATATACTTATTTCTGATTAGTGAGCGATACCAGGTACTTTTCTTTTTGCACCTGAAACCAGTGCCTAGTTGAAAGGAAATATTGATTTGGAAAGAGGAATACATATTACAGTTAGTGTTAGAGCTCGTGGGGAGAAGAAAGGAAGAGAAAAGTTTGAGGCAGTGCCACAGGGGACCTGCTATGTGCAGTATATACCAATGAGGCAAACCAAGGAAGGGTATGGGATGCCAAAAAGGGAAGGGGACATTATTCTGAGGACCTCTCCTTCTCTAATTTCTTGCTCAGAATAAGACTTGCCTGTGGATATTCTTTATCTTTTCCACAACTTCTATTAATCCTCTTTTCAAGGCACTCACACTTTCTCTTGCCTCCTTGCTTGGCATTAGGAACTAGGTACAGATACTTCCCTGCAGCCAGCACTGATGACTCTCATGTTTAGAAAATCCCAAGTACCAATACTCAAGCTGGCAAAAAAAAAAAAAAAAACTTGAGGACACAGATTAATTTTAACAATTTAATACAACCCATTGCATTGAAGACTAAAATTTCTTCTAATAGAAATGCCTTTACTGTATTTAAGTTTACAGGACATTAACTGCTTGAGGTTGGGGCACGGAATAGCATGGAGGTCCTTCAGAAATGGTGATAAGTTGCTTGTCGTATTATTACATAAGCTGATAGAAGAGAATTGTGCACCTGGATTCTCAAAGTAATTAATATCTACTCGGGGGGAGTCCGGTGGAAACTTAACCCAAAATAACATGGAAAGAAAAGAAAGAAGAAATCTCTAATATTTAAAAAATAATACTTCTTTAATTTCTCTTAGATATATTTTGTAGTTTTTGTATATAAGTCTTATATATCTTCAGTCTTATTTATCCCTAAATATTTCATATTTTTGATGATACTGTAAATTGTATTATTTATTTCTAATTTTTTTCTTTTTTTAAATTGACAAATAACAATTTTATATGCTAGCCTGATGGTTTATCCAGCCAGATTGCTTTCCAGGTTGTAGGCATTAGTATCCATGAATTCCTTCACTACTGTCCTAGTACCAAAGGTCTTAAATTAAGATTTCTTTTGTAAATGAGGCTTCTGTCTATGGTTTCCTAAATAGTATTATATATGTTCTTTAACAGATGCATCTATTAAAACGACATCAATTTATGGCCAAGACACTGAAGTTAAGCAATTGGCTGCTTCCTGTAATTATGAGCTAGAGAGAATTTGGTATCTGTTTCAAAGTACAGGGTGGGTGTGCAACCCTGAAGAAGAAGTGCCCTGGGAATTCTTTGAAGGGCTCAGGGAAATGATTAGCATGTATCTGAAGTCCCTTCCCCAGAGGAGCTGCAAGTTTCTATCTAAATATAGCAGGTCAATTTCTTACTAATAAATGTACACCTACACGCAGTACTTTTGATAATCTTCCTTCCTGCCTAGACTCAAATAATGTCATTTTACATTTTGGTCGATTTTCTATAAACAAGAAGAAAATTAAAATGCGTTGGCTTTAATTTTCAGTGCACCTTCATTTTGTACTGTGGCTTAAATCTTTTCTTTCTTTTCTCCCCCTTCAACCTTTCTTTGTTAAGGAACTCTCCTTCTTTGAGTTCTCCCTTTACCGCCCACCCACCCTTCTTCAATAGAAAGCTAAATGAAGATATTTAAAAATGCTAGCTAAAGAGGCAGGAAATGGGTTATCATTGAATGAGGTAATCCAGAGTTGAGCAGTCTGGCATTTGAAATCCATGCTACAGTCCACTGCAGGCAATAATATTTAAATCAAATTGTTATCTAAAATAACATGAAGGAAAAATAATTCAAAAAGGTATACTGTGAAAAAACTTAAAATTGGTTTTCCAAAGACATAAGAACACTTTGTTTTCTGCACCAAAATACTGATTGGCTGTTTTAGCAGCCCCAGAAGCTATGCAATTAGAACAATCTAGGCTAATGTTCTGGTCTGGATAACTGAAATACATGAGAAATGGTGGATAGCTATCTTTTTTTTTATTTTGGTATATTACGGGGGTGCAAATGTTTTGGTTACATATATTGCCTTTGGCCCTACCTGAATCAGAGGTACAAGCATGTCCATCCCCTAGACGGTGTGTACCACACCCATTAGGTGTGAATATACCCATCTCTTCCTCCTCTCTCTTATCTCCCCAACACTCAATGAATGTTGTGTAGCTATCTTTTAAAACAGCTTAAATATCTGAGATTTCTGAAATGGCAAAAGATTATTAACTCAATAAAAATTTCTCAAGACTTAATATTCAGGCATTCTATAAACAAATAATACAATGCATATTTCCTAATTAGACCTATGCCTAAAAATAAGTTTAAAAGCTGTGTATAAATTTTTTAAAAGCACACACTTTTAAAAATATTGCTGTCTCAGAATGTCAAAATAAACCTGAATGCTGTCATTTAAATTCAAGGCAAAATCTGTGCTTCCAACCTCCATATCAAGTGACTTTTTCCCATTTAGATGGCTGAGTAAAACACTTCAAACTGGCTGTTTTTTTTTTTTTTGTTTTTTTTTATGACTCTTAAGGCAGACTGGCCACCAGGGATCACATTTTCACTTTTGTCTTCCTTTAGAGAAGGTACTATAAAAAACAATGTGTTCATGTGGTCCCACCAACTGTCTTTGCTGGGCAGGGATTCTAGGGCAATATGCTCAGTAAGACAGAATTAATAGTGCAAACAATCAGCCAGACCAGATAGCCTGATATGGGATCTTATATTCTGATAGTGATATGGTGGGGCAGGGATGAGGTTTTTCAACCTCTCATCTTCCTTACAGAAAATGTAAAGGAATGTCAATAGGTGTAGTGTAGTTTATCATCACAAATAAAAAAAAAAATCTGACAAGGTGGTGAGAAATAAAAGCTGGCAAGTTTTTCTTATTTTGCAGGTTTAGGGAATGGGGATGTCCAATGCGGTAGCCAGCAGGGCATCCCATTTATTCCATTCAGAGACCATTCTGTGAATGACAATTTAATATATTTCACATTGATACTAGCCTGTATGCAATGTAATCATTCTTCAAGTCTGCAGAAAGTTCTTCAAGAATATAATAGCTAACGTTTGTTGAGTGCTTCCTACATGAAGGTGCTGTGCCAAGTGGAAAATGTTTTATATGTATTATCTCATGAAATACAAGAACCAAATGAGTCAGTTACTATTATTTGACTAATTTTTCAGATGAGGAAACTTAGACACAGAAGGGTTTAATTACTTTTAGAGTCACATAACAAGTAACTGACAGAGTTAACATTCGGATTTGAATTGATGCATGGCAGGTTTTGGGGCTCTTGCTCGTAAACCATTGCACAGTATATGTGTAGAATTTCCTTTTCCTGAGTTCCATTTTCTTAGGATCCTTGTCTCTGCACAAATTCTTACAGATTTATACGTTTACAATTAATAAGGAGCCTTGTGTTGACACTACCTTCACTCAGAGGGTTTATTGTAGTAATGGTAATTGCAGAAACCCAGTAGGAAACTGACATGAAAGTTAATTGGGGAAGATTAAGTTTTTGTTAGGCCTTTCAATCCCATTAAGTAGGCATCTGCCTAGGCATAGGATTAGGAATAGAATATATGTTCCTTCTAGGAGAAACATGGAGACCATCATTTCTTGCCCAATAATTTTTCAGGTGGGAAAAATGAGATCTAGAAAAATTAAGTAACCTACCCAAGGTTGCCCAGCTAGTAAACATCAGGGCTGGGAGGCTGGGACTAGGATTGAAGTATTCCTACCTCTCCCCTCCAAAGTTTTATAGCCTGATCTGCAGCTTTTTGGATTCTATAAATGGGACTCAATTCTGCCTAGGTAAAGATACATCTCTTGGGAATTAAAAATTGCCCAATCATTCCAAAATAGACATTGCCTTTCTTCTGCTGGGGATTGCATTCATTGCAATTTTGCATTGGATCACTGAAGCCATCTTTTGGGTCTCGAGGCCAAATCACTAAAGTACATCTGTTCTCTATGGAAAGGACTACTTTCAGTTTCTAGAACTCTGGAATGGCTGTGAAGATGAAGCTGACCTAGGCAACATATGCTTTTCTCATGGAATATAATGTGTGAAAAATCAGGTTAAGTGTTCATGGGTGAATCCATTTGCCTGTTCAGGGAGTAAAATAGGCATGCATCCTTTGAAGGAATGTATGATAAAGTGGCAAGTGGAAAGTTCTTTCTAAGTTGCTGTCACAGTCTCTACACACTAAAAATGAGTACTTTAAATACAGCAACAATATGGCACTATTCTACGGTAAAAATCATCTTAGTAGGAGATGGAAGCCCTATTTTAAAATACACCCTAAATAGTCCATTTACTCCAACAAATGGCAGCTGATTGGGCTGTGCTGTAATTGGGTACAACATTGAAGAGCTGCTTTGCCTATTATTTAAATTTCTAGTGAAGAAATAGCTAGTTCCTTCGTCTCTACTTGACTCATTTTTCTTTCAGGGCCACAGATGTGTCTTGGCCCTAGCACAGCTCCAGAGAAGGAAACAAGTGAGTGAGTTTAGGAAAGGCAGCTCTGCTGCAGCACAATTCGCAGTCATGACAACCAAGCCGCCTCTGCAAATGGTATAGGCACACCTTCTCTCCAGGCATCTGCTCAGCAGCTCAAGTAACTTAGCTGACAGCAGGGATAATTTGCAGACTACAGCCCTGTTCTGTCAGACTAGATGAATACCCATTCCTTCCTATTCTCCTTGCCCAGATGGCTGTTGTGGGTGGCCTGAGGTTTCATGGAAGACAAATTTTCCACAGACCAGGGAAGGGGGATGGTTTCAGGATGATTAAAGTGCATTACATTTATTGTTCACTTTATTTCTATTATTATTACATTGTAACATATAATGAAATAATTATACAATTTACCATAATGTAGAATCTAATGCCGCTGCTGATCTGACAGGAGGCAGAGCTCAGGCAGTGATGCAAGTTTTGGGGAGTGGCTGTAAATACAGATGAAGCTTTGCTCACTAGCCTGTCTGCTGCTCAACTTCTGCTGTGTGGCCCAGTTCCTAACAGTCCACGGACTGGTATCGGTCCATGTCCCATGGATTGGGGATCATAGCCATGGAGGTTTAGTTGATTCTATATCCTAATTATCACTCAAATCTATCCCATCTCCTACATTCCTACTGGCACAGTTTCAGGTATTCATTATTTTTTAAAATGAATATCGGAATAGTTTCCAAATTACTCTCCTTGCTATTGTTCTGCCCTTTCCAAGCCACCCATCTCATTACTCCCAAATTGAGCTTTATAAAAATCATGATCTAAAATTTCATCTCATTGATTCACTACTTAAAAACCCTTCAGTGATACCCTGTAATTTTCAGGAAAAAAAATATATAAGCTTTGAGCATGGCATATAAGGTAGACTGTGATCTGGTTCCTGCCTACCTCATTAAAATATCAATGATGTTTGATGTGTTATTCTAGATAATTCTTGTCTATTAAGTTATTATAGGCACTAAATGTAACAAAATACATATTTAAAACTAGTCTATAATTGGGGCATATCAGTGGTGCAGATAGGCCTTTCATTCTGAATTGCTGAATTCTATTTATTCTCAGAATTTGGCTAAACAGCACAACCTGATTCAATAATTAATATTCATCAGACAGTCCATTGTCCTGTGCTCCAGGAACCTTTAGATTATTGAAATCTTGTTTTATCAAAACAAGCCTACCCTCTCATCTGTGTCTATGGTTTAGATCTGCTGTTTCTTGAGTTTTGTTCCTGTTAAGAGTCACTGTGGCTAAGAAGAATAAGGGGGAATTAGAAGATAAATAAGTGTATTACAAAAATATCAGTTGGATAAATTTTAATCATGTCTTGTTATAAAGATTATGTTGTGCATAATTGGCTTGAATTACCTAGAAGTAGCAGAGTCTAGAAGGCCCAGAAGATTACTGGAACCTAAGAAAGGTGGTGAGTAGGATTGTGCCCATACAGAAGATAGATTTCTGGATGATTTTACAAAGGTAGCTTTTTTGGACCATCTATTTACCCCGGCCTTATCATGAAACATTTTTTCCTGTGGTAGACTAAATAAATTGTCAATGTCTTTACTTCAACAAGTAGATATTGAAATAGGCTCTGGGCTAAAAACCGGGCATATAATGGTGAACCACAGAGTCATGGCAATTATATTCTAGTGTATTTGTGTGGGGGAGTGTGTGATGGATGTGGGGGGGTGAGATGAACAGTCAAATAATCACATAATTGTAGATTTTTAATAGTGACAAGTGGTATATGCTTTAAACAATTGTCAATGGTAAAGAATGCTACTTAGAGTGGTCAGGGAAATCTCTGTGAAGGTGTCATATAAACTGAGACCAAATGGATGAAAAGGAGTTAGTAATGCAAATGGGGAATAAACATGCAAATAATATAGGATAAAATGTAAAAGTTCCTAAAGCACATTGGATGCTTGTTGCTCTAAGAACAGAGGAAATTTCTTTTCTAAATTTTTATTTCTTTTTTTTTTTTTTTTTTTTTTTTTGAGACAGAGTCTCACTCTGTTGCCCAGGCTAGAGTGAGTGCCGTGGCGTCAGCCTAGCTCACAGCAACCTCAAACTCCTGAGCTCAAGCGATCCTCCTGTCTCAGCCTCCCGAGTAGCTGGGACTACAGGCATGCGCCACCATGCCCGGCTAATTTTTTCTCTATATATTTTTAGCTGTCCATATAATTTCTTTCTATTTTTAGTAGAGGTGGGGTCTCGCTCTTGCTCAGGCTGGTCTCGAACTCCTGAGCTCAAACGATCCGCCCACCTCGGCCTCCCAGAGTGCTAGGATTACAGGCGTGAGCCACCACGCCCGGCCTAAATTTTTATTTCTTTTTATTTTTTAGAGACACGGTCTTTCTATATTGCCCAGATTGACCTTGAACTCCTGGGCTCAAGGGATTCTCCTGCCTCAGCCTCTCGAGTAGTTGGGAAGACAGTTGTGCACCACTGTGCCTACATCAAACAGAGGAGATTTCAATGTGTCTGGAGCATAGTAAGTTGGGAGGATAAGAAGTTTGAGATTAGTTTTGAGAAGGTGATAGGGACTAGACCATATAGGACCCTGAAGATGAAAATAAGAGGTTTGGGTTTTGGTCTAATGACAATGGCAGGTATTCAAACAATTTTAATCATGATAGGACAATGGTCTAATTTGAAAAATAATAACTGACTATTATAGATTGTGGGGGGGGTGGTGTAAATGGAACAGTAAGACCAGTTAGAAGGTTACTTCAATGGTTCAGATGAAAGATGGTGGTGATCTAGATTAAAATGATAGTCATAGAGGTGGAGAGAAGTGGTTGAATTTTGGATATATTTTGGAGTAAAATCTCCTTAATTCCTAATGGATTAGATGTTGGGTGGTAGTGTATGACACCCATATTTCTGGTATCAGGAATGTATATAGTAGTGGCATTTTCTGAAATAGGGAAGACTGAAGAAGGAACAGGTTGGAGAAAAAGTAGAAATCAAGAGTGCTGCTTTGAATTTGTTTCTATTAGATAACCAGGAAGGTGCTTTAACTGTGATTAATATTGTGACAAGAATGTGGGTGGTAGGGGACCAAAAGAAAGAAGTGAGTCCAGATAGGAAGCCGTGAAGATAGCTTAAGTAAGAGAGGATGCTTAACTTGAATTAGTGTGGTAGCAACAGTGATTTGAAAATAACTTTAATTTGACAGTAAAGTTCAAAAGTAACTTTTATTTTTTTATATTTGTATTTATTGATTATAATATCTGTACATTGTTATGGGGTACATGTGGTATTTTGTCACATGCATAGAATGTGTTTTGATCAAGTCAGGGTATCTAAAGTATTTGATTTCCTACATCTTTTATTGTTCTACCATCCCCAGAGGCAATCAGACATTTGACTTGGGGTCTTTGAGATTTCCTACCTTTTCTTCCCTTTCATACATGAATAAGAAGCCTTGGTAATTCGGCTTGGTGATTGTATACTATCAAGGATTGTTGGCATGTAGCCCCCATACTGTTTCAGTGTTGAAAAGCCCCTGCCCAGCTATCTAGTCAAACCCTCTATCAGATACCAATGTTCAGGAATTTCTGAATTCCTAGCTGAAAACAAAATAAAATCCATGATTCAAAAAAGGTAGTTTTCAAGATTAATCTAGCTAGTGAGTATGATAAAGGCAGTACCCAGGGGAAAAAAGACACCCCAAAATCCTATACTTATGGCAAGTTCCAAGAAAGTAATCGAGTTGGAAATGTTTCTGTATTGCCATTTGTGAGGCATGAGTGAAAAATACTTACTGAGTGGTATTGTATGACTTGAAATCCCTTCTCAAATAGTAGATTGGAATTCATCTCCCAGAGCCAGGGAAATCAGGAATTATTAGTAATTTTACACGTTCTTAGCTATAAACAGAAATCTAGAATCTAAAGAATTGGAAGAAGCATTTAAAAGATCTTAAAATTCAGTTGAGCTTACTTCTATTAGGTAGGTAGACAGGCACAGAGGAATCCTGATGTGATATGAAAGGAATAGGAGCTTTAGAGTCAAATAGACCCAGGTGGAATCCTGAATCCACCACTTACTAGTTATGTATCCTTAGGTGAGTTACTTAATATTTCTAAACTTCAGTTTGTCTGTGAAGTTGGATTTAAAAATGCTACTAATAAATAGGTTATGAATGTCACGTTAAAAAATTCAACATATGCAAAGCACTTAGTATATGATAAATGCTCAATAAATAGTAGCTATAATGTTCATAGAACAGATTTTAAAATGACACTTTTTGATCAACACCTAAATGCACATATAAGAATAGCATTCATCAGGCATTGGGCAGATGGGAGCGGGGAGGAGGGGATGGGTATATCCACACCTAATGGGTGTACTGTGCACCGTCTGGGGGGTGGACACGCTTGAAGCTCTGACTTGGGGGGGGGAAGGGCAACATACGTAACCTGAACATTTGTACCCCTATAATATGCTGAAATTAAAAAATTTTCAAAATAAATAAATAAAAACAAAATAACGGTTTTATTGATATACATATAATTCACATACAATATAACTCACCTATTTAAAGTGTACAATGATTTTTATTATCACAGAATAGAATAAATTTTAAGCAGAGTTTGGTAGCAATTAGAGCAGGAAAAGGCAGGATTAGATGATTATTTTGAAAGACTGAACAATCAGCTCCTTATTGGGCACACAAAGTAAGTGCTCAAATATTGGCAGATTAGATTGCCACAAAAATCTCTGTGACCGTGCAAATAAGCATTTACCTTAATTTTTTTTAATTAAAAAAGTCACTTGCATCTGTCCACTCAAAAGTAGTATATTCAAAAGGAACATGATGAAGTAAATGACCTGTGGCCTTGCTAGGTGGTTTTATGGCTGAGTCCACACATATACATGAGGGCTTGTGACATCTCTCCTCTCTCTCTCTCTCTTTCTCTCGCTCTCTCTCTCACACACACATATCATATACAAGATTGGCTTTCTCCTTATTTTATATACTTACATTTTCTTAAAATGAAATTGAAGCTTAAATAAAAAAGAAATAAATGAATGTGAGGCTCACTCAGGGAATGATCTAAAGAGAATGAAACTGAATGTTCTTATCTGAATCCTTATGCAAACTACCACTTTTTGATAAAACAGAGGCAGCATGGGGAAGAAAATAAAGGTGAAGGGAGAGATAGAGGGAAATATAGTCCAAACATACTCGATCAGTTGACACCTGCTAAGAAAAGTGTGGCCAGTGGTTTTCCAAAAGAAATTAAACTATATGGAGAGTTGAAAACCTGTGAGAACTTTCCAGGTCCAACATCTAAATCTCATGAAAGCTTTTTAAGATCACTAGTTGAGACCTTTTATTTTATGAGATCATTTTATAAGTGAACTCAGGGTATTCATGCATGTGTATGTTTTTTTTTTTTTTTTTAAATCTTGCCTGATCCTTTGCCAAGTCACTTTTCCAGATCACACATCAGCTATTTTTCCACCAGCTAAACTGTAATTTAATACTTGATTGAAAGGGTCTTGGGAGAAAGCAAGTGAATGTATTTCAAGTTGATAACATTGATAATGTTGCCTTTCCCCAATTTTCTTATTAGTTCAAATGCTGGTTGTGGAATCACCTCATCAAGTCTTTTGACTTTAACAGGCCAATTTTAGTGCTTGTAAATACTTCAGTACCCAAGTGTCAACAGTTACATTATTACATAGAGTGTTTGATATTAAACTATCTTTTATATCACACTGAGTAACTCTCTTATGGAAATTTCCTGTGAATATTTATAAAGCTTTAATTTGAGCTTCAGAATTTTGATCAATAGGTAAACAATAATCTCTCTTTTCTGTTTAATAGAATTTTAATATCAGAAGCTGCAGGATGCATTAGAAAGTGGTAGTCTGTATTCAATAGTGACCATTTCATACATTATCTCTACATGTGTTTTGTTTCATTTTATATATATATGTACATATAATTTCATTATAAATTCTTCATGTATGTTTCATTATATATTAAACTTATCATACATTATTTCTCAAGGAAAGTTGTCTGCTATGTTGTTCATGCAGATAAATACTAGAAAATATTCTATTAGCCAGATATTTTGCCTACTTCACATCTAACATCTAGATATGTAGAAATGTCAATATACGGGAAAACCTCAGTTAAATAGACTACACGAGAAAGGGTAGTTTCAGTTAATTTAATATTCTGGTGACCTGAGGGTAAGAAAAAAGAACAAAAATTTGTTTGTTTTGCTTTTTTCTTAGTGGAATATTTTTCTAAAGTGTCAATGTCCATTTTATCCCCTTAGTAAATAAGGCCTAGTGACCACTAAATTTTTGTTTGTTGAGTAAGGATCAGAGGCTCATTTTCTAGAAATTTTTGTTCAAACAAAGTCTACAACATGAGCTTAAATTTTACAATGTGCTTGTTTCTCCTTAAAAAAAGACACATTTACCTAAGCACTTCAGTTAGTGACGTTGTAATTAATCAAAATTTTATTTTAATTAAGCCTATTATTCAACTATAGGGAGTAAGAGTATAGATTCTTAATTGGGCTCAATCATTTGCATTAAGTAGGTCATTACATGTAAAATAAGACAATACTGGTACATAGTAAAAAGTCAATAAAAAAGTTGGTTGTTATTATTGTTCCACCTGATAGCCATGGTGTGGACTTAAACATAAGTTTAGGATTGTGAGCATAGGTGAAGAATTCTTTACTCATTTTTGTAACTAATCCCTTATGATTTTTCATACTACTTCATATAGTACGTCCTGAACTTGCTGGTAGACAGGAAAAAAAATCATTTCCTTCTCCTTCATTCCTTCTTCCAGATAATGTAAATGATAAACTCTTAAGGACCAGAACACCTGATTGTGCTAGGAAACTCAGCATTAGGCTTAAGAAAAATAATTTCTTTGCCATAGAACTAGTACAAGGATAATCAGGTTCAGGTTTTCTCCTGTACTAACAGGAGAAAATAGGTGTTTGGGGTGAGAGGTTATAGAGAAACAGGAGGATCTTGAGCATGAGATATGTGCATAGGTCAAGGCCAGCTTTGAGCATAGGTAGAACAAACATCTCTCTATGTGGTATAATGTCGAGAGTAGACAAAAAAAAAGTTCTCATCTGGCTCCCCCATCCCATATCCACAAAGTCCTGCTCTAGCGTTTCATTTTCCCCACCCTATAATCCTATACAAGTGCTCCATTATTTGGGAGAAGTTATTTAACTACTAAGTATTTGTATATTAATATATACCACTCACTGTCCTATAAGAGGACAGAGTCCAGAAGAGATGAAGCACTGGATGGGAAAACTTTAATGAAGGAGCTATGTATAGTGGGATTCAGAGGGGAAGAGAATTAGCACTTTTTGGCTATTTACGATGGCTCAGGTATATTTTCATGGGTTTCATCTCATGAATAGTATACACAACCCTAAAAATAGGTGGTATTATCTCCACACTCCAATGAAGTTGAGATTTGGAAATGTCAAGTGAACTGCTCAAGACTACATTGGCATGGAATGTCATAGAGGAGAGTGGAACCTAAGATAATCTGAGATTTTTCTACATATAAATTTGGGGGGGAAGTGTGTGAGAGCATTGCAGGTGAGTAAATGAGGCAAATAATGGAATGGAGGTAAGCCCAAAAAGAAAAAGACCTCCAATGGTTTTATATCTGTAGCTGTAATGCTATTAGAATCAGTTTATGATTGTTATTCAATGTGAATATATAAGAGAAAGAAGAGACAGAATATTAGAAAGTCTAGTCCATTCAACTAACGTTCATTTAGTTTCTACTATGTGCTAGGCACTGTGTTTAGAGCTAAGAATAAAGAGATTAAACAAATTGAATCCCTGCCTTCAAGAAGTTCACTTTTATTATGACAGAATATTGCTTTGTGATTAGTGGGGGAAATAAGAATGTGGTTCTCAAACTGGACCATGCAACAATATTACAAAGGGAATACAAAATCACAGGCTAAATGTAGGAAAATTTTGAGTATCACTTTTACCAGGTACCAAATACTTTAAAATAATATGTTAATCCTTATGAGCTGATATAAAAATGGAATAATATGGACCATTTTCATGGCATTTCTAAAGCTTTATTGAAGTAAAATTTATGTTATTAAAAGTATACAAGTTTTGATACAAGTATATATCCGTGAAATTTTTACCACAATCAAGGTAACAAGTATATCCATCATCCCCCAAGTTTTCTTGTATCCCTTCTACCCTAAGTTCCCTCCCCAGGAAAACATTCTTTCTGTTACTATAGGTTAATTTGTATTTTTCTAAAATTTTACATACATGGCATCACAGAGTATGTACTCTTCTTGGCTTACCTTCTTTGACTAATTATTTTGAGATTCTTCAATATTGTGTGTATTGATAATTCATTTCTTTTTATTGATGAATATTCCATTTATGTATATACAAAAAAATATTTATCCAATCACCTGTTGATCGACATTTGGCTTGTTTCTAGTCTTTGGGTATTACACACAAAGCTACTATGAACATTCATTCATGTACAAGTCTGTTATGTGGACATACACTTTAATTTTTCTTGTGTAAAAGCCTAGGAGTAGAATGGCTGAATGATAGCTATATTTTTAACTTTTTAGGACTTTTAGCTTTTGAAGAAACTACCAAACTTTTACCCAAAGTAGTTGTACCATTTCATATTCTCACCAGCAGTATATGAGAGTTCTAGCTCCTCTACATTCTCAAAACAGTAAGGGCGCACTTTTCTCATTTTGCTGTTCTAATAGGTGCGTATTAAAATCTCATTGTGATTTTGACTTGCATATCTTCAATGGCTAGTAAGTTTGAGCATTTCTTCATGTGCTCGTTATATCTTTTGGTAACATGTCTGTTCAAATATTTTGTCCATTTATTGGAGTGTTTATTTTCTTATTGAATTTTGATTACATTAACCAAAATATTTGGATATTTGATTAAATATTTTGGATACATATTTGTTATCAATTATATGAATTGAAAATGTTCCTCCAAGTTGGTGTCTTGTCATTTCTTTCTATTGCCTGGGAACATAGGTTCCTAATTTCGATAAAGTCCAATTCATCAATGTTATTTTGTGGATAATATTTTTATTGTTATATCTAAGATACTATTGCCTAATCCAAGGTCATGAAGGTTTACACCTATGGTTTCTTTTATGAAGTTTATAGCTTTAGCACTTACAGTTACTCCTATGATCATTTTAAGTTAATTTTTGTCTAGGATGCATTGTATTGAGATTTCTTTCTTGTGTTCATTCTTTTTTTTGCATATGGATGTTTAAATATTCCAGTACAATTTTTCTAAAGACTATCCTTTGTCCAGTGACCTGCCTTTGAGTCTTTGTCAAAAATCAGTTGACCATATATATATATATATATATATATATATTGCTGTACTTAATTTTATTCCATTGATACAGTGGCTCTGTCCTTATGCCAACACCACACAATCATTGCTATAGATTTACAAAACATCTTGAAATAGAGTAGTGTAATTCCATAAATTTTGTTTTCAAATAGGTTTGGTTATACTATATCTTTCACATTTTCATATAAAGTTTAGAATTAGCTCGCCAATTTCTATGAAAAATTTGCTGGGATTTTGATTGGAATTGTATTGAATTTATATTTAATATGTTGATTGGAAGAGAATTGACAGTTTAAAAAAATTAAGTCTTCTAATACATAAACATAGTGTATCTCTACATTTATTTAGGTCTTTAGTTTATCTCAGTAATGTTTTGTACTTTTAAGTGTACAAGAATTACAAATCTTCTGCCTAATTATTTCATATGTTTAAATGTTACCATAAATGGTATGTTTTATATTTCAATTTCCTACTATTTATTTCTAGTATATGGAAATACAGTTGATTTTTATATTGATTCTGTATCCTGTAAACTTACTAAGCTCACTTACTAGTTCTACTGCTAATAGTTGTAGAATATATAGGTTTTCTACATTGACAATCCCAAATATGAGAATAACAACAATTTTAATTCTTCCTCTCCAATCTGAATGTTTTTGGTTTCTTTTCCTTGCCTCATTGCACTCCCTAGAACATTCAGTACAATGTTTAATAGAAATGATATAAGCAGACACACTTGCTTTATGTCTAATCTTAGGGGAATAGCATTTCATTTTTCATCAATGAGAGTGAGGAATATTAGCTATAGATTTTTCATAGATGATCTTTATGATGTTGAGAAAGTTCCCTTCTATTCCTAGTTTTGTTGCAAGGTTTTTATAAGGAGTAGATGTTAGTTTTTGGCAAATACTTTTTCTGCATATATTGAGATGATCATATTTTTTTTTCAATATATTGATATAGTGAATTATGTTGATTTTTTTAATGTTAAAGCAACCTGCTATTGCTGGACTAAACTTCACTGGTCTATGATACATCATTCTTTTAGATATTATTGTTTGATGTGATTTACTAAAATTTTGTTAAGAATTTTTGCATATACAGTAAAAATATGGTATAAGAAAAAAGAATTTTTGCATCTATATTCATGAGGATTATTAGTAGTTTTCTTTTCTTATAATATTTTTGTGTGGTTTTATGTTAATGCTGGCTTCATAGAATAAGCTGGGAGATATTTTTCTCTTCTTCAATTTCCTGGAAGAATTTTTACAGAATTGGTATTACTTCTTTCTTAAATATTTGGTAGAAAACACCAGTGAAGCCATATGAGGCCTGGGATTTGTTTAGTCAAATCTTTAACTATAAATTCAATTTCTGTTAATAGATATGAGGACATTCAGGTTTTATATTTTTTTTTATGAGTGACCTTCGGTAGCTTGCATCTTTCAAGGGGTCCATCCATTTAATCTAAGTTTTTAAATTTATTGTCATAAAGTTTGTCATATTTTCCTATTTTAATTTTTGGAAATAGTGTAGTTGTGTCACCTCTGTCATTACTGATATTGCTATTTTGTGAGTATTTTCTGATTATTTGGCTAGATATTAATCAATTTTATTGATCTCAATAAAACTGACTTTGGTTTCATTGATTTTCTCTATTTCTGTTTTCTCCTTCATTGATTTCTAATATTATTTATTTTCTTTTGTTTTCTTTGGGTTTAATTTGTTCTTTTTTTAGGTTTAAAATAGAAGCTGATGTAATTTATTTGAGACTTTTCTTTTTTTAAATATCCAGTTCATATTTATTTATCTTTTTATTTCAGCATATTATGGGGGTACAAAAGTTTAGGTTACATATATTGCCCTTGCCCTCCCTACGCCCCGAATCAGAGCTTCAAGCATGTCCATCCCCTAGATGGTGCACATCGCGCTCATTATGTATATATACACCTATCCCCTCCCCCCACCACATCTGCCTGACACCCAATTAATGTTATTCCTAAATGTGCTCTTAGGTGATGATCAGTGAAACCAATTTGATGGTGAGTACATGTGGTGCTTATTTTTCCATTCTTGGGAGACCTTTCTTTTCTAAGATATGTGTTTAATGCTATAAATTTTCCTCTAAATATTGTTTTGTATTTTATAGAATATTGATATTTTTTGTATAAAAAATTGCTTTGCCATTGATTGGGGATCTACAAAGGTGCTTCCCAAACTGAATGCATACAATAGTATTCCACAGGGAACACAAAACCCTAGGCTGACTATCATAAATATTTTAAAACTTCAATGTTATTAATGTCAAATAATTTAAAATAATATTTTTTAAAATTTTAATAGACTGACACAGAATGGTATAGTATGAAACATTTGCATGAATTTTTATAAGGTAAAATGCTTTATTTCAAGAAATTTTATACTGATGGGAGGCCACCTTGCTCTTATTTATCCAGACTCTTTGGAGGTTCAATTTCACTCTTCTTTACTGACAGAAATACTTTATCAGAAATTTGTGATAAACACTTATCTATATGTTATAATAAAGGTATACACAGAGGCCAATAGAGGAAGCATGCATGGAACAATCAGGGAAGACTTCACAGGGCAATAATATGGCATGTATATTGGAGGATTAATAAAAGTTCACGGAGAATAAGTGAGGGGGTGTGGTAATACCAATGTAAAAATGTGCACTTTATTGGAAAAGCTTTCAGAGACACAATTTTCATCACATTGGGAGATCACTGAATCCCATGGAGAATTTGGGTGTATAGGGCTGATGAAGATTAAGGCTGATGAGGCAGAATAATCCCTACTCTAAGCACAGGAATATGGACTATATACCAGAACCCACAGCAAAAAATGTGGTATCTGCTTAAGAAGTCATTGTTGAAATTCTTTACTTAAACCTTCTGCCTCAGGACTTACACATGGCTCCTTGTGTGTGAAGTATCACATCATGTCTGATCTTTTGGATAGTACTGAACTTGACTGAAGTAGTCCTGACTATAAAAGATCAAAAATAGAAAAAAAATGATAAAAAAAAGGTTGCAAATGCCATATGTACACTTTAATAAAAAACACTGATATCCATTCCATTAGTATATTGTATATTTTTTTAGAAGATTGTCTGAGTTTAAGCTTGGTAGATTTTTTTTTAATACACACACAGACACACACATATATTTTAAAGATTGTCTACAATTTCCCCTCATAAAACCCAGAAAAAAGCAGCACTTGTATGTGGTAACACATGAGTGTATTTGAAAAGGTAGGTGGCTGTGATAAAAATTTGAGCTGGCAGTACCATTTTCTTAAACCTTGAACTAGACTGAGGAATAATGCTAAAAGAGAAACCTTGTAATATATGGTAATTTATTTGAGAGGGTAAGAGTATTTAGGCTAAGCTTTTAAATCAGTTACAGAGGTAAGGCTAAGAAATAGAACATAGATCAGGAATAGTGAGTGATCTACCAGATTGTCTCATGGATTTTTTTTTTCAATTTTACAAATCAGCTTTCTGGAAAATGGAAGAGATCCAATCCTTTTACCCCAAGGCTTTAAAGGCAAGTTTAGGAATTGAAACTTGATGTAATATATATTGTTTTAATAGATTATGGTCTACGAAGTTTCTAAAGTTTCAGCAGCTATATAAAATGAAAAGGTTCAGCAGTGGAGCTTTTTTTTTCTGTTTTTGTCCTGGTGGCTGAATATTGAAAGAGCTTTGGAGTTTACTGCAGTGCTTCAGTCCCTGCTCTGTTAGCGTTAGCTAGTATTGTCTTAGAATAGCTTTGAGTTTCTTTATGAGGTCTCCATTGGGACATGTATCCAAATCATCTCTATGCATTGCAAATTATCCAACAATGTCAAGAAGTGACACTGTTGTGATTTCTATTCTATTAGGTTATTAAGTATGAAGTATCCAATTTCCTTAAGTACTAAGTTTGACAGTTGATATCTCTGATTTCACCTTGACACTCTTGTTTTATTTATGTTGTGAAGGTATAGCCTCAGTCTTTCAAATGCCCATTTTGGCATGTGATTATCTTCCAAATTTTTTTTTGAACAATTTTTTGTGAAACCATAGAAAAGTTAAAAATTCATGTTATTTTTAAACATGAGTTCCATCATGGAACCAATGCAGTGCAGACAGCTCAAAATAATCAAAGAAGTGTTTGGGAAGGATGTGGCTAATGAACACATAGTATGTCGATGGTTTGAGAAATTCTGTTCTGGTGATTTTTTTTTAATTTTTTTTTTAATTTCAGGATATTATGGGGGTACAAATGTTTAGGTTACATATATTGCCCTTACCCCACCCAAGTCAGAGCTTCAAGTGTGTCCATCCTCCAGATGGTGCATACCACACCCATTAGGTGTGTATATACCCATCCCCCTGCTCCCCCCTCCCATCTGCCCAACACCCAATGCATGTTATTACATATATGTGTACTTAACTGTTGATCAGTTAATACCAATTTGATGGTGAGTACATGTGGTGCTTGTTTTTCCATTCTTGTGATACTTCACATAGTAGAATGGGTTCTAGCTCTATCCAGGATGACTCAAAAGGTGCTATGTCACCATTGTTTCTTGTAGCTGAGTAGTACTCCATGGTATACATATACCACATTTTATTAATCCACTCATGTATTGATGGGCCCTTGGGTTGTTTCCAAATCTTTGCAATTGTGCATTGTGCTGCTATAAACATTTGAGTGCAGATGTCTTTTTTTATAGAATGTCTTTTGTTCTTTTGGGTAGATGCCCAGTAATGAGATTGCTGGATCAAATGGTAGTCCTACTCGTAGCTCTTTTAGGTATCTCCATATTGCTATCCACAGAGGTTGTCCTACTTTGCAGTCCCACCAGCAATGTATGAGTGTTCCTATCTCTCTGCATCCATGTCAACATTTAGTGTTTTGGAACTTTTTGATAAAGTTCATTCTCACTGGAGATAAGTGATATCTCATTGTGGTTTTGACTTGCATTTCCCTGATGATTAGAGATGTTGAACATTTTTTCATATGTTTGTTGGCCATTAGTGTACCTTCTTTTGAAAAGTTTCTGTTCATGTCCTTTGTCCACTTTTTGATAGGGTTGTTTGATTTTTTTCTTGCTGATTTTCCTGAGTTTTATACAGATTCTAGTTATTAGCCCTTTATGAGTTGTGTAGCATGTGAATGTTTTCTCCCATTCTGTAGATTATTCGCTCTCGTGATAGTTTCCTTGGCTGTGCAGAAGCTTTTTAATTTGATCAGGTCCCATTTATTGATTTTTGTTGTTGCTGTGATTGCCTTTGGGGTCTTTTTTAAAAATTCTTTGCCTAGGCCAATTTCTATAAGAGTTTTTCCAACATTTTCCTCTAGAATTCTTATAGTTTCATGTCTTAGGTTTAAGTCTGTTATCCACTGTGAGTTGATGTTTGTGAGAGGTGAAAAGTGGGTATCCTGTTTCAGTCTTCTACATGTGACTATCCAGTTTTCCCAGCACCATTTATTGAATAAGGGTTTTTTTCCCCAGTGTATGTTTTCGTCTGCTTTGTCAAAGATGAGATGGATATATGAGGATGGTTTTATATCTGGGTTCAAAGTTCTGTTCAATTGGTCTATATCTCTGTTCTTTTGTCAGTACCGGCAGTTTTGGTAACTATAGCCTTGTAATATAGCTTGAAGTCTGGTAATTTAGTGCCTCCCAATTAGTTCTTTTTGCTTAAGATTGCTTTTGCTATGTGGGGTCTTCTCTGGTTCCATATGAAGCAAGAATTATTTTTTATAGATCTGTGAAAAATGATGTTGGTATTTTAATAGGAATTTCATTGAATCTGTAGATCACTTTGGGTAGTATAGACATTTTAACAATGTTGATTCTGCAGACCCATGAGCGTGGTATTGTTGTCCACCTGTTTATGTCCTCTGCTATTTACTTCCTCAGTGTTTTGTAGGTCTCCCTGTAGAGGTCTTTTACCTCCTTAGTTAAATACATTCCTAGATACTTTATTTTCTATGTTGCTATTGTGAAGGGTATTGAGTCTTTGATTTGGTTCTCAGTTTGACTATTATTGGCGTATAGGAATGCTACTGATTTCTGTACATTGATTTTGTAACCTGAGACTTTGCTGAATTTGTTCTAGTGATTTTAATCTTGAAAATGAGCGATGTGGGCAACCTGAGACCAAGGTGGATAATGATGAACTGAAAGCTATAGTGGAAGTGAATTCATTTCAACCTATGTGTGAATTAGTAGCAACGTTTTATGTTACTATTCCAACAATATTGGGCCATTTGAAACAAATCATCAAGGTAAAGAAACTGGATAGATAGGTACTATATGAATTAAATGAGCGTCAGAAGAGAAATCGTCTTGAAGCTTGACTTTCTTTGCTGTCACGACATAAAGGTGAACCATGAAAAATAGATTCTTTTTTTATTTCTGCATATAATGGGGGTACAAATGTTTAGGTTACGTATGTTGCCCTAACTCCCCTCCCCCCGAGTCAGAGCTTCAAGCGTGTCCATCCCCCAGATGGTGTGCATCACACTCATTATGTATGTATATACCCATCCCCTCCTCCCCCTTCCCATCTACATCTGATAAATGTTACTCCTATATGTGCACTTATGTATTGATCAGTGAAATCAATTTGATGGTGAGTACATGTGGTGCTCATTTTTTCATTCTTGGGATACTTCACTTAGTAGAATGGGTTCCAGCTCTATCCAGGATAATATAAGAGGTGCTAGCTCACCATTATTTTTTGTAGTTGATTAGTATTCCATGGTATACATATACCACATTTTATTAATCCACTCATGTATTGATGGGCCCTTGGGTTGTTTCCATATCTTTGCAATTGTGAATTGTGCTGCTATAAACATTTGAGTGCAGACGATGATAACTAGAATCTATTTAGAACTCAGGAAAATCAGCAAGAAAAAAATCCACAACCCTATCAAAAAGTGGGCAAAGAACACGAACAGAAACTTTTCAAAAGAAGACTAATGGCCAACATATGAAAAATGCTCAACATCTCTAATCATCAGGGAAATGCAAATCAAAAGCACAGTAAGATATCACTTAGCTCCAGTGAGAACGGCCTTTATCAAAGAGTCCCAAAACAATAAATGTTGGCGTGGATGTGGAGATATAGGAACACTCATACGCTGCTGATAGGACTGAAAACTAGTGCAACCTCTGTGGAAAAATGGATTCTGAATCACACGTGTTCACCATAATGGTTGGATAAAGATGAAGTACCCAGACACAGTCCAAAACCAAATATCCATCAAAAAATGCTGATGGTATCTGGCAGCGCTAGTATTATCCACTACAGCTTCAAGAGGCCTGGTCAGTAGACTGAAGCAGATGTCCACTGCAACAAATTGCACAAAATGAGGAGGATTCTTGCTATTAAGCAGCCGAGATTGGTCAATAGAGACAGGCCAATCCTCTTGCAAGACAACACTCGAACACATGTTGCACAGATGATGCTGCTCCAACTTCAGAAGCTAGACTTGGAAAACTCTGTCATCTACCATATTCACCAGACCTTGCACCAACTGACTACCACTTCTTCCAGGCTTTGGGCAACTTCTTGGGAAAAATATCCAATTCTCAACAAGCTGTGGAAAACACCTTTTGATATTTCATTGCCACTCGGTCTCCAGACTTCTTCACTGCTGGCATAAGCACGCTACTGTTAAGATGTAGTCATATTTGAGGAATTCTTTTTAAGTAACTTGTTTCTGGAGTACAGTTTCAAAGGTAACTGAATTCTTTCTTCTGTTCATATGCGTTTGTTTACTTTGTGTTTCGCTTTGTTATTTTGAAGGGAAAATGTATTGTAGGTGTGGAGTTCCTTTTACTATGCTATCTTACAATGTTTCAAAAAGGGTTTATTGCTTTATCTAGAGCACAGTAAAGTTCTATCTTACTTATACCTGCAAAATAACAGAAAAAAATTACTACACATACACATTCAAGCTCTGAGAGTCAGCCAGACCTTAACAAGAAATATGTGACGATCAGGACAACCCATTGGTTTTTTCAAGACAAAGAGAGTCACTCATTCTCAACCTCTTTTGAAGGGGGGAAAGAAAATAATTCATTTGGTCAGTTTTGCACACGAAGGAGAAAACTTTCTGTCAACTCAATCACTTTAGCATGAGAAATGACACTTGTTATCCATGGATGACAAATGTCAAATTCAGAAGAAACTGAACAGAACACTAAGGTCCCTGAGACTGGCATTTCAAGAGAATGCACAGGTCTAGGGGTAGAGAGAGGTGGCCAAAAAGATAAATAGGAGAAACAATTGGAAGATATACATGAAAGGTCATGTAGAAGAGTCTACTAAACACAGGGATGCAAAATAGTGTAAGGGTTGTTATGGGAGTAAGTTAGGGATATGGTCATCATCCATCACTGTGGATGCATGGGGACTGGTTTAATGATCCATTAAAATGGATTTGTAATTCAGAACGCAGTCTTACTTCCATTTAAATAAAAACATGTATAATAAATGATAGAACAAGGACAGAACGACCTCCCTTCTATGAATGGAGGTGACCTACTTCGTTGTCCTTTTTTGCCAAATTTAATTCAGGTAAAGAGAACTGAATTTTGTCAGATAATGAGAAATAATTTTTGGTGGGTTCTTAGAAATTACATTTAAAACTTTCTTAGAAATGGCCTTTGAGGAGAGCAAATTGTTCAGGGAAAAATAGAAACAGACATAAAAATCCAAATTCTAATTTCCTTTTTTCTACTAACTAGTTAACACTCTCTTTGCTGAGTTCTCAGGCCTCATTTTCCTCAGCTGTGAAAAGAAAACTTATAAGGTAATTTCTCAGTTACCTTTCTATTGCTACATTTTATTGTCCTCCTATGAAAATTTATTGAACACCTGTTAATCCTGGAGCCAGACTGCCTGAATTCGAATCTTGCTTGCCATTTATAAGCTGTGTGACCTTGAGTCAAGTTCTAACCTCTCTGTACTTTGGTTTACTAATGTATAATACCAGTAACCACTTGACAGAGCTGTTATGAAGGTTAAATGAGTTAATGTACTTAAAGTGTTTATAATAGTTTATGGCATGCAGTATACTTTTTTAAAGTTTAGTTATTAATATATCCACACTATGTTAAATGTTGAGGAATAAGAATAGAGATCAATTCTGTCTTCAAGGAATTTGGAGTATATGGGAGGAACTCAGAAAAGCAAACAAAGGAGAATGTAAGTAAACTTACCTGAAAGTTCAGGGAAGGCTTCACAGAGGAGATGACATTTTGAAATAAGCCTTAAAGGTTTAGGATTTTGCCAGTGGGGAAGAAGATTAAAAGGTGTTCCAGGTTGAGGGGACAGAAAAAGAAGAGGCACACAGACATGCCAATAAATGGTAGGAAGTTCTAAGATATATGGCTCATATTCAACCTATACAAGAGAAAAGATTTAATTATCTGATGGATTCATTACTCACTATCCAATATAAAATACCTCTATGGAATAGTTCTTATACCCAGTAAGGTCTAGTAACTCTCCCATTTGTACAGGGACAAATTGATTTCTGATCTCATCTAAACAGTTGGTTGAGTGTGGTTAAGGTCAGAAGACAAAAACCTGATAACTGCTATATGAACTTCCACTTTCTATACCATACCCTTTTGGACATGATAAGCATTTAGAGCATCATGGCCTATCCATTATACACACCCCTCCAGCTAGAATGTACAGTGTCTTCCATCATACCTGGTACTTTGTTTAGTCCAAACTAGTCAGCTCTGACTAGGGAGAGAAGTTCGTTGATCTTTTTTTTATCCAGCCTTATTGAAGTGTAATTGACAAATAAAAATTGTACATATTCAAGGTGTACATGTGATGTTTCAATATGCACATACATTGTGAAACAGTTACCATAATCAAATTAATTAACATATCTATCGCCTCACATAGTTACCTTATTTTTGTATGTGTGGTAAGAATACTTAAGATCTGTTCTCTTAGCAAACAAGTATACAATACATTATTATTAACTATAGTCACCATGCTTTATATTAGGTCTCCAGTACTTATTCATCTTATAAGTGCACAATTGTACCCTTTCACCAAAATAATTCCATTTCCCCCACCCCTTGACCCCTGGTAACCATCATTCTACTCTCTGTTTCTACGAGTTACACTTCTTTAGATTCCACATATAAGTGAGATCATCCAGTAATTGTCTTCCTGTGTCTGGCTTATTTCATCTGGCATAGTGTTGTCCGGTTCATCTATGTTTTCACTAATTAGAAGTGCCTAATCTTAATAATTGCAACCCACAAGCTTGATGGGGGCTAGGATTTGTCTGTCATCTATATGGCTATCTTTCATCACATAGCACCACAATTCCCCCAAGGGAATATTTACTCCATGTCCTATAGTAACCAATTCAAATTTACTGAAAATTAGACAATATACAGGAATCATAGCACTGCTGACCATCACCTTTGTCTTTTTTGCTGTCCAGATACTATGACTTGCCATTTATATCAAACCTCTTCTGACACCACATCTTGACCAAACCACAGCCAGTTCTCCCATATTTCTGTGCCTAATGTGCACTCATATGAACCAAGTTCCTTTCCTATAGTCCCTATCATATCAAGTTGCAGATGTCATCACTTTCTCCAATGAAAAGTTGCTAAAGTGCCAACTGGCTATGTGGCTTAACTTAGATCATCTGAATTATGATCACAAAAGATCTAAAGACAAGTTAATCTTTTTTTTCTGTGAAATGTTAAAGAAACAGATATAAGTCATATTAAAAAAGATTTTATAGACGAATCATCATTAGAAAGACATAAATTAAATAAGGATTATACTTGCATCTGACAAATCCCAGCAGGTTTTCATGCTTTGCTCTATAGTATCTTTTTAAAAATATCTTTTATTTCAGAGTATTACGGGAGTACAAACACTTTGGTTACATAAATTGCCTTTGTGCCACCGAGTCAGAGTCACAGCTACAAGCATGTAGTATTTTTATAGTTTCAGGCCTTACATTTAGTCTTTAATACATCTTGAGTTGATTTTTGTATATGGTGAGAGATAGGGATCCAGTTTCATTCTTTTGCCTATGGCTATCCAATTTCCCCAGCACCATTTATTGTAAAGGATATCCTTTCCCCAGTGTATGTTCTTGTTGATTTTGACAAAGATCAGTTAGCTGTAAATATATGGCTTTATTTCTGGGTTCTATCATCTGTTCTATTTATCTATGTATTTATTTTTATATCAGTACTATGGTGTTTTGCATATTATAGCCATGTAGCATAATTTGAAGTCAGGCAATGTGATGCCACTGGACTTTTTTCCCTCAAACTACTTTAGCTGTTCAGTTTCTTTTTTGGTTTCATATGAATGTTAGAATTGTTTTCTGGCCAGGCGCGGTGGCTCACGCCTGTAATCCTAGCTCTCTGGGAGGCCGAGGTGGGCGGATCGTTTGAGCTCAGGAGTTCGAGACCAGCCTGAGCAAGAGCGAGACCCCATCTCTACTAAAAAAATAGAAAGAAATTATATGGACAGCTAAAAATATATACAGAAAAATTTAGCCGGGCATGGTGGTGCATGCCTGTAGTCCCAGCTACTCGGGAGGCTGAGACAGGAGGATCGCTTGAGCTCAGGAGTTTGAGGTTGCTGTGAGCTAGGCTGACGCCACGGCACTCACTCTAGCCTGGGCAACAGAGTGAGACTCTGTCTCAAAAAAAAAAAAAAAAAAAGAATTGTTTTCTTCTAATTCTGTGAAATGTGGTGTTGGTATTTTGATAAGGATTGCATTGAACCTGTAGATTAATTTGGGCAGGGTGGTCATTTTAACAATATCAATTCTTTCAATCTATGAGTATGGAATATTTTTCCATTTTTTGTATCATCTATGATTTCTTTCAGCAGCGTTTTGTAGTATTCCTTGTAGAGATCTTTTGCTTTCATGGTTAAATATATTCCTAGGTATTTTAGTTTTTTTGTAGATATTATACAGGGGGTTGCCTTCTTCAATTGGTTCTCAGCTATATCATTATCAATGTACAAAACTGCTGCTGATTTCCATACATTGATTTTGTATACTAAAACTTTACTGAATTCATTGATCAAATTTAAGAGTTTTTGGTGGAGTCCTTAGGGTTTCCTAGATATAAGCTGATATCATAAACCAACAGACATAATCTGACTTCTTTCCCAATTGGGATGCCTTTTATTTTTTCTCTTGCCTAATTGCTCTGGAGAGGACTTCTAGTACTATATTGAATAAGCGTGGTAAAAGTGGAAATCCTTGTTTTATTCCAGTACTTAGCAGGAATGTTTCAGCTTTTCCCCATTAAGTGTGATGTTGGCTGTGGGTTTATCAATTATGATCTTTATTATTTTGAGACATATTCTTTCCTTGCTTAGTTTGTTAAGGATTTTAATCATGCTGAATTTTTTCGAATGCTTTTTCTATGACTAATGAGATGATCATATGTTTTTTGTCCTTAATTCTGTTTATGTATCATATGTATCATATTTATTGATTCGTGTATGTTAAAACATCCTTGCATCCCTGGGGTGAAACCCACTTTATTGTGGTGTATTATCCTTTTGATGTGCTGTTGGATTTGATTTGCTGGTATTTTAAAAAATTTATTTCAGCATATTATGAGGGTACAAAAGTTTAGGTTATGTATATTGCCCATGATCCCCCACCCCCTGAGTCAGAGCTTCAAGCGTGTCCATTCCACAGAGTGTGCATCGCACTCATTAGGTAGGTATACACCCATCCCTTCCCCCCCCACATCTGCCTGACACCCAATTGGTGTTATTCCAAAATGTGCACTTAGGTGATGATCAGAAAAGACATCTGCACCCGAATGTTTATAGCAGCACAATTCACAATTGCAAAGATGTGGAAACAACCCAAATGCCCATCAATACATGGGTGGATTAGTAAAATGTGTTATATGTAAACCATGGAGTATTACTCAGCTATAAGAAATAACGGTGATATAGAATCTATTATGTTCTCCTGGATAGAGTTGGAACCCATTCAACTAAGTGAAGTATCTCAAGAATGGAAAAATAAGCACCACATGTACTCACCACCAAATTGGTTTGCTGGTATTTTGTTGAGGATTTTTATGTCTATGTTCATTAGGCATATTGGTCTGTAGTTTACTTTTTATGTTGTGTCCTTGACTGATTTTGGTATCAAGGTGATTTTGGCCTTGTAGAATGAGGTAGAATTTTCTCCTCCTCAATTTTTTGGAACAATTTCAGGAGGATTGATATTAGTTCTTTGTATGTTGGGTAGAATTCTACAGTGAATCTGTTTCTGGGTGGTTTTTCTTGGGAGAATTTTTGTTACTGATTTAATCTCACTACTCCTTATTGGTCTGTTCAAGACTTCTTTTTTCTTCCTGGTTCAATATTGGGAGGTTGTATGTTTCCAGAAATTTACTTATTTCCTCTAAGTTTTCTGCTTTTTGAGTGTATAATTATTCATGGTAGTCTCTGACAATCTTTTATATTTCTATGGTATCAGTTGTAATGTCCCCTTTTTCATTTCTGATTTTATTTATTTGAATATTTTCTCTTCTTTTCTTTGTTATTATAGCTGGTGGTTTATCAATTTTGTTTATCTTTTTGAAGAACCAACATTTTGTTCATTGATCCTTTGTATTTTTTGGTATCTATTTCATTTAGTATTGCTCTGATCTTTGTTATTTCTTTTCTTATGCTAATTTTGAGTTTGGTTTGTTCTTGTTTTTCTAGTTCCTGAGGTGAAATCTTAGGTTGGTAATTTGTGATCTGTCTACAATTTTCATGTAGGCATTTAATGCTATAAACTTCCATGTTAGCACTGTCTTTTCTGTATCCCACAGGTTTTGTATGTTGTGTTTTCATTTTCATTCATTTCAAAATATTTTTTAATTTCTATCATATTTCTTCATTGACCCCCATGATATCTGTGCATACGGTATAGCAGTAACTTGTTCCAAATTTTTGAAATTGCTCTCACAGGGGAGAATGTGTTCTTGATGGTGTATATAAGTTGTTTTAATAGGACACTTTGGCATTGACTTTAGGTGCCTGTGGTAGTATGATTTTTGTATGATTTTTTTTCAGCAGTGGTATCTGTGGTCAGTGGTATCTGTGGTCAGTGGTATCTGTGATTTCCTCAGTGACTTAGGGTATGGCCCACTTCACCACAGCCCATTAATTGTGGCTGTGGTAATATTTTACTCAGGATTTAGACCCTCTTTGAGCCAGTCTTTGGGCCTCAGTGGTGGCAGCAGTGGGCTGAGTATGCCTGTTTTTAGGCCCCAGAGAAAATAATGCTGGCACCATTGTTAGTGGGTCCTGGAGGACTGATTCTTGGACACACAGGTGGCTCTCTCAGAAGCCTGTAGTGGAAACAGTGGGCCAGGTGTGTGGGTAAGTTCCTAAGCCCCTGAGTAGCTGATGTGATGTGTGTGGTGACATTAGCAGTGGTAGAACCACCAACTGGGACCCAAGTGGCCTGTGTTGGTTTTGCTGGTGGTTGTAATAAGTTTGCTGAGCTAGGCCCCAGTCTCACAGCTGCCCATAACAAGGCAGTTGGTATTGTCTTAAGTATGCTTAGAAGAGCTTGGTGTCCCCTGGTTCTCCCCAGGCAGGTGATGACTGCAGCTGCATCACCTCAAACTCATCCAAATTGTGGCGTGTAGCCCAGCATTAAACTCTCAAAATGGTGCCTTTGGCCTGTGACTAGAGAGGGTGGGACTTCTCCCAGGCAAGCAACATGGACAAGAAGCTGTTGAGACTGCAGTCCACTCACATCTTTGTCTCACACCAGCCCATTGCTGTACTGTGGGTATTCTTCTAGATATGTATAGGAAAGCCTAGTTTTCCTTTCTCTTCTTGGTCAGGCAGTGACTGCAGCCTCATCAGTCCAAATTTGGCCCAAGGGTGAGGTGAAGCCCAGCTTTGAACTCTCAACTGAGACCAGGAAGCGTGGGGCCATTCCCAGTCAGGCAGCATGAGCAAGAAGCTGTGGGGAGTGTTGCCTGCTCTCATCTTGTTCTCACAACAGCCTCTTGCAGGGTGGTGGCTATTGTCCTAGACATTGGTCTGAAAGCCTAGTTTTCCTGTCCCTCCCTGGCCAGAGAGCAACTACAGCCAGGTCAGCCCAAATTTGGCCTGAGGGTAGGGTGCAGCCCACTGTTAAACTCTCAAAATAGTGCTGGCTATGTGTCTGAAACCAGAGACTGTGGGGCCCTCTAAGGCAAGTAGCATGGGCAAGATTCAGTGGGGAGTCTGTTTCAGCATTGTAGGGACCCTCCTACGTGTGCGTGGGAGTACCTGGTGTCCACTTTCCCTCCTTGGAGCAGTGCAGTCACAGCAAATATGTCTGTTGAGCCCTGGTATCTATGCTTTCAAAATGGCACCCAACTGAAGATGCTGTAAGCTCTGATGTCTGTGGGATTCCATGTGGGTTCCTTTTCTGGAGCAATGTCTCTGTAATTTATTTATTTTTTATTTTTTTTTTTTTTTTTGCTGTATAGTTTCTCTCTCTCTCTCTCTCTCTCTCTCTCTCTCTTTTTAATTATTTCAGCATATTCTGGGGGTACAAATGTTTAGGTTATGTGTATTGCCCTTGCCCCCCCCCAAGTCAGAGCTTCAAGCATGTCCATCCCCTAGACAGTACGCATCACACTCATTATGTATGTATATACCCATCCCCTCCTCCCCCTTCCCATCTGCCCGACGCCTGATAAATGTTACTCTTATATGTGCACTTATGTATTGATCAGTGAAACCAATTTGATGGTGAGTACATGTGGTGCTTATTTTTCCATTCTTGGGTTACTTCACTTAATAGAATGGGTTCCAGGTCTATCGAGGAAAATACAAGAGGTGCTATATCACCATTGTTTCTTATAGCTGAGTAATACTCCATGATATACATATACCACATTTTATTAATCCACTCATGTATTGATGGACAACTGGGTTGTTTCCATATCTTTGTAACTGTGAATTATGCTGCTATAAACATTCGAGTGCAGATGTTTTTTTTTATAGAATGTCTTGTTCTTTTGGGTAGATGCCCAGTAATGGGATTGCTGGATCAAATGGTAGGTCTACTTGTAGCTGTTTATGGTATCTCCATATTGCTTTCCACAGAGGTTGCACTAGTTTGCAGTCCCACCAGCAGTGTATGAGTGTTCCTGTCTCTCCGCATCCATGCCAACATGTATTGTTTTGGGACTTTTTGAAAAAGGCCATTCTCACTGGAGTTAAGTGATATCTCATTGTGGTTTTGATTTGCATTGCCCTGATGATTAGAGATGTTGAGCATTTTTTCATATGTTTGTTGGCCATTCTTCTGTCTTCTTTTGAAAAATTTCTGTTGATGTCCTTTGCCCACTTTCTGATAGGGTTGTTTGATTTTTTTCTTGCCGATTTTCCTGAGTTCTAAATAGATTCTAGTTATCAGTCCTTTATCAGATGTGTAGCATGCGAAATTTTTTTTCCCATTCTATAGGTTGTCTGTTTACTCTCGTGACAGTTTCTTTGGCTGTGCAGAAGCTTTTCAATTTAATCAGGTCCCATTTATTTATTTTTGTTGTTGCTGTGATTGCCTTTGGGGTCTTCTTCATAAATTCTTTGCCTACGCCAATGTCTATAAGAGTCTGTACCACATTTTCTTCTAGAATTCTAATAGTTTCACACCTAAGGTTTAAGTCTGTTCCAATGCTAGGCCTGAGGCCCACATGGGTCAAGAGGTCCTCCTATAACCAAGACTATAAAATTCATTTCAGAATGTGGAGCCCTGGGGGATTCTCTCTTACTGTTTTCCCATATCCAGGAGCTTCTCCTGGCTCTTCGCTGGTCCCTGACTGAGCAAGCTGCCTTGAACCTTTTCCATACTTACTTTTGCTTCTTCTTTTCACTTTTCTGGTAAATCTTAACATTCTCTCCTAGATGATTGGTTCAGAATGTAAGTATCTGATTACTATTCTGGTCCCTTTCCTTGGAGGAGGCGCATCATACCTGTGTCTAGTCAGCCTTCTTGACCCTTTACCCTTAATATTAACAACATTAATATTAAGTTTTAAAAAAGAATTTAGAGATAAGTTAATGTGGGCAGTTCTTTCATACATATTCTTTGGTTGCATCACTGGAGGATCCCAGTTCTCTTGTACAAATAGAATAAAACAGGATAAAGGGGAAAACATTGACATCTTCATTTAATTATAGGTCATGAAATATGAAGTTTCATTCAATCCCACTTTGCAGATTTAATTTGCACTTTAAGATGAAATATTCAATCTTACCACCTCTTTCCACTTCAATTCATGTGCATTTATAGTTTCTTTTTCTTTTGTTTTATTGTATTTCCTGTTTTCACCTCAAACTCTATGCTTCAGTATGACTAGTTTCTTGTCAGTTCCTCAGACACATTATGTTCACTTGTGCCTCAAGGCCTTATACTTCTCAGGGAGGACTTCCCTGGCCTTGAAACTGGGTTAGAACCACCTGTGATTCCTCACATCTATTTTACTCATTTAATGCTGTTTTTTCCAGAGCCTAAGGTCCATGAGGTCAGAACTTATATTTAACTTGTTCATTACTGTAGCCTCAGTATGCTTAGTACTTAGCATATAGTTATCAAGTTCCTGGTAGAGCTTTCAGGAAGCCTTTCCATGTTAACCTCTCCAGATTCTTGGAAGTTGTAGCAATGCTTTCTTTAGAAGTTATATATGGTAGGCATTATCTGAATTTCCAGTTGCTTGTAATTGGCTCTGTAGACATCAATTTTTTTCCATAGGAATGGTTTTATCTTCCCAACTAAATTAGAGGCCCATTGGTGGGTATAATAAAGTCTTATTCCTTGATATTACCCATTTTGGCTGTCATGATGCTCTGACTTAGTTGAAAATAAACACTGTTACATAAAGATACCCAGAAACAAGAATACCTCCAAGTATAGAGATAGTCTTGTCTTCTTGTCCAAGCTGTGTTGTGAGTCTTATTCTAGACTGAAATTGGCTTGATTATTTTTCATACACCAGTGTACATCAAGTATTTGAATTACAAGCAGGGTAAATATGTTTAATTTCAAGAAACAAGTTACAATTTTATTCATAACAGATATGCATAGACACAAGTTAACTTCTTTCAAAATAAATGATGAGAGGTAAACTGGTTTTACATTTGTTGCTTCACAACCATATAGAATATTGTAATCATTAGATTAATTTGCTTCCAAAGGATCAGAAATCAGACTTAAGCAAACCCCATAGGGGGATGTTTAAAAATGCATTTGGTATCTTACTAAGATTCAAGCATCTGTTACTTTACTTTACTACACACTCATGAACACACATACACATACACCCTCATTCATCTTGTCTGCCCTATTCTCTGGCCCTGTTGTAATAATGGTCCCTGAAAAATAGGGAGATTACAGAGTTAATAGGCAAATTTTTAGGTTGATTATATTCTATTTTCAGGAAAAGTGTAAAACATGAGATCTTTCTCACCAACACCTCCTTAGGATCCACTACTCAGCCTAGACTTACATGCCAGATTTGGTACTTTTCACATAGTGGGTATGTGGTGATGTTTTGTTTAATTTAAGAAGTTAGTAATGCTGTGCTGACCATTAAAAATAAATATCTGCTATTGTAGCATAGTATCCTGGGTCTGGAATTTTAATGAACATTTTTTGTAGCAATAAATCGGATTAACTGTATAGAGCTGTTACATGCTTGTTTTAGCTAAAAATATTGTTTTGGTTCTGCCACAATTTCTCCCACTCTCTTCTGGTTGTTTACTTCTGTAAATTAATTTAAATTTGAAAATAACATATGGTTTTGAGTCATGGTCAGATGACTATAACTTCTTAAGTATCTAAGGAATTATACTTTTCTATACTCCGTTTCATTTGCTTTAGGCCTAGAAGATTGTTCTGCAAAGAGCAGGCTCTCAGTAAAGCAGTGGCTCCCAAACTTCACTGTGTAGGAGTGTCACCTGGAGTGTAGGTCAAGAATCTGTATTTTATGAATTTCTTCCCTAAGTTTATTCTGATGTAGATGTCCCATGGGCCATCTTTTAAGAAGTATTACAATAGTTGTGACCTCCATAATATCCTGAAATAAAATAAACAAACAAACAAACAAACAAGTATTACAATAAAATTTGATACTTGGCTGAGGAAAGAAGCCAATTTGAGAACAGCTTGGCAAGTCCAAAACAATCTAGGATTTTGATCAATAACAAATTAAGGTGTGTTAAATGGTACAAAAATTCATCAAAAAATTCATTCTACTAAAGACAAGTTGAACCAGATAGGATAGTGGATGTTTGAGGATTTACTGTCAACACATTTTATCTAATAACATAACACAATTTTCTGGTATTGATGCTTCAGCTATGGTGATACATGAAAGGAGAGGCACATAAGTCATTCAAGATATTCAGTAGTCCTTGCCTTCATGCTAGAGCAAAGACTATGAGGTAGATCAAGACCCACTAAAGAGTCTCTGTAAAATTTGCCATATAGGTTGAATTTGTTTGTTTGTTCCAGACCACTTAACCAGGTTTATGGACTAAGAAAGATAACTGAGAGCTGCATCTGGGAACTTTGCAAAGTTTTAACTTGGTTTTAAAAAATGGTAGTGGTGGTGTGGGAGAGGAATCTGGATAACACCAATTTCATATGTGCGTAATGTAGTTAATTCTAATATGCCCTTCCGTATTGGCTAGCCATAGAAATGTGCATTCATTTGGCTTGAATTATATCTGAGCAGTAGAGAAGCAATCTTGAAAAAGCTTTTTAAGAACTTTGTCAACAACTTTAACAATGGGATATAGGATCTGTGATATGCTGGGTGAACATGTCTTCACCTAGCATATTTGAACAAATTTTAGACACTAGAAAATGATGGAGCAATACAAATATTTACCCAATGGCATGTTTATAGCAACTATTTCAAGATGATATTAGAACAACTTGTGTTAGGTGAGGAAATTTTATAATTGGACTATGATTCTGTATTGCCCAAATCAGCAATTGAAAATTATGGTATCCATTTGAACTGTGTTATGTTGGTAGCCTGTAACACTGTCCCCCTCCCACTACCCCAGCCCTCAGGTAAAAAGTGCATGGGGTGTACAGGGTCACTGTAATGCAGTACATAAAATAATGAGTTATAAATCTCTGTTGAAAAATTCAGGAAGCCTGTGTTCTCATCCGGACTCTATCACTAATATATCAGTGTGGTTTCTCACTTCATTTTCTAGGCTTTAGTTTCTTCATATATCTAATTCTTCATATAGCTAATTCCCCACTCACCCCAACAAAACCCAATGGGAAGAAAATCATTGTTTTGGCTATTTTATTTTTCAATCTAGAGGAATTAGCTGGAAGGCTGAAGGGTGGATTCTTCCTTGTTTTTCTGTCTTCTCATCTAGCAAATAAATATGTTAGCTAACCTCTAAAAGTCCTTGCTTTTTTTTTTTAATTTCAGCTCATTATGGGGGTACAAAAGTTCAGGTTATATATATTGCCCATGCCCCCCCATCCCCCGAGTCTGAGCTTCAAGCATGTCCATTCCCTAGACAGTCCTCATTGCACTCATCAAGTAGGTATACACCCATCCCCGCCCCCCAGCCCCCACCTCTGTCTGATACCCAATTGGTGTTATTTGTTTTTTAACATAGGAAGCTCAACAACAGTTGTGTAGGGAGGGTGAACAAGAATTCTTTACTGTGTGAGAAGTTGAACTAATGGTTTCTGAGAGTTTTTCCAACTCTAAGCTTCTAGGAGGGACTTGTATTTTTTCCCATCATTTTAATTGTAATTTTTTTGTAATTGTAATTTTTTGTAACCTGTGTGTCCATTGAATCCAACCTTTTTTTCTAAACACAAATTAAAACTAAACAATTCCAAGTTGTAATTTTGCGGATCTGGATATTTTATATAAATCCTAAGGTAACCACGAAGAAAAAGCCTCTAGTAGATACACAACAGATAAAGAGAAAGGAATCAAAGCAATTTACTATAAAAATTCAACAAATCAAAAAGAAAGATAACAAGATTGGTCAAACCATTTTTGAAGCCATGTTCTTCAAAGATCAAATATAGATGAGTTTTATGGCCACAGATTTTTATTTTGAACTAAAAAAAACACACACACACACACACAAAAGGAGCTATTTAGAAAAAGAGGTAGGGAGAGGAACCAAAAGGAATTGATATTAAATGCATGTGAAAGCTAAGGTTGTTTTTATTGTATGTTTTTAGGGGAAGGGGTAAGGAGGTGGTGAGGATAAAATCAATGATCACAGCAGTGAGGTTGAAAGCTTTAGAAATTTCCTCTGGCTAGATTATCCACCTGACAAATAGGAACATTTAGCTGCCACTTAGGGGAAAGAAGAATATAGTATAATTACATCTTTCATGATAGAAAATAAAAAGATGATATAACCTTTAGAGAATTCTCAAGTGGTGTTTCAAAGGCTGAACTCATGGCAACCCATGAAGGCTGCTTGGAAAATCTTCCTGATGCTACTATTATATTTCCACAAGCATCTTCAATAGACCGGAAATAGTACTATGAGGCAAGAAACCTAGATTTCACACACATCTTTGTCACTAATTAAATAATTGACTTTGGTCTGGTTACTTCCCTTCTTTGGGATAATTTACCCTATATATAAAACAATGGTGTTTTTTTTTTTTTTTTTTGACAGAGTCTCACTCTGTTGCCCAGGCTAGAGTGAGTGCCGTGGCGTTAGCCTAGCTCACAGCAACCTCAAACTCCTGAGCTCAAGCGATCCTCCTGTCTCAGCCTCCCGAGTAGCTGGGACTACAGGCATGCACCACCATGCCCGGCTAATTTTTTCTATATATATTTTTAGCTGTCCATATAATTTCTTTCTATTTTTAGTAGAGATGGGGTCTCGCTCTTGCTCAGGCTGGTCTCGAACTCCTGAGCTCAAACGATCCGCCCACCTCGGCCTCTCAGAGTGCTAGGATTACAGGCGTGAGCCACCACGCCCGGCCAAAACAATGGTTTTTAATACATGGACCAGACGATCACTAACTTCCTTTCACCATTATCATTCTCTAATTTATTGAGGATCACCGTAACAATAATGATGATAGCTTCCACCTATCACCTGCTTTCTATGTGATATGGACTGTTCAAAATGCTTCATATGAATTTAGTGCTCATTTAGTGTGCACAACACAGTAAGGTAGGAATGATTATAACTACTACTATTTCATACAAAAATATGAGACCTCAGAAATATAAGATAACTTGTCCAAATTATCAGATGATAAAGCCAGAATTTGAACTTTAATCTGTCTGATTGCAGAGATCAATCTTAAGCACTACATTGCTTTCCCACCTAATATGTGCCAGTAATGTAAATTACAGTATATATTGAACCCATAGGAAAGTGATATTTGTTTGTATTTTCTCCTCTTTTTAAGTAGCTACAAAATCTTTCAACTCTTCAAAACTTCTTAATATTATTTATTGAGTGTTTTTTTTTTGTCAAAGGCACTGTGCTAAATGCTTTACATGAATTAATTAGTATAATTCTCAAGTAACCACATGAAATTTAAACTGTTATCATCCCTTTCTATGCATGAGAAAACTGAGGCATCACATTGGTAATCTACTGGAGATCACACAGATGGGTATTGATAGGTAAATTCAAACTCAATTTTGCCTGACTTCAAACAAAACCCCTTCTACTGCTTTAAGGTTTTATATTCTTAAACACAAATGTATAGATTGATAGAGAAGAACTTCCCCAGGAAAAACAGACACACATACCCCCTAACATACTCCTCATTACTCACACAGCTATTTGGAGGATGTCAAGATGCTTGAAACTCTAAAATATCTGGCACTGAAACCAACAGGAAATGAGGATGGATAAGAAAAAAACAGATTTTGGATCACTGAGTGGGTTTATGTTGTCCCCACAGCATTATGTACTCTTTAATTTAGTCGACTGTTTTTCTAGTTCCAAAGTTATAGAACAGTTGGTACATATTTGCCTAATACAGGCTTCTCATGAAGAATTAATAATTTTTGCCAAAATATGTCAGTAGAAATCAAGTCTTGTTCCTTGTTAGTGTGGGAACCTAGCATATCAAACACTTAACGGACATAGGCAAAAAAAGTACAAGGAAATATCAAATACCATTATGTTATATTGGGGAAAAAATAGTAAGAAATGAGGCACAAGAGGCTCCAGCAATTTCTCTCCAAAGGAACCACATATTCTTAAAATGCCATTCAATTCCTTAGAGTTGTCCTTTACTCGGAGTTAACTTATCTACTTTAGATAGAATAGGGGTACTCTGGTAAAAAAGGCTGTGTGAAATAAATTTGTTAATTGAATCCTATTTCCTCATATATATCTATATAAAACTATTTATCTGAAGCCAACATAAAAACATATATCAGTAAACTGAGTAAAAAATAAATCTTGGTTTAAGGAAGCAACTATGATTTCCATAGAGAGTTTGGTACTCCAGTGATTTTGAATTACATTTTGTCAATTATGAATATTTGATTAATCTAAATGGCTGCTTTTTCCCAGTGTTGGAATTCCTATATTGCTTGACCTCCAACATACTTTGTGGAAAATTCCCTCATTTAGAGGCATACACAATGCCTCCTAAAGTCCAATGATCACATTCACCTTCACAAGTACAAGCTTTTCTATTATGACCATTGTTTTGTTGTAGAGTCCATAGTTAAATTTAATAACCAAGGATACTACTTTATCCTGATTGCAAGCCCAAAATGAAAATATGCTTCTTTTCAATGATATATCATAATTTCCAGCTCTATCCCTTAGAATAAAGTTGCATAAAAATAAGATTATCATAAGACAAAGAAATACAAATATGAGGTGTTTTGGAGGCTTGCTTCTCTGTAGAGGGCTTTTGTATGAAGTAAAATCATATTGCCTTATGTAGGCAGATAACCACTTCTCAAATAAGTAAGACTGTCCCTACCCTACAGATCAATAGCTAAATCCTTTTGAAAAATTGTGTTTGATAGTTGAAAGTTAGGGAGACAAAGCAAAGGCAATTTATTTTATTTTATATTTTTTAATTTTTAATTTTTTTAGTACAGCATATTATAGGGGTACAAATGTTTAGGTTACATATATTGCCTTTGGCCCACCCGAGTCAGAGTTTCAAGCATGTTCATCCCCCAGACGGTGTGCACTGTACCTATTAGGTGTGAAAATACCCATCCCCTCCTCCCCCTTCCTACCTGCCCAACACCCGATGAATGTTACTACTATATGTATACTTAAGTGTTGGTCAGTTAATACCAATTTGATGGTGAGTTCATGTGGTGCTTGTTTTTCCATTCTTGTGCTACCTCCCTTAGTAGAATGGACTCCAGCTACATCCAGGATAATATAAGAGGTGCTAGATCACCATTGGTTTTTGTGGCTGAGTAGAACTCCATGGTATACGTATATCACATTTTATTAATTGACTCATGTATTGATGGGCACTTGGGTTGTTTTCACATCTTTACAATTGTGAATTGTGTTGCTATAAACATTTGAGTGCAGATGTCTTTTTTTCCTTTTGATAGATGCACAGTAATGAGATTGCTGGGTCAAATGGTAGTTCTACTTATAGCTCTTTCAGGTATCTCCATATTGCTTTCCACAGAGGTTGTACTAGTTTTCAGTCCCACCAGCAGTGTATGAGTGTTGTTATCTCTCTACATCCACACCAACGTTTATTGTTTTGGGACTTTTTGATAAAGGCCATTCTCACTGGAGATAAGTGATATCTCATTGTGGTTTTGATTTGTATCTCCCTGATGATTAGAGAGATTGAGTGTTTTTTTTTATGTTTCTTGGCCATTAGTCTGTCTTCTTTTGAAAAGTTTCTGTTCATGTCCTTTGCCTACTTTTGATAGTGTTGTTTGATTTTTTTTCTTGCTGATTTTCCTGAGTTATATATAGATTCTAGTTATTAGCCCTTTATCAGATGTGTAGCATGTGAATATTTTCTCCCATTCTGTAGGTTGTCTGTTTGCTCTCATGACAATTTCTTTGCCTGTGCAGAAGCTTTTTAATTTGATCAGGTCCCATTTATTTATTTTTGTTGTTGCTGTGATTGCCTTTGGGGTCTTCTTCATGAATTCTTTGTCTAGGCCAATGTCTGTATGAGTTTTTCCAACATTTTCTTCTAGAATTCTTAGGTTTAAGTCTGTTATCCACTGTGAGTTGATTTTTGTGAAAGGTACAGATCCTGTTTCAGTCTTCTACATGTGACTATCCAGTGTTCCTGGCACCATTTAGTTATTTATTAATTTTTCTCTTAGGCACCAAAGCTGTTGCACCAGTGCCATGTATTGAATAAGGTTTCTTTTCCCCAGTGTATGTTTTGTCTGCTTTGTCAAAGATTAGATGGCTATATGAGGATGGTTTTATACCTAGGTTCTCAGTTCTGTTCCATTGGTCTATGTACCTGATCTTGTGCCAGTACCATACTGTTTTAGTTACTATAGCCTCATAGTATAGCTTGAAGTCTGGTAAATTGATGCATCCCAATTTGTTCTTTTTGCTTAACATTTCTTTTGCTATATGGGGTCTTCTCTGGTTCCATACGAAGCATAGAATTATTTTTCAGTACTATACTTCGAGCACTATGTTGAATAGAAGTGGTGATAGAGGGCAACCTTATTTGGTTCCAGTTTTAAGCGGAATGCTTTCAATTTTTCCCCATTCAGTATGATGTTGGCTGTGAATTTGTCATATATGGCTTGTATCATTTTTAGCTAAGTCCCATCTATGCCTATTTTATTAAGCATTCTTATCACAAAACGGTACTGAATTTTGTCGAATGCTTTTTCTGCATCTATTGAGAGAATCATATGGTCTTTGTTTTTGCTTCTATTTATATGGTGAATTACATTTTTAGATTTGTGTATGTTGAACCATCCCTGCATCTCTGGGATGAAGTCCACTTGGTCGTGATGGATTATTTTTTTGATAAGCACCTGAATTTGGTTTGCTAGGATTTTGTTGAGAATTTTTGTATCTATATTCATAAGGGATGTTGGTCTGTAGTTTTCTTTTTTTCTTGCATGGAAAGGCAGTATAAATCCATGTCTAAATATTGCCAGATAACTGTTTTACATAGTAAAAAATCAGTTGGGCTCATGGACCCTTGAAGCTGGAAGGGACCTTTCAAATAAGTTTATTTATTTATTTATTTTTAATTTATATGCGAAGAAAATGAAGGCCATAAAAGAGAAATGGCCTAAGGCCACACAGCTAATCAGTGGTAGAACCAGCACTTAAATGGGGTTGGCATTGTGTACACCAGACAACCCACTGATAGACTAAATTTCAAACCATAGTTGAAATATCAAGTATACTTGAGATTAGGAATATGTTCCAATTACAGAAAACTCACATTGTTGGCTTTATTTTAAGAAAAATTCCATGAGCTAGAGGGCACTGAGATTTATTCTGTATCGTGCTCAGGGAGAACAAATTAGGTCTCAGTAGAAGTGATTTAAGTGGTAGGTTTTCATTTCACAGTTGATCACAGCAAAGACAGAGACCATTTGGTGCCTTTTTCAATGTCTGCCAAAAGTTACTTCATGTCTCAAATACTGATTCTTTCATTGATGTGCAGACAGAACTTAACCCCCAAGGAAGCCCGTGGAATTGGTTGAATGCCAGAGCTCATTTATTTCTTTGGTGAAATTGAACTGTTCTTATACTTTTAAATAGCACTTGATTTCATTTTTTTTTCTAAAATCAGTTTGTTCCCAATGGATGAATTGATAAAGCTTGGGTTTTATTTAATTCTGTCCCTACACTCTATATAGCCCCTTTTTATTCTTTGGCATTCAATTCCTAAATGCCAATTTAGGAAATAGATTTAAAATTCCCTAAAATTAGTGAACTGGGAAGATTTCTATATGGCATGGAATATAAGGAAAATCGTGTTATTAGAAGAGTTGCCATTTGATTTCCCCTCTTTTCTAATCTCAAGCATGAAAACATCAGTAAAAATCAGTCTAGACAAAATCTCCATCAAAACCTTAGACCTCAGCTCTCTCTTCAAATCTTCAAAACACTGTAAATAGGTACAACTGAATGTACACTGGGGCAGAGAGGAAGAACTGCAGGGACACAACAGCTAGGGATATAAAAAGAAAGGTTATTCATCTTAAGAGTATGACCATTATGGTACATTTTAGACGTTGAATTTTTGTGATCTTTTTTGATAAATACCTTTTAGAGAATGAATAATTCCCTAAATTCATTTTAAAATCATCCTGCAATTGGAAACTTGAATCAAGTGATGTGACAGCTCACTTTAAATTAGAACAAAAGCCTATATATTATTGATGTTCCCTGAACCAAAATATACTGGACTATCTATGGATTTTCTAAAGTGAGTTTCATCAGGTTTAAAATAAGGTAATTGACAATTTCATAATTCATTGAGAAAATGAAACAAAAAACAAGGGTCAGGCTGGGAACACAGCAAATCATCTATATAGTTCATTTTGGGTTAGGCTTTAGAGTTGATTCAAAATCTCATATTTCTATCATCAACCTATCTATCTGGTTACGCAGTTAAGGAGTCCGGAATAGAACAGTGCTCACATACAAAAAATAGACTTTTAATCCCTACTGTACTCATGCAATGATTTGTTAGCTGGTACTCATTCCCAATAAGTTAATGGGGAGCCCAGAGACTATCAAGTCTGAATATTAGCAAATCATAAAAGTGACTTAGGCAAATACATAGAGACCAACTCCACATGGATGAGGGCACAGAGCTGAGACTTAGTCTAAAAAGAGAAATTACATTAAATAAAACCAAATTAAATTGCATTTGGCTTAGAGATCTAAAGACAATGTCATACATTGCTGCTAATCTCACCAACCTTCTGTTATGTATTACAGCATTTGGTTAACTACAGAATAGTGTACTATTTGTCAGTGTGGCCTTGAGAATACTTTTGCTTTGCTCAACCTTGTGAAGAGAAAAATTCAGGCAATTTTTAAATATAATTTTTAAAATTTTCTATTATATAATTTATGAAATAAAAAAACCTTTTCACCTTAAATATTGAAATAATCAAAGTCAATGAAATTTGCCTGATTTTTGTGATGATGTTGCTTGCATAGAAAACAGTCTTGTAGAGGTTTAGAAAACCATCAGTCTTAATCAAAGATATTATGATTCATTCAAGCCAATCTTAAAGAATACCCCTCTTATAAAAGCACCTGCAATGCACTTTGGGATTTTTTTTATGTTCAAGAGTATGCTGCAATATGAGGTGAATCAATGTATTTCAGCAAAGCAAAATAGAAAATCTAGAAAATTTAAAAAGAGATATTGATGCCATAGATGACTACATTTGATCCAAAAATGCAATTATAGCACCCATTCATTGAAGCATAATTTTGATTCAAATTCTTCTCTCAAAACTCTCTTCAAATGTAAATTAGCATGGCCATTTGGAAAACAGTATGGGGGTTCCTCAAAAAATTAAAAATAGAAATGCCATATGATCCAGCAGTCCCATTGTTGGGTATGCACTCCCATGTTTATCGCAGCACTATTCACAATAGCCAAGATACAGAATCAACTTGAGTGTCCATCAATGGATGAATGGATAAAGAAAGCATGGTATATATACACAATGGAATACTATTCATCTTTAAAATATAACCAAATTTTGTTATTTGGGACAACATGGATGAACCTGGAGGACATTATATTAATTGAAATAAGCCAGGCACTGAAAGACAAATGCTGCATGATTCACTCATGCAGATTGCCCATATGAGTGAATCATATCTAAAAAATGATCACATAGAAGTAGAGAGTGGAATGGCAGTTACCAGAAGCTGGGGGAAGTTGGGGGAATAGGGAGATGTTGGTCAAAGGATACATGGTAACAATTAGGAGGAATAAATTTCAAGAGATCTGTTTCACAGCAAGGTGACTATGCTTAATAATGATATATTCTTGAAAAATGTAAAGAGAGTAGATGTTATGTGTTCTTACAAAAATGATAGCTATGTGAGGTAATGCCTTTGTTAATTAGCTAGATTTAACCATTCCACAATGTATATATACTTCAAAACATGTTGTACATGATAAAAACATACAATGTTATCTCTCAATTTTAAAATAATAATTAAAATACTTCCTGCACCCATCTTCCTCTTGATATTTCATTTATGAGCTTTGGATTTGTTGAATTTCAGATTAGTATGCTGTTTATTTCCTAACATATAATAAGCACTCAACAAATGTTTGTTGACCTGAATTGCAGTTTAAGAAAATTTTCAAACAGTTTTGTATGTGAAGCAAATGGGGCTTTAGGAATATAATTTCTGTGTATAAATCAAATATGTTGATGCATTTATATCTGCACAGTAATTGCAAATAAATACTCAATCCAATAAATGAATACTAACTAGCAAGGTCTTGACAACTCCAAGGATATGGAAATCAATAATACGTTTCAGCACATTGGCAGCATTAACCCATTTGTAAGCCAGTCCAATCTAAACTGGAGAAAAAAACAACTCAGGATGTTTATAATTACTACAGAAGAGTATCCTCTGACTTTAAATTAGCAGGAAAAAAAGATAATCTTTCATATTGAGTGGACAGCTAACTATTACTGAAATAATCCACAGAGTTATATTTTCACCACTAAGATATGAATAATTGCTCTCAGAAAAAGATTTGACAGCTAATAGACATCCATAAGGTACCTAACACCTGTAGGTTGAAATGGTTGAGAGGGAGAAATAATGTATGAACCTAGTTGTATTAGTACAGATTAAGTCTGGCTACCCATAGACAAGACCTAAAATAGAGTAGCTTAAATATTAGTTATTTCTCTCTCATGTAAAGCAATTGCTGAGATGGACAGGTAAGGGCTAGTATAGTGGCTCTACTGTCATCACAGAGCCAGGCTTTTCCATTTTTTTGTAGTTTATTCCTATGATATAGCCTTCATTTTTTATGGCACAAGATGGCTACTGCTGTTCCAGTCATCATCTTCAGGGTTCAAGCAGCAGGATGGAAGAAGAATGGAAGAAAGCCATGTGCCCATTCCTTATAAAGAGACCTCTGGAAGTCTCATATTAATAACATCTCCACCTTATTCCTCTTTGCTTGAAACTTATGCTACCCTAAGGTGCCAGAAAAGTTGGAAAATACAATGTTTTAGTGTGTCCCTCTAAAAATCAGGTTCTATTAATTTCAACATAATAAGAGAATACATAATTGGTAGCTAACTATCAATCTCTAAGATGCTTACTTTGGGGACAATTAACAAGTTAAAGAGAATCTGGCTTAAGTGAGAACCAATTTGTTCTTTTGCTTTTTGCATCTTTGACACCATCAACAGTTTTCATAGTTTGGCATCTTTTACTGATCACAAGTACCATACATATTTTATTGACAACACATCTGCTAATAATTTTCATATTTCTCAGAGAGTGAAACATCACTTAGGGAGAGTTAAATGTATTTAATTTCTATTCTATTATATTGAATTTATTCAATTCTATTTCCTGTAGGGGAGAGTTCTTAATAAGGTGCTTTGATGTCTTGACTTCTGATATAAACGTTTCTTAACAGATGATTTTTACATATCTGGCCATTCTAGAGTATGGCTTCTGGGGGATACTATATAGTTTTTATTAGAATATATATATAAATTATTGGGGAAAATAATCTTCTCTAAATGAGAGAAATGATTATCCCAGCTAGGGGAAGAGAAAGTTGAGAAAATAAAGAGAGTATAACACTGAGACCTTTTTTAGATAGCTGCATTCTGTTTCTCTTCACATTTTCCTCCTTTACTTTCTTCTTTGTCACAGCTACTTTATCCAGGTTTCTGCAGGGCTTGGCCTTTCCTATTTTAATGCTAAAAGAAACAAATGCAGTGGAGTGTGATACATGACATATTTGGAAAGGCAGTAAATATTTAATAGATGATAAGGTAAATGTATATAATTTAGCAGGAAACAATGTAAATATTTCATGGACTGCAGTGCAGCTGTTAGGTTGGTATTAAACCTGTGAGACTGAAGAAAAGCTGCAGTTCAAAATGTCCTCTTCTGGTAAGAGCACTTGCTTCTCTAACATTTCTAGTCTACAACATGAAAGGAGTGGTTGGCACTAAAGTTATATCCACATCTTGGATATACCCTGATAAGGAGGGGTGATGTGGATAATTCAAAATAGTGAATAATTCAAATGCCAATTAGACTTTGGAGTGAAATTTTGAGTATTTGAGAATTGTATTCCTTTCCTGATTATGTTATCTTAGGATGATATTAAAAAGAAGTTTTTATTCTCCTGTGTATTCATGGACTATGGAAAGCTTAAATGCAAGGATGGCTGTGCAGTCCTCTTTTCTCTCTGAACTCCTTTGGGAATCAACCAGTTGGGAACTAATGTATTAATATCTGTCTGATCTACTTGGAAAATGGTGGAAGAACTAAGCAAAATCCTAAGAGCAGGGATATCACAAAGTCCAAGTTGAAAATATAGTTGTTTAAATGTTACCAATCTTCTTCTGGGTATGTATTATATCCCCAGCACTATAGTAGATGCAATAGAAAATATAAACTCTGTGTAAGAAATGTCCTCTTGCCAATAAAGTTACAATTGGAGAGACAAAGTTAATGCATAAGAAACAATTCAAAACCTGTTAAATACTAAACTGTGTTTTTTATAATAACTCTAATATTGTTATGAAATGAATTCAATTCACTACAAACTCATATTACTTAAGGTAGGTACTCTCTGCTGTTCTGTATACTTTTTTAGTTGTATCTTGTCCTTACACCACATTTTTCCAGAAGTGGTGGTTCTAACATAGTCCAAATATTCCTAAATTTAATCTGGACCTTTCTCCTTCTACATCCTTTGCTATCATTAAGTGATTTCACTTCATATTTTTCTGAGGCAATTAAAGGTATTTTCTTTTCAATCTTAAAATGTCTGTGTATGTCTTCATTTATTTTCTTCTTCCCACTCCTCTATTAGACACAGAAGTAACTATCTTCTTTTCCAAGGTGAAAATTTCTTACGTAGGGAAGACTATCTCTTCCCACTCCATCAGAAATGTGGCCAATTATCCATTCTTTGTTTTTATCTTCATTCGTCTTCATTTGTTTAATGTTCCTCTGTACATGCCATCAACTTTCCCTATCATGGTGCTAAAATGAGATGATGATGATGATGATGATGATGATGATATTTGTCATTTATTGAGCATCCAAGTATAAGCATCATGCTAGGCCCTAGGCTAAGACTCAGTTTCCTTTGGCATTTTGTGTGCTCATTGGTACTGTGGTGTCTTTGCTTCTAGGCCCTCTTAGTGGGCAGAGCCAGGGAAGATAAAATGTATATACATATAAAAATATACCTATTTCTATAGCTGTCTGTATATATGTTTAAAATGTTGAATTCATACTGATTCCAATCAAATATTATAGGGTTCATTCCAACCTTTCTTGTTTCCTAATTTGTAATTAATAATTCATTCAATGGCAGTGAGAAAACTGGCTCTCATTATCCACAATATATTTACTGATTTGCTCAACCCTAGAACACATATACAGTAATTTCAGTATTTTTTTGTTTTGTTTTGTTGAGACAGAGTCTCACTTTGTTGCCCAGGCTAGAGTGAGTGCCCTGGCGTCAGCTTAGCTCACAGCAACCTCAGACTCCTCGGCTTAAGCGATCCTACTGCCTCAGCCTCCCGAGTAGCTGGGACTACAGGCATGCGCCACCATGCCCGGCTAATTTTTTCTATATAGATTTTTAGTTGTCCATATAATGTCTTTCTATTTTTAGTAGAGACGGGGTCTCGCTCAGGCTGGTCTCGAACTCCTGACCTTGAGTGATCCACCCGCCTCGGCCTCCCAGAGTGCTAGGATTACAGGCGTGAGCCACCGCGCCCGGCCCGTAATTTCAGTATTGCTAACCTTGCTCATAGGAAAAATAAACCTAGTTATTGGAGTACAGTATTTGTTTACTGCTCTGTTTTAACCTGAGGTTATACAGTCAAACTAGTATCTTCAAGAATTACTTGGGTAAGTTCCATCCCCTTACCTGTGTTCAATGTGATTATGGGAATGATTTAGAAGGGATTGAACCCATTCTACTAAGTGAAATATCCCAAGAATGGAAAAATAAGCACCGCATGTACTCACCATCAAATTGGTTTCACTGATCAACACCTAAGAGCACATATAGGATTAACATTTATTGGGCATCGAGCAGATGGGAGGGAGAAGGAGGGGATGGGTATATACATACATAATGAGTGTAATGCTCACCGTCTGGGGGATGGACATGCTTGAAGCTCTGACTTGGGGGGAGGGGGGGCAAGGGCAACATATGTAACCTAAACATTTGTACCCCCATAATATGCTGAGATTAAAAAAAATTAGAAAAAAAGTGATTTTCTCTGGTAGTGTGTTTTAATTTCTTGTTTTTTATTTTTTTACGTATGTGTTTTAGGTTTTTTGATTTGAGGTTACCATGAGCCTTGCAAAAAAGATTTTATAACCAATTATTTTAAACATATAACAACTCTGCTTACAAACAAAACAATAAACAACCAAACAAATTCTGCACTTTCACTCTACCCGCCCCCCCCCACTTTTTAACTTTTTATTGGTTCCATCCATATCATTTTATATTATCTATCTCTCAAAAAGATGTTATTTTGATAGGTTTGTCTTTTAGTCTTCTTACCTAGGATATAAGTGACTTATACACTGCAATTAAAGCAGTAGACTATTTTGTATTTGTGTCCTTTCTTCTGTACTGTTACCAGTGTGTTGTATACCTTCAGAAGAATTTTTATTGTTCATTAACATCCTTTTCTTTCAATTGAGCAACTCCATTTAGCATTTCTTGTAGAATAGGTCTGGTGTTGATGAAATCCATCTGCTTTTGTTTGTCTGGGAAAATCTTTATTTCTCCTTCATGTTTGAAGGATATTTTTGCAGGATATAATATTGTATGGTTAGGTTTTTTTTTTTCCTTCAGCATTTTGAATATGTCATGCCACTCTTTCCTGTCCTATAAAGGCTTCCACTGAGAAGCCTGCTGCCAGATATATTGGAGCTCCTTTATATGTTATTATTTTTTTCTTTTTTTCTTTTTCCTTGCTTCCCTTAGAACCTTTTCTTTTTCCATGACCTTTGGGAGCTTGATTACAAAATGCCTTGAGATCATCTTGTTTGGATTAAATCTGCTTGGTGTTCAACGACTGTCTTGTACCTGAATATTGATATCTTTCTCTAGGTTTGGAAAGTTCTCTGTTATTATTTCTTTGAATGAACTTTCTACTCCAATCTCTCTACTACCTCTTCAATGTCAATTACTATTAGATTTGCCCTCTTGAGGCTATGTTGTAGATCCTGTAGGCATGCTTCATTCTTTTTTATTCTTTTTTCTCTTCTGACTGCTTCTTTTCTTTTTTATTTTCCTTTTTTTTTTTTTTTTTTTTTTTTTACTAATTCAGGATATTATGGGGGTACAAGCATTTTGGTTCTGGAAGAAAATGTTGGGAAGACTCTTTTAGACATTGGCCTAGGTAAAGAATTTATGAAGAAGACCCCCCAAAGCAATCACAGCAGCAACAAAAATAAACAAATGAAACCTGATCAAATTAAAAAGCTTCTTCACAGCCAAGGAAACTGTCATTAGTGTGAACAGACAATATACAGAATGGGAGGAAATATTTTCTTTCTACACATCTGATAAAGGACTAATAACAAGAATCTATATAGAACTTAAGAAAATCAACAAGAAAAAAATCTGACTGCTTATTTTCTAATATCCTGTCTTTAAGCTCACTAATTCTTTTTTCTGCTTGGTCACTTCTGCTGTTGAGAGACTCCAATGTACTTTTCAGTTTGTTAATAGGATATTTGAGCTCCAGAATTTCTGCTTGAATTTTTTATTATTTCAATCTTTTTTGTTAAATTTCTGTGATAGGCTTCTGAATTCCTTCTCTGTGTTGTTCTGAAGTGCATTTAGCTTCTTCTGGACAACTATTTTAAATTATTTTTCTGAAAGATTGCATATTTCCATCACTCCAGGATTGATCACTGGTACCTTACTTAGTTCATTTGGTTAGGTCATATTTTCCTGGATGGTCTTCATGCTTTCAGATGTTCATAGATGTCTGAGAATTGAAGAGTTATGAATTTGTTTTAATCTTTGTAGTCTAGGCTTATTTGAACTCATCTTTCTTGAGAAGGCTTTCCAGATATTCAAAGGGAATTGAGTCTTGTGATCTAAGTCTTTGGTCACTCCAGCCATATCAGCACTGGGAAATACCCTAAGCCAAGTAATGCTCTTGGAGACTCTTGGTGGTACAGCCTTGGTGGACTTGGGAAAGATATGGGAGAATTCCCTAGATTACCAGGCATAGTCTCTCACTTTCTTCATTCACTGTGTGTTGGGCTGCTTGAGTTGTGGGAGTCATAATATGGGTACTGCCTTGTGGCTACCAGGGCCAGGTCACACCTGAAGCTAGCCCAATCTCACCAAAGCCCATGGTGACTTCTGCCTGGCTACCTGTGATGTTTATTCAAAGCCCAAGGGCTTCTTAGTCAGCACATGGTGAATCCTGCCAGGTCTGTGTCCTTCCCTTCAGGGCAGCATGTTTTCCTTCTGGCCCAGGGTGGGTCTGGAAATGCTATCCAGGAACGAAGGCCTGGACTTAGGGGTTTCAGGAGTTTGTTTGGTACTTTATTTCACTAAGACTAGGCTGGTACCCAAGTTGCAAAACAAAGTCCTCTGAACTATTCTGTTTCCTTTCCCCAAGTGGAAGAAGACTCTCCCTGAGCTGTATTGCCTGGAGTTGAGAAAGGGGTGACATAGGCACTGGCTTGGTCACTGCTGCTGGCATCTCACTGGGTTATGTGTACCCCACGTCCACTGGCTGTAAGCCAGCACAGCCACAGGAATTTTCCAGGGACTGCAACCCTTGTGGCCTGACTGCCTTTCAAATTTAGTCCCAGCCCCTGGCTACTTTTTGTCAGCCAGTGGTGGGGCTAGCTGAAACTCAGGTTTGGAGGCAGAGGATTTCCCTCTGGCCAGACTGGTCTAAATGCTCCTTCCATGGGCATCAACAGTATTCTGCACTGTGTTGTGTTCCCCTGTGCCATGGTGGCCCTGAGTTTTTGTGCAAAGTCCCACAGTCACCTCACACTCTCTCCCTGTACACATACATTCTCTCTCCACTTGTCGTGCTGGCATGACTCTGCCAGGGTGTGATGAAGGCAACACAAGATTCTTTTCTGCCCTCTTTAGTGCCTCTCTCCTGGATAAAATTTTAAAATCAGGTAGTATGATCACTCACCTCATTTTTGGTTCTTCTGAAGGTGCTTGCTTATGTGCATAGTTGTTGAATTTGGTGTTCTCCAGGATCACTGGAGGTTTCTATGCTGCCATCTTTCTCCACCCCCTTCTTGTCATTCATTTTTATAGTAAACTTTTTAATGTATTTTATAAGAGTTTTAAATTGACAGAAAAATTGTGAAGATAGTACAGAAAATTCTTAGATATGCCATACCCAGTTTCTCTTATTAATATCTCACATTATGACCCATTTCTTACAATTAATAAACCAATATTGATACAGTATCATTAACTGATGTCCATATTTTATTCAGCTATCATTGGTTTTCTCTAACATTCTTTTTCTGTCCTAGGATTCTATCAACAATAAATCATTCCATTAAATCATCATATCTTCTTAGCCTCCTTTACACTGTGACGGTTTCTCAAAATTTGTTGTTTTCATTACCTTAAGAATTTTGAAGAGTACTGGCCAGGTATTTTATAGAAGTTCTCTCAGTTTGAATATGTCTGTTTTTCTCATGGTTAGATTGGGATTATAGGTTTTTGGTAGTAAGATCACAGGAGTATTTTGAAGCTCTGACTCAGGTGGGGCAAGGGCAATATATGTAAACTAAATATTTGTACCCCCATAATATGCTGAAATGAAAAAGAAAGAGATCACAGGAATAAAGTGCCATTCCCATCACATTATATCAAGAAGATATACTATCAACATGATTTATTACTGTCAATATTGACCTTGATCACCTTGCTGAAGTAGTGTTTGTTTGGTTTCTCCACTGTACATTACTCTTCTTATCCCTTTTCCATACTGTACTATTGAAAGGCAGTTACTATGCACAGTCCGCACTTAAGAAATAGGGAGTTATACTCTACCTTCTAAAGGGCAAAGTATCTATATAAATTACTGGAATTCTTCTGCACATTAGATTTGCCTATTTTCCTCATTTATTTATTTTCTGTAATTATAATGGTATGAGCCATGGATATTTATTTCATACTGTGAATTACAATAACATACTACTTTATTTATCTTGTTCAATTTTTTTCCAGTTTCAGCTGCATTTCATATTTTTCCAGTTTGTTGCTCTTTCACTGGGCTCCTGTGCCCCTTTGACATAGTCCCATCTTTGTGGGTTTATTTATATTTGTGTTTGCTAGTTTTAGTATTTTCTTACTTTCTGGCACTGCAGAATGATCCACATTCATCTTGTGTATTTACTGCCCTAGGCCTAGAATCAGCCATTTTTCCAAGGACTCTTGGTTCCTTTATTGAAGAATGGTATTAGAAACCAAGATCTGGGTGCTAGGTAAGCTCTTTGATCCTAGGATGTCATTGCTTCTAGGCCCTCTCAATGGACAGAGTTAGGACATACATGTGTGTGTGCTAACACAAACACATCCATCTAGCCATCTATCATCTCCCTATCTATCTGTATTTATATTAACCTAAACATGAGTTTATACTGATGTCACCAACTCTAATTCATTACCACATGGATCATAATAGCCTCCTCCACTTGCTTATCTGTCTTCAACAGTGAGAAACTTAGTTTCCACCATCCACCATCCATTTACTTAGTTGCTTAATTATAGTCCATGTATACCAGGATCAGAATTGTTAACTTGTATTTCCATGGGAAACAATCTTGCTAACTAGAGTACAGTGTGTGTTTGTGTATGGTTTCTTTTTAGTCTTACAGTCTCCATTCATTTCCAAGATTAAGTGAGCACTTTGTCCCCACCTTTTTACACAAGTCTGTTTCATACATTTGTAATACAATTTAGATTGTTTTTTCATGTTCTGCATTCCATTCTGGGATCCCCTGACCTCCTAAATGATTTTTTAAAATTTGCATACATCAAGGTTCACTCATTGTGTTGTAAAGTTCTATAGTTTTGACAAATGCATGCATCCACCTTTAGAGAATCATACTGAATAGTTTCACCACCCTAAAATATCCCCTGTACTTCACCTTTTAAACCCTCTCTCTATTCCTGGAACCCCTGATCTAGTACTCACTTTTACAAACCACTTTTGGTCCCTGCAACCACTTTTACCAACCACTTTGGTCCCTATGGTTTTTGCCTTTTCCAGAATGTCATATAATTAAAATCATAAAATACGTAACTTTTTCAGGTTCTTCTTTTCATTCAGAAATATACATGTAAGATTCATTTGTGTCTTTTCTTGGCTTAATAATTGATTTTATTGCTGAATAATATTCCATTCTTTGAATATACCAAAATACAGTTTTCCATTTACCTATCTAAAGACATCTTGATTGCTTCCAATTTTTGGTGCTTATGAACAAATCTGCTATAAATATTCAGGTGCTGGTCTCTGTGCAGACATAAGCATTCAACTCAATTGGTAAAATCCTAGGAGTATGATTGCTGGTTTGTGTGGTAAGACTATATTTTGCTTTGTAAAAACTACTGTCTTCTCATCTGCACTCGAATGTTTATAGTAGCACAATTCACAATTGCAAAGATGTGGAAACAACCCAAGTGCTCATCGATACATGAGTGGATCAATAAAATGTGCTATATGTATACCATGGAGTACTACTCAGCTATAAGAAACAATGGTGATGTAGCACCTCTTGTATTTTCCTAGATAGAGCTGGAACCCATTCTACTAAGTGAACTATCCCAAGAATGGAAAAATAAGCACCACATGTACTCACCATCAAATTGGTTTTAACTGATCAACACCTAAGAGCACATACAGGAATAAGATTGATTGGGCGTCAGGCAGATGGGAGTGGGGAGGGAGGTGATGGATGTATACATACATAATGAGTGCGGTGTGCACTGTCTGGGGGATGGACATGCTTGAAGCTCTGATTTGGGGGGGGAAGGGAGCAAGGGCAATATATGTAACCTAAACATTTGTACTCCCATAATATGCTGAAATAAAAAAAAAGAAAGAGGAGAAAAAACCCTACTGTCTTCTAAAGTAGTTATAACATTTTGCATTCCCACCAGCAATGAATAAGAATTACTCTTCTCTACATTTTCACCAACAATTGATTTTATCAGTTTTTTAAAAAAAAATTAGCCATTTTTTTTAACAAGAGCACATTATTGAGGTATGATTGGCCCACAAAAATCTGTATATATTTAATGTATACAATTTGGTAAGTTTGGATATAAGTATACAGCAGTGAAACCATCACTAAAATCTATGTCATAAACATCCCTCACCTCTAAAAGTTTCTCCTGCCTTTCCTATTTATTATTAGTACTAGTAGAAGTAGTAGTAGTATTTTGTGATAAGGACACTTAACATAAGATCAACTCTCTTAGCAAAATTTTAAGTATACAGTATAGTATTTTTAACTGTAAGCACTATGTTGTAAAATATATCTCTAGGATTTATTCATCTTGCATAACTGAAACTTTGTATACTTTAACCAATACCTCCCCATTTCTCCCTCCCCCCAACCCCAGGCAGCCACCATCCTACTCTCTTCTTCTATGAGTTTAACTATTTTGGATTCCTCATGTAAGTGACATCACGTAGTATTTGTCCTTCTCTGTTTGACTTATTTCGCATAGCACAATGTCCTCCAGGTTCATCCATTTTGTTGGAAATGGTAGGATTTGCTTCTTTTGTAGATCTGAATAATATTCCATGGTATGTATATATATCACAATTTCTTTATCCATTCATCTGTCAGTGTACATTTAGGTTACTTCCATATCTTGATTATTGTACATCATGCTGCAGTGAATATCAGAATGCAGATATATCTTTGACATACTAATTTCAATTCCTCTGGATGTATAACCAGAAGTGAGATTGCTGGAGCATATAGTAGTTTCTATTTTTAAATTTTTGAGAAGCCTCCATACCATTTTCCATAGTGGCTGTACCAATTTACATTTCCACTAACAGTGTATAAAAGTTCCCTTTTCTCCACCCACCTCCTTGCCAACACTTGTTATCTTTTCTTTCTTTCTTTTTTTTTTTCGATAATGGCCATCCTAACATGTGTGAGGCGATATCTCACTGTGGTTTTGATTTGCATTTCCTTGATGATTAGTGATGTTGAACATCTTTTCATGTATCTGAAGGCTACTTGTATGTATTCTTTGGAGAAATGTCTATTCAGTTCCTTTGCCCATTTTTAAATTGGGTTGCTTATGTTTTTTCTCCTGAGTTATAGGAGCTTAGTCATTCTAATAGGTATATAGTGATATCACATTATTGTTTAAATGTGCAATTTCCTAATGACAAATAATGTTGAGCATCTTTTCTTATGCTTATCTCCATTTTTATATCTTTTTTGCAAATATTTTCTCCCATTCTATAGATTGCCTATTTATGCTGTTGATTATTTATTTTGTTATGCATAAACTTTTTAATTTAATTAAGTCCTATTTATTTATTGTTGCTTTTCTTATATTTGCTTTTGTGGACCTAGTCATACATTTTTTGCCTAGGCCGATGTTCAGAACAGTTTTTCTTAAGTTTTCTTCTAGATTTTATGTTTCAGGTCTTACATTTAAGTCTTTAGTCCATCTTGAGTTAATTTTTGTGTATGATGAGAGATAGAGATCCAGTTTCATTCTTCTGCATATGGCTCTCCGGTTTTCCCAGCACCATTTATTAAATGAGGGATCCTTTCCCCACTGTATGTTTTTGTCTACTTTGTCCAAGATCAGTTGGTTGTAGGTGTATGGTTTTATTTCTGGGTTCATTGTTCTTTTCCATTGATCTATGTGTCTGTTGTTATACCAGTACCATGCTGTTTGGGTTACTATATTGTTGAAGTATAATTTGAAGTTAGGTAATGTGATGCCTCCAGATTTGTTGTTTTTGCTTAGGATTGCTTTGGCTTCAGGCTCTTTGTATATTTCACATGAAATGTATGATTGCTTTTCTTAGTTCTGTGAAAAATGACATTGATGTTTTCATGGGAATTGCATTGAATTTGTAAATCACTTTGGGCAGTATGAACATTTTAACAATATTGATTCTTCCGATCCATGAGTATGGAATGTTTTCCCATTTATTTGTCTCATCTATTTCTTTCATCAGTGTTATTTAGTTTACCTTGTAGAGATCTTTCACCTCCTTGGTTAAGTGTATTCCTAGTATGTTATTTTATTTGATTTTTTGCAGCTATTGTAAATGGTACTTAATTCTTGATTCAGTTGTCAGCTTGGCTGTTACTAGTATATAGAAATGCTACTCATTTGTGTATAGTAATTTTGCAACCTGAGATTTTACTGAATTTATTTATCAATTCTAGGAGTCAGTATTTCATGTCAGCATTTTAGTGGTCTATTGTTTTCTCACTAGTGTTTCTTCAGTAGTATGTATACCTTCTTCCACACTGTCCTTTGTTGAGACAGGAAGACTTAAGTGGATTGGAGTGAGAGGAATATCCTTCTGCCAGCTAAGATAAGGCTCTGGTAAAGTCTTTTCCCTGCAGAGCAGGTCTTTGCTGTGGAGAACTCTAGGAGTATTTCAGTGATTACTCTTCTCCTTTACCTGCTAGAACCAGGAGAAGAACTCCTCAGGTTCTTCACTGTGAGAACGTAATGGGATTCCTGGTGGTAAAATCCATTAATTTGTAGGGGTTCCCTATAGTTGGGCTGCCAGGAGGTTCTCACTCCCATTTCAACTCTTCATTCAGCATCTGTGATCTGGTTAAAATTATCCTTTCAGTGGTCCTACCATTTTATGATTCTAGCTACTCTTGCTTTAGGTAAGAGTAGTTATAACACTCTGGATTCTCTTGTGTCTCTAGATTTCCAGATGCCGTATTGCCCTGCTACTTCAATTCTCTAATGGGTCCAAAAGAAAAGTCATTGATTTTGCTTTACCAGTTTTTTCTTGCTACAAAGATGGGAGTGACAACTTCCAAGGTCTTTCATATGTCAGGGTTGAGAGCTGAAGTCTTGACATATTTTTTTAATTGTTTCTGATCTGATAGCTGAGTATCTGTGTTGTTTTAATTTACATTTCTTTAATTATATGTGACAAACCTCTTTTCATATGTTTAAGGGCCATTTTAATATGTTTTTTGCAGATTCCTTTTTGACCTCCCTATTTGTGTTCATGACACTATCATCAACCCATAGATCATTGACTAATCCCATTCCTTCTGTGACAAATGGCTTACTAAGCACACTTCCTTTCCAATAGTATTGCTCATTTTTCAAATTTAACATTCTTACTGCCATCATTCTAATTCAAAACCTGGCATAATGTAATAGCTTCCAAAATGAATCCTTATGCTTGCTTCTTGTCTACTTTAGTTTTGTGTTTGTGAGAAGAAAACCTAATCTAAAGGAAGTTATAAAGCTTAGGGAGGTTAGGGAGGTTATAAAGTAGAGACACTAAGAGGTCTAGCTTTGGAGTCAAACAGACCTGGTTTGAGTTCAGTTTTTGCCTCTCATAGCTGTGTGATGCTGTACAAGTCACTTTATTTCTCTTAGCTTCTATTCTAAATGAGAATATCAAAAATATTTACTCACAGGTTTTATTGATTAACAAAGGTTAGTCATACACTGAGATGGCAATTGCCATTAAATTATACAGATGGATCATATATATGACATTTATAGACATTTTAAATATCCTTCCTCTTATCATAGATGCTTTAGAAGCTTCTGTTGAGTAAGCACCAGTTTCTTTCCTTCAATGAGTTATGGAGGCTTTGTTCACATTCAGCCTTAGTAACAGCTTTCATTTATAGATCTTTATTTATGCTATATTTCCCCTTACCCCAAAGCATATGGCAAATGTAATCTTTTGGTCACAGGAAGGACCAGTTGAAAGAACGTATGTAATTCATTTAAGTTCATCTCTTCAACTGGGAACCAAGCCTATTGCAGATAGCATAATTTTTAACTATATGGAAACTTCTCTTAAGTACCTTGTTTTAAGCAGAAAGATGAGGGGGAAGGAATTCAAGAATAAAAGGAATTCAAGAATGACATTACTCTCAAATCACAGGCAGTTTGAACATATAATTTATATTTTGCCTTTACAGAACACATTAGTTTTAAAAGAAACTAACCTGATTTAGACCAACTTGAATGCAAATTTATCAGCAGTTACATATCATACACTCTCAAGAGATCATGGTACTAAGTTGATTACAAACAGCTGCACCATTTAATTGCCATTGAAATGTTATTCAAAGGACAATTAAACCCAAAGTATCCACATATAGATCTCTGCTCTATATCCTTTGCACAGCTTATAGGCTAATACTGACCGACCTTCAAGCCGTGTGTGCCAGGTATTTTAATCACAGTAATGAAAATGTTGGGAAATCATTGACTAGGTTAAGTATCATTAAGTTTTTGTAAGAACCTATTAGAAAAAGAAGAATAATTTAAATTTAGTTCTTAGGGATGCCGTGTGTGTGTGTGTGTGTGTGTGTGTGTGTGTGTAATAACAAAAGCATAGTCTTTTGAATCCAAAGGGCATTTTTTCCCCAAACAAAACTTACTACATAATGTTGAATCCAGCCATGTATGCTACATTTGCTAATGTAGTAATGTTCAATGATTTGAAAATTTTTAATAAGAAGAATGTTCTCTGTAGAAGATAGTCCTTGATAACAGGAATGTAAAGTTTTATTTTCTTTGTATGCAAGTCTCCCAGGAAAGTGAGAATACCTCCTCTCCAAGAATCTCCAATCTGGGGTTGGAGAGTCACATTGGGCTTCTCCATTAGCTTCTCTTTTTTTTATCTATCTGAATGATACATCATAAACTATTTGCTTTCAAACTACAGGACCTGTTAGGTATTTTAGTGCTAGAGATCAGTATGGGTCTAGTAAAAACTAAGGTCAAGACTGGAATATTTTCTAAATAAATAAATGTATAAACCCAAAAATAACAGCCTTTGATAAATGTTAGGAAGGGAAAAAAGAGTCTTCGTGGGAGAATAGTGTGGAGGAATTATTTAAAATGATCATAAAGGGGCGTCATGCACAAATGCCATATAAACTGAGATCTGAATGACAAGAAGTGGTCATGCAAATACCTGGGTAGAAAAATCTTAAAGGAGTATTGTAGAGCAAGCAGTAAAGCCCTGAGGCAATTTTCTCTTTGGAGCTAAACATGGCTATTGGGGATATAATGAATGAATGGTTCTAAGTAAAACTGGAGAGTTAGTTAGGAGCAGGGCTATTTAGGGTTTGTAGGTCATTGTAAGGCTTTTAAATTTTATTCTAAGTGCATTTGAAAACATTGAAGGTTTTAAGCAGAAAGGTAACATGATTAGATTTGCATTGTTATAAAAAAAAAGATCACTCTGATTACTTTGTATAGACTGGATTACGGTGGACTGGTGGGAATAGAGGAATAGAAATGGAAGGACAGTTTGAAGGCTATCGTGGCAACCCAGATAAGAGAAAAGAGCAACCTGTACTAAAGTGTGACAGTGGATATGGAGAAATATAGATGGATTAAGAGATATTTTGGAGGTAGGATCACTAGGATTTTTTGATGAGTTAGAGATATATGTATGTGTGTGTATGTATGCATATGAACTATGAGGAAAAAGATAGAAACACAGATGTCTCCACATTTTCTGGCTTGAGCAAGAAATGGTGCCATTGTTTACTGAGATGAGTAAGACTGGAAGAGGAACAAATTTGGAGGAAATCAACAGCTTAATTGTGACATCCCATTTGAAATATCTGTATGAGACACATACCTGATAGTAAAATAAATATTGCATATAAGCATCTTGAGCCCAGGAGAAATATCTAGGCTAAAGATATACATTGAAAACTAATTTTCAGATGATTAGTAATTGGTGGTATGGAAATTACTGAAAACACCTAGAAAGACTATGGATAGGGAAGAGAAGAAAATCCAGAATTATATCTTAAGGAATTTCAACATGATAGATACGTTTTGGAGAAGGAACAGCAAAAGATAGAGCTAGAGGAGTAGAGAGTAGAAAATTAGCATATATGTAGTGAAAGAAAAAAAAAGGAGTGACAAAATATTTGAATGTTGCTGAGAGATTTAGGAAGGTGAAGACATAACAATGTTGCTTTTAGCAACACAACAGTGTCAGATACCTTGCTAATGGCATTTTCAGAGTGAATTTATGGGGGTAGAAATCAGATGGAAACAGGTTTAAGAGTAAATAAGAATACCCATTTTAAATGGCACCACAAGTTCATGCTGTGACAAAGCCTTTCTTCATCAAACAGGTAACAAATATAAATCATAAAAACAAATTAAAAATCATATTTGTGGTTGAAAGTAAAATAAACTTCCTTATGACAAGAAATGGAATAGGGACACAAAGTAGAGAGTGAAGCTAAATCCTCAGACTATGAGAGACAGGTTTCTGCAGAATAAAAAAAGAATGAAGACCTACAGCTGAGATATAGATACTGCTTGAAGCCAAGAAATCAAATAATGCCCCTCGCAATGAAAGTATACTGAGAAGCTTACTGACATTATGCCTGCTTTATTGGAAGCTGTGGGTATATGGAATGGATAAAGTCCCAGGAAGTAAACCAAGCCCTCCACTGGTTCATATGTGGAAATCGGAAATATCTTCAATATCACTATAAGACTGGAAATCTTAAAAATGATCATAACACATGGTTCTGCACTGATTATCTAAGGGCCATGCAGAGGCAAACACAGAGATGACTAACTAGGAAGGGAGGGATACATACAAAGAGAGAAGGGGATATACAGAGAAAAACTATAAACACTCAAAGTGAGTACATAAACAACAGTTATAGATCACATGAAATAATACTAAAAGAGTCAGCCAATAATTAAAACATAAATTTATTCCAGATGAAATCAATTTTATTAAATAGGAAGATAATAGTAAGATACTAGAATGTATTGGTTGCATCCTTGAAGAGATAAAAATAGCCGTATTAGTTGAAAAAGAAAAATATAATCGAAAATGAAAACAGAAATGACACTGTAATAGCTAGTTATAAGAAAACTAACATCTTGGTAATAAAGAATAAAATTACTGAAGTAAAATAAATCTAATAATGTGAGTTAAACTCTAGGCTGGACAATTCTAGTTGTGAGGAGAATTAGTGTCTTGAAAGAGAGTACTGAGAATACTCACTTATGATGCTATTCAAGAAGACAAAGTGATCAACAGCTGAGTCCTGCTCTGGCTTTCAGCAAGAAGGCAGAATAGGATTTTCCAACAAGTAGGTGCTACTTGTTCCCCTTTAGCACCCACATGCAAAAATACCTTCACAAGAGTTAAGAAAATCAGGCAAGAGATTACAGCATCTGAGTGACTGTAGCACAGAAATAAGAAAAGACACATTGAAGAGGGTAGGAAGGATAGTTTTACATTATATGAATCACCTCTCCCCCAACCCCTAGGTAGCATATGATGGAGAGAGATACCTTCCGCATGGGGGAAGAAGAAAGTGAGTAGCATACTTTTCCTCAGACCACTGTACTGTGTAGGCTCCCTCGAGGCCCCAGACTCCAGACTGGTAATTGTGAACTGAGCCTCTAAGCCCACCTTGGTGCCAGGTCAGATCCCATAGCTCCAGGCTCCAGACTCACCTGGCAGACTCAGTCTTAGGGCATGTCCCACTGCCAGGTCAGCCTCAGGCTCTGGATTGGCTCCAGTACCAGGCAAGCCCCAATGGCCCAGGACTTTAGGCCTGCCCCAGCACCAAGTTAGCCACCACAGACTCAGTCTCCAGGGCTGCTAAAAGACAGGCTGGCACTGGCAGCTCCAGGCTCCAAACTACCCCCAGCCCTAGGCTGGCTCCCATAGCCCCAGAGTTCAGGCCCACCTTGCCCCTGTCTGACCCACTCAGCCCTAGTTATCAGGCTGGAACCATGAGACTCAGCCTCCAGGCCAGACTCTGTGGATACAGACTCTGGGGCCACCCTAGGTTCCAGACCAGCCCAGAGCCAGATCAGCCCACAACCTCAGGCTTTAAGCTTACCCCAGCACCAGACTGATAACACTGAGCTGATGCACAAGGCTGGCACTCATAAATGGGCTCCAGGCCATCAGTCCCTGAAGCACTACCCTTGAAACTGGTCCCTCTGGCCCCATGTTCCAGCAGATCCTGGGTCCAGGTCCATCCCTGTAGACCCCAGTGCTGAATCAGCTCCTATGGACCCAGGCCCCAGGACCATCCCCGTGGATCCATGTTCCAGGCCTACCTCCACAGCCCTGGGACCCAGGCCACCCTTGTATTTCAAGCTTCCAGGCCAGCATCCACATACTAAACCTCCAGGCTAGTCCTTCAGGCCAGCCCCTATGGCTCTGGGCACCAAGCCATCCAGAATTAGCCATTCAAGGCCCCATACGAGTCCCATAGACCCAAGTTCCACATCAGCCCCAACACCAGACCAGCCCCATGTGTGATCAGAGTTTAGATGTAGTCAGCTTAAAATAGACTTTTATAACTATGAGATGTTTTATGTAAGCACCATGGTAACCACAAAGCAAAAACCTAAAGTAGATATAAAGAAGAGAGATAGAAAGTAAAAAATCAAAACCTATCATTAGAGAAAAATCATCTAATTAGAAAGGAAGATAGCAATGAGGGAGAAAGGAACAGAGGATCTACAAAACAGCCAGAAAACAATTAAAAAATGACAGTAGTATGTCTTTGCCTATCAGTAATTACCTTCAATGTAAATGGATTAAATTTTCTTTTTTCTTTTCTTTTTTTTTTTTTTTTTTGTTGAGACAGAGTCTTGCTTTGTTGCCCAGGCTAGAGTGAGTGCTGTGGCATCAGCCTAGCTCGCAGCAACCTCAAACTCCTGGGCTTTAAGCGATCCTACTGCCTCAGCCTCCCAAGTAGCTGGGACTACAGGCATGCGCCACCATGCCCGGCTAATTTTTTTTCTATATATATTTTAGTTGGCCAGATAATTTCTTTCTATTTTTAGTAGAGACGGGGTCTCGCTCTTGCTCAGGCTGGTCTCGAACTCCTGACCTCGAGCTATCCACCCGCCTCGGCCTCCCAGAGTGCTAGGATTACAGGCGTGAGCCACCGTGCCCGGCCTTGGATTAAATTTTCTAATCAAAAGATATAGAATGGCTCAATGGCTAAAAATAAAGACCCTATTATATGATGCCTATAAGAGACTGAATTAACTTTTAAGGGCCCACATAGATTGAAACTAAAAAATGTGAACAGAGATATTCTAAGCAAATGGAAACCAAAAGAGGCAGGAGTAGCTATACTTAGATAAAATGGACTGGAAAACTGGAAAACAAGACAAAGAAGGTCATTACATAGTAATAAAGGGGTCAATTCATCAAAGGAATATAACAATTGTAAATATATATGCACTCTACATTGGAGCACCTATATATATAAAGCAAATATTGATAGATATTAAGGGAGAGATAGACTGTAAGACAAAATAGTAGGAAACTTTTAACAATGTTGATTCTGCAGATCCATGAGCATGGTATAGTTTTCCATCTGTTTATGTCATCTGCTGTTTCCTTCCTTAGTGTTTCATAGTTCTCCCTGTAGAGGTCTTTCACTTCCTTAGTTAAATATATTCCTAGGTATTTATTTTATTTGTTGCTATTGTTAAAGGTATTGAGTCTTGGATTTGGTTCTCAGTTTGACAGTTGTTGGCATATATGAATGATACTGATTTGCGTACCTTGATTTGTAACCTGAGACTTTGCTGAATTTGTTTATCAATTCCAGTAGTCTCTTGGCAGAATCTTTGGGGTTTTCTAGATATAAGATTATACCATCAGCAAAGAGTGATAGTTTGACCTCTTCTGTCCCCATTTGGATGCCCTTTATTTTCTTCTCTTGTCTGATTGCTCTGGCTAGGACTTCCAGCACTATGTTGAATAGAAGTGGTGATAGAGGGCAACCTTGTCTGCTTCCAGTTCTAAGCAGAAATGTTTTTAATTTTTCCCTATTCAGTATGATGTTAGTGATATACAGATTCAATGCAATCCCTATTAAAACACCAACATCATTTTTGCAGACATAGAAAAAATAATTCTATGCTTTGTATGGAACCAGAGAAGACCCTATATAGCCAAAGCAACCCTAAGCAAAAAGAACAAATTGGGAGGCATCAATTTGCCAGAATTCAAGCTATACTACAAAGCTATAGTAACCAAAACAGCATGATACTTGCACAGGAACAGAGACATTGATCAATGGAACAGGACTGAGAACCCAGATATAAAACTATCCTCATATAGCCGTCTGATCTTTGACAAAGCAGACAAAAACAGACACTGGGGAAAAAGAATCCCTATTCAATAAATGGTGCTGGGAAAATTGGATAGCCACATGAAGAAGACTGACAGAGGATTCATGCCTCTCATCTTGCACAGAAATCAACTCACAATGGACAACAGGCTTAAACCCAAGGCATGAAGCCATAAGAATTCCAGAAGAAAATTTTGGAAAAACTCTTACAGACATTGGCCTAGGCAAAGAATTTATGAAGACCCCAAAAGCAATTACAGCATCAACAAAAATAAATAAATGGGATCTGATCAAATTAAAAAGCTTCTGCACAGCCAATGAAACTAACACGAGAGCAAATAGACAACCTATAGAATGAGAGAAAATGTTTGTATGCTATACATCTGATGAAGGGCTGATAACTATTAATAGAATCTATATAGAACTCAGGAAAATCAGCAAGAAAAAATCAAACAGCCCCATTATAAAGTGAGCAAGGGACATGAACAGAGACTTTTCAAAAGAAGATAGACTAATGGCCAAGAAATGTATGAAAAAATGCTCAACATCTCTAATCATCGGGGAAATGCGAATCAAAACCACAATGAGGTATCACTTAACTCCTGTGAGAATAGCTTTTATCAAAAGTCCCAAAACAACAAATGTTGGCATGGATACAGAGAGATAGGAACACTCATACACTGCTGGTGGGACTGCAAACTAATACAACCTCTCTGTAATGCAGTATGGAGATACCTCAAAGAGCTAAATGTAGAACTACCATTTGACCCAGTAGTCCCATTACTGGGCATTTACCCAAAGGAAAAAAAGACATTCTGTGAAAAAGACATCTGCACTAGGATGTTTATGGCAGCACAATTCACAATTGCAAAGATGTGGAAACAACCCAAGGGCCCATCAATACATGAGTGGATTTATAAAGTGTGCCACTTTTTATTAATCCACTCATGTGTTGATATCCACTCATGTAATGATATCCATTAATCCACTCACCTATACCATGGAGTACTACTCAGCCATTAAAAAAATGACCAACTGCCTATTGTATTATCCTTGATGGAGCTGGAGCCCATTCTTCTAAGTGAAGTATCACAAGAATGGAAAAACAAACAGCACTTGTGCTCACCACTAAATTGGTACTAATTAATCAACACTAACATGCACATATGTGAAGGAACATGCATAAGGTATGGGGCAGGTGGGAGCGGGGGAGGAGGGGATGGATAAATCCACACCTAACAGATACAGTACAAGCTGTTTGGGGGATGGGCACATTTGTCATGTGGTGCAAAGGCAATTTATATAACTAAAGCATTTGTACTCCTGTAATACTCTGAAATTAAAAAAATAAATGCAATAAAATAGTAGGGAATTTTAGTACTCCACTTTCAGCAATGGACAGATCATCCAGACAGAAAATCAATAAGGAGACATCAGACTTAAACTATACTTTAGACCAAATGAATCTAATAGATATATATAGAACATTCCAGTCCACAGCAACAGAAGACAGATTTTTCTCAAGTACACATGGAACACTCTCTAGGATAGATCATATGTTAGGCCACAAAATAAGTCTGAACAAATTTAAGAAAGTTGAAATCATGTCAAGTATTTTCTTTGATCACAATGGATTAAAACTATAAGTCAATTACAAGAGGAACTTTGGAAAATGTACAAATACATGGAAATTTAACAATGTGTTCATGGATGACCAATGGGTAATGAAGAAATTAAGAAGTTTAAAAAATTCCTGGAAACAAATGAAAATGGAAAAAAAAAACAACATAGATTACTTACATAGTAATTATTTTCACTAGAAATCAATAACAAAAAGTATTTCAGAAAATTGCAAATACATGAAAATTAAACAGCATGATCCTAAACAACCAACGGGACCAAAAATATTATCAAAAAGGAAACTTAAAAATATCTTGAGATAAATTAAAATGGAAGCACAACACATGAAATCTTATGAGATGTAATAAAAGCAGTCGTGAGAGGAAATTTTATAAGAGTAAACGCCTATATCAAAAGATAAGAAAGATCTAAAATAAACAACCTAATGTACCTCAATAAACTAGAAAAACAAGAACAAACTAGGTTCAAAGTTAATAGAAGAAAGGAAATAATAAGGATCAGAAATAAGTAGGATAGAGACTAGAAAAACAATATAAAAATTAATGAAACTAAAAGTTTGTTTTTTGGAAAGAAAAACAAATTTTAGACTAAATAAGAAAAAGAGTTGAAGACTCAAATAAATAAAATCAGAAATGCCAGAGGAGACATTACATACACTGATACTATAAAAAAATTGCAAAGGATAAGAGACTACAATAATCAACTATACACCAACAAATTGGATAACCTTGTAGAAATGAATAAAATCCTAGACACATACAACTTAACAAGACCAAATCACAAAGGAAAAGAAAATCTGAACAGAATAACAATGAGTAAGGAGATTGAATCAATAATAAAGTCTCTCATCAAAGCAAAGCTTGGGACCTGATAGCTTCATTACTGAGTTCTATCCAACATTTAAAGATCTAATACAAATCCTTCTCAAACTCTTCCAAAAAAACTGAAGAGGAAATGCATCCAAACTCATTTTACAAGGCTAGCATTACCCTGATACCAAAGCCAGACAAGGACACTAAAAGAAAAGGAAACATCATCTCTGATGAACACAGATGGAAAAATTCTCAGCAAAGTACTGGCAAACCAAATCCAATTGTACATTAAAGGGAACATTCACCTTGATCAAGTGGGATTTAACCCTAGGATGCAAGTTTGATTCAACATATGAAAATCTGTATCTGTAAAAATCTACAAATGTAATACACTGCATTAATAGAATGAAGAACAAAAATTATGTGAACATCTTAAAGGATGCAGAAAAAACATCTGACAAATTTCAATATGAGTTCATAATAAAAACTCTTAACAAATTAGGTATAAAAAGAATGTACCTCAACATAATAAAGACCATGTATGGCAAACTTGCAGCTAGCATCATACTCATCATTGAAAAGTTTAAAGCTTTTCCTCTCAGATCAGGAAGAAGACAAGGATGTGCACTCTTACCACTTCTATTCACTTCTATTTTCAAAGTTCTAGCTAGGGCGATTAGGCAAGAGAAATCATCTATCTACCTAATCTTTTTGACCTTATATTTGGCAATGGATTCTTAGATAGGACACCAAAAGCACAAGAAACAAAAGGAAAAAATAGATAAATTGGACTTATTTAACTTCATCAAAATTAAAAACTTTTGTGCATTGAAAGACATTATGAATAAGATGAAAAGACAACCCATAGAATGGGAGAAAATATTTGCATGTTATATATCAAGTAAGAGTCTAGCATCCAAGATATACAGAGAACTCTTATAATTTAATGAAAAGAAAAAATATATAAAAATGGGTAATGGGTTTGAATAGACATTTCTATTTTCACTATTTTATCTTCATTCATATATTCAATATATATTTATTGAACACTTACTATGCACCAAGTACTACATACATTACATGTTATAAGAAGCAAAGAATATAGCTCACATGGACTCTTCCCTAAAAGAGCTTATAGTTCAACAAGCACTGAGACAGGAATAATTCTATCATCATTTATGCACTTTTGGCTACATAGTTTTTGGTTAGCATCCTGTGGTGGCCCAAGGAAGAAGGTTTCTCCTTCATATCATCTACCTGTAAAAACATCCTCTTGGCAATGGCCCCTCTAAAAACTTGATCACAAGAAAGTAATTTAAATGATTTAAATATTACCAGCAAACTGGTTTTCCTGAGTGCACATTTGGGAATAACACCAATTGGGTATCGGACAGAGGTGGGGGCTGGGGGGAAGGGATGGGTGTATACCTACTGGATGAGTGCAATGCGCACTGCATGGGGAATGGACACGCTTGAAGTTCTGACTGGGGGGGACGGGGGTGGGGGGAGGGGATGGGTGCATACCTACATGATGAGTGCGATGTGCACTGTCTAGGGAATGGACACGCTTGAAGCTCAGACTCGGAGGGAAGGGGGGGCATGGGCAATATATATAACCTGAACTTTGGTACCCCCATAATGAGCTGAAATAAAAAAAATAAAAAATAAAATAAAATAAAATAAAAATATTGTTTCGTTGTAACGAGCAGTATTATCACAGCTTAAGGCATATTTTAGTCATACAAAGACAGATGACAGTTCCCAAATTCATTAAGTGTAAACATTTAGGACACATGTTGGACACTTGTCTAAAGCCATCAACGGGTCTTTTGTAAATTGTAATCAGTAATTGAAACTTTGTAAATTTGAAAGATAAAAATAGCACGCCTGTCACAGAGCAAACTAATTGGAGTCTGGGACTGAAACTAAAACTGGGAATTTCCTTCCTTTTGAAAACATTTTTGAGTTAGAAATGACTTGACTTTGCCATTTTCTTGTTTCCAATAGTTAATAGGACAATAATTTAATACCATTATTCTATCTCAAACAAGGTCTTTCCTGACCCCCAAAATGCAGGGGGTTCATTTTGACTGTCTTTTCCAGAATCAGACTGTTCAGATTCAAATTCTTGCTTTATCATTCACTAGCTGTGTGACTTTATGCAATTTTCTTAATCCATTTAGGTTTATTTTTCCTCATCTGTAAAAGAGCAATAATTAAGAGTACCTTTCTCAGATGGTTGTCATGAAGATGAAATGCAAAGTATTTAGCATGGTGCATGGAACATTATGAGATCTTAGTCAATATTATCAATAATTATTATTAATGTTAAGATCTGTTAGGGAAATATCATTGTCTCCTATTTCTTTTCTTTCTCCTCAGTCCCAAATAACAGTATATCTGACAATATTATAACAATAACCTCAAACAAGATCAAGTGCTGTAAAAATATTATCTCATTCGAAAACTACCGAAATTCTGTGATGGCAGGTTTTAATATTTTACCCTGTAGTTACCATTTGTAATAAAGGGTAAAATCAGTGTGATGCTTTCCACAAATTTGAAAACAAGTTGCCTGCTGAGAGCTGTGCTAAGGAAACAACACATAATGAACCAGAAGGAAAAAATGAGAAGTTATCTCATAGAAACTTTGGCTCCTGGGACAGAGTAAGACTTAATCAATGGTATTAACCATAAACATTTGCCTTCTGTTGACAAAGTATATCAGATTGTCTTAGTTAAATGCCACCAAATATTCAAATAATCTAACTAGTTTCATATTCTGAAACAGACTTCTGGTTATATTTTCACTCACTTAGTTGTGAGTCTATAGAAAATTCACTGGTTATGCTCAGGCTTATATAAACATCTGGTTCCATTAACAATTCTATTTTCTATGTATAAAGTAATGATGCCAATTCATTTAGTTGCCATCAGTCTCTTAAGAACTTCATAGGATCAGTATGGCAAAGTCCTGGGCAATGAGAAGACTGGGTTTATTACCTTGTCATTACTGAGGTTTCCTCCTTTAACTTTTCATATGCTTGTCTCCTCTAATTTGTATAATATTCACATGATAAAATTGTGATGCAAAGATATATTGATTTTTTGAGAACCATAGCTAAATAATGGTATAGCCTAAATTAGAACCCAGGTGACTCTCAATTCTAGGTTATTTGGAGAATGAATCAAAGAGAAACAAATTTAGAAATCATTGTGACAATTCCTACCCTCTCAATTTCTCAATATATTTTTCTGTTGATGAAGTAGATTTAGGGTGGTGAAGTGACTTACCCAAGTACACACAACATTAATGGCAAGTCAAGAATTAGAATCCAGGCAACTTCACTCTCACACCTTGAACTCTTTTCATATACTATCGTGTATCATTTCAGAGTGCTAGGATGGCACTCTCACTAGATATACTGACTACACTTTAAATCCTTTGGCTTATTTTTCCGGGTCATTTAGATGCAAACTAGTCTAGCACAGGAACTGCTTCAATCCTGAATGTGATCATGGAGAGGGTGGACAACTAAAGCAATGCTAGTGGGAGTCTACTGATGGGTCTACAGCAAATTAATAAGAGTATTAAAGGGGGATAAGAAGAGGAAAAAGCCCTGGGAAGAAAGGAAAATATCACACAAGGTAGAAAAATTTTATAATAAAAATTATAATTAGAATGACCTATGTTTATTATTAAGTGCTATATGCTGCCCATACATTCTCTCACAGGTACATGAATAAGAAAGGGGTGTTTATTTGTTTTTATAATCACAATATTCCTATTATTATGTAAACCATTCACAAAAGGGATTGCAGGGATTATACATAAGAGAAAAATGTTGAGATTTCTTTGGAAAGATTGAGAATTCAGATACCTGATTAAAATTCATACAATCAAGACAAGGAATGCTAGAATACAGGGTCCCATTTGTTTTGAAAGAGGTACATTTAGAACAAAACAGGATATCTTACTTTACAGAAGAAGTAAGCTTATGGAAGTTTTTTATTTCAAAAGTAAGATATAATTTGAAATAAAATTCAGATCTCCTAAACTACTCACTTTGTAAGATATTATAAGTGAGTATGGCTTTAAGTAACCTGAGAGTAATAAAGTGCTGCACATGTAAAAGGGATGGCACATATTTAGCATTTCTCCCTTTCTATGACAGATATTCCTTTCTGTTGAGTTGACGTCTGGCTTCATAATCCTTCTCATCCTGATATTTTGGGCAGCCACTATCAATGTGAGGGAACTTGGTTCTATTGTTACTTTACACTGTGAAGTCTTCCAAGGTCAGGACTATGTCCTAATTTTTTCTCTTAGCATAATGCCTGAATCATGTAATTCTCAAATCATTTGCTCAATGCAAAACACTTGGGATAAATATCAGGAAGATTATCTGAATCTCAGAATAAACCTCTTCTGTCTCTTTATCTTCTCTCCCATTCTGTAGATACTTTCCTTTCTTCATTGAGACAACTGAGTCTAATGGCAACGAAGTGGAACAATTTCCTATTCATACATATATAGGTTTATTTAGAGCTGCACCTGCCATCAAATTATTCCCTCCAATCTCACAAGAAGAGGACATCCTTGTTTATTACACTCTGCCTTTGTTCTTGCTTTTGTCTTCTCCTATCTTCTCTATGATAGTAACCTTGATTTTTACTTATTTCTTCTGTATCATGTGTTTACAACTACTTCCTCCTTATTTGCTCTTGTTTAAAAGTTTATAAGTATGCTCCAATTCTCCCATTAAAAAATGCATTAAAACTTTAAATCTTTCACAACATTTTTCTCATTTTAGTTATTGCTGTCTCATCTCCTCTTCATAATCAAGATCCCATGATAATATTCTGTGCTAAGCCTTATTATAGTAGCATTGATAAATAGGCTTCAAGAAGTACACAGACTCCTTGAAATGGAGGTGATTATTTTATGTGTATATGTATCTTTTAGGCAGGAAGGTCCATAGTTTTCCTCAGATTCCATTCATCCTACTGCAATCAGGCTTCTACATCTCTCACATCACTAAAACTCTTGTCACAAAGGTCATAAGTGATCTGTAATTGCCTTACTCCTTTCAAATTTTATCATACTTGAGCTTTCAGCAACATTTTATTTTGTTTTATGCTTTCTCATTTTTGATACACCATCCACTTTTACTTTCCAATGAACTTTTCCGTTCTATCTCTTCCGATGCTATCACAATGTTTTTCTAAGTTGATTTTTCAGGTTAACTCTTTTGGTGCCTGTTTGTGCCAAAGCCAACACTTCTTGGGTTACCTGTATGATCCATTTAATTTTCCTGATTATTTCCCCTCACTCATAGGTCTACTTATACTCCCTTCTCAAAGAATGTAATTGAATAGCCCGAACACACTGACCTCATCTAACTGGGTCAGGGTTGAAATATGATTAAAATTAAACCAATAAGAGCCTCTTTCAATTTCGTATATATTTAGAAGTATAATTATTGGACTGCAGGATAAACATATGTTCAGTTTTAGTACATATTACTAAAGAGTTTTCAAAAGTGGATGTATCAGTTCACACTCAAATCAGCAGTAAGAGTTTCAGTTGCTCTATATCATTGCTAACACTTTGTGTTATCAGATATTTTAATTTCAGCCATTCCTCTGTAAACTTAATAGTATATAATTTTGCTTTAAATTTCCTTGATTACAAAATTAAGTTCCTTTTCATATGTTTGTCATCTTTTGCACAAGTTTTTTGCTCATTTTTCTGTTGAGTTCTTGGTCATCTTCATGATGATTTGTAGGAGTTCTTTTACTATTCTCAATATAAGTTCTTTGTTGTTTAATATTCTGAACATGATTCTTGGTAGGTTGAATGTTTCTGAGAATTTATCCATTTCTTTGTAGGAATCATGCTTCCTGATTTCAAAACACATTACAAATCTATAGCAATTAAAACAGTATGGCACTGGCATAAAGACAGCTGTATAGTACAATGGAACAGAATAGAGAGATCAGAAATAAACCCACACATATATAGTTAACTAATCTTTGACAAGGGTGCCAAGAACACACAATGGGGAAAGGATTTTTTTCCAAAAATTGGTGTTGGATAAACTGGTTATTCACATGTAAAAAAAATAAGTGAACCATTTTCTTAGACCATACACAAAAATCAACTCAAAATAGATTAAAGACTTAAATATAAGACACGAAATTGTAAAACTTTCAGAAAAAAATAGAGAAAAAGCTTCATGACGTCGTCTTGGCAATGATATCCTGTATATGAGATCAAAAGCACAGGCAGTACAAGCAAAAGACAAGTGGGACTATGTCAAACTAAAAAGCTTCTGCATAGCAAAGGAAACAAGAGAGTGAAAAGGCAACCTAAGGCTTGGGGGAAAATGTTTGCAAACCATATATCAGTTAAAGCATTAATCTCCCAAATATATAAGGAACTCCTACAATACCATAGCAAAAAAACAAATAACCTGATTTAAAAATACTCAAAGGAACTGAATAGACGTTTCTCCAAAAAAGACACACAAATGGCCAATAGGTATATGAGAAGATGCTCAACATCACTAATCATAAGGGAAATGCAAATCAAAACCACAATGAGATATCATGTCACAGATGTTAAGATGGCTACTATCAAAAAATGAAAAGAATGGACACGCCTGGAGCTTTGACTCGGGGGGATGGGCGGTACATGGGCAACGTATGTAACCTGAACTTTTGTACCCCCCATAATAAGCTGGAAAAAAAAATGAAAAGATAACAAGGATTGGCAATGATGCAGAGAAATTGGAGCCCTTGTGTACACAGTTGGGGGCAATGTAAAATGGTGAAGCCACTATAGAAAACAGTTTGAAAGTCCCTCAAAAAATTAAAAATAGAACTTCTATATGATCCATAAATTCTACCTCTCAGTATTTTTCCAAAACAATTGAAATGAGAAATTCAAAGAGATATTTGCACTCCTATGTTCACTGCAATATTATTCATAATAGCCAATATGACCTAAATAGCCATCAGTGGATGAATGGATAAAGAAAATGTGGTAAGTACAATGGAATATAATTCAGCTTTAAAAAAAAGAAAATCTTGCGGTATGTATGAACCATGAGGAAATTATACTAAATAAAATAAGCCAGTCATAGAAGTACAAATACTATGTGATCCCAGTCACATGAAGGTATCTAAAATAGTCAAACTGATAAGTAGAGAGTAGAATGCTGTTTTCCAAGGACTGGAGAAATGAGGATATAAGAAGTTTCTATTCTCAAGTCTAAGGTTTCAGTTATGCAATATGAACAAATTCTAGAAATCTGCTGTACAACATCTTGTCTATAGTTAGTGATGCTATGTTGTGCACTTAAAAACTTGTTAAGAGGGTAGTTCTCATGTTAAGTGTGCTAACTGCAACTAAAAAAGAAGAAAAATAAAAGGTCTGGGGGACACACAATCAATTTTTTATATTGATGTTTTATCTTGTAATCTAGCCAAATTCACATATTAATCTAACACTTCTCTATAGATGTCTTTAGATTTTCTACATATGCATTCATTTTTTTTTTCAGCAAATAATGTTAGTATTCCTTTTCAATCTACATGGCTTCCCTCCCTTGTCTTGCTGCACTGGTTAGGAACTCCTGAATAATTTTAAATAAAGGTGGTTATAGTGGGAATTCTTGTTTCATTTCTGATCTCAGGGGAAAACTTCCAATATTTCAGAATTTAATACGATGTTTGGTTTACGTTTCTGTTAATATCCTTTGTCAGATTGTTAGGTAGATAGCAAGGCATTCCAGGTCTCCTAGGGATGAAAGTGAGTGCTGTTGTGGTTCACCCCCGCCCCCGCCATGGCCTTTCAGAGGGGCTCGTGGGAGATCTGCACGCGTAATAAGATTCAGGTCATACAATTTCCAACTGTCCAATCAAAGTAGTTCCATGTGACATCTGAGCCACCACGGGGTGTCCCTATCCGGATGCTATAAAACAAGACCCAGACCATAACCAAGCCCTTTTTTCTTTTGTCCTCTTTTGCTACTACAGTGAATCTGGTTGTCATCTGTGTCATATGTATCTCACTCTGTAAACCTGTATCTTGCTCTTGCTCTATAATCTTATCTTTCCCTCCTCTGTAAACCTCATTTTCGTGTTTGCCTTGTTTTAGTGCATCTGGTCATTCTTCGGCCATAAGCACACCAAGAACCAACATTTCAGACTGCAATCTGATAAAATTAATGCAGTTCCCTACTATTCCTTTGACAAGAGTTTAGATCACTAATAAACATTGGATTTTATTATTTTTATACATCTATTGAGATACAGTTTTTCTTTATTTATGAAGGAAATTAATTGGTTTTGGATGTTAAGCCAACCTCTATTCCTGTACCAAATCCAAAATTTCATGATATATTATCCTTTTGTACATCTCTAGATTCAGTTTGCTAATTTTTTCTGGTTTTTGCACTCATATATATGAGAAAGATTGCCTTGGCATTTTACTTTCTTATGATATCATTTTCATAATCTAGCAAAGTTAAATTGGCTTCCTAAAATTAGGTGGGTGATATTCCCTCTATTTCTCTTTGCTATAAGAGTTTGTACTATATTGGTTTTATTTTACTCTTAAATATTCAGTAGAATTCACTACTTAAATTCTATGGAGTTAGTGTCATACTCAGCTCAATGAACAAATTTCAAAGACGCCGTTTTTTGTTTGTTTGTTTGTTTGTTTGTTTGTTTTTTACAATCCTCACCTTAACTAACTACTTGACCTTTTGAGTTGTTTCCCAGAAATTGTGGATTTTCTGCAGGACAAAAGAGTTGAGATTCTGAAGTCCCCTGGGCAGACTTACTGAAACCAAGACTCACCATCCCTCAGTAACCTGCCCCATGCGCTAGATCCTTCTTAATTTTAACACAACCTGCCAAAATGCACAAAGCCCCTTGTTAATTTCCCATCTTTAAAAAGCCCAGACTCTCCCATTAGTTGGGGAGACTGAGTTGAGGCAGCTTCTCCTGTCCTCTGGACAAGACTGCTTTTATATTAAAAAAAATTCCTTTCTTTCTTGGCAATCTTTGTTGTCTCAATAATTGGATGTTTGTGCGGTATGCAACTGCACATAGGCTGAAACTCCCTTGCAGTTCCAACAAGAGCATTGTCTTCTTAAGATTTTAAATTCTAGATCTAATTTCTTTATTGTGTTAAGAACATCTGTTTATTCTTGTGTTGGTTTCTTTAAGTTGGGTTTCCCTAGGATTTTGTCCATATCATTTATGTTTACCAATTTAGGTTTAATTCCAGGTCAGTGACTATAAGGAAAAATGAGAAACCAACACAAACAGAAATGGAAAGCAATGTAGTATAATATGTTAATATGTTCTGATGCTGGCCATCACTTCTAAACAACCATCAAGAGACACAGAACATTATTCCACAAACTAGTTTGTTTATCATTCAAGACATTTTAGAAATGTTTCAAGAAACAACTGCAGCTTGAAGTGTATGGACTTGGAAAAAGTGAAATAATTTTTACAGTCAGACCCTCCCAATTCCGATTGTTTAAGGGTTTTATATGGGAGGGTAATACCTGCACTTCAAAGTTGTATCATCTGACTGCTGTGTAGTAAGCCAGATAATCTGTCTAAAACCATTATATTTCATCCCAAATATGGAGAGGGGAGTGATATAACAGAGGTACCAATTAAACTCAGACACAAAATAATATCATTGGGAGACTAATAAGGTGCACATGGTTAGTATATAACACTTTAATTTAGTATGGTAATATTTTACTCTTAATTGAAGTATTTATTACATTTAGATTTAATGTAGTAATTGATATATTGGGGTTGATCAGCTTACTATTGGTTTTATAATGACAAAAACAATTATTTTTAATTTATCATTTTATTTCATTCTACTATGTCAGCTTGTTAGTTATATTTTCCTTTTCTATTTTTTATTGTTACCTTAGAGATTAGAACAGACATCATTAATTTATTTAAGTCTAATACAAATGAATACTTTTAAGACTTTCTGGACAATGAAAGGATCTTAGAACATTATACCTCTTCGTCTTGTGCTATTTTTGGTGTATTTTAATATATGTGTAGTATATATACAAATGTTCCCCAACTTGCAGGTTGGCTCTATCTAAGATTTTTCAACTTTATGATGGTGTAAAACCTATGTGCATTCAGTAGAAAGCTGTACAATACTCTCTCACAATGCTGGGCAGTGGCCAGTGAGCTCCTAGTAAGCCACATGTCACAAGGTTAACTGATACAGTGTAGTGTTGCCATATGATGTTGACCAATTGTAAGCTGATGTGAGTGTTCTGAGTACATTTGAGATAGGCTAGGCTGAGCTATGATGGTCGATAAGTTAGATGTAGTAAATGCATTTTTGACTTACAATAGTTTCAACTTATGATGTGTTTATCAGGACATAACCTTATCATATGTTGAGGGGCATCTGTATACATAATTATATATTATATAATAAATATTCATTTATATTTGTCTGCATATGTACTCTTTCCTTTGCTCTTCATTCCTTCATTGAAAGCCTTCAGTGTTTGCTATGGTCCCTCCTTTTTGGTGAGTCCTGGATTATAATGGTTGTCCTGCAACATAAAGAGCCTCCTGAAACTCTTGTCAGCTTCTCAATTGCTTGGTTACCACTTGCAAATCAGTAAATGAATACAAAAGCAGGTGCAAATGTTAGGCTCTGCTCTGTGGGCTTTCTTTCTCTCTAGAGTCTTCATTCCAAACATTACTGCTGCCTTGGTATCTCTCCAATGTTTTCAAACACATATTTTTATACATATTTAATATATGTGTATGTGTGTATGTTTGTTTCCCAATTGCACTCTGTGTAGACTTCTATCAAGCTATTTTAACACTTTATTTCACTTATGTGTTCATATTTATAGAAGGTGCCCTGGATTGGCTGGAACTGAAATATGGATATTTCTTATACATAGAATTAAATGACATTCCTTTTTATTTACATTCACTGAATTGCATGAACCATATCTGGCTGTTTAGACATGTGTAGGCATATTAAGTTGAATGAGAACTGAGTTGAGAGGAGTAATAGTAGGCAAATTTCAGGAGGAAAATTGGCTACAGTTAGTGGAGTCTCTGATTTTCAATGGTGAGTAATGGTTTTGGACATAATATAATACCTTTTTACCTATACCTACCAGACATAGAATTATGGCTTTTGCCCAAACCTACCAGAACCCTGATATGTGGTGTATGCAGGCCTTGGAAACAAATTGGTGTTTAAAATTAAAAAAAACCAAACCTCTTGAGCCCAAGAAATTATGCTAGCATGCCCACTATGAAAGTGTAACCTAGAAGAAAGTAGGGTTAAGTTATTGTTTTATACACTTTTGGTGCAATAGTAGACCTTTGCAAGATAGGGGCATTAGTTTGAATAGCATAACGGCGAATGTTAACTCAATGCAGGGAGCAACGTTTCAGGCAGTAGGACAACAGGAGCATTGTAATCACAGTGTATAGCAAATGATCAGCCATGAAGTAGCCAGAGAAGAGTACTGAAATTTACAACTTAGAATAGAATTGTAGCAGGACACAAGCATTGGCTAGGACTAGCTTTGGTGTACATGTTATTGTGTCTTCTATTTTCCTGAGAACTAGAGAACAAAAAGAATTTAAGAGTGGTAAATAATGTCCTAAAATGAAACAGGTAGTAACAAAATATATTGTGTTGATTTTTCTGACCTTACTTTGTACGCAGAGGCCGATAAAATCTTGGATATTTAAGGTTACAGATACAATTTTCCTCTTCTAAATATAGTCATTTTCTTGAGATTATGGATCATGTCTTGTTCAGTTGTGTATTCTCCATGCCCATCATGGTTCCTGATACATAAAAGGTGCTAACAATGATTGAATGAAAAGTAAGTGACAGGCCGGGCACGGTGGCTCATACCTGTAATCCTAGCACCCTGGGAGGCCAAGGCGGGTGGATCGCTAGAGGTCAGGAGTTCAAGAGCAGCCTGAGCAAGAGCAAGACCCCGTCTCTATCAAAAATAGAAAGAAATTATCTGGCCAACTAAAAATATAAATAGAAAAAACTATATAGGCATGGTGGTGCATGCCTGTAGTCCCAGCTACTCGGGAGGCTGAGGCAGTAGGATCGCTTAAGCCCAGGACTTTGAGGTTGCTGTGAGCTAGGCTGACACCATGGCACTCACTCTAGCCAGGGCAACAAAGTGACACTCTGTCTCAAAAAAAAAAAAAAGTAAGTGACTGTTAAACGAATCCCAGGATGAATGAAACACAGGGCTACTATAAAAGGTATATTCACTATGTGCAGGAGTGTTAACTCATCCTTTTCCCATCCCATCCCATCCCAGACCTGCCAAAAGATATCACAAGAACATGACAGGTCTGAAACCAATTACAGAATGGTGAAAATGGTGAATAGAATTTACAGTGAGAACCACCTAGGACATGCCATCCCCATGCCCTTCTCTATACCAGAGAGAGAGAGAAAACATGACACATGAATTGACTATATGCTCAGGCACCAGCACAAATTGTCAGAGACAACTTGAACTATTTGCAAATTAAATCCTATAGTTACTGATGACAGTTATTTGTCTTTGTTGGTTAAAAATACCATTTTAAAACCCTAAAATGTGTTCATTATGCCTGAGGGTGCCACATTGTTGATGACTGTGACTTTCCTTTCTTTCTTCCACAAATAATATCTCATTCTATGATTTAAAAAACTAAACAAAAGCGGATTTCAATCAAATACACCAACTTTTATGAAGCTACCTCAAGGATTTAATGGTTATGTTCAATAGCATAGCTTGATCCTGCTACAAGAGCTTTATTTCAACCAGAAAGCATATTGCACGTCCCAAAGGAGGTTCAGGATACAATAAATATCTTTCTTCTACCACACTGATTTTCTTGCTTTCAGATTCCCAAGGAGGATTAAATAACACCAAGCACCTTCATACCAGAATGCTAGTACTTCAGTTGGCACCTTGGATCACTTATTTTTGTACACAGTTCACTCACAGCATATCTCTTTAGCTCTGCCTCCCGACCTTCAAAACATACGTATAAGTTTTAATAAAAACTGTTGTATCTGCGCATATGCTTAATTCCCGCCCTAGGATGTGAGAAAAGTGAGGGCAAGAATCGTCATTTTGGACTGTTACCATGATACTGAGCACAGGGACTGCTGCACTGTATGTGTTCAAAATATTTTTTGAAACAAACAAAGTATTATAAATCAGGAAACAGTTGAAAGAACTTGTGTTTTGTGACAACATTGTCCTGGATTCTAGTCCTAAATTTACACTTTCTATGTATTTTTATTTTAGGTGTTTCATTAAAAAATTGTTGGACATCAGATTCTTCATTATTAAAATAAGGAAGGGCATTTCGTATTCTCCAAAGTCAATTGCAAAACATATGTTAGGGATGCTAAGCAGCGAGAATATACCCTGAAAATATATTCTTAATTATTGATCATCCACTATCATTATTAACTAGGAGACAAGAAAAGTTATGATCTTGAGTGATCTAGAAAGACTTTATTTAGGAGAGGGAAACTGATTTTAGTATTGATTTAATTAGGAGCTAAAAATTCTCAAGTGAAAATATCAGGAAAAAAAAGGTTTAGAGGATGATAATAAGAATCATTTCTACCTAAGAAATCTAATATATTTATTGAATTTTTCTTCAAAAATATGTATTTAACAATAAATGTGTTTATCACTTCATGATGGATTAAGGAAATCATAAAAGCAAACATTCTTGCATGAAAGAAATTACAAATTTTTGTTGAGACAGTATATACAAACAGTGATTAAATACCAAAATAGACAATATATGATTAAATGTGAAAACTAGTGGTTGAAACAAGAAATTGAGAAAAGATAAGATAAGGATGGGCAGATGTGGTGATAAAAATGCTTCATGAATGTGGTTGAATTTGAACCATAATTGTAGGGTGAATTCACACAGGAAGGAAAAAGAAGGATTGTGTGTTCTCTGCAGATGGCACAAAAATGAATAAAAGCAAAGCTTCTCTAATTAGCATAAGATACTCTTGAACAACTGATGGCAAATTGCCTGCCTGCTACCAAATATTCACATTGAGAGGCAATAGAAGATATGGATGGATAAGCAGGATAATGTTATCCTATAATCTCAATTAAGAATATAAATATATAATGGATTTTGACCTATCTTAGAGACAACAAAAGGAAAAAAGAGGAACCAATTAAATTAAGATTACTAGTGTGAACAGTAAAGAGTCCTGAAATAGGGATTGGGCAAAGGTAGGCAAAAAAGTAATATAATGGATTCTGGAAACAACAACCAGTTCACTGAGGAAGAATCAGAAAGAAATAATGGTAAAATTTATTTCATGTGAGATTAAATATAGAATAACTGAAATTTAAAATAACTGCATAAATCTAATCATAAAGGAGATGTTTCTTACTGTGATGCAAATAAGATCTCTATGGTAGTTTTGTAGAATTCCTTGAACCTGATACCCCTTTCAGATATTTCGTCTGTTAATCAACTTTTAGAACTGTAAGTCTGTAAATCTTACTTTATAGAATTTCTTTCAGCTTTACCTTTTTTTTCTATTTTCCACTCACTCTAAAATCTCTCCCTTGGCATTCACATTCATTAACATAAATCCAGTTCTTCAGAATGTATGAATCTTTAGGTAGTTTTGGATTCCAAATTTTGTCTCTGGTTTTAAAAATCTCTCTTGATCTACCAGCCCATGTTTCCAATTTCCTGCTGAACATTTCCATATAAATATCCCACTGGAAGCCAATTTAAAATGTAAAATCAAGAATCATGATTTTCTCTCCTGGATATCCTCAGTACTTTCCTATCTGAATGACAGCACTGATATTTATGTCTTTTTCTCATACTTGAATTATGAGAGAAACCTCTGAATTAGTGATTTTGCTTATATATTTCAACAGTTTTTGTGAAATTAAATATTCACATGTTTAAATATTTTAAGAATAAAATTAAAAGCAGAAAATTTTAATAACATAATAGCGTTAAAATGACAATATAGTGATTTCAGCAAAATGGCAGAGTAGGCAGCTCCAAACGCCTTTCTAGAAACATTAAAAAACAAGCAGAAACTGTCAGAACTCTAGAAAGCAGTCAAAACAGCAACACAGCAAACACTGAATCAAGATAAAGGCAACTTAAAAATGGTAGGACACCATGGTGGCATTTTTCCTTGCCTTTATCCCACCTTCTCCTAAGTTTGTTGATAGTCTAGAAGACAACAAACAGTCTGTACGTCTGTGTTACCAGTGTGGAACCCTGGTACCTTGGTCTGGAGGGAGCAAAACAGATTTTTATTGCAAATTATTTTGTCTTTTTTAACATGACTGAGAACTATCTTGAAGACTAGTGCAAGGTGTTCATCTCTGTTTTACCTAACTTGGCACTCACTCAGGTAGGAGATGTGGTGAGTGTTGCTTAAAATTATTTTTAGGGAAATGAAAAACTTTCAGTGTCCTAAGGTAAAATGCTACAGTTGAGCTATACAATAGACAGCCTAAAGCCTGTGGGAAAAAAGATAGGATGTGAGTTTTATAGGAAAAGTAGGGTATTGAAAAGTACTAGTGTATACTGAGGAGTTTAAAAAGCCATACACAAGTCCAGGGCAGGATGCATGGTCATCAAATACCTGAAAAGACTCTCAAGGTTTTACCTTTGGTTGATCTCTAGCTTGAATGCAAGCAGAAAGTGAAGACCAAGGCAGAGGTTTAAATTGCCTGGCTAAATTTGAAGGAATGCTCCAGCCTAGAGCCAAACCACAAAAACTGAGAGAGGTGTTTTTTTAAAAAACTTCTGGAGTTCAAAGAAAACTCTATCAAAACACTACCTGAACACGAGATAAAGGAACATGGTCTTCAGTTGACAACACATGACAAGAATTGCAATCTTTGAAAAAATATTTTAGAAGAGTCAATCAACAAATGAAAGACTATGCCCTTGAACAATCAAGAACAGCAAATACTGAGGTATTAGGAGAAAGATTTTTGGAGTTACCACATTATAATATTCAAATATTCAGTTTTCAACAAAACATTTCATAGTATATAAAGAAACAGGAAAGTATGTCCTATTTGAAGAAAAATAATAAATGACAGAAATCATCCCTAATGCACCTCAGACATTGAACTTACTAGAAACAAATCTTTAAATAAACTGTCTTCACATGCAAAAAAGCTAAAGAAAAACATGAACAGAGAACTAAAGGAAATCAGGAAAATGATGCATTAACAAAATGAGAATATCAATAAAAAGGTAGAAATTCTAAATAGGAATCAAATATAAATTCTGGAGATGAAAATTACAGAAACTGAAATAAATACACTGGAAGGGCTCAACAGCAGATTTAAACAGGAAGAAGAGAGAATCAGTGAACTTTGAAATTAGCAATTGAAATTATCCATCCTGATAAACTGAATGAAAAAGAATGAAGGGGGCCGGGCGCGGTGGCTCACGCCTGTAATCCTAGCACTCTGGGAGGCCGAGGTGGGCGGATCGTTTGAGCTCAGGAGTTCGAGACCAGCCTGAGCAAGAGCGAGACCCCATCTCTACTAAAAATAGAAAGAAATTATATGGACAGCTAAAAATATATATATAGAAAAAATTAGCCGGGCATGGTGGTGCATGCCTGTAGTCCCAGCTACTCGGGAGGCTGAGACAGGAGGATCGCTTGAGCTCAGGAGTTTGAGGTTGCTGTGAGCTAGGCTAACGCCACGGCACTCACTCTAGCCTGGGCAACAGAGTGAGACTCTGTCTCAAAAAAAAAAAAAAAAAAAAAAAAGAATGAAGGAAATTGATCAGTGCCTAAGAGATCTGTGGGCCAGTATCAAGCGGATCAACATATGCATTGTGGGAATCCCAGAAGGAGTGATAGATGAGAAAAAAGGGTAAAAAATAATCTAAAAGAATAATGGCTTGAAAATTTCCAATTAATCCCACTTCTGGGTATTTAGCTCCAAAATTTAAAATCAATTTGTGAAGGAGATCTCTGCACTTCCACATTCATTGCAGCACTATTCACAATAGCCAAGTTATGGAATCAACCTGAATGCTCATTAACAGATGAATGGATAAAGAAAATGTGATGTATATACACAATGCAATACTATTCAGACTTATTAAAAAAAAAGAAAAGAAAATTCTGTAATTTGTGACAACATGGATGTAATTGGAGACCATTACACCAAGTGAAATAAGCCAGTTACAGAAAGACAAATATCACACGTTCTTACTTATATATGGAATCTAAAACAATTTTTTTTATTTTATCTTGTTATGGGGGATACAGAATTGCAGGTTACATATGTTGCTCCTGTACCGCCTTTCCCCCCAAGTCAGAGCTCCAGGCGTGTCTGTTCCCCAGGTCGTGCGCATTGCACCCATCATGAGGTATATATCCCTCCCCTCCCCACCCCCCCTTCCCGAGTCAGCACCTTCAAGTGTTACCACTCCCCAAACGGTGCGCAATGCACTCATTGTGTAGGCATACCCCCATCCCCTCCCCCACCCCCCACCTCAGTCTGATATCCAATTGGTGTCGTTCCCAGATTTGTATTTAGGTGATGATCAGGGAAACCAATTTTCTGGTGAGTACATGTGATGCTTGTTTTTCCATTCTTGGGATACTTCACTTAATAGAATGGGTTCCAACTCTCTCCAGGAGAACCATAGAGATGTCGTATCTTCATCATTCCTTATAGCTGAGTAATATTCCATGGTATACATATGCCACAGCTTACTAATCCAATCATGTATTGATGGGCATTTGGGTTGTTTCCACATCTTTGCTATTGTGAATTGTGCTGCCATAAACATTCGGGTACATGTGTCTTTGTTAAAGAATGACCTTTTTTCCTTTGGGTATATGCCCAGTAATGGGATTGCTGGGTCAAATGGCAGGTCTACTTGAATCTGTTTAAGATACCTCCATAATGCTTTCCACAGGGGTTGCACTAGTTTGCAGTCCCACCAGCAGTGTATTAGTGTTCCTGTCTCTCCACACCCACGCCAACATGTGTTGTTTTGGGTTTTTTTGATAAAGGCCAGAATCTAAAACAATTGAACTCATAGAAGCAGAGTAGAATGGTGGTTACAGAGGCAGGGTGGTGGTGGTAGGAATGGGGAGATGATAGTCAAAGGGTACATAATCTCAGTAAGACAGGAAGAAGATTTTTTTTAGTTATATTGCACAGTGTAGTGAATGTAGTTAATAATAGATTATTGTACATTTTGAAATTGCTAAGAGAGTAAATTTCAAATGTTCTCACCACAAAAAAAATGTTGAGTATTTAATGTGGATATGTTAACTAGCTTCATTTAATTATTCTAGATTTTATTTATAAATAATAACATTACTTTGTTCCCCATGAATTTATATAATTATAAATTGTCAATTTGCAATTAAAAAATTCCCAATGTGATTGAAGACTTGAATATATGAATCTAAGAAGCTCAACAAACTCAAAGTAGGATAATGGGACACATTATATAAAACTGTTGAATGACAAAGACACAGAGATTCTTGAAAGCAGTAAGAGGGAAGTGACTCATCAAACACAAGGGATTCTGATAAGAAAAACAGCATATTTCTTGTAAGGAAAAAATGGAGGCAGGCAGATACTAACCTGAAATAATTAAAATGCTGAAATTTTTATAAAACAAAACTGTCAATTTTATATCTGATAAAATCATCCATCAAAAATGAAAGAGAAAATAAAACATACACAGATAAGCAAAAACTGAGGGAGTTCATTACCAGTAGACCTTTCTCCAAGAAATTATGAGTCCTTGAGGTTCAAAAGAGAAAACTCTAGACAGCACTTAAAGATAAATGAAGAAATAAAGATCCTCCAGTAAAGGTAACTTCATATGTAAATACAAAAGCCAGTATTATTGTGCTTTTGGTTTGTAATTTTACTTCTTATTTCCTATGTGACATACATACAATACTCTACTGGACAATAGCAGAATAGATATTCATCTTAGGCACACATGGAACATTCTCCAGGATACATCATATGGTAGACTACAAAACAAGTCTTTATAAATTTAAAAGATAGATTCATACAAAGTATTTTCTCCACCCACAATGGAATATAGCTGGAAATCAATAATGGAAGAAAAACTGGAACATCTGCATATATGTGGACATAACAACTCACTCTTAAACAACCAACGGGTCAAAGAATAGGTCAAAGAGAAATTAGAAAATAGAGACAAATTAAAATGAAAACACAACATACCAAAATTTGTGTGATGGGGAGAAGATAGTGGTCAAAAGGAAACTTATAATAGCAGTTGATGCCTACATTAAAAAAGGAGAAAGAGTCAAATCAATAACCTAACTTTACCCTTTAAGAAACTAAAACAAGTAGGGCAAACTAAACCCAAAACTAACAGAGAAAATAATAAATATTTGAATCAAGATAATGAAATATAGAATAGAAAAACAATAGAAAGAATCAATGAAACCAAAAGTCAAATCCAACAATAATGATAATAAAGTTGGATTCTGACCTTATACCATATATAAAAATAACCTCAAAATTTATCTATGATCTAAACAAAATAGTTAAAACCAGAAAACACTTCAAAGAAAATATAGAAGTAAATCATCATGACATTGAATTTGTCAATGGTATCTTAGATATGACACCAAAAACTTAAATGACAAAAGAGAAAATAGAAATTAGACCTCATCAAAATTAAAAACTTTGCCTCAAAGGACATTATCAAGATAGTAAAAGACAACCTATACAGTAGAAGAAAATATTTAAAAATCATATATATATGATGAGGATGTAATATTCAGAATATATGAAGAACACTTACAAATCAAAAATGAAAAGACAAAAAGCTAAGGTAAAAAATAGTTCAAGGGCTGGAAGAGACAATTGTCCAAAGAAGATATGCATATGGCCAGAAGTACTTGAAAAGTTGCTCATCATCATTAGCCATTAGGTAAACGCAAACCAAAACCACAATGAGGTACCCGTTAGGATGGCTATAACAATAATAAAAAGAAACAGAAAATAATAAGTGTTGGTGAAGATGTGGAGAAACTAGAGCCCTTGTATACTGCCAGTGGGAATGCAAAGTACTGTGTTCACTGTGGAAAACAGTTGCTGGTTGTTCAAGAAGTTAAACATAGGATTCATAAATTATCCTGCAATTCCACTCCTATGTGTACATGCAAAAGATTTCTAAGTAGCTACTCAAGTGCAAAAGCACATGTTCATGGCAGTATAATTCATAATATCCAAAAAATAGAAACTTTCCAAATGTACATCAACAGATCAATGAATAAGAAAATTGTATATATGCAATGAAATATTATTCAGGCATAAACAGGTATATAGGACTGATACATTATATAACGTAGATGAGCCTCCAAATCATTATGCTCAGTGAAAGAAGTCAAAGGATCACATATCATATTATTCCATTTATATGAAAAACTAAAATTAGAAAAGTCCCTAGAGACAGAAGATTCAATATTTTTAAGATGTGGATTCTTCCTGAGTTGTGTTAGATTCAATGAATCTGTATCAAAATTCCAGAAAAATTTCACTAGAAATTGACAGGCAAACACTAAAATTTATAGGGAAGTAAAAAAGTAGTAAAAGCAGTTTTGAAAAATAACAAAAGTTGGAGAACTTCCCCTAACTGCTTTCTAAAAACTTACTCTGAAGGTATAGTAATTAAGACAGTATGGTGTTGGTATAATAATAGATATATAGATCCATGGAAAAAAAGAGAGTCCCAATATTGACCTAAACATGTATGGTACATTGATTTACAACAAATGTAATAATATAATGGGGACTAGGATAGTTTTTCAATAAATGGTGGGTGAAATATTTGAATATTCATTTGTATAAACCCTAACCTTAACCTTTACCTCACACCATATTAAAAAAAAATGGGTCACATGAGAACAAAAAAAACATAAGGATTCTAGAAGAAAGTAGAAAAAAAAATCTTTGTGAATTTATGTTAAGCAAAGATTTCTGAGATAGGACACAAAAATCAGATTACAAAAGAAAATAATTATAAATTGAACTTCATCAAAACTAAAAGCTTCTTTTCTTTAAAAGATATTAAGAAAATGAAAATACAAGCCACTGACAGAAAATAGTTGCAAAACAATTAACTGATAAAGAACTTATATTCAGGAGTTGTAATGAACTCAGCTTATTTACATAAAATATGCATGCCAATTTTTAAAAATATGGCAAAATATTGTAACAGACATTTCACCAAAGATATACAAATATTAAATAAGCACATAAAACCATGGTTACCATCATTAGTTAGTAGGAAAATTCAAATTAAAACCACAATGAGATACCTTTACACTTATTGTGCTTTCATATATGTTGTTTTGTGAAATGTCTGTTCAAGACTGTTGTCCTCATATAGCCATCTAATCTTTGACAAAGCAGACAAAAACATACTCTGGGGAAAAGATTCCTTATTCAATAAATGGTGCTGGGAAAATTGGATAGCCACATGTAGAAGACTGAAACAGGACCCACAGCTTTCACCTCTCACAAAAATCAAATCACGGTGGATAACAGACTTAAACCTTAGGTGTGAAACGATTAGAATTCTAGAAGAAAATGTAGGAAAGACTCTTACAGACATTGGCCTAGGCAAAGAATTTATGAAGAAGACCCCTAAGGCAATCACAGCAACAACAAAAATAAACAAATGGGACCTGATTAAATTAAAAAGCTTCTGCACAGCCAAAGAAACAGTCAGGAGAGTAAATAGACAACCTACAGAATGGGAAAAAATTTTCACATACTACACATCCGATAAAGGACTAATAACAAGAATCTATTTAGAACTCAGGAAAATCAGTAAGAAAAAATCGAACAACCCTATCAAAAAGTGGGCAAAGGACATGAATAGAAATTTTTCAAAGGAAGATATAAGAATGGCTAACAAACATATGAAAAAATGTTCAACATCTCTAATCATCAAGGAAATGCAAATCAAAACCACAATGAGATATCACTTAACTCCAGTGAGAATGGTCTTTATCAAAAAGTACCAAAACAATACATGGCGTGGATGCGGAGAGACAGGAACACTCATACACTGCGGTGGGACTGTAAACTAGTGCAGCCCCTGTGGAAAGCAATGTGGAGATACCTTAAACAGATTCAAGTAGACCTACCATTCGATCCAGCAATCCCATTATTGGGCATCTACCCAGAAGAACAAAAGTCATTCTATAAAAAAGACATCTGCACCCGAATGTTTATGGCAGCACAATTCACAATCGCAAAGATGTGGAAACAACCCAAATGCCCATCAATTCATGAATGGATTAGTAAAATGTGGTATATGTATGCCATGGAGTATTACTCAGCTATAAGAAATAACGGTGATATGGCATCTCTTTGGTTCTCCTGGAGAGAGTTGGAACCCATTCTATTAAGTGAAGTATCCCAAGAATGGAAAAATAAGCACCACATGTACTCACCAGCAAATTGGTTTCCCTGATCATCACCTAAGTGCACATTTGGTAATAACACCAATTGGATATCGGACAGAGATGGGGGTGGGGGGAGGGGATGGGTGTATACCTACATGATGAGTGCATTGTGCACTGTCTGGGGAATGGACACGCTTGAAGCTCAGACTCGGGGGGATGGGAGGAGCATGGGCAATATATATAACCTGAGCTTTTGTACCCCCATAATTAGCTGAAATTTAAAAAATTTAAAAAAGACTATTGTCCATTTCTTAATTGTTTTTTATTATTGAGATGTTGGATTTTTAATACATTCTAAGTAAGGTCCTTTGTGAGATACATGCATGACACATATTTTTGCAATCTATATCATGACTATACATTTTCATACTGGTATAATTTTTATAAGCAAAAATTTTGATAAAGTCCAACTTATTATATCTTTCATGGTTAGTTATTTTTGCTAATGCCAAGATCATAAATGTATTATCCTATGTTATCTCCTAGAAGCATTATAGTTTGAGATTTTATATTTAGGTTTATAAGCCATTTTTATTTATTTTTTGTATGTGCTATGAGAAAAGGGTCAATGTTCCATATATACAATTGCTTCAGTATCATATGTTCTGTTTTATTAATCTAGTTGTCTATCCTTATATCAATATTACTCTATCTTGTTTACTGTATTTTTATAAATTTTGAGGTTCTGTAGTGTAAATAATCACACTTTATTCTTTTTTAAAAGAATTTTAGCTATTTTCTTTGCATTTCCATACATATTCTAGAATCAGTTTGTCAATTTTTATAATAAAGCTTGCCGGCATTATAATTGACATTTTATTGCATCTATAGAGATTGATTTGTGAAGAATAATAGCTTAAAAGTATTGAATCTTCCAATCTATGAGCATGATTTATCTTTTGATTTATGTAGGTCTCCAATAATTTGCCACAGTAGTGCTTCATACTTTTCAGTATAGAGGTCTTTCTCGTGTCTTTCATTTTATTTAGTCCTAAATATTGTCAAGGTTTTGATGCTATTGAAAATTGTATTTTTTATTATTTCATTTTCCAATTATTTAGAATATTTCCAACATTTCTCTTTTTTCTTAGATTATGCTGTTATAGTGAAACTACATTCTCAATTATTTAATAAATCTTAGGTGAATAGTGAACTTTATGAGTAGTCAAATATCTTAAAATAGCTTTATTCATTTCTCATGGTTGATTTATGGTTCTATATAATTTTGCTAAAAGTTTTAAAGGCATGCTGCAATATCTGCTAAAATTAATTTTTACTCAGGAAAATTATATGCTAGTCTTATCATTACTTCTTGATAGTAGAACATATTTTCTCCTTAAGAAGTTTATAGATTCCCATCTTTATACTTTGCTGTAATTTCACAATAATGTATTTAGGTATGAGTATTTTTTTTTCATTTATCCTGCTTGGCACTCAATGGGCCTTTTCAATTTTAAGGCACTTGTCTTTATTCAGGTTTCGTAAATTTTCTTATTTATTTAGAATTTCATCCCTTCCATTTTATTAAATCTCTATGACAGACCTATTAGATATTAGACTTCTTGATTTGTTTTTAGTATATCTTATCTTTATTCTCATAGTTTCTTCCTCCTTGAATACTTTCTTTTCTTTCTGGTAAATGCCCTTGAGTACATCCTTTTATACTCCCGTTTTAAATTTGGTACCATATAATTAATTTCCAAGTACTCTGAGTTATTCCTCTATTTTTTATAGTACCATATTCTTGTGCATACAATATCTTCCTGAACCTTCTATGGTATTTATCATAGTATTATGTGTTGTGCTTTTTTTTTTTTTTTTTTTTTTTAACAAGTTCATGCATTCATTTTTCCTAGGGTCAATAGTTCCATCTGTTTACTTGGTTCCTTTTTGTGCCACTAGATTGTTTTCAAACATATAATATTCCTTTGTTGCCCATTTTTATTTAGAAATGAACAAACAGGTTTTATTATGTAAACAGTTGGAGTGAATTTCCTTTGCATTTATATAGTTCTCTTTTCCCAAACAGTTTCTCCAGTGGAAAAACTGTCTCTGAGCTCTGTGTGTATCAGCAGATCATGTCAACTGACAGGCTTCACTTTAGTGTGTATGTGTGAATCTAGGAGGCAGAATACATACAACTCAAATGTTAAAAAAGGAAAATTGTTTTTGCTGGGTTGTCAACACCCACACTAGGAGCCCTAACTTTCCACAAGTGGAAATTATTTATAGATTAAACCTCCAGTTTTATCCAAAGGGATTATATATACCATATAAAAGAAATTGTTGTATAAGCTAATTCACACTGATTTTCTGTAGATAAAACTTCAATCAGTTACCATTATTTATGGCCCCGAGCTCTCCTAATCTTCACAATACTGAATCCAATTTTTAACCATCTCTATGGTTTTGCCTCCAAGGAATAAATGTTCCAACCTCTGTCTTTGCTTTATCTGTTATCAGTTTCTGGGTTGAACACTCAAATTCTGGTTCATCTGACGATAAGACCTAAATCACCTAATTTATGTTTAAGTTTTTGAAATTCATGAAGATCTTCTGTCCAATGTTATCCCTACATCTAAAAATAGCAAGATAGCTTATGTGTTTTCATTATATATGTAAATATATGTGTAAACATATATATATATATATATATCCATAATATTTTTTCTCTAATTTCAGTGAGGTCTTCAGTAGGAAAAGGAGAGAAACAACAATGTAGTCTAACATTTTGTATCAGAAGCTTATATAATTATAATGTCAACATATGAGAAGGTACATAAGCCAAATTAAACAGCACAAAATGAAGTGAGAGACTGGGGAACTATGGGCAATAATTATGATAAAGAGTTATTTTGATTTTCATGAGATTTTTATATATGAAAAAATAATGGCTAATATTTTTGTACTTAATATGTGCCAAGTAATGTTCTATTTTATTTTTACCTGTATTTATTCATTTAATTCTCATGATAACCCTATGAGGTAGCTAGTATTATTATTATCATTTTACATATGGGTAAATGAAGGCACAAAGAGGTCAAATAGCTTGCCCAAGGATTCACAGCTAGTAAATGGTACTGTTGGAATATGAAACCCATGCAGTCTGGCTGTAGATTCTAGATTCTATAAAGTCTGGATTTACCAACTACAGAATATATCCTAAGTAAAAAAAATAAATGGGGAACAGATAATTTATAGGACTATATTAAAAGTATATAAAGCATAACTGTATTAAATCATGTTTAATCTGTTCAGTAATCAAATAATTACAAATTAAAAAAGCAATGGTACCATTTTTGCCTATCAAATTATCATGGATTAATGCATGACAATATTAATGAAAATGTAAAGAAATGAGCATTTATATATTACTTATAAAAGTGAAAATTATTATAATCTTTCTGAAAATAAGTTTTTAACACATTTCTACATTCTTCTAATACATGTATCCTTTGACCTATTATTTTCCTAGAATACTCTCATCTTCTAAAAATAGACAAATGTTTATATATGAAATATTTATGGCAGCACTATGCTAATAATACAAACAATTCAAATGACCAAAATGTTATTCACTCATAAATTTATTTACAGTTATTTGTTCAGCAGCCATGACATACCAGACACTGAGATAACGAGATGGATAAAATCACTTCTTTCAAAGAGTTTACATTTTATTGTAGGAAGACAGGCAATAAACAAAGAAAAAATATCAAGTACTGATATAATAATCAATATATGATACAAATAAAGTACTGATATAATAAAGAAAAACGTGATGAGGTGTTTGAGAGAAACTGGGGGGCTACTTTAGATTAGGCAGTTAGGAGGTGGCATTTTAAAAGTCATATATGAGTAAGAGTTTTGCAGGTTGAAGTAAACCTCTAAGAGAGAACAAAAGCTTGGCTTGGCATGTCTGAGCACTAGAAAGGGGGATGTTTCTATATAATCAACCAGAGAGGGAGGAAGATTTATATAGGACCCTGTATGACACTGTAAGGAATTTATATTCTATTCTGAATGTGATGAGAAGCTATTAACAGATTTTAAACAGAATGCAACATAAATTGATTCCATTAGAAAGGCTCACTTTGGCTGCTTCCGGAGAATGGATTATAGGGAACAAAATTTAAACATACACAAGTAATCATGAATAGATAACACCATCACTATATTGGGCTAAAAATACTGGCTTTTGGCTAGATTAATCCAATAGATAAAATTAATTTTATGTCCCAGAAAATTATATGCAATAAATCAGAGCTGCTTGGGAATAGGTCAAATAATTACTATTAAATTCATGTATACTAAAAGTACACCTTATAAATTTAAATTATTCAAATATTTTGTATCTTTTGGTATATATTTTTAAATCTTTCATAATTTTTATTGGTTTATATACTTCACATTTTCATTATGAATAAGATATTTTCTTTTTTTAAATATTTTTCTTATTTCAGCATATTTTGGGGATACAAATGTTTAGGTTACATATATTGCCTTTGTCCCACCAAAGCCAGAGCTTTAAGCATGTCCATCCCCCAGGCAGTGCACACCGCACCCATTAGGTGTATATATACCCATCCCCTCTTCCCATCTGCCCAACACCCAATGGAAGTTATTACTATATATGCACTTAAGTGTTGATCAGTTAATAGCAATTTGATGGTGAGTACATGTGGTGCTTATTTTTCCATTCTTGGGATACTTCACTTAGTAGAATGGGCTCCAGCTCTATCCAGGATAAGACAAGAGGTGCTAGATCACCAGTGATTTTTGTGGCTGAGTAGAACTCCATGGTATACATATACCACATTTTATTAATCCACTCATGTATTGGTGGGCACTTGGGTTGTTTCCACATCTTTGCAATTGTGAATTGTGCTGCTATAAGTGCAGATGTCTTTTTTCTAGAAGTTCTTTTGTTCTTTTGGGTAGATGCCCAGTAATGGGATTGCTGGATCAAATAGTAGATCCTCTTGTATCTCTTTCAGGTATCTCCATATTGCTTTCCACAGAGGTTGCACTAGTTTGCAGTCTCACCAGCAGTGTATGAGTGTTCCTATCTCTCTGCATCCATGCCAACATTTATTGTTTTGGGTACTTTTTATTCATTTTCCTTTTCTTCTTGCATTGTGGTGTTGTCTCATTTATAGTACTACACCTCATTCTTTCCTTATATGAGCATCTCATTTCTTCGGTATTTGTTGTCTTACTGCTTTTTCTTGTAATTTATTTAAGGACTCAATAGTAATCATAGCAGACATCCTTCTTTTATTCATTTTACAATCAAGGGAAAAAAAACAGTATTTAAGAGCAAGGAATCTAGAAAGGATTAGACTAATAAAGGAACAAAAACTCTAAAGAAAAGAAAGAAAAATTGAAAAAAAAGCTAAAACAACTTGTCCCTTCCATACATTCTTGTGGCATTGTACCTAGCATGTGTATGTGGAGAAATAGCAAGAAAGGAGTCACTTATTTTCATTTAAGAACAGCACATTAGGTAAGACTCTTAAACATTCTGTTAATAACATGTTTAAAAGGATTAATTATGAGTGAAATCTCTTTTTTAAACTTAAGTTGAAACATTAGGCAGTCTCTCACATGAAGGCAATGGGAAAAAGTGCATTAACTTTGTCATCGTTGTTATTATTTTCTTAATTTTTAACCTTGTGATAAAAAGATAAAAATGTACATGGACATCCATGGCAGTTCTTCCACAAATATGAGTAATAAGCAGCTAACCTAAGCTTAGAAATAAATTTTCGTGTGGAATAAGTTTTTTTACATAGTAAAGTACACTTTAACTCACTAAATATTTATTGGTGGATTGGCTTCTAACACTAAGCCTGCCCCTTACTAACTTTGAAACATTACTCAAGGTTAGTTTATCTCTGTAGGCATCATTTTCTTCATCTTTAAAGTAAGGAGATTAGTTTTCATCCCTCTCTTTTTCTTTTTTGAGATGGATGGATTGATTGATTGATTGATTGATAATATTACAGGGGTACAAATGCTTTGGTCACATAAATTGCCTTTGCACCACTCTAGTCAAAGCTACAAGCATGCCCATCCCCCAGTGTGCACTGTACCTGTCAGGTGTGAATTTACTCATCCCCTCTTCCCCTTCCACCTGCCTCATCCCTGATGAATGTTACTTCCCTATGTGCACATAGTGTTGATCTCTTAGTAGAAATTTAATGGTGGGTACACGTGGTATTTGTTATTCCATTCTTGTGATATTTCACTTAGAAGAATGGGCTCCAGTTCCATCCAGGTTAATATAAGCAGTATTAGTTCACCATTTTTTTATGGCTGAGTAGTACTCCATGGTATACATATACCACATTTTATTAATCTACTCATGTATCGATCTGCACTTGGGTTATTTCCACATCTTTGCAATTGTGAATTGTGCTTCTATAAACATTCAAGTGTAGATATCTTTTTAATATTATTGAAAACCAATTATGTGGCAAGCAATGTGCTAGAAGTCATTGTATAAATCATCTCATTTAATCTTCTCTGTAACTCAATGATGTAGTAATGATCATCTTCATTTTACAAATAAGGCAACATATTTGGCAGTTGAGTAATTTAAGTTTTCCAACTTCTAATTTAAAAGATAATGAGACAAAACTTTAGAACTTGCTTTGAATAAATAAATTTAAAAGGATGGGTTCAAACCAGTTCTATCACACTGTTAGGGTATTGGTTGTTGCTACTGTAACATGCTGCTCTAGGAAGCAGCTGATTTATCAAGTTTCCCATTTCTAAAAGGTAGACAATCTTGATAAAAATGTTATCCAGATTTAATTTTCAATGACTTTAAGCTGAATGCCAATTTATCTTGCACTTTCCTACTACGAGGACTGTCTTAGTCTGTTTGGGCTGGTATAACAAAATAATTATACTGGGTAATTTATAAATAAAATAAACTTATTACTCACAGGTCTAAAGGCTGCAAAGTCTAAGAGCAAGGCACCAGTAGATTTGATATCTGATGAAGACTTGCCCTCTGCTTCCAAGATGGTTCCTGTTCCTGTGTCATCACATGGCATAAGGGCAAAAGAAGCAAAAGGGACTACCAGTCTCCCTAAAAAAAACCCTTTTATAATGGTATTAATCTCATTCATGAGGGTAGAGCCCTCATGACCTAATCACCTCCTAAAAATACTACCTATTAATGCTATTGCATTGGGGATTAAGTTTCAACATAAATTTTCAACATTCAAACTAAAGCAAAGGCTTTCTGGGTAGAGTTCACTGGAACAAAAAACAGAGAAAGTCTCCTTAGTAAAAGTCTTTAATAATTCACTTCAAAATTTCAACTGTTTGGAAAATCAGAGAGCTTGTGAAATGTAAGCATTTGAAGAACTGACATACTTTTTTTGCAGATGATCTGAAGTTATCTAGTTTATAAATAAAAGGAGTAAGTCAGAAGTAATATGTTTGAATCAAGCTCCCTTGTGGTAATACAGTAACAGGGAAATGGGTAGACATTCATTGTGATATATGGCTTCAGGTGTGGTAGATAACCAAAAGCAATCTGGATTATAGAAGCAAATCAGTCTTGCAATTATCAGGTTAACTTTGGTAATGATTATCAAGGCAAGGGTCCTTTGGTTAAAATTAAGCATTGCAAAGAAAGTGTACTAATATCCATTAGTGTACAAAGTATGTATTTATCAGAATAGTACCTATGTGTCTTAGAAACTTGTGGTGTAGAGATTATCCACACTGTGAACATATTATATTGAATAATGGAACTTCATTTGTAACATAATTTTGGAGGATTATAGATCTTTATTATCTTATTATTTTTCCTGAAAAAGATTTGGGCTTATCAGTCTCTTTATATTGATGTGTCATTTTGTTTATCACAGAAAATATATACCTGCAAATAATATTTCCCCTAAACTACCGTTTTGGTTATGGGAGAACAACTCCAGTTAAAAAACTATAGATGTTTAAGATAAAGTTAAAGTCCATATTGATGGAAACTGGTGCTTCTCAATTTTGGCTGCACATTTGAATTGCATATGACATTTTTTAAAAGTTCCAATGTTCATAATGCACAGCAGACAAATGAATTCAAAATCTCTGAGGGAGGAATCCAGTCATCAATGCATTTTAAAGTTTCCTATCTGCTTTACAGTATGCAGCCAAAGTTGAGAACAACTGCTACAAATAGTTATGTTAAGCTTTATTTTCCCCAGGGCCTAACTCCCCTCAGTGTAACACATTATTCATTGAAGATAGTTGTTTCTCTCATGCCTGAAAGCTGTGTTGTCTCAGCTGCAAGACTCAGTTTTAATACATAAATAGGGAGACTTTTTTGAGGGCCTATTAATTGCTGAGTCATTTCTAGATTCTATCATGAATATATAACAGAACTTGGAAGCATTTTCAGCTTGTGATTTTATTTAGGAAATAAAACTTGCACACATGGTAAAACTGAAGAATGAATAAAGAGAGTTTGTGGGGATTTCTGAATTGGGTAGCACTCATCAGAGGTATATGAGTATACAGAAAAAGGGAGAGATCCTTGCGGTCTGTTACAGCTGGAGCTTTCACATACAAGGTAAAATAGGTGACATTTGAGTTAGATCTTACTTGGGAGACAAAAGTGTATTATTTGGTAAAGTAATTAGGACAGCAAAACTTTTCCCAAGCAATTTGTAGATGTAATCTAAGAGGTTTGTTTGGTGTATTTCTGCTGTATCTATAGTAATAGAGATTTTAGGGCTTTCAAAATCACTTAAGTAGCAGAAAAATTATGGAGTGCACACTTTGCAAATGATTATTGATAGGTGCTGGTGGTACTGATGCGTAGAATCTATTATTAACATTTGAGTAAGCACAGATTGAGGATCCTTTGTCCAGTTGAATTTGGCTGTCTGGCCGGGGATTGGGGAGCAGATCTGTACCTCTTACATTGCTAAAAAGCAGTAGTGACTTTTAGTTAGGTTTCCAACTCAGAAAAATGAAAATACCCTGCTCCCCAATTTGCTTTCTACATTTTAGTAACTACTATATGCCTCTTATTTTTCTTCAGTAAATCTCAATAATGTCACCATTTATCAAGTCTCTGTAAAAATTACTTATGTGTGAAGAGTATAATGAATATTGTAAACTCTCTGTGGCTTGTGAGTAAGTATGAGCACCAATATCTCGTAACATGATATTCTTAGGTCTCACTTTTCCTTAAACTATAATTAAGAAACTAATTCACAATTCTGATGTAATAGATAATGTTCTGAGAAATAAATTAAGAGAAAGAAATACAGTAAGTGATAGTCACTAAATAGGACGTTTACTTTTATGAGAGGCAATCTGTCAAGAAAGAAGAGGAGCTTACGGTGTCATCATCACTACATATCCTCAGGATTTGGTCTGATTAAAGGGGAGAATTCCATCACAAATAAGCAGCATAGATGCCCACAAATTGTGCTAAATTATACTCAAGGACCTTGAAAGAATTGCCATATGTGATTTATGACTACAGGATAGCTGGAGATTTAGGAAGAATCAAGCTCATTTTGTACTGTCTCTCTGTTTCCTGAGTTATTCCCTACTCTGTGATGCTGCCTCAAGCTAGGTATGCTCGAAAACCAAAGTGATGACAGAATTGAGTCATCAGTATTATTAACACTTATCATCAATCAGCCTAGAGAACAAAGTTAGTCCTGGTCTCTTTTGATAGCATCACAGTAATTTTGGAAAACATAAAGGCAGAGCTTAGGAAAATAGTTCATAGAATTAACTATGAGAAGAAATGAAGTCATTGCCAAAAAGAAAAGGAGGGCAATCCAAAGGTAGGCATGCATGAAAGTGGTAGAAATGGAGAAAAAGAACAAATGATATTTATGAAGAAGATATATTTATTGCTATTTACCTACTCTTCCCCTCCAAAGTCAATGGGCATTTAAATGCATTGTAACAGAATAAGAAAATAGCTCTAATTGAAGGAGAGCTATAAATGTTTTTTTTTTAAAAGAACTGTTAAAGGGATAATTGATACAGTTTTAAGATTGTTGTACTAGTGTCTCTCAGAATAATATCTTATTTTTTAACATACTCTTAAAATTTAGTTGGCTTCCTTGGAAATCTCAGTCATTTTATGTTAACAGATGACTAATTCAGAAAACTGTGGATGTCATTGAAAATAAAATAGGAAACCGTAAGGCTATATCCCTCTCCAAAAGCAAATAATAAGCTTGCAAAAGCTACCAGAATCAACTTTTAAAAACCCTGGAATCAAGTCAAAAACTGACAATAACCAAGGGAAGTCTTCGTGAACATAGAAGCTGTTGCTTTGTGGTAAGAGAATATTGTGACACTTTAAATTGTTCACCTGCCATCGCCCACACTACAAATGAGTAGCACCCATAACAATGGCAGTCTTTGTGCCAGAGGGAGAAAAATGGAACTTAACTCTTAAAAAATTCTGGTCGTGGGTTTCGACCTGTATGGAGGCAAAGACTAAGAAAAAGGCTTCCCATTGCTTCACCTGACTTAAAAAGTCATAGGGCTGGGGTAATTTTTCAAGTGACTTTACCCAAAATGATTTATTTACTTATTATTTTTTAAAATCTGATAAGTTTTTTAAAATTTCAGCATATTACAGGGTACAAATGTTTAGGTTACATATATTGCCTTTGTCCTGCCCGAGTCAGAGCTTCAAGCATGTCCAACATCCAGATGGTGTTCACGGCACCCATTAGGTATGAATATACCCATCCCTTCCTCCCTCCTCCCCCATCCCACCTGCCTGACACCTGATGAATGTTACTACTATATGTGTACATCAGTGTTCATCAGTTAATACCAATTTGATGATGAGTACATGTGGTGCTTGTTTTTCCATTCCTGGGATACTTCACCTAGCAGAATGGGCTCCAGCTCTATCCAGGATAATACAAGAGGTGCTAGATCACCATTGTTTTTTGTGGTTGAGTAGAACTCTTTGGTATACATATAGCACATTTTATTAATCCACTCATGTATTGATGGGCCGTTGGGTTGTTTCCACATCTTTGCAATTGTGAATTGTACTGCTATAAACATTTGACTGCAGATGTCTTTTTTATAGAATGTCTTTTTCACCTTTGGGTAGATACCCAGTAATGGGATTGCTGGATCAAATGGTAGTTCTCCTTGCAGCTCTTTGAAGTATCTCCATATTACTTCATACAGAGGTTGCACTAGTTTGCAGTCCCACCAGCAGTGTATGAGTGTTCCTATCTCTCCACATCCACACCAACATTTAGTGCTTTGGGACTTTTTGATAAAAGCTATTCTCACTGTAGTTAAGTGATATCTCATTGTGGTTTTTATTTGCATTTCCCTGATAATTAGAGATGTTGAGTATTTTTTCATATGTTTGTTGGCAATTAATGTGTCTTATTTTGAAATGTTTCTGTTCATGTCCTTTGCCCAATTTTTAATGGGGTTGTTTGATTTTTTTTTTCTTGCTGATTTTCCTGAATTCTATATAGATTCCAGTTATCAGCTCCTTATTGGATGCATAGCATGTGAATATTTTCTCCCGTTCTGTAGGTTGTCTGTTTGCTCTTATCATAGCTTCCTTGGCTGTACAGAAGCTTGTTAATTTGATCAGGTCTCATTTATTTATTTTTGTTGTTGCTGTGATTGCCTTTGGGGTCGTCTTCATAAATTCTTTCCCTAGGTCAATGTCTGTAAGAGTTTTTCCAACATTTTCCTCTAGAATTCTGTAATGTTTTGATATATGTATACATGGTGAAATTATTAAATCAAGATAATTACCATTTTACTGTGCTGTGAAATAGATTTCAAAAACTTACTCCTCCTAAGTGAAACTTTGTACTCTTTGACCTACATTTCCCCATTCCCCACTCCCCAGATTACTTCTGGTAATCACCTATCTATTCTCTACTTCTGAGTTCAACTTGTTTTGGATTTACTCTCAATATGAATACAAACTAATTAAAATACCATTCTTTGGAAGTTAACTTAAAACTAAGTGCTGTGTCAAATAAACGACAGTATTTCCACAACTAGGCATCATAGAACTTTATTTCTCACTCATCTAACTGTTCAATCTAGGTCAATATTCATAGTTGTCAGGTGGCCCTCTTCTGTAACTTTGTCCTAAAATTCAATTTAACATGAAGTTGTTGCATTGTACTTCTCTTAGCAACAATGTGAATGGTGTCTCCAGAAGTTTTGAACAATATGGTCCTAATTCAACATATCTTTCATGAGAACCTACCATGTGTGTGAATAACAAAATACTGGGCACTATGAATATTTGAAGGTGAAAGGCCAAGGCCTCAGCCTGCATTTAATGAGAAAGACATACCTGGGTTTGTGTCCTTTGAATTTTGGAATTTAATATCTATATGGATTTAAGCATGTTATTTGACTTGTTCACGTCAATCTGTCACTTCATGTGAAAAGTAAGGATGATAATAGCACCTACCATAGGTTTACAGGAACACTTCCTCAGTGTTTGCTTCGGTATGCATTTATTATTGTTTGAGTTATTATATACAATGTTTATGTAAGCATTTATATAGAAAGAGATATATATAATTGAAAATTCCATTTCACAATTTGTAAAGAAAGATCTCTACTGGTAACTATTTTTAGACAATAATTCATTAAATGTTCTCAAAATTACTCAGCCTTTAGCTCACAGGTATAAAGTTCTTTATGTTCAAGATTTAAGGTCACTTTGGATTAAATTCCAATCCTAGTTTACAAAGATACATTTTTTGACAGAATTAAAATATAGTAATTTGGTTATAAGGAGGGAGAAATAAGTCCAGTCGATCACATGCGATAGAAAACCAATTAGGCAAATGAAAGCTATAGTTACAAAGGATAAACTCTTTTCTACTGTCTCTGTTCAATTAAGATGCAGCATGGGAGAGAGAGCCTGTGACAAGACCATCACAAGTGAAGGAGAAGCAAGTAAAGGAGCAGGGTAAGCAATCTGACAAAAACAAATGCTACAAAGTTTCTTTTGCCTGAAAACTTGGAAACTCATTTCCTGGCTGGGAAGAGTTCCCATTCCACATTTGAGAAATTGTCCTGCTTTAAGACAGGCAATTTCAATTTTATTCTTTGGGAAGATGTTTTGGTGGAAGTCTATTAAGTGCTGTCATGTATTTGTTTTCACTCTACTGGCATTGTGCATTTGCTCTTTGTTCCCTTACAAGATCCCCTCTGGGTTCCTATTGTTTTACTTATTAACTTCATGCTGTCATTTGAGGTATCTTTGTTTCAAAATTCAATATATTTGGTCCTTGACTCACATTATTTTCATACTAAAGATATTTCTATAATGTAAGTGAAGTGAACAATTAAAGGAAATACAAGCCCTGAACCACATATCCACAGTGGCTAAACTCCAAAGGGAAAATTTGTGTCTTGGATAGGACCATCTACATAATTTGTGGGGCCCAGTACAAAATGAAAATGTGGGGTCCCTACTAAAAAGTTAATAATTTCAAGAAGGTGACATCAGAGCATTAACCTCTGCATGCATCCCTTCTAAGATCATGATACTGTATTATTACTCAGACTGTACATCCATAAAGCCATGCCTTATCATGGATGTTGATTTAGTGAGATATTCAATTGTTTTCAATACTGCTCTCTTTTTAAAATTGATATATGATATTTGTACATATTTATGGAGTATATGTGATATTTTGTTACATGAATAGAATATGTAATGAGTAAGTCAGGGTATTTAGGCTATCCATCATCTCGAGTAGTTATCCTTTCTGTGTGTTGGGAACATTGCAAATCCTCTTTTCTAGCTATTTTGAAATGTAAAATACATTGTTGTTAACTGTAGTCACCCTACCCTGTCATTGAACATTAGAACTTATTCCTTCTATCTAACTGTATGTTTGTAACCATTAAGCCACCTCTCTTTATCCCCTGTCCACACATCCTTCTCAGATCCCAGTAACTATCCTTCTATTCTCTACCTCCATGAGATCAATATTTTTAGTTCCAGTATTTTAGTTTAGAACATGTGATATTTGTCTCTCTATTTCTGGCTTATTTCACTTAACATAATGACCTCCAGTTCCATCCATGTTACTGCAAATGACAACATTTCATTCCTTTTTATGGCTGAATAGTATTCCATTGCATATATATACCACATTTTCTTTATTTATTCGTCCATTCATGGACATTTAGGTTGATTCCATATCTTTACTATTGTGAATAGTGCTTTGATAAACGTGAGGGATCCAGGTGTCCCTTTGATATACTGATTTCCTTGCCTTTGGATAAATACCTAGTAGTGACATTGCTGGGTTGTATATAGTTCTATTTTTAGGTTGTTTTTTTTTTTTAGAAATTTCCACACTGTTTTCCATATTGGTGGTACTAATTTACATTCCCACCAAGAGTGCATAAGAGTTCCCTTTTTTCTGCATCCTCGTCAGCATCTATTATTTTTTATCTTTTTGATTATAGCCATTCTAACGGGAGTAAAATGGTATCTCATTTGTGGTTTTGATTTGCATTTCCCTGATGATTAGTGATGATGAGTATTTTCTTCATAGACTTGTTGGCCATTTGTATATCTTCTTTTGAGAAATGTCTATTCACATGCTTTCCCATTTTTATTGGGATTATTTGTTTTTGTTTTGCTATTGAGTTGTTCAAGCATCTTGTATATTCTGGATATTAGTCCCATGTCATATGAATAGTTTGAAAATATTTTCTCCCATTCAAGAGATTGTCTCTTCACTCTGTTGATTGTTTTCTGTGCAGAAACTTTTTAGTTTAACACAGTCCCATTTGTCTATTTTTATTTCCGTTGCCTATGGTTTTGAGGTATTAGCCATAAAATCTTTGCCTAGACCAATGTCCTGGAGTGTTTCCCCTAACTTTTATTCTAGTAGTTTTATAGTTTGGGGTCTTAAATTTAAATATTTAAGCCATTTTGAGTTAATTTTTATATAAGTGAGAGATAGGGGTCTATTTTAATTCTTTTACATGTAGATATCCATTTATTGAAGAGAATGTCCTTTCCCCAGTGTATGTTCTTGCTGTGTTTGTCAAAAATCAGGTGGCTGTAATAAAAATGGCTAACAAACATATGAAAAAGTGTTCAACATCTCTAATCATCAGGGAAATGCAAATCAAAACCACAATGAGATATCACTTAACCCCAGTGAGAATGGCCTTTATCAAAAAAACCCAAAACAACACATGTTGGCGTGGGTGTGGAGAGACAGGAACACTAATACACTGCTGGTGGGACTGCAAACTAGTGCAACCCCTGTGGAAAGCATTATGGAGGTATCTTAAACAGATTCAAGTAGACCTGCCATTTGACCCAGCAATCCCATTACTGGGCATATACCCAAAGGAAAAAAGGTCATTCTGTAACAAAGGCACGTGTACCCAAATGTTTATAGCAGCACAATTCACAATAGCAAAGATGTGGAAACAACCCAAATGCCCATCAATACATGATTGGATTAGTAAACTGTGGTATATGTATACCATGGAATATTACTCAGCTATAAGGAATGATGAAGATACGACATCTCTATGGTTCTCCTGGAGAGAGTTGGAACCCATTCTATTAAGTGAAGTATCCCAAGAATGGAAAAACAAGCATCACATGTACTCACCAGAAAATTGGTTTCCCTGATCATCACCTAAATACAAATCTGGGAATGACACCAATTGGACATCAGACTGAGGTGGGGGGTGGGGGAGGGGATGGGGGTATGCCTACACAATGAGTGCATTGCACACCGTTTGGGGAGTGGTAACACTTGAAGGTGCTGACTCGGGAAAGGGGGGGTGGGGAAAAAAATATGAAACTATTGTTTTTAACTTGCACTGTTCACTTAATAATTTATCATGAATATTTCCCATATTATTTCATATCATTGTACAAGAAATAATGTATACATTATGAGGACATACTGTATCTAACAAGATATACTGTTAGACTCTTTGATTCTGTAAAACTAAATTGAAAAAAAAAAATAAAAAAAAAAATAAAAATAAAAATAAAAAAAAAATAAAATAAAATAAATATAGATATATAGACAGAGAAAAAAAAATCAGGTGGCTGTAAAGATGTAGATATTTTTCTGGGTCCTCTATTCTGTTACATTGATCTATGTGTCTGTTTTTATACAAACATCATGCTATTTTGGTTACTATAGATTTTTAATATATTTTAAACTCAAATAGTGTGGTGTCTCCAGCTTTGTTTATTTGCTCAGAATTACTTTGGATATTTGGACTCCTTTTTGGTTCTACACACATTTTAAGATTTTTTTTTCTATTTTTGTGAAAAATGTCATTGGTATTTGATAGAGATTATATTTAATCTGTAGATTGCTTTGAGTATTATGGTCATTTTAACAATTTTAATTCTTCAGTGCATTAGCATGCGATGTCATTCCAATTGTTTGTGTTCTGTTCATTTTTTTTATCAGTGTTTTGTAGTAACAATGCTATTTTACAAAAAATGTCCTGGGTGCACTCCACTGTTTACTTGTTAGAATTTTAGTGCCTCATGTTGTGTAGAACATCATACTGTATGGATTCATACCGCTATGATTCTGTGGCAGAGGTGGCAAATTTTTCCCCAAAATATAGCATCCTTTCTTCCTTAGTAACATAAACTTTGATAACTAGTTTGCATATGGTCATCTGAATAAAGACTATACATCTCAGCCTCCTTTGCTGTCAGCTATTGTCATGTGATTAATTTTTGGCCGATGAGATATAACAGAAATGTTACATGTGGCTTCCAAGAAGTGTCCTTTAAGGGAGGGGGCAGAACCTTCCTTAGCTCCTTGCTGCTTTATATTAGTTAGAATGTGAATGAGATGGCTTGAGTTGAGACAGCTTTATTGTACATATATCATAATGTGTTTAGCCAGTCTTTAATTTACGAACACAGAAAATTTTCCTAAATATTTAAGTACTGCAAACAATGGTGAAATGAGCATTCTTATTCCTATCTTCTTACACTCATGTGTATTTGTCTTGGGTGGACACTGAGAAATGTAATTCCTGGGCCATAATATATATACATTATTAAAGTAAAATTTCTCTTTAAAGTTGCTGTATCAACTTATGTTCCAATCAATAGTTTGTTCATTTGAAAAGAAATTGAATTTTTATATTTTAGGAATGATTCTGGGTGCTAGGTATGCTGAGGAGAATAAAACTAAGATGTTTTGTTCATGATTACATTTATGTTTCTGAGAGGAAGACAAACAAGCAAATAAACAATCCGCATTTTATCAAGTAGCAATATATGCTATGATATAGTATGAATGTCAGTGGTGGGGATTAACCTTATAAAAGGTATTCAGATAAGGCCTAGTTTTGAAAATGACATTTGAAGCCAAGACAAAATCACAAGAAAAAAGAAAAGAAACATTATTTCAGGCAATGGAAGCAGAAAATGTGAAGATGAGAAGATGGAGACAAGATTGGCTTTTTCTACAAAGGCCAGTGTATTCGAAGTATAGTCTGCAAGAATAAGGGTAGTATAAAATAAAGCTGAAAAAGTAGATAAGCTAGAGATATCATAGGGGCATAAAAAGCATGATAAAGAGCTTGATTTTTTTTTAATGTAACACAAAGTCAATCAAATATTTTAATCATGGATAGTAATAATGATGTGTGTTTAAAATCAAGTACTTCAGACCCTGGGTAGAGAATGAATTGTTGGAAGATAAGAGAAAAAACAGAGATACCTGCCTTTAGTCTATTATGATGTAGCCCAGGCCCAGGTAAGATATGTTTGTAGCTTATCCTGAGGTGGTTTCAATGGAGATGGAAAGAACTGGGCAAATTTGCACAATCTTAAAAATGTATCATATGCAGATTTGACTAGCCGGTCAGATGTTTGATTCTTCTACCTTTGCCAACATTTTGTATGAACAAATGATGTAATTTTTGTTGCCAATTTGATGGATTAAAAATGGTATCTCTTGGTTTCAAAGTTCATTTGCCTGATTACTAATGAAGGTAAATATTCGTCAGAGTACCTAAAAGCTAGGTGGCATGCAGCCCTGAATTGCAAAGCACTGAGCCTGGGTATAAAAGCTCTTAGCTAGTTCAAGAAAAGTTTATTGCTATCTTTGGTCACTTTTTTCATTTACTCTCAATCACTCTCATATTTCAGGAAAATAAACGACAAGAATTTTGAAAAAGAATTATTAACTTTGCGTTTTGGAATTTCTGTTCAAGTACACACTGATCTGACACATTCCCAGCAGAAAACAATATTCAGAAAAGCTGGGCTCTGTTCACAGCCATCATTTAGTTTAGATTTTAGTTTAGATGAATGATACTGAACAACAACAATAACAACGAACCCAGCCTATGTGGTAGTTTCTTTACATTTCCCATCTTTATAATCAGATATATTAGTGTTGTGTGAATATAGACAAATTCTTGGCATTGTTCTGTCCACATATATTTTTCAGCTATTTTAATGTCATACCAACAGAGAAAATAAGCACAAGAAATGCCTTTGAAACTTATATTCAGTTCAATGATCACTTCTTTAGTGCTTCATGTGTGCCAGGCACATGCTATGAACCTGAGATGCAAAGAAAAATAATAGTTTCTTGCTTTGAGGAAATTCTATTTAATAAACATTTAAAAAAACATGTCATTGTCAGTGATGAATATAATGATAAAGGTGTTTTTCTCATGTATAATCCAGAAAACTATCTTCAGGGAATTCCTGTTATCCAATGTAAGCATTCTAAAGGACTTAAATAATTTTTTTTGCAGTCAAATGCTCTACCACTAAGTTATACCCCCAGACTTCAATTATTTTTTCTACCCATGAGTCAATCATCTGTTTTGCCAGGCATATATCTTAGGTGTCATCCTTGGCAACTTGAATGTTTAGGCACAGAGGAGAGTCAAATTTTGTCTATTATTTCTTTATAAAATTTCTAATTTCTCATATCTGTCGTTTCATTATTTATCTTTTTTTGCTTGGGGTTTTCAGATATCAAATGTAGAGTTTCAAGTCAACCATACAGTTCAGTCCATGGCATACTATATTCGTTGTTAGACTCTTCTTTGGTTTCATTTTACTTGTGTTTTCTTATTTCCTTCTGTCTTGTAATCCTTGATTTCCACTTCCATTCTTCTCTTTTTCCCCATGGGAACTCGCTTTAGGTCACTCTCTCGGTAAGTGGTTTATATTTATTTGTATGCTTTGCATTGAAATGTATGAAAATACCATTTTCAATGTAATTTCACTATTCACTGTTTTATATTTTGTTTTTACAACCAATAGTATATTTTAAAGATCTAATTATGTTGTCATTTGACCTTTAGTTTATTATTACATATTGATGCATAGTATTCCATAGTATATGACCACTAAATTTTACTTACTATTTTCCCAAATAATGGACATCTATTTTTCTATTCACTCTGTTTTCACAAGGAATGCTGTCAGTATTTATCTTCATATGTGATCTTTTATGGATTTGTGCATATATTATTCTTGGATATTAACCCAGGAGTGGGATTGAGTCATAGACTTTGTATATAGTTTATGTTTACCAATTTCAATTTATTCAATTGAATATGTACCAGTTTATAGCCTACAATGAGGTTTCAGGTGTTTCTCATCTTTGCCAACATTTGTTTTTCTCAGACTTTCTGATGCTTACCCATTCTTACTGATGTACTCTAAAGCAATGAGCATTGTTGTTTTAGTTTACAATTGTCTGATGACAAACGGAGTTGACATCAACTTTTATACATCTGTTAACCATTTAAGTTTCCCTTATATGATTTTTTTATTTATATCCTTTGCCAAATTATTTTTGTATTATCCAAATATTTGTTGTTGATTTTCAAGAGTTTATTGTAGATATTGATGCCTTGTGAGCTTTCAACATTACAAAGTTATTTTCTCACTTTTTCACCTAATAATTTTATCCATGGAGTCCTTCATTGAAAGAAATCCTTAAATTTTATATAGTCAAATACATTAATATTTCACTTTATGATATGTACATTTTGTATCTTGTTGATAAAGCTATCCCTAACTTAAAGCCAAAAATGTATTTTCTAAATTTTTTATGCCTCTGTTTATACTTTTCCTTTTCACAGTCAGAACTGTCATACCAATAGTGGGATTGCTGAATCAAATGGTAGGTTTACATTTAGTTCTTTGAGAAATCTCCATATTGTTTTCCATAGAAATTGCACTAATTTGCAGTCCCACCAATAAGCATTCCTTTCTCTCTGCAGCCATGGAAGCATCTATTATTTTTGGAATTTTTAATAAAAGCCATACTAACAGGGCTAAGGTGATATCTCATTGTGGTTTTAATTTTAATTTCCCTGATGATTAGTGACACTGAGCATTTTTTCATATGCTTATTGATCATTTGTCTATCTTCTTTTGAAAAGCTTCTGTTCATGTCTTTTACCCACTTTTTAATGGGGTTGTTTCTTTTTTTCCTTGCTGGCTTGTTTGAGTTATTTGTAGATTATGGATATTAGCCCTTTATTGGATGTATAGTTTGTGAATATTTTCTCCCATTCTGTAGGTTGTCTATTTGTTCTATTGATTATTTCTTGTGCTGTGCAGAAGCTTTTTAATTTAATCAAGTCCCATTTATTTATGCTTCTTGTTGTTGTTGTAATTGCCTTGGGGACTTAGTCCTGAATTTCTTGCCTAGGCTAATATCTAGAAGAGTTTTTCTTACATTTTGTTCTAGAATTTTTATGGTTTCATGACTTACATTTCAGTATTTTATCCATCTTTGATTAATTTTTGTGACTGGTGAGCGATAAGGGTCCTGTTTCATTCTTCTGCATGTGGCTACCCAATTTTCCCAGTACCAAAAGAAGATATTATGACTGATAACACAGAAATACAAAATATCATTCATGAACACTATAAAAATCCCTACATATATATATAAATTAGAAAGTGTAGAGGAAATGGACAAATTCCTGGAAACATACAAAATCCCAAGACTCAATCAGGAAGAAACAGAACTCCTAAATAGACCAATAACGAGCAGCAAGATTGAAGAGGTAATAAAAATTCTTCAAACAAATAAAAGCACTGGACCAGATGGATTCACAGCCAAATTCTACCAGACCTACAGTAAAAGCTGGTACCCCTACTGCAGAAATTATTCCATAACATAGAGAAGAAGGGAATCCTCCACAACTCATTCTATGAAGCCAATATCACCTTGATACCAAAGTCAGGAAAGTACACAACAAAAAAGATAACAACATACCAATATCCCTTATGAATATAGATGCAAAAATCCTCAATAACATACCAACAAACTGAATTCAACAACACATCAAAAACATAATCCAGCATGACCATCGCAGTGATGCAAGGATGGTTCATCATATATAAATCAATAAATGTGATTCACCACATAAACAGAAGCAAAAACAAAGCCCATGCAATCATCTCAATAGATGCAGAAAACGCATTTGACAAAATCCAGTACCCTTTTATGATTAAAAAACCCTCAACAAACTAGGCATAGAAGGAACATATCTCAAAAGTATAAAGCCATATATGACAAACACACAGCCAACATCATAGTGAATGGGGAAAAGTTAAAAGCATTCCCCCTAAGAACTAGAATAAGACAAGGGTGCCCACTGTCACCACTTCTCAACATAGTGCTAGAAGTCCTAGCCAGAGCAATCAAAGGTGACAAATAAATCAAATGTATCCAAATCAGGAAAAGGAGGCCAAACTATCACTTTCAGTTGCTGATATGAGCTTATATCTTGAACATCCCAAAGACTCCACCAAGAGACTGCTGGAATTGACAAATAAATTCAGCAAAGTCTCAGGTTATGAAATTATTGTACACAAATCAGTAGCATTTCTATATACCAATAACAGTCAAGCTGAGATTCAAATCACATAGTCAATACCATTCACAATAGCTACAAAGAAAATACAATACTTAGACATGTACTTAACAAAGGAGGTGAACGATCTCCACAGGGAACTATGAAACACTGAGGACAGAAATTGCAGATGACACAAATGGAAAAATATAGCATGCTCATGGATTGGTAGAAGCAAAATTGTTACAATGTCCATACTGTTCAAAGTGATTTACAGATTCAACACAATCCCCATCTAAATACCAGTATCATATTTCACAGATCTAGAAAAAATAATTTTATGCTTTGTTTAGAAAGAGCCCAAATAGCCAAAGTAATGTTAAGCAAAAAGAACAAATCTGGGGGTATCACATTACCAGACTTCAAACTATACTACAAGACTATAGTAACCCAAGCAGCATGGTACTGGTATAAATATAGAGAAATAGACCAATGGAGCAGAATAGAGAACCCAGATATAAAGCCATCTACCTACAACCAACTGATCTTCAACAAAACAGACAACAACATACACTGGGAAAAAGAAGCCCTCTTCAATAAATGGCACTGGGAAAATTGGTAGTTCATTGTTTCTCATCATTTCATACAGTTTCATTGTTGCTTTTTGTGGAGAAAATTAGTCAAGCTTTTTAGTTCACTATGTTGGAAATACTCCCTTCCTGTAAGCTGTTTTTCTTCCTTGCAAGTGATGACAGGTAAGCTAATTATCTGCCTACAGAGATGTGGGAGGGAGAACAAATGGACAGACATTTAAAAACAAACAGAAAACACTCTCATTTACTTATTTTTACTTCATCTTCTATTGTGGATCCAGTCTAACGAATATGGGCTGCTTCTCCTCTCTTCCTCAATCTAGGACACAGTAAACTTTTATAATTTTACAGAATTCTCACAGGGGGTATTAATTTAATAGATTCATCAAATCCCCTCAGTGTTTTTTGGAGTTCAGGTGTTTGTTTCATGGTAAAAAGCCAGCAACTGATGGGAGTTTATCATCCTGTCAGTAATTGAAACCTGTAATTCTTTGCTCTTTCCTTAGTAGCCTTATTGCCTCCAGCCTAATACAAGCTTCATTATCTTATTCTTAGATGATTATATCTCTATTTTATTCAACTTTCACGGTGTCTATTTCTGCCACTTCAATCTATGTTAACAATTACCAAGAGATTACTCTTACAAAAATCCTTCTTTGCAGATGTCATTGTTATGGAAAATTTTGAAGAAAGATACTCAAATTTATGGTGGATTATTTTGTGTCCCTTATAGTATAGTGATAAGTGCAAGAAAACTTACCTAAGTATTTCCCCTGATTTATTCTCTAAACCGGGCATTATTACAGCCACTTCAATATCTTAATTTCCATATCAAGAGATAAGTTCAAGAGGAATGTAGTATTCTGTTTTATAAGTTGCTAGATAAGATTTATGCATCTTTTTTCAAATTTTGCAAAAGGAATGGGATATATATGGAATTATTAAAGGGATGATTTGTAAGACCAAAGAACAAACTATCCATTCTTTCTGTGCTTGTGCCAAACAGTAATATGAGACCCCTGAAGATAAGTATGCCCTAATTAGTAGAAAAGACCTGCTCTGAATACCTTTCCTGAAAATGTTTTTCTCTTCACTCTCTACAAATTGATTTCTGCCTATTTCATAGAACACATTTTGTGTTTTTCCAACCTAGGTCCTTGGCAGATGCTGCCTTGTCCTGAAATATCTTTTTTTTTTTTTTCAATGCAGAGAGTTGACAGTGATACTTTTATTTGTTTGTTTTCAGTGTAATGCAGTTAATGTATTGTGAACAAAATAGAACTGTAGGGTAAAGATAATACTAATAATACAAACATAAATGAAACAAATAAAATGACACTTTTCCTATTGCCAGTAGCACCTTGTTATCAGCCAAAAATATGGTAAAAATACAATGGAGATCTAATCAGCTCTTATAAGTTGGCCAAAATATTTTAAATTATCAAGAAGAATTTTTAAAATATAGATGTATATCCACTATATCCACTGTTAATGGTAATCTTCTTATAAATTTACATGATTTAGATATACTAAATGTATGTTTTCTAATATTAGTAGAAAGCTATCACAATTAGCAAGACACTTAAAAAGTGAGCAAACAGAACACAAAGGCATACTTTATAGTTTTTTTCCAGCTAAGTTTGAAGTAATGTGATATTTTTTCTAGTAATTTGTAATATATCTCAACCAAATGAAAGTAAGTTCTTTAAAATGCTTAAAGAAATAGACAAAATGGGCAAAGGACATGAACCAAAACTTTTCAAAAGAAGATAGAATAATGGCCAGCAAACATATGAAAAAGTGCTCAACATCTCTAATCATCATGGAAATGCAAATCAAAACCACAATGAGATGCCACCTAACTCCAGTGAGAATGGCGTTTATCAAAAAGTCCAAAAACAACAAATGCTGGCATGGATGTGCATAGATTTGAACACTCTTACACTGCTGGTTGGACTGCAAATTAGTACAAACTCTGTGGAGAGTAATTTGGAGATATCTCAAAGAGCTAAATATAGAAATACCATTTTATCCACCAATCCCACTGCTGGGTGTTTACCCAAAGGAAAAAAAGATATTCTGTAATAAAGACATCTGCACTCGAATGCTTATGGCAGCACAATTCACAATTGCAAAGATATGGAAACAACACAAGTGCCCATCAATACATGAGTGGATTAATAAAATGTGGCATATGTATACCATGGAATACTACCCAACTACAAAAAACAATGGTGAATTAGCATCTCTTATATTATCCTGGATAGAGCTTGAGCCCATCCTTCAAAGTGAGGTTATCACAAGAATGGAAAAACAAGCACTACATGTACTCGCCATCAAATTGGTACTAACTGATCAACACTAAGGTGCTCACATAGTAGTAATATTCACTGGGTGCCAGTCAGGTGAGGGTGGGGAAACGTACAACAAATGGATGCAGAGCACACTGTATGGAGGAAGGGCACACTTGTTACCCTGGCTTGGGCGAGGCTAAGTCATTATATATAGCCAAAATGTTTGTACCCCCATAATATTCTGAAATAAAACAAAAGAAAAGAAAATAAATAGAAAAAAATGGTAGCAATATTGGTCAAAAATAATTGAGCAACACTGTAATTAAATAATGCTAACAATGAAAGAATGTTTTAACTAAAATAATTATTAAAAGAATCACAAGATCTGTTATGAACAATTTGCCAATGTATTTGAAAACTATGACAACTTTTATTGAAGAATATGCATTACCAAAATTGATTTAAAAATAGAAACAACTACAAAATATAATTAAAAATAAGATGCCTTTTATAATAGTATCACAGACTACAGAGTTTTTGGAAAAATTCAGTAAAAAGTATGTAAGATTTCTAAAGGAAACATTATTGAATAGTCCTAAAAGATCATTTTAACATCCCAAATGTTACGATTTTATAATTAGAAAGCTATACAGTACTCACATAGGAAAAGCATTAGTATAGTGAACATGTAATTTTCCCCTACAATCAAACTATAGGTTCAGTGCAATAGAATAAAAATTCCAACAGGTTTTTTTTTATAGATTTTTACAAGATGATTCTAAAATTTATAAGTAACAGTAAGGGTTCCAGAAAACCAGGAGGGGTCACTTGCCTTACCTTATATCAGAAATTAATATGGGACTATTATAATTAATAATGTGTGGTATTGGTACAGGGAAAGAACAACAGAAAATTATTGAGAACTTGGAAGCAAAAGTGTGCATATTATACAATTGTAATATATGACATAGGTAGAAAGACTAACTCTCACAAGTTTTAATATAGCGTGACAGACTTTTTATAAAATTTAAAACAACTAAAATTACATAATATTCCACATGTGTATTATAATACTTTTAAGGAATGCACACACACACACACACACACACACGCACGTACACATGCACACAGGAAGCCCTTGCTTTGCAAGGGTCTGATATGCTTATGTTTTGGTTTCCCACAGTTTAAATAACACCAGCTCCAAAATTACATGGTTTAAATTTAAGTTTCATGATATATTTTAACTGTGAGTAATTTCATAAAGTACAAACTTTGCTACTAGCTCTTCATCCCATAAATCACTATGTAAATAACATGTGTACATAATTAGTGATTAATAATGCCATTTCTTTCAAAGTCTTTTTTTGATTGGTCACTTCACATCTGTTATTCAGTCCATACACAGACAACAAAGTGCGTAATCGTGTTGCCTTCTGTCTGATAAACGCATGTGACATTTGACAAAGTAGATAATCAATAGAAGGAATTGGCCATCAAAGGTGAAAGTACAGCAAAGAAATAAACATCCTAAAACTGGAAGTGAAGTTGGAAGTGATTAGAATATTTGAAGATGGTGACAGCAAAGGCAGGGAGGAAGGCATTATGGCAGGAAATAACAAGTAATAGGCAAACAGGTGGAAGAAACCACTCTTTTATTCCACATAATAATTAGAGAGATCGTTCATATATTCCTACTCTTCACAAACACTGGAAAAATATGGAATGCCTCGTAAATGGTTAGCTCAATAAGTACTTAATGCAACTCTTGGACTTTTGCAAAGATTCTTCTCACTGATCCTCCCTACTCAAGTCACATCATGAAACTTGAGTTTCATTCAACTTTCTACAAATATTTATTGAATTTTTTTGTACTCCAGGTACTATTTTAGCAATTACATTATTCCCAAAGATTAAACAAATTTTTTTTTGCCTCATGGATCTCAAAATCTAGTGGACGGAAACACACAATAAATGAGATAAATAATTAAATGATATAGTAAAGTGATAAGTACCATGGACAAAAATATATAAGGAAGAATAATGGTGTTTAAGTATGGGTGAAATTTCATATAGGATGTTTAGGATTTATATCACTGAAGTGACCTTTGAATGAAGTAAGTGAGAGAAAAACTTATGCAGATATCTAGGGAAGAACATTCTAGACAGAGAAAACAATTGCAAAGGCCCTGATACTGGCTTTGCATATTTTAATAACAGTAAGGAGGCTAATGTATCCAGGGCAGAGAAAATGGAGGGTGTGTGTGGATAGTTACCAATGAGGTCAGAGAACTAAGAGAGACTCAATTGTTTAAGAATTTGCAGTTCATTCAAGGATTTTTACTCTGAGTGAGATAGGATGACAGTGGTTATATTTGAGCAGAAGAATAACATGATCTGAATAACATTCTAACAGGATTGCTTAGGCTTCTATGTTGAGAACAAACCTGGGAGAAGGGCGAAGTGGAAGCAGGGACAAGTTAATAGGATATTGCAATAATCCAAATAATACATGATGGTGACTTGGTAGCAGTGAAGGGGAATGAGAAGTGTTCAGATTGTGGACATAATTTTATGATATAACTTAGAGGACTTCCTGAAAGATGTGGGTGTAAAAGAAAAAGTGATGCCAGTGTAACTCCAAAGATCCTAGCATGTATAGCTGGAAGGATAGAATTAACTGAGATGTGGGAGACTGTGAGGAACAAATTTGGAGTGTGGAAAGATCATGGCCCCAGTTTTGGAATCCTTCTAGAACACAAACCTAACCATGTCACTTCACAGCTAAGATCTTTCTTTGCTTCTAGAATAAAATTCAAACTCCTTAGGATAGTATAAAAAGGTCTGAATAATGTACATTCAAATCTACATTTTTACGTTCCATCATTCACTGTTATATCACTAAACCACTTGAAATTTCCCTGAGTAACATAGTGTTTTGCATGCTATTTGCTGTCATTTGGAGTGCATTTCTTCCCATTTTCTTATTTAGCAACCTCCCAAACATTCTTTAGGATATAGGTAAAACATAATACCCTCTGTGAAACTTCCCCCACTTCTGTCAGGCAAAACTAATCACTGTATCTTCTATAATGCTCTGGAATTATGTCTATCTTAGCACATGTTTCATTATCTGGGCCCCACATTAACCTGTAAACTCCATGAGGGCAGGACCATGACTTATTTACATCTGTTTCCTCCAGCTATTTCCACAAAAAATGTACAATATATGCCCCCAAAATATTTGTTTAATGTCGAATGAGGAAATGAATGAATAACAAAGCACTCATGGTAATTATTTGGAATCACATGTTTGACACAAAAAATTATATGGTATGGAGTCAGGTAGGAGATGTAGTTTAAATAGAAAATCCATCCAGAATTGAACAATGCATTTTAAAGCTACGAGAATAAAAATAATTAAGAAGAACTTTCAACAGCATCTCTTCTTTGGCAAATTTGTTATGTTTTTGGGGTACAACTTATAAATATTATGAGCAGTATTGTACAGGAGACTGTTCTCCTAAGTGAAGTATCTCAAGAATGGTAACACAAACACCACGTGTACTCACTATTAAATTGTAACTAACCGGTGAGCACACATGTGCACAGAGGGAAGTAAAACTCAGTGGAAATCAACCAAAGGGGAGGGGGAAGGAGAGAGAGGGGCAAAAACCTACCTAATGGGTGCAATGAACACTATTTGGGTAATGGGCACACCTATATCCAGGACTCCAAGCATTACAAAAGAGATCCATGTAACCTAAAACATTTCAATTTCCTTAATATTTTCAAATAAAAATTAAATACATACAAATAAAAAAAGAACAGGTTTCAGATTGTGCTTCAAAGACAGATTGTTCCCCAAGTCCCCAAAATTATGAATCAAAATATTGATCAACTAAAGAATATCATTGTGCCTTCAGCTATCCACAAGATGTTTATGAATTAGTACTCATCTTTTTAAGTTAATCAATTGTTCCATGAAATCTAAGGGACTGTGTTTGGATTCCTGCCAGAGATAGTCTACAAGCTGATGTCTCAGTGTGACAGACATATCAATATTTGTGGATGCCATATATAACCTAGCTAAGAGGCTTAAATACGCTAATGCTTGATTCTGTGTGTCACATTTAATGGTGCAGTATAAATTCCTACATAGTTTTATTTTTGTAGATTTATGAGTTAGAAGCACAGTTTTGTTACGTAGATATGGTGAGTAATGATGAAGTCTAGGCTTTTAGCGTAACCATCACCCTAATTGTGTACACTGTACCCATTAAGTAATTTTTCATCCCACACCCCCCTCCTACTCTCCCACCTTCTCACTCTTCCAAGCCTCTAATGTGTATTATTCCTTTCTCTATGACCATCTGTACACGTTATTTAGCACCCACTTATAAGTGAGAATGTGGTATTTGACTTTCTGTATCTGAGTTATTTCATTTAAGATAATGCCCTCCAGTTCCACCCACATTGCTGCAAAACACATAATTTCATTCTCTTTTATGGCTGAGTAGTATTCTAAAGCCCATTTTCTTTATCCAGTCATGCACTGATGGACACTTAGGTTGATATGATATATTTGCTGTTGTGAATAGTGCTAGGATAAACATGAGTATAGGTATCTTTTTGGTATAATGATTTCTTTTCCTTTGCATATATACCCACTAGTGGGATTGCTGGATTAAATGATAGTGCTACTTTCAGTTCTTTTAGAAATTTCCATACTATTTTCCATGGAAGTTGTACTAACTTATATTCCCCCAAACAGTGTATGAGTATTTCCTTTTCTCTGTATCTTCATCAGCATCGATTATTTTTTGTCTTTTAATAATAGCCGTTATGACTGGTATAAGATGGTATCTCATTGAGGTTTTAAGTTGAACTTCTCTGATAGTGATGCTGAACATTTTTTTCATTTGATTGTTGATCATTTGTATGTCTTATTTTGAAAAGTGTTCATTGCCCAATTTTTAATGGGGTTATTTGTTTTTTGTTGTGTTTGAATTGTTTGAGTAGTTTATAGATTCTGGATATTAGTCTTTTTTTAGATGCATAGCTTGCAAATATTTTCTGTCATTCTGCAGGTTGTCTGTTTAGTCTGCTGATTATTTCTTTTGCTGTGTGGAAGCTTTTTAGCTTAATCAAGTCCTACTAGTTTATGTTTGTTTCTGTTGCATTTGATTTTGATGTCTTAGTCATGAATTCTTTGCATAGACCAATGTCCAGAAGAGTTTTTTCCTAGGTTTTCTTCTAGAACTTTTATAGTATTAGGACTTAGATTTAAGTCTTTAATCCTTCTTGAGTTAATTTTTGCATATGGTGAGAAATAGGGGTCCAGCTTTATTATTCTGCATATGGCTATCCAATTTTCCCAGCACCATTTATTGAATAGAGTGTCCTTTCCCCAGTGTATGTTTTTGTCAACTTTGTTGAAGATCGGTTGGATGTAGGTATGTGGTTTTATTTCTACATTCTCTGTTCTGTTTCACTGGTCTAGGTATCTGTTTTTATACCAAGATTTTTTTTTCTTTACTATAGCCTTATAGTATAATTTAGAGTAAGGTGATGTGATGCCTCTAGCTTTGTTACTTTTGCTTAGGATTTCTTTGGCTGTTCAGGCTCTTTTTTGGTTCCATATAAATTTTATGATTGTTTTTTCTAATTCTGTGAAAAATGACATTGGTATTTTTTAATTGTTTTTTTAAATTTTTTTCTTATTTCAGCATATTAATGGGGGTACAAATGTTTAGGTTAAGTATATTGCCCTTGCCCTACCCGAGTCAGAGCTTCAGGTGTGTCCATCTTCCAGACGATGTGCACCACACCCATTAGGTGTGAATATATCCATCCCCTCCTCCCCCTTCCCATCTTCCCACACCCAGTGAATGTTGTTACTATATGTGCACTTAAGTGTTGATCAGTTAATACCAATTTGATGATGAGTACATGTAGTGCTTGTTTTTCCATTCTTGGGATACTTCACTTAATAGAATGGGTTCCAGCTCTATCCAGGATAATACAAGAGGTACTATATCACCATTGTTTTTTGTGGCTGAATAGTACTCCATGGTATACATATACCACATTTTATTAATCCACTCAGGTATTGATGGGCACTTGTGTTGTTTCCATATCTTTGTAATTGTGAATTGTGCTGCTATAAACATTTGAGTGCAGATGTCTTCTTTTTAGAATATATTTTGTTCCTTTGGGTAGATGCCCAGTAATGGGATTGCTGGATCAAATGGTAGTTCTACTTGTGTCTCTTTGCGGTATCTCCATATTGGTATTTTGATACGAATTGCATGAAATCTGTAGATTTTTTGGGGAAGTATGGTCATTTTAAATATATTGATTCTTCTAGTTTATGAGCATGAGAGAAGCTCAGTCAGCTTCGTGCGTCCAAGGTGAGTGCTTTGATGAATCTGTTTAATTAAGTTTTGTCCCAGGTGCTCAGGGACCAAGACCCTGTTATCTGGGAGAATTTCCCAACCTGTTGCATCAGTTCTAGTCTTTAGAGCTTTTCCAATTTTAATTTCTTCTTCCATGTAGCTTAGAGAACGTGGTAAGAGCTGTTCTGGCAAGACAGGGAGAATCTGGAGGGGCCCCACTGGTTTTTGTGTGACCTCTTTGGCTGTTGTATCAGCAAAAGCATTTCCCCGTGCCACTGGGGAATCAGTGGTTTAATGCCCCTTACAATGGATAATAGCTACCTTTTTTGGTAACCAGATGGCTTCTAATAGGGCCAATATTTCAAGTTTATTTTTTATTCCTTGCCTTCTGAGGTTAAGGGGCCCCTTTCTCGATAGAGTGCTCCATGCACGTGAGCTGTAGCAAAGGCATATCTACTATCAGTGTAGATATTAACAGTCTTATCCCTTCCCCACCTCAGGGCTTGGGTCAAGGCTATAAGTTCTGCTTTCTGGGCTGAATTCCCATGTCCCAAAGCTTGTGCCCAGATAACCCGGTCAGCAGTGACCACAGCTGCCCCTGCATACCTACTCCTTCAGACACGTAGCTGCTTCCATCCATGTATAATTCTTCATCAGGGTCTGGCCATGGCTGATCAGTGAGATCTGCTCTCAGATTTGCCTGTGACTCTAATATCTCGTGGCAGTTATGCAGTGGCTCTGCTGGTTCATTGTCTGGCAGGGTTGTCTTCAGAAAACGAATCCTGGGGGGTGGGGCGTCTAACAACAGCACTTGGTAGTGGGTTATACGTGAGTTGGAAAGCTATCTTTCAGGTGGACTTTTTAGTAGGGCCTCTACTGAGTGTGGGGCTATAATACACAAGTTCTGCCCCAAAGTGAGCTTAGAGGCTTCCTTTGCCAAGACTACTGTTGCTGCAATGGCCCACACACATCCCGGCTAGCTGGAAGCAACCGGGTCTAGCCTCTTAGACAGATATGCAACCGGTCTGTTCCATGGCCCTAACGTCTGGGTTAGGACCCCTTTGGCTATTCCTCAGGCTTCAGCAACATATAAGTGAAAAGGCTTGGTCAAGTCTGGCAATGCCAACGCAGGGGCATTTACCAATGCCTGTCTGAGACTCTCAAATGCCCTGGATTCCACTTCAGTCCACACTAGGGCGTCTCCCTTTTCCCCGGTGCTGGCATACAGGGGTTTTGCTATCTCTGCAAACTTGGGGATCCAGAGTCTACAGTACTCCACTGCTCCCAAAAATTCACGCACTTGTCTCTTAGTTTGGGGCTGCAGGATGCCAGTGGAGAGAGTTCTCTTTCCTTCTTTTAGCTCATAACCCAGATAGGATGCCGACTGGGTACATAGTTGAGTCTTTTTAGCTGAAACCTGGTATCCTAGTTGGGCTAATTCTAACAGTAAATCCTCAGTTGCCCTCTTGCATGTGGCATGGTCTTCTGTGGCTAGGAGAAGATCATCCACATACTGCGGGAGAGTTACTCCTGGGTGTTCTTGTCTGAAATGAGCTAGGTCCTGGCTTAGAGCCTCGTCAAACAAAGTGGGTGAGTTTTTGAAGACTTGCGGCAGTCTTGTCCAAGTTAACTGGCCCGAATACCCACCCTCTCTGGGTCAGTCCATTCAAAAGCAAAGATAGGTTGACTTACTGTGGATAGGGGGAGTGAAAAGAAGGCGTCCTTTAGATCCAGCACCATGTATACCTGATGACTTGGAGGTAGCAGACTCAGCAATGTATACGGGTTAGGCATGGTGGAGTGAATGGTCTCAACTCTCTTGTTGACTTCCCGGAGGTCCTGCACTGGCTGGTAGTCGTCTGTCCCCGGTTTCTGGATGGGGAGCAGAAGAGTATTTCAAGCCGACTGGCAGGGAACCAAAATACCCGTCTCCCAGAGTCTCTTAATATGAACTGCAATTCCTTTTCTGGCTTTTGTACTGATGGGGTACTGGCGAACATGGACAGGAATGGCCATGCTAGTTAGTTGTACAATAATGGGAGGTCGGTGCGAGGCCAATCCAGGTGGGTTAGTCTCTGCCCATACACCGGGAATTTTATTTTGAAGTTCCTGTAAATATGGGCTTGGGTCCAAGTGTGAGTGCACTCCCTCCATCAATAAGTATTCCTCCGATAGGGGGCACGTAAGAAGGATAGCAGGGGGAGTAGCAGAAGCGCCTTGGTTGAAGGAAAGTTTAGCTGCATCCCCCTGAAAGGATACAGTGGCTTGTAGTTTCTGGAGTAGGTCCCTTCCCAAGAGCGGGTACAGGCATTCTGGCATCACCAGGAATGAATGAGTAATGGTTCCTGCTCCTAGGTCAATTATCCTAGTCTTTGTCCAAGGATATTCCTTTACTTTCCCCATAGCCCCTTGTGTCAAAGCCATTGCCTTTGAGACAAGGCCTTCTGCTCTTTGTAAAACTGAATGTGTAGCCCCAGTGTCTACCAAAATTTCAACAGGTTTTCCTCCAGTTTTTAAAGTTACCTTGGGCTCCTGGGGGCTCATTAGAATGGAGCCCTGGCCTTGTCATTCCTCACTTTCCACAAGGACGGAGGTGGGCTTTTTCTTCTCTTTTTCTGTCTGCGGCTGATGGGGACACTCTCGTTTCCAATGTCCATAGTCCTTACAGTAGGTACACTGTTGAGGATCTAGGCCACACCTTCCCTGGTTCCCAGTCCTAGGGCCCACTCCTTTCTTTTGGCCTTGTCGTGTGTCATTCAGTGCCGTTACCAAAATCTTTGTCATTCTTTTAGATTGCACTGTGCCTAGATCCTCTCGATTATTATAAACCTTCTGGGCAATCTCCACCAACTCAGATAACAACTTTCCCTCAAATCCTTCTAACTTCTGCAACTTTCTCCTAATATCTGGGGCTGACTGGGTGGCAAAGGCTGTATTAATAGCACACCTATTTTCTGACGCCTCTGGATCTATGGGAGTATACAAGCGGTAAGCCTCAAAAAGGCGTTCAAGAAATGCTGCAGGAGGCTCATTAGGTCCCTGGACAGTTTCGCTCACCTTAGGTAAATTAGTAGGCTTCTTAGCCGCAGCTCATATACCCCTGAGCAGAGTCTGGCGATACTGATTGAGAGCCCCCCTACCTTGATCATAATTAGGGTCCCACTCAGGACGCATAGATGGAAAAACATTCTGTGCAGGCATAGGATCTGCATTGGGCTGTCTGTCCAGACCAAGAATTGTCTTAATCGCCTCCCTTCGAATACGTTCTCTTTCCTCTGAAGTAAAGAGCACTTGGAGGAGCTGCTGGCAATCATCCCAGATTGGCTCGTGAGTAAAGAAAATAGTTTCTAAAAGAGAAATTAACCCTTGAGGCTTTTCCGAAAAGGGCGAGTTTTGATTTTTCCAATTATACAAATCACTAGTTGAAAAGGGACCATACACCATAAAAGGTGGGCAGTCAAGCCCAGGAGGGGTTGGGGCTTCCCGTAAAGGAAGAATGGGTACTTCAAGTTGATACTGTGAGCCACTCCAAGTATGTGATGGCCTAATTAATTTTGCAGGGCTCATTGGCTCAGAGTCTGATTCTGGTTCAGAAGTTGGGGCAGAAGTCGTGACCGATGTGGGGGCCGAGGCTGAGACATATGGAGGGGGCTCTGTCAAGATCGGGTCCTCAGAGGAATTAGTTAAAACTGGATATAGTTTCTTTCCCTCTTTTTCCTCCAGGGCCAACCTTGGAGCTGATTTTGAAACCAAAAGCACTCTAGCCTTCCCCTCCTGCTTCCGATCACATTGTTGGAGCCACCGTGGGTTATCTACCAAAATATCATTCCAAATTTGGATGTAGGGGATCTGGTCAGGGTGACCAGGCTGCCCAAAAATGATGGCTTGAACCCGGTTGGCAAGGGTAATCTGGGTACTCCTCTCTGGGGGCCAGCCAACTCCGAATGTGGGCCATTCACGTTCCCAAAATTTTTGCAGATCAAATGAATTAACAGAAAATCCATATGGCTCAGCCCGCCTCTTGAAATCCTGGAAGGTTTTTAGAAAACACTCAATTGGTGTACAATTTACACACGACCCTGATTGACCCATTATGTAAGGGAAGATAGAGTTAGCCTGAAGGCTTGTCGCAGTCCGAGGGTTACAGGACAGAAGTCAGGAACTGGCCCTGAAAAACAGAAAATTACTGAGGGCAAAAGTCTAAACAAAGGAGTTTAAAAGGGCTCAGAAACAAAACATCAGGCATACTATAGTTCAGTATAATAACACTAGCAAGACCTTCTCCCTCCTGCTCCATTCTCTTGGAGTTAGGGCATAGAGGCCCAATCCAAGCACTATAGCTAGGACACCGGGTATTAGATAAATTAAGAGAGCCATATACAAACTAATAGAAGGACACAGCAGGAACTTCACAATGGAATCCAAGCAGGTTGTCTTCTGAGGGTCCTCAAGAATGCACGTCCAGAAGGAATAGACCGTACTCTTCATCGAGGAATTAGTAAAGGCAACCCCCAACTCAGAATACTTCGCAGATATTCCCGACCTCCTTCTGAGGTTAATAAATGTAACTGGCAATTAGGACAATAATCTGGCCTAAAAGGAAACCAATGACCCATCAGGGCCTGAGGTGGTTCCCCCCTTGGATAGAGGGCAGTTTCTACAAGGAATTCTTTATAACCCATGAGTAGCAGACTGGAATGGTGACAGAGAAGGAAAATTAGTAGATTTATTGGCCAGGGGGAGAAGGAGACAAATGAGAGTTGTTGCTAGGTGAAACAGGCACCAACAAGGCAGCAACTGGCAAAATTGTCTTCGTTTTCCACAATTGCTTCTGGTTACAGTAAGGGCAACACTTTTTATGAGATTCCAATTTAAACTTACCCAGCACAGGGATTTGGGGCACAATTTGCTGTACACTCCTTCATGACATAAAAGTTTCTTAAAATGACAAGACACAGAGACACAACTACAGATTTTCACATAGGGTGGGGTGTACTTTCAGGTTTCCACCTGGCTGCTCCCCTTGCGGAGATTTAGGCACGCCTTGGCTGAAAGTGCTCCCGTATAAAGCCCAGGCAGGTCACCGCTCTTTCCAGAGAGTGAGTCACCATTATGCCGTACAACGTTGCCACAGAACCGCAGGTTAGGACCCACTCAAACCCCATAGCTAATCAGCCATGGGGCTATAACATTCTCACATCTCTCATCCAGGTGACAGTCAGGAGGGGAAACAAGACAATAACACTATTTGTGGTTGCGTTACTCAGACAGAGATGACGCCCTAACAGCAACACACTAGTATCCAAACAATAATTAACATAAAACAAATCAACCATGACCGACAAACCAACATAAAACAAAATCCTAAAGTTTTCAGAAAAAAACAAGCTATCTGGCATGGTACCAAATAGTTGCTGATTCAGCCTCTCGGCCAAAACAGCGTTCCAAGTCCGAAAACAATGACCAAAACCCTGAGTGATTTCTCACTCCTTGGGGCTTGTTCCTGGGATTTTAGCCGTGTCCAGCTTTCCCAAAGAACACCAAAACAGGCCCACCAAAGACAGACAAACCATACACTCACCAGTGCAAATCCAGAAGACTCGTCCAAGGGAATTGTTTAATTTGGGGGTGTCGGTGGCCAGAGCGTGGTCTGGCTGTTGCCTGGGGCTGAGGAACGTCTCTTAGGAGCTCTCCCCTAGGCTAGGCACGCGACCCTGTACCAGGTCCCAGACACCAGTGGTCACCAAGCGTCCTGTATAAGGACGAATCTCGCTGGGGCCTCCAAATGTTATGGTCTGAGATGCGAGAAATGACCACCTAAAGACCGAATTGAGACAAATTAGGAGACTTTATTAGCTGGCCAGCGACCACCCCTGTTCTGGGAAAGTCCAGACACAGAGAATGGCCCCGATCTTAAAGTGGGCAGGGGTTATATACCTTCACCACTAACAATACTAACAATACACATACAGCTCAGAACATGTTGATTACAATTCATAAGCAAGCGACCTTACAGAAGCAGATAGCATCAGTTAAATCAAGGAACATTTCTCCAAGGAACAGCCAAGCATAGTACAATGTAATGATACACACCTAATGATTTTAAACAATCACTTATAAGTTAATCACTGTATTAATTTTTTTTCTGTTATTCATGTATTCTTCTCTCAACTCACACAGCAGTGAGTCCATACACAAGATGCCTGCACTAGCCTATATACAAGATGGCTTCCCTTAAGCTCATAAAGCTATACTGAGTACTGCGCCTCATCACATCTGGGAAAGACTTTATTTCTCCGTCACTTATGAAGCTTATTTCAGCAGGTTACAAATTTTATGGTTGACAGTTTTTAATGTAATAAGTCTGAAAATAGAACCCCAATCTCTTCTGGATTATAAGGTTTCTACTGAGAAATCTGCTATTAGTCTGCTGGGATTTCCTTTATAGACACTTTTCTATTGCTTATTTTAGAAATTTTTCTTCATGTTGGCTTTAGATAGGCTGATAACTATATGTCTTGATGAAGTCCTTCTTGTAGTGCATTTCCCTGGAGTACTGTGAGCCTCTTATATGTGGATGTCTACATCTCTAGCAAGACTAGGGGAGTTTCCTTCAATTACTTCCTCAAATAGGGTTTTCAAACTTTACTTTTCTTCCCCTTTTTGGAATACCTATGGTTTATAGGTTTCAGACACTACATAATCCCATAGTTCTCCAAGGCTTTGTTCATTTTTAAAAAATTCTTTTTCTTTATTTTTTTCTGACTGACTGGATTAATTTGAAAAATCTCACTTCAAGTTCTGAGATTCTGTCTTCTGTTTGGTCTAGTCTATTTTTGCAGCTTTCAACTGTATTTTGTAGTTCCTTCAATGAATTTTTCATTTCTAGAAGTTCTCTTTGTTTTTTCTTTTAAATATCTATCTCTCTGATAAGTTTCTTGTTTGTATCCTGAATTGATTTTCTGAATTCTTTATATTGGTTTTCAGATTTCTCTTGGATCTCATTGAGTTACTTTACAATTCATAGTTTGAATTCTTTATTTGGCATTTCATGATTTTCATTTTGATTAAGTTCCATTGTTAGAGAGCTAGTGTGATCCTTTGGGGGTGTCTTAGCACCCTGTTTTATGATACTGTCAACATCATTACCCTGGTTTCTGTCATCTGGAGAAACTGTCAGTTCTTATTTTTGAATTTACTTTAATTTGGATGAGGGTTTTTTTTTTATCCCCTTAAGGGTGTGACTGCAATTTATGTTGAGTAGGGTCATTTGGCTTTCCTTCTGGGTCCTTTCAGGGATCAAAGGCTCTGCCTGAATTCCTTGATCGTAGATATCCTTAGTGTGATGGTTTTCTCAAGTACTGGGTGTAGTAGAAATGTACTGGGCATATGAGTAGGCTTTTAGCCTCCTGCAGAGACAGGGAGATGGAGGTCTCAAGAAGCTTATCATGTTCCCAAGTGATTTGTACTTATGTCAACAGATTTTGTATTGTGTTGTGAAGTTTGACCTCTAGACCAGAAGGTGGCTCTTGCAGCAGTAGCAGTAGGGTATATATTTGATCTTTGTTTACCTGGAGAAGTTCTCCAATGCCTCAGGCCATGGACTGTTCTATGGGATACACAGAGGCTTGGGCTCTGCTCTCAGTCCCTGAGGTGGTGTGAAGCTGGGTGGAGCTAGAATGGACTGGCCCACCCTGTGGTCCCCCAATGGCTGGCACAAGTACCAGCCCTGACAGGGTCAGTAGCACAGTGGCATAGATTCTGTATGATTTCCTTGGTTATAGATAGCCTTAGTGTGTTGGTTTATGCAAATGTCAGCTGCAGTAGTAATGTACTGGGTGGAGGAATGGGCTCAAGGCCTTCTGGGTATCCAGGGTGGTATGGGTGATAGTGATAGCTGAGGTCATCTAAAGCTTTTCTTCTTTCTGAGCACTGTGTAATTTTGTCAGCAATGTTGTATAGGTTCATCTCCTGGCCATTAGGTGTCTCTTTCAGGAGAGAACCAGCTGTGGTGGTAGCCATGGGATCTATGCTTAACTTTTGTTAACAGGAGAAGTACTTGAATGTCCCAGGTGATGGGTGGGGCCATGGAACTCCCAGGGGTCCTTGTCCCATGTTCTGCTACTGAGGTGGGTGGGGGAAAAAGCTGGGTGGGGACTGGGTCAGGCAAGCCCACACTCAGGTTCCCCAATGGCAGGCACATGTGATGACCCTGATGGGTGTCAGAGGGCAGTTCCCTGGCCAGTGGTGCAATATTTAAGGGAGGAGTGAAACTGCCTCTGTCACACCAAAGAGCCCTCATGGGGAGACAAGGGAAGCCTAGGCTCCACAGCCCAGCAAGTGGTAGTGAGACCCATGCAGCTCTCATGCCTTTGACCTGGCAGATTGCCCACCCATAGCCTGCTGCTGGCAGCAAGCTGAAACAGCCAGCCAAATCCCAAGCAGTCTGTGTTCAGATTGTGAAACTGACCTAGGCTGCAAACTCCCTGACTGGGACAGAAACCGTGTCTCTTAGGCCACATCCCTCCTTGTTTAGGCCCACAAGGGGAGGGGGCACCCAATTCCTGCATATATGACAAGAGCCCACTCTCTACTTGCCTCTCAGTTTTAGCTGTGGGGATTTGTCCCTAATTGAAATTGGATTGCAAATCTCAGTTCAGAGCCTCTCCCAGCTTGTAACTAATCTGCTTCTTGAGTTGGTTGGCAGATTTCCAAGAGGTCCTCTATGAGTTATTATAAGATCAGGAATGACTTCCTTCTATCAGTGCTGGTGTCTGGGAGTGCATGCAAAACACTTCTTGATGCTGCTCTTTCTCACAAACACTCCACCACTCTCCAAATCAGATCAAGTTCTTGGTTGGGTCAAGGAGCTCTCCTGTGGCCTGAATTGCCCAGTTCCCCAATGGGAATGTGTATTGTGGAGACAGTCTCTCTTCCTTTTTACTCTCTGAAGACTCAGTCTTCCACCAGACCTACAGTCAAATTCCTACATATTTCTTACTTATATCTTATTTGATAATTTATATGGGTATAATTGTATCCCCTCCATTCATATGTTGAAGTTCTAACCTCCAGTACCTCATAATGTGACTGTGTTTGGGGATAGGGTCTCTAAAGAGGTAATTAAAGTTAACTGAGGCCATTGGGGGGGGCATAATCCAATATGACTTATATACTTATAACAAGAGAAGATTAGATAAACAGAACCACATGAAAACAAAGAGGAGAAAGATGGCCATCTACCCACTAAGGAGAAAGACCCCAGAATGAGACCAACCCTGCTGACACCTTGATTTTGGACATATGGCCTCCAGAACTGTGAGAAACTAAATTTCTGTGTTTAAGCCACCCAGTCTGTGGTACTTATGGTACTTAGGGCACTTATGGCAGCCCTAGCAAACTAATACAGAATGTGTGATTCTAATTCAATTGTAAATTGGAAAAAAATGTAGATAGTTGAATATTTTTATTAAATTTTGATGCAAATAGACATTTTGGAGACATGATAGTAACTAATATGTCTTCTCTTTGGGAGGATTGAACCTCAGCATCGTTTGTTGTTTCAGTTCCCAATTGCAAAATTTTTCACAGTGACTAGATGGAACTGAGCATTTGAGACATTGAATGGCAAACTTTAGTGTACATCAGTATCATCTAGAGAGATATTAAAATTATGGATTATAAGGCACACTTCTAAATTTGGGATGGGTCCCAGATTTCTACATTTTAACAGACATTACAGTTAGATGCTTGTGGTCGAAGGATCCTAACCATGGTTAGAGAAATACTGACCTAGGATTTTACTGAAATAAAAAGGATTAAAAGGTAAAAAATCTCAAAATTCATTAGATTATCACAAAGTAACAGTGAAATATAGAGATTGCTTATATGAAGAGCCAATTGTTAGTACATCTTCCCACATTTGAGTGATGTCACTCTGGTAGCTTGAAATTGGTCATGGTGTATATATTTGCACAACAGAAGTAGGCAAATGCTACAACTCAGGGATCTTTTATTCCCCCACAGAACTTGTTTACAAGCTCAGTACTGGAATTAGGCAGTGACTATCTTTGAATCACTGTTCCCTAATTGTGTCCTCAACCTTTATGTGCCAAAGGTCTTTAATGTTGTTTGCACTCTTCCCTGGATTAAAAGAGGGGGTGAGAATGCAGTGGGTCCCTTGCAAGGGAGTGCTATGTAAATTATTGATGTGCATTCTGTGAGGCTATGAATATAGTATTACTGGTATACACAAGTATAGTTAGGAGCAGCAAGATAAATAGCCTGAAAGTAAGTTACCTACTGTAAGAAAAATACGGAAGCAGTAAACAAGGATTTTAAGCCAGTGACGCTGATACCAGGAAGCTTTTAAGACAGTAGAAGCCACAAGTGATGTCATGAAATAAAGCACATGGTGCTACTGAAGATTTTTATCAAGCAGAAAAGGGAATAATTTGAAGTGTAGTAGGAGAATAAGTACCTATGTTACTTACATACTTAGTAACGATGGTACCCTATCCTGGGAGCTTTCCATGGAAATCTCTTAGGGTCTAGACTTTTATTCTTAGTTGTGCAAAAATGGACTCAATAAAAGCTTGTTTATCTTGAGTGATAATATATAATGTTTTTAATGCAAAGAAAATAAAACACCAACAGTAAAAATAAAACAAAAATAACTAGCCTTGCCTGTGTTAGAGAAATGCTAATTTTCCTAAGAAATATATTGGCAACAGAAAGTCCTTAAAATAATATGCTAATGGTAGAAATTCTTGGCACCATAAGATAATGAGAACTTAAGTGGCACTGCCTATTTCTAGGGGTGGGCCAAATAATGTGATTGAGCATTCAACACCTTTAATGAAACTTTGCAAAAATATTTTATCAAAATACCAGTGCACTATGCCTGATAATGGAACACTGTATTACATGACTGTCAGCTAAAAAGGTTCTAATACTATTTTCTTTTACTTTAATAAAATTTTAAGATTTTTCTAATTACAAAAGTAATTTATAACTGTAATAGAAAAATTGGAAAATATAAAAAAACAAACAAAAGTAAAATATAATTCCATGTAATGCCATAATCTAGAAATAATTAATGTGTGCATTTTGGTGTATAGTTCTCTAATGTTTGTTAAATGACTTTTTTATTAGTAAAATTTTAGGTTCATAGCAAAATTAAGAGAAGGGTGTGTAGGTTTGCCATATAATCCCTTCCTCTACACAGGCATAACCTCCCCCATTGTCTATATCCCCCTCCAAAGTGGTACATTTGTTACAGTTCATGAACCTATATTGACACCTCATAATCACCTAAAGTCCACAGTTTACCTTAGGTTTCACTCTTGGTATTGTACATTCTAAGAGTTTAGACAAGTGTCCAGTGACATGTAACCACCATTATAGTATCATACAGAGTAGTTTCACTGGCCTAAAAATCCTCTGTGCTCCACTTATTCATCCTACCCTTCCCTCTAAGTCCTGGCAACCACCGATCTTTTTATTGTCTTCAAGTTTTGCCTTTTCCAACATGTCATATAGTTGGAATTATAGAGTATGTCGCCTTTTTAAGATTGACTCTTTTCACTTAGTGATATGTATTTGAGGTTTCTCCATAAATTTTCATGGCTTGACAGCTCATTTCTTTTTAGTACCAAATAATGTTCTATTTTCTGGAGGTACTACAGTTTATCCATTCACCAGATGAAGGACATCTTGGTTGCTTCTAAGTTTTGGTATTTATGAATAAAGCTGCTGTAAATATCCATATGTAGGTTTTTGTATGGACACAAGTTTTCAACTCCTTTGGATAAATACTAAAGAGCACAATTGCTGGATCATATGGTATGAGTATGTTTAGATTTGTAAGAAACTGCCTAACTGTCTTCCAAAGTTTTTGTGCCATTTCACATTCCCATTAGCAATGAATGAGAGTTCCTGTTGCTCTACATGCTCACAACCATTTGCTTAACAAGAGAGAGCAAGGAGAACAGGAAAAAACAAAATCAGAGAGATAATGGAACTATATTAGGGATTTATAAATCTTAGTAAGGACTTTGGCTTTTACTCTGAGTGTCATGAGTAAGATGGAAATACATTGAACAGTTTTTAGCAGAGAAGTAACATCATCTTATATATATTTTAACAAGATCACTTTGGTTGTTACATTGAGAACAGATGGCAAGGGGGTTAAGATCAGAAGCAGGAAGACCAGTTAGGAAGTTATTTTTATAACCCAACCAAGTGATGATGGTTGCTTGAATCAAGCTCATGGCTATGGGAGTGGTAAGAAGTGATTAAATTCTAGATCTCTTTTGAAGATAGAATTCACAGGATTTGTTGGCAGTTTGGCTGTGTTGTGTGAGTGAAACACAAAAAGAGGAAATTAAGAATTCTGGTTTGAAAGAAAAAATTTAGCAGGAATTGTCATTAATATACATTCTAAATTTCTGGACTTTTTTTTTTTTTTTTTGAGACAGAGTCTTGCTCTGTCACCCCAGCTGAAGTGCAGTGGCATCATCATAGCTCACTGCAACCTCAAACTCCTGGGCTCAAGCGATCCTCCCACCTCAGCCTCTGGAGTAGCTGGGACTACAGGCATGTGCCACCACATCTGGCTAATTTTTCTGTTTTTTGTAGAGATGGGATCTCGCTCTTGCTCAGGGTGGCCTTGAACTCCTGAGCTCAAGCAATCCTCCCACCATGGCCTCTCAGAGTGGTAGGATTATAGGTGTGAGCCACCATGCCCACCTATATTTCTGGACTATTACATCAAAATCTCAAATGTTTTTTACCTACAGATCGGGAAGATTGCCGAAGTACCTGGTTTGGGATTGAGGGCAAATAATAGGAGTTCAATTTTGTACAGACAGATGTTCCTATTAGACATTCATGAGTCAATCCCAGGAGTGGAGATCAGAAACCCAATGCATGAACTAAATTAGTAAGAAAAAGTAAGAAGGGAGAAGGTGACATCTCTGTGACCCCATCCTCACATTGTTTCTAAGAATTAAACATATAAATTATTTATATGGGGGTTAACATACTGTATCCCTGATCTAATTCAAACCTCCATCAATAAAATAAAGCAATAGGGGATAAGAACAAACCTGATAGTCACCTTAATTAATATAGCTGCCTCTTCCCTTCATTTGCTGTTCTCTGGGATTTCCTAAGAACTACATAACCTCAGGTGATTTCCCAGAACAATTTCTACAGAACTGTAGCCAGTCCCATTTCCCAAATGTATTAGTTCCCAAGACTTCCATGTATATTGGCATCCATATCCACATTTCTGTCTAAGCCCTCTTGATAATACAAGTGACATCAATATTTTCTTTGAAAAGAACATAAATGCCATAGAGTCCTTAAAGAGAATTTTAGCTGACAACAGAGAAAAAAACCCTCACAAAAATGAATCATTAGAACAGTATAAGACAGGATGTAATCAAGTGCTGAAGAGTTTGATATAAATAATGAAGGCTGTGGGAGGTAAAGAGGAGAAATTAGTGTGGGCCAACATCATAACATTCTTTTCAAGTGCACAGGTTGTGGTTGATGTTATGGAAATGGGAAAGATGGGGATTGAGAAATGGAGGATATAATTTTTATAAATATTTATGCTAATTTTAACATCCTGGAGCCTGAAACTGCATTAACCACCTCTCATTTGGTATGGACAGAAAAGGTGACACATTTGGGGTGCTCCTATTTGAAATTTTCTCTAGCTTTCATTACCTTTCATTATGTGTGTGTTCAAATATGAAACTCTGTTACAGTTTATATTTTTTAAATTTATTTTTGTTATTTTTAAGTTAAATTTCTAACAAAAACTCAACAATTAAGCTGTGATATGCCAGAACCAACCAGCTCAGATCATCAGTTTTTTCCCCCATTTAAATTTATTCTTTTTGATTCAAGGTGGCTTGCCCTGCTGCTTGCCAAATATTTACAACTTGAAGAATTTTAACTGTGAGCCGATTCTATATCATACATTGTGCTAGGTACATTATAAAAAATACTTATTCAATCTTTATAACACTACAATGCAGAAAATAGTTTCCTTCATATAGTAGAGATGTAAATTGAGTCCCCAAGAGGTTGAGGGATTGCCCAATATTATATAATCAGTAATAAGCCAGAATTATGTCTTAAAATTCATATTATTTCCACTAGATCTTCTTTCTATAACATGGTGGCATTCATTTTTGTAAATTCAATAACTCCGTTTTTATTTATCTAATAGATACTAAATATTTGTTGAAAAAATGAATGATTAGATGCATTTAAATGGTTTATTATATAAGCAATGAATACTATTCTAATCTTTGGGATACATCAGTGAAAAAATGGACAAAGATTTCTGTCCTCATAGAGTTTATATTCCAGCTGATGGACAATAAAAAGATGAAATAGAAAATTATATAGCTTTGACAGAAAGTAATAAATGCTATTGAAAAAAGAAAAATATCTTCTCAATTCTATCAGAACCTATGTTCCCTTTTTATAACAAATGTTTTTACCTTACTATCCTGAAATAAAATTAATACCTAATAAACCTATATTTACACATAAGTAAAAAAATATAATGTGCCATCTATGCCCTACATGAGAAATAAAAGGAAAGTAGTATATATAAAAAAATCTACAATTCAGCAGGTAAATGCTTGAACATGACTATGACTATACTAGATGTAATGAAACCATTGAATACTTCAAATCACCATGAATATGACAGGTATAAATGCAAACTGACAGGAGGGTATTGTATAAAAGACTTAAGTATTAATATCATTTTTTTTAAATGACAAGTCTTGGTAAATAAGTCAAACGAAAAATAATTACAATATTCCCTCAACTAACATGATAATTAAATTCCTAGAAAATTAAGTGTGTATTAAAGCCATACCCAAAAGTTAGTAGGTTCTAGGTTTAGATAATTTTAGACAGGTTTTTTTGCCTATATGACTAAGTAAATATAGTCAGAAATCATGCAGGATATAAAGAAATTCTTTGCTGTGTAAATCTGTCCCATAGATTGTAGGGCATCTTGTCTTTCTAGCCTCCACCTTCTAAATGTGGTGTGGAATCCCCATGATATTAACAACCAAAGTACATCCTCAACACATTTCTCAAGTGCTAACAAAGGGGTGATATGGCCCTCATTAAGAGCCACTGTTGGAAGACTGCTTCCTGTTCCTCACCTGTATTTACAGTCACAAAACTTGGAGGAAAACTGGCTTGTGTTATTACTTATAAAGGAAGCCAGATTTGCTTTTGTGATTGTTATCAGGAGAGTAGAAAGATCACATGTGAAAGCATATTGAAGGCTTGGTAGTAGAGGGCACTATGTGTCAATTAACATTTAATTTCTGATTTTAGAATTTGTTTTGGTTCATAATTTTTTTTATTTCAAAATATGGGGATACAAATGTTTTGGTTACATGGATCACACTTGTTATGCTAAAGTCAGGGTTACTAGTATGGCCATCACCCAAATGGTGTTCATTGTACCTGTTATACAAGTGTTCACCCATACCTTCCTCCCCCCTCCCCCCTGCTTGATTTTCACCGAGTTTTATTTCCCACTGTGCACACGTGTGCTCATTGGTTTGTTCCAATTTAATAGAGAGTACATGTAGTGTTTGTTTTTCCATTCTTTAGATACTTCACTTAGGATAATGGTCTGCAGTTCCAGCAAAATCATTGCAAAAGGGCTCAATTCATTCTTCCTCATAGCTGAGTAGTTTTCCACAGTATATATATATAGCACATTTGTTAATCCACTAATGAATTGATGTGCGCTTGGATTGATTACACATCTTTGCAACTATGAATTGTGCTGAAATAAACATTCAAGTGCTGGTGCTTTGTTGATAAAATGACTTCCTTGGGGTAAAAACCAGTAGTTGGATTGCTGGATCAAACTGTAGGTATATTTTTAGTTCTTGAGGAATCTCCATACTGTTTTTCATACAGGCTGTAATAATTAGCAGTCCCACTAACAGTGTATAAGTGTTCCATTCTCTCTGTATCAATGCCAGCATCTATTGTTTTTGGACTTTTTAATAAAAAGCCACTCTAACTGGGGTAAGGTGATATCTCATTGTGGTTTTAATTTGCATTTCCTTGATGATTAGTGATGTTGAGCATTTTTTCAGATGTTTATTGGTCATTTGTCTATCTTCCTTTGAAAAGCTTATGTTAATGTCTTTTGCTCACTTTTTAATGGAGCTGTTTGGGCTTTATTATTTCTGATTTGCTTGAGTTCTTTGTAGACTCTGGTTATTGGCCCTTTATTAGATGTATAGCTTGTGAATATTTTCTCCCATTCTATAGGTTGTCTATCTGCTTTTTAATTTAATCAAGTCCCATTTATTTATTTTTGTTGTTACTGTGATAGCCATTGGGGTCTTCATAAATTCCCTAGGCTCATAACTTGAAGAGTTTTTCTAATATAGATGCAAAAGTCCTCAACAAAATACTAACAAATCAAATTCAGCATCACATTAAAATGATCATATGCCATGACCAACTTGAATTTACTCCTGCGATGCAATGATATTTCAACATGTTCAAATCAATTAATGTGATACAATACCAACAAAGAAAATAAAATACCTAGGAATATACTTAACCAAGTAGGTGAAAGATCTCCACAAAGAGAGCTACAAAACACTAAGGAAAGAAATTGTAGATGACACAAATAAATGGTAAAACATGTCATGCTCAAGGATCAGTGGAAGCAATATTGTTAAAATGTCCATACTACCCAAAATTATTTACAGATTCAATGAAATCCCCTCAGAATACCAGTATCATATTTCACGGATCTAGAAAAAATAACTCTGTGCTTCATTTGGAATCAGAAAAGAACCTAAATAGCCAAAGCAATCTGAAGCAGAAAGAATAAATCTGAAAGCATAATGTTACTAGACTTCAAACTATACTACAAGGCCGTAGTAACCAAAACAACATGATAGTGGCACAAAAATAGAGACATAGACCAATGTAACAGAACAGAGAACCCAGATATAAAACCATCCACATACAGCCAACTGATGTTTGACACGGCAGACAACAATATACACTGGGGAAAATGGCATAAAAAAACTTATGTGGATCCACAAAAGACCCCAAAGAGCCAAATCTTGAAAAAAAGAACAAAGCTGATTTCAAAATATGTTACAAAGCTACAGAAATTATAACAGTGTGGTACTAACATAAAAATAGATACATAGATCAATGGAACAGAATATAGAGGCCAAAAATAAACCCACATAGGTCAACTGATCTTTGACAAGGGTGCCAAGAATATACAATGGTGAAAGGAAAGTTTCTTAAAAATAATTGTTTTTTAATATTTTAAATTAAGCAATCTAAAACCTTATTAACTGTATTATTTTATCTCTGAATTCTTTTGTACTTTTTATGTATATAGTTATATCAACTGCAAATAATGACAGTTTTACTTATTTCTTTATTCAGTCCTTGCCATTTATTTTTCTTGCCTTACTCTGCTGGCTAGAACCACCAGTAAAATGCAGAATAGAACAGGTGATTATTTGGACTTTATAGAAATATATCCAAAATAAAGAAAGGTGTGTATGTGTAGGGAAATCACATATAATCTGTAAATACAGAAAAAAACTTTGTATTCTGTTGGCAAATCTAGCTTCATATGAGAGCTGCTGTCTGACCAGTGATAATAAAATATGTTATATATCCCTTCTTATGCCATCTATTTTTGTCCTCATTTGGTTCTCTCAGAGAAGAAGAAAGCAGCTTTGCAAGAAGACATATGTTCACTAAACTATGGCCAATAAATCTGGATAATCTCTACTGTGAATTTTCACCTTGGGCAGAAAAATTTTGCAGCCCTAGGAAAGCTCTTCTTCCTATAGGAACAACTTAGTTGGCTCAGATATCACAGAGAGCTGATGTACATTTCTAATTTTAAAGCAACACAAGAATGGTTTTCATTATACGGGCAATATTGCACATAAATAAAACTACATGTTATAAAAAGGTTAGTCATTTTCTGGGCACAGTGGCTCATACCTGCAATCCTAGCATTCTGGGAGGCTGAGGCAAAAGGATTGCTTGAGTTTAGGAGTTCAAGAGCAGCCTGAGCAAGATCAAGACACCATCTCTACTAAAAATAGAAAAATTAGCCAAGCGTGGTGGCGGGCACCTGTAGTCCCAGCTACTTGGGAGGCTGAGGCAGGAGGATTGCTTGAGCCCAGGCAGTAGAGGTTGCAGTGAGCTATGATGACACCATTGCACTCTAGCTGGGGTGACAGAGTAAGATTAAGTCTCAAAAAAAGTTATTCATATTCATTGGCTGGTTTTTAAATATACACATTTAAATGAATATATATTATAAATATATATAGAGAGACCACCTAAAAAATAACTGGTTGAAAATATATATAAAAGGCGTCACCTACTAAGTATTTTTTTCCAAAATGACAAAACATAGTTTTGTTTTTCCTAATTAGTTTAAGTTTTAAAAAGATAAAAAATAATAGTAAACTATTCAGGTAAAGTAGTTAGGGAGAAGCATTTTACATTTTGAGGGGGTTATAAGGAATAGAATTTTATGTTTTTAAGTTATCTGCATTCTTACTTGTATTTTCCCTTCCATGTTGACTGTTCCTTTGTTTACCCTAATGGTTCCCCTCCTCCAACCAGGGATCATTAGAAGTAGGAATGTGTTTACTGTTACAGGGATGGAAAATTGCTTGTACAGGTAGGTTTGCTACCTGCTCCTGCACTCGTGTCAGATACTAATTGGTCATGACAGCCTTTCCTGATGAGCCCTGACTCGCTAAAAATTATTTTCAGCATGGCAGTCTAGATGGTCACTCAATCAAGACTGGCATTCAGTAACCTATTTATGATAAAATGAAAACAGAACATAACTCTCAGAAGTGCCTTTTGGGCCATAGGTAAGGATTTGCTATTGCTTCCCTAACAAGTCTGGCCTGTTGCCTCCAGACCTAAGAAGTACAGACAATTTCTTCAGAAGAATCCTGAAATCAGTAAATTCCAGTTGTATTAATGATGGTGGATACTCAACTGCCTTAGTGTATGTGTTTTGGAAAGGCGAAATGTGGAAGCTTTCTAAATTTATAATGTGATTCTGGTGTGCATTAGTTTTTATCACACTGCTTTTCTAGATTGTTGAACAAGTCTCAGTGAAAGATTTTTAGGGGATGTTAAAATAATAAGTCAACAGAATATTCTACATGTTCATTTTCCATGCAGCTGGAAGCAGGTGTCTCACCATCTGATTCAATACTAAGTGGGACAGGAGGAAGGATTGGAAAAATATTTTAGTTCTTGGGCCTTGAAAAAACTTCTAATGGCTGCAATGAGTAACATAGAAAGCCATAATTACTTCTGAATACTTTGCCTTTAAGATGATGTTTGGGTAAATATTATAATTAGCTTATAGTAGCCTTGATAATTTCTGGCATCTATTACCTCAAATCTGCTGATTTTACTTTTAGAAATAGCAATGAATATTTTTGAAATATTGCAAAACTAGTGCAAAGATATTACAAGTATTGACTTGGAAAGCAACATGGTATATCTTTACATGGATTTTAAAATGCAGTGATCTATCATAATCAGAAAAAAATAATCAAACCATAATATGTGGAGATTAACAATTATCTATAAAATATATTATTTTTCTCATTGTATTTCATATCTAAAAGAGAAACCATAAGATGATGCCTTCCAGGGACTTTTGTGGGAAGAAAAGCCATCGCATCTGAAAATTTCTCTATTGTAATAACTTATTAATAATTAAACCCATTCCTTTCTTTTATAGGAAGATGTGAAATTTTTGAATTTTAAAAAATTAACTCTTGATAGATAAAATTTAAATGCTTTACAAGAAGCAAAGACATGCTTATTATTCACCCAGAGGTGAGGAAGTCAAGGAATAGCACATCTAAACAAAACATTATTGATCTCTGTCTTCAGAACCCAGATCTTCACTCCTTTTTTCTAAAGAGTCTTTTTAAATTAACCTCACTTCAGTGAGTAAAGCTTGAAAGTAAAACATACGTAGGAAGCATCATGAAGTTTAGAGGCTTATTACCTAGAGTTCTGAAACCAAGCTTTTTCAAAAGATTGACTGCAGTGCATTTTAATTGTAAACAAATTTATTGCACACAATACTGGTTTGGTACTAACTTGATGTATTTTATATTTACCATTTAATGCATATATTTTGGATTAACTAAATGTTATTTTTGAGAATGTGGTAAGAAAGGCTTGCTAAAGCATAGCTTTGATATATTCTTAGCATACACCCATCAAAAACCATAAAGTAAAATGCAGTGCTACTTGGATTAGATGTATAGTTTACATTAGTTAATGCTTTCAAAGCACACTTTTTGTCCTTCCAGGATTGCACATATGCTGGTAAATTAAGCTTATTCAGAATCAAACAGAGAAAAAATAGATGACCTTAAAACAAATAACTTTTAAAACATTACAATTGTTTACTATAAATACATTCCACAGTTTAAAAAAGGCAATCTTATATTTGGAATGCTAAATAAGTTGTGTCAATCAGATACATTAGATCTTATGGAAAGCTTCATACACACACACACACACACACACACACACACAAGAATAATGACCACTACTTAATTAAATTAGTTTAGAGACAACTTTTAAGACTCTTAAATCAACACTATATGTATCTTTCAAGATTGTTTTTGCTCCCAGACTCATATAAGAGTTCTTATCCATTCTTTAGTGATATTTGTACTTATGCAAATACTGAAACATGTTCAGAGGATCTATTTTAGTGGCTCTTTGGCTGTTCCTTTACAGTATGTGCTGCCAGGTGAACCATGGAGGCTTACATTATAAATTGCTAGGCAGATGATTAAGCTTTTTTTCCAGAGAATGAGAACTGAGGGTTGAAATTAAATTGTAACTCTACATGTAAATATGGCTTTTTCCTTGAAAATCAATACGAACTCTTACATACTAATGATAGTAATGCAATTAAATGAAATGACATTCCCTGATATTTTTCTAAACTTTTTTTCCCTGTAAACTTAACATTTGAAGAAATTTTAAAGGTATAGGTACACGCTTACTCTCTTAGTATGATGTGATTTTTTAAAAATTGCTGGTTACCTCAATTCTATGTTTACACTCAACTTTTCCATTTGTGGTGTGCTTGACTATTCTCAGCTCTGTTTACTACTTCTACCACTTGTCTTGGCATCTGAAACCTGAAAGCTTCTACTTTCAGCCACTTCTGAAACACAGTGGTCTTTATCTTTACTTAATTTTATCAGAGAGAGGATATTAGCCCTCAGCTATTAAGTTTAAGTTTATTAATAATTTCTTATCGAGTTCACTTAACGGAAGAAACCCAGTTTGTGGCATCCTACACACTGGCTGAACTTATAAAATATTTCATTTGAGATATTTTCCATTCCTCCAGCTATCCTGAAGGACATTCCAGAACCCTCACTACTTGTGTTTTTCTGATATAAACTGCCTCTAGTGCAGGTATTCTATAGAACCCTACTCTTTTGTATTACAACTGAAAATTTTAAAAAATATTTTTACCTGACAAAGTACTACAAACATATGATGTGGTTTATTTTTTTCCTTTTCTCTGATATTCATATTCTAATTTTATGTTAAGATAGTATTCATTTAGTTGAGAGTAGATCCACAGGGTGCTAGATGTTTATATTTTACCATCATATATTCAAAAAGCTTACCTGCCAGGGCATTCTCCCATTTAGGAATATATTAAATGTTTATCAAGAATACTGGAAAATTCCACAGGCATATTAGCAATATGCTATTAAAGTTTTGCATTTTTAATCACTTCATAACATGAAAAATATCCTCACCAGAAATGTATGATTTGTGTGTAAGAAAAGTCCCAAATTTATTAAGTAGCCCCAAGGCAGCCTGGCATATTGGAAGAAGTATAAGAGTTGGAGTGATATAGACTTCATGGATATACTATATTTAGGCTCCACCTCAATAGGGCTGACAGAACTGTTGTCATGATTAACATATTGACTGCCACACTAGAAAAAAAAATTTTTTTCATGGGGCTACGGTGTTTTATTAAAACAAAATAATACTTTCTAATTTGTTATTTTTTATTGTTTTCTGTGTGTGAGTTATATGCAACGCAATCCACATATTTAGAATTGTCAATATTAATTGTAAAAATAAGAACATCAACAAGATTTTCACAAACCAACTGCAGGGTTTTGCTTCTTGCAGCCCTGGGCTAAAAACTAGCCTGAGTTAAATACAATTCACATGGCAGTCAATGTGTTAAACTCGAGAAAATAATTTATGCAGAGTATCTGGTATACTTGCAGTCATTAAACAAATATTTATATCTTTTTCTAAATTAAATAAACATTTATCCTTACTAAATTTCAGACACTAAGTTACTAAAAATGTGGTACATTTACATTGCCTAGAACAAATATGTTAAAATTTGGTACAGAATATATTATTAACGACTTTGAAGAGGGCTGAAATTCTGAGTTTAATAGATGGTAGCTATGCTTATGCAAAGCATTTGAAAATCATTGTCTTTAAATTTTCAAATAATCCTAATAAGTATTACTATCCCCACTTTATAGATGAGGAAATGGATGTTCAAATAAGATAAATAATTTGCCAGTAGTCACAACTACTGCTAAGGGAAGAATAATAAGTGAACCTATGTTGTTCTTTGATTCTAAAATTAATGCTATTTCATTTAATAAATTTATACCCAAATATTGTGAATGAATAGAAACTTATTTCAGATATTCAGATATTTTTTGAAACTCTGATGCAGAGGATAAAAACAAATGGAAAAACATACCATACTCATGGAAAGGTAGAATAAATGTTGTTAAACTGTCCATACTACCCAAAGTGATATACAGATTCAATGCAATCCCCATCAAATTACCAAAGTCATACATCACAGATATAGAAAAAATAATTCTATGCTTTGGAACCAGGAAAGAGCCCAAACAGCCAAAGAAATCTTAAGCAAAAAGAACAAAACTGGAGGCATCACGTTACCAGACTTCAAACTATATTACAAGGCTATAGTAGACAAAATAGCATGGTATTGGTACAAAAATAGAGACATAGACCAATGGATCAGAACAGAAAACCCAGATATAAAACCATCTACTTACAATCAACTGATCTTTGAAAAAGCCGACAACAAATGTACACTGGGAAAAAGAAGCCCTGGCCAATAAATGGTGCTGGGAAAATTGGATAACCATAAGCAGAAGAATGAAACAGGACCCCTACCTCTCACAAAAATTAATTCAAGATGGATAGAGGGCTCAAATGTAAGACATGGAACCATAAGAATTCTAGAGGAAAATGTTGGAAAAACTCTTCTAGATGTCAATTTAGTCGAAGAATTTATGAAGAAGACCCCAATGGCAATCACATCAACAACAAAAATAAATAAATTAAAAAGCTTCTTCACAGCTAAGGAAATAATCAACAGAGCAAATAGACAACCTACAGAATGGGAGAAAATATTCACAAGCTACAAATCCAATAAAGGGCTCATAACCAGAATTTACAAAGAACTCAAGCTAATCAGCAAAAACAACCCTATTAAAAAGTGGGTGAAAGATATGAACAGGAGCTTCTCAAAAGAAGATAGACAAATGGCCGATAAACATATGAAAAAATGTTTAATGTCACTAATCATCAGGGAAATAAAAATCAAAACCACAATGAGATATCACCTTACACCAGTTAAAATGGCATTTATCAAAAAATCCAAAAACAACAGATGCTGGCATGGATGCAGAAAGGAAAGCTTATGCACTGCTGATGGGACTGCAAATTAGTACAACCTCTATGGAAAACAGTATGGAGAGTCCTCAAAGAACGAAAAGTAGACCTACCATTTGATCCAGCAATCCCACTTGTGAGTATTTACTCAAAGGAAAAGAAGTTATTTTATCAAAAAGACACCTGAATCCAAATGTTTATTGCAGCACAATTCACAATTGCAAAGACGTGGAGTCAACCTACGTGCCCATCAATTCATGAGTGGATTAATAAAATGTGGTATATGTATACCATGGAGTACTACTCAGCCATAAAAAAGGTGAATTAATACAATTTGTAATAATTTGGATGGAACTGGAGACCATTATCCTAAGTGAAATATCCTAAGAAAGTAAAAACAAACACCACATATACTCACTATTAAATTGGAACTAACCGATGAGCACACATGTGCACAGAGGGAAGTAAAACTCAGTGGAAAATCAACCAGAGGGGCGGGAGAGAAGGGGAGGGCAAAAACCTACTAATGGGTACTATGAACACTATTTGGGTGATGGGCAAATCTTTAGCCAGGACTCAAGCATTACAAAAGTGATCCACGTAATCTAAAACATTTGTGACCCCTTAATATTTTGAAATTTTAAAAAAGAATCAATCAATAAATAAAATTAAATCCTTTATACTGCAAAAAAGGTTTAAACTTTTGTCCTATAAGCATCTATTTCATTTGTTCATTATTAACAATTACCTTTGGAAAATTTCATGAGATATTAGACAAATTTAGCTATCATCTCAAGTTAAATTTTCTATTAATCATTTTTATATGCCTTTATGTTAGGCAAATATCATAAAAACCAGAACCTTAAACACATGCATATTTTGCTGATAATTCAGAAGACATAGTTATTGTTAAACCAACAATATTAAACTATTTACATTTACCAAAAGATTTACTTATGTCATTTGAATTTGAAACATCATGTTATCAAGAAAAGAAACAGAAAGAGGGGAGCACATACAGTTAATAGGAGTTTAAGAAGAGAGGGGTTCAGTACATTGAGAAGCTTTTATAGAGAGAACAAGAACTGATATATATATATATATATATATATATATATCTTATAAATATTTTTCTACTGAGCTAAAGATATCCACTGAGGAAAGAATTTTGTGGTGGGTCTAAAGAACTTTAATTCCTTTCGAATCTGCTGTTTAGCTAATTTACTGGCTGTTAACATTTCAAAGACATGGTAACATTTACATCTCCAAGGGACTGAGAAATGCCTAGGAAAGGCTGGAATATCTTTTATAAATCCTGCAGAAAAATCAAGCATGCAGTTTAAGCATTTAAAAGGTTTTCTGGCAGAGTTAAAGAATAGCTCTCTTAAAAGAAAATAGTTTTAACTTATATAGTGACACAGACATCTTCAGGCTTCTGAATGACAGGAAAATGTGAGAAGGTAAACTTATGGGAAGGGTAAATTCTGCTTGTAGATCCTTTGGTGCTACTGTCTCTGAGCTAATAAGCAAGCATTGTAAAGGGGCCTATCTTTAGCTGGAAAGGCAGAGATGGGGGTGGGGGGGTAGGATGATCTGTGTCTTTGTAAATTGCTGCTCTGCCAACAGGAAAGCAGAGAGAGGGACAGAGTACCCCACTGCATTTTAACCTTCTTCAGCTCAACAATCTTTTACATTTTGTAGAGGAATATTTTGGTTTCTTTCAAAGGCATTTCTCTAATTTCAAGGTAGTGTAAATTTGAACTCAGCCTTGCTCAATTGGCATCATCAACTTTTTTGCTTAGACTTGATCTAAGTCCACATATTTACGCAGCAGTTTGCTTTGGTATAAGGCACATTTTCCCTAGGCCTCTCTTTTATGTGTCAATGGAAAAGAACCCAAATTCTCTAAAATAAATTAAAGAAATTTATTCTAAGCTGACTATCTGTGACTACACCCAAGAAGCCTTGAACAAGTGGTCTTGCTGTGATTAGGTTACATTTTGATTTTTATACATTTCAGGGAGACAGGAATTATATGTAAACTCATAAATAAATACACGGAAGTTGTACATCACTTTGGCCACAAAAGGCAGGGCATCTTTAAGCAGGGAATTACAGGTTATAAGTAGGTTTAAAGATTCTTTGATTTTTAATTGGTTAAAGAAATGAAGCTTTGTCTAAAGGCTTGGAATGTTTTAAGTTAAGATAAAGAAGTCTATTAATCAGAGACAACCCACCAGACATATACTGGACATAGACTCAAGAGATCTGTTAAATTGATAACCTGCAGGTATGATTTAATCTTTGTCTTGCATAGCCTTAGGCCTGTTAATGAATTATAAAGGATATCTCCAGGAAGTTAGGGGGCATGATGAGGAACGTCTGACATCCCTTCTCATGGCCAGCAACTCAGCTTTAGGGTATTTCTGGGGTTCCCTTGGCCAAGAGGGGGACCACTCAGTCAGATTGGGGGCTTAAGATTTTATTTTATTTCACATTTTCCCCCCTTTGGCCAAGATCTGTAAGAGGCAGCATTGATGGCCAAATACTTATTTTGTTCCATTGTTGCTGGGATGGTGTGGCTACCTGCCCCAAGTCCATCCAGGCCCTCAGTGTGACCCTTGTGACCAAGGGGACATAAGAGCAAAAAGGCCTAAAACAACCAATTAAATGCTCTAGACCAGATGGGACTGGAGGTGGACAGGCACTCATCAACCCTTTAAACCCTACTAGGCAACATAAGAGTAAAAACTAAAATGTCAAAGGCAAGGTTACAAAATTAATTTATCTGCATATGTTGAGCTATTGTATTCTTGGCTTTAGTTGCAGACTTGTGGCAATTTGTTATAAAAAACATAAGCACTGTTAACCATTTAAGCTAAGGAATTTAGAAACTTTTGTTATGTCACAATATTTTTAGTCTCCTTAGTAATTTGTCCTAAGGTGGCCAAAAAATTTTTTGTTATATCTCTATTTGCATAAACCCCATAATTGAGAACAATTATACTCAGGAAGCTATAAGTCTGTGGGAAGCAGTATATTCTTTATGGTTGAGATGGATGTTTAGACCACATGGCCGAGAAAGGCACAGTCTCTCATTTAGTAGTTGTTCAGGCATCTGTGTTCCCATGTTTGCTCTGAAGGGTCTGAACTAATTCCATCCCTCAAAATCGGCCTTTACAATTTCACACACCCACCTCTTCCACAATAGTCCATGGGCCTAGAGGGAAGATGTTAGCAGTTTTAGTTTTAGTAGCAGGACATTGACAGTGCATAACATATTGGACACAATAGGATTCAAAAATTTTAAATCCTAGAGACAACAGGTAAACTTTGCTATTTACTTAGTACTTGTAAAACTTGTAATACTGGAAAACAAAGCAAAAAGAATTAGTAATGTTTAATACAAAGTCATAAAACTCAAGCATTATGAAAATGATCCATGTAACCAAAAACATTTGTACCCCTTAATATTTTGAAATTAAAAAATGAAAAAGTCATAAAAGTACTTTAGTCTCATGTAACTAAATTCTCTCTATTTGATATTGAGTTAATAATCTTCATGAATGCATTAACTTTTTAATTAAAATTTTGGAAGTTTTTCTAATCTGAGTGGTATAATCTCCAACGTTATCAGAAAGCTATATTCAAAAGTACTTGTTAGTCCTTTCCGTGACTTTCTTTGAAGAAGCAAATTTTAGACTGTAGCTAGTTAAACCAATTTTTGAGAACAATCAAAGTAAAACAATAATTGTCTGTGTATGACAAGAAAGTCTTAGAATAGTTAAGGTTAAAGAGACAATTAACAAAGAGACTTGGTTATTTTTGTGGCATACAATTTAACATAATCATAGTTATTGATGATATCATATACTAAGATTGCCAGAACTTTATAAACCTCATACAATGTTGGAACACATAGTTTTAATGTATTTATACAAATATAACCCAAAGAAAGTTAAGTAATATTTCATATTTGCCAATGTTTCCTATGTGGTTTAACAAGTCAAGTAAACCTAATATGGGGTTTTATAAAAGTGGTTCTAAGATTAAAAAGCTAGTTTAAGACTGAATTTGGTGGAATTTTGATTTTGGAGAGTTTGTCAAATATCAAAGGATTAGAACACTTATTTAAAATAGTGTCACAGATTAAAATAAGTCATTTATTTAGCCAAAGTGATAATTTAGAAATTTCATAAAGCAAAAATCTTTACTCTTAGGTGGAGATATTTAGTTTTTCAAACAATCATAAGACCCAATAAAAACAAACTGACAGACAACCTAATGAAGAGAGAGATTGAACTTGTTTTTCTTTTTTTTTTATTTCAGCTTGTTATGGGGGTATAAAATTCAGGTTATATATATTGCCCATGTCCTGCCCATCCTCCCAAGTCAGAACTTCAAGCATGTCCATTCCCCAGACAGTGCGCAACGCACTCATCATGTAGGTATACACCCATCCCCTCCCCCCACCCCCCACCTCAGTCCGGTACCCAATTAGTGTTATTCCCAAATATGCACTTAGGTGATGATCAGGGAAACCAATTTGATGGTGAGTACATGTGGTACTTGTTTTTACATTCTTGGGATACCTCACTTAATAGAATGGGTTCCAACTCTCTCCAGGAGAACAAAGGGGATTCTATATCACCGTTATTTCTTATAGCTGAGTAATAGTCCATAGTATATATATACCACGATTTACTAATCCACTCATGAATTGATGGGCATTTGGGTTGTTTCCACATCTTTGCAATTGTGAATTGTGCTGCTATAAACATTCGGGTATAAGTGTCTTTGTCATAGATTGACTTTTGTTCCTTTGGGTAGATGCCCAATAATGGGATTGCTGGATCGAATGGTAGGTGTACTTGAATCTGTTTAAGGTATCTCCATAATGCTTTCCGCAGGGGTTGCACTAGTTTGCAGTCCCACCAGCACTGTGTGAGTGTTCCTGTCTCTCTGCATCCACGCCAACATGTATTGTTTTGGGATGTTTTGATAAAGGCCATTCTCACTGGGGTTAAGTGATATCTCATTGTGGTTTTGATTTGTATTTCCCTGATGATTAGGGATGTTGAGCATTTTTTCATATATTTGTTAGCCATTCTTATATATTCTTTTGAAAAATTTCTATTCATGTCCTTTGCCCACTTTTTGATAGGGTTGTTCGATTTTTTCTTACTGATTTTCCTGAGTTCTAAATAGATTATTGTTATCAGTCCTTTATATGATGTGTAGTATGCAAAGATTTTTTCCCATTCTGTAGGTTGTCTGTTTATTCCCATGACTGTTTCTTTGGCTGTGCAGAAGCTTTTTAATTTAATCAGGTCCCATTCGTTTATTTTTGTTGTTGCTGTGATTGCCTTAGGGGTCTTCTTCATAAATTCTTTGCCTAGGCCAATGTCTGTAAGAGTCTTTCCTACATTCTCTTTTAGAATTCTCATCGTTTCACACCTAAGGTTTAAGTCTGTTATCCACTGTGATTTGATTATTGTGAGAGATGAAAGCTGTCGGTCCTGTTTCAGTCTTCTACATGTGGCTATCCAATTTTCCTAGCACCATTTATTGAATAAGGAATCTTTTCCCCAGAGTATGTTTTTGTCTGCTTTGTCAAAGATTAGATGGCTATATGAGGATGGTTTTATATCTGGATTTTCTGTTCTGTTCCACTGGTCTGTGTCCCCGCACTTGTGCCAATACCAAGCAGTTTTAAGAAGCACAGCCTTGTAGAGTAGTTTGAAGTCTGGCAAATTAATACCTCCCATTTTGTTTTTATTACTTAAAATTGCTTTTGCTACACAGGGTCTTCTCTGATTCCATATGAAGTGTATAATTATTTTTTCTATATCTGTGAAAAATGATGTTGGTAATTCAATAGGGATTGCATTGAATCTGTAGATCACTTTGGGTAGTATAGACATTTTAGCAGTGTTGATTCTTCTGATTCACGAGCATGGTATGGTTTTCCTCCTATTTACATACTCTGCGATTTCCTTCCTCAGTGTTTCATAGTTCTCCCTATAGAGGTCCTTTACCTCCTTAGTTAAATATATTCCTAGGTGTTTTATTTTCTTTGTTGCTATTTTGAAGGGTATTGAGTCCTTAATTTGGTTCTCCATTTGACTGTTATTGGCATATATGAATGCCTCTGATTTGTGTGTATTGATTTTGTAACCTGAGACTTTACTGAATTCATTGATCAATTCCAGGAGTCTCTTGGTTGAATCCTTGGGGTTTTCTAGATATAACATCATATCATCAGCAAAGAGTGAGAGTTTGATCACTTCTTTCCCTATTTGGACTCCCTTGATTCTGCTCTCTTGCCTGATAGCTCTCACAAGGACTTCCAATACTATGTTGAAAAGTAATGGGGACAGTGGGCAGCCTTGTCTGGTTCCAGTTCTAAGTATGAATGCTTTCAATTTTTCCCCATTCAGTATGATGTTGGCTTTGGGCTTGTCTTATATAGCTTGTATCATTTTTAGGTAGGTCCCATCTATGCCTATTTTGTTAAGCGTTCTTATGATAAAAGGGTGTTGAATTTTGTCAAATGCCTTTTCTGCATCTATTGAGAGGATCATATGGTCTTTATTTTTGCTTCTGTTTATGTGGTGAATTACATTTATAGATTTGTGTATGTTGAACCATCCCTGCATCTCTGGGATAAAGCCCACTTGGTTGTGATGGATTATTTTTTTGATAAAGATTTTTGTAGAATTCATAGATGATACCCTGTATCTCTGTGGCATCAGTCATGATTTCTCCTTTCATGTTTCTGGTGGAGGTTATTAGAGATTTTTCTTTTCTGCTCTTGGTTAGTCTAGCCAGAGCTGTGTCTATTTTGTTTATCTTTTCAAAGAACCAACTTTTTGTTTTATTAATTTCCCTCATGGTTTTTTTTTGTTCTTTTCATTTACTTCTGAATTGATCTTAATAATTTCTCTCCTTCTGCTGGGTTTGGGGTTGGTCTGTTCTTCTTTCTCCAGCTCTTTGAGTCTATTCATTAGGTTGTCTATTTGTAAGTTTTCTGTCTTTTTGATATAGGCATTTATGGAAATGAATTTTCCTCTCAGGATTGCTCTAGATATGTCCCACCGATTTTGATAAGTTGTGTCTCCTTTGTCATTTAATTCAAAGAATCTTTTGATTTCTCTCTTGATTTCTTCATTTATAAAATAATCATTCAGGAGAAGGTTGTTTAACTTCCATGACTTTGAGTAGGAATGAGAATTTCTGTTAGGGTTAATTTCTACCTTTATTCTGCTGTGATCTGAGAAGATGCATGGTATAATTTCTAATTTTTTAAATTTTTTAAGACATGCTTTATGTCCTAGGATATGGTTAATCTTGGAGAATGTCCCATGAGCTGATGAGAAGAATGTATATTCAGTGGATTTTGGGTAGAATGTCCTGTAGATGTCAGTCAGGCCCATTTGTTCTAGCATTCTATTTAAGTCCACTATTTCTTTGTTTATTTTCTGTTTGGACGATCTGTCCTTTACTCTCAGTGGGGTACTAAAGTCTCTGGCTATTACAGTATTGTTATCTATCATTTGTGAACCTGTTTTTCTTTTACTCTCTCTTCTTTTTTTCTTGTTTACTCAGAAGGAAAACAAAAATTCTTATAATTTATTAATATTTTTACCACAAGTTCAGCACTTGTCCCTGAGGCTGCATCAGAAGAATGAGGACAAGTGGTTTGAGAAGAAGGAAAGAGGAGTTTATTAATTTGCTGGCAAATGAGGAGCTTGGCAGATTCCTGTCTCAAAGTACCAAAGCCCTGCTTCTGAGCAGAAGTACAAAGCTTTTAAAGGTTCTGGTTCATCCCATCTTTAGCTAAGACAAGCTCATGACTTCTGCCCAGGCAATTCCCCTAAGCCATCTCCTGTAGGAAAAAGAACAGAGTACACTCCTGACCACTGGCCTGAGGCAGGGATGTAGGTTTTAGTTCTCAAAAGAGGGCCAGGGGCTTTACCCTTTTCAGGCCATTTTCTCTGTTACAATATTAGATGAATATTTTGTTCAGAAAGAAAAAATCAAATTTTACCTTTACATAGGTATATTACTAAAAATAAAGGTAATTTTAATAAAACCTCATAAATAAATCATTCAATCTTAATTAATTTGACCATAAAGTAAGACTTGTATAAACCTTTTATAATATTTACCACTCATTCCCAACTTTTGTATCCATTTAGTTTTATGCATTTAAAAAAATTTATTTGATTTAAAACAAGTTTTTAAAACCTTTAAATTAGGAAAACTTAATTTTCACTTAACAAAACTGTATTTCTATTTTTATAACCTTTTATCAAAGATGATCTTGCCATTTTATGGAGTTTGCATGTGGAATTTTTCTAATATCTATTAGTTTTTAATTATATATGTTAAATACAATGTTAATTATTAATAACTTTTATTTTTAGTGGACAACCTAGGAAGTTAAAGTAACTTTAACCTGTCATCAGTCCCCAATAGATCTAAATATATTTAGCCTTTTATATCATATTAAAGATGGGTTTTTTTGTTTGTTTGTTTTTATTTCAGCATATTATGGGGGTACAAAAGTTTAGGTTATATATATTTCCCATGCCTCCCCATCCCCCTGAGTCAGAGCTTCAAGCGTGTCCATTCCCCAGACAGTACGCACTGCACTCATCATGTAGGAATACACCCATCCCCTCCCTTCTCACATCTGCCTGACACCCAGTTTGGTGCTATTCCCAAATGTGCACTTAGGTGATGATCAGGGAAACCAATTTGCTGGTGAGTACATGTGGTGCTTATTTTTCCATTCTTGGGATACTTCACTTAGTAGAATGGGTTCCAACTCCATCCAGGAGAACATAAGAGATTCTATATCACCATTATTTCTTATAGCTGAGTAATACTCCATGGTATACATATACCACATTTTACTAATCCACTCGTGTATTGATGGGCATTTGGGTTGTTTCCACATCTTTGCAACTGTGAATCGTGCTGCTATAAACATTCGGGTGCATATGTCTTTTTTATAGAATCTCTTTTGTTCTTTTGGGTAGATGCCCAATAATGGGATTGCTGGATCGAATGGTAGGTCTACTTGAATCTGTTTAAGGTATCTCCATATTGCTTTCCACAGGGGTTGCACTAGTTTGCAGTCCCACCAACAGTGTATGAGTGTTCCTGTCTCTCTGTATCCACACCAACATGTATTGTTTTGGGACTTTTTGATAAAGGCCATTCTCACTGGAGTTTTAAGTGATATCTCATTGTGGTTTTGATTTGCATTTCCCTGATGATTAGATATGTTGAGCATTTTTTCATGTTTATTGGCCATTCTTCTGTCTTCTTTTGAAAAATTTCTATTCATGTCCTTTGCCCACTTTTTGATAGGGTTGTTTGATTTTTTTCTTGCTGATTTTCCTGAGATCTAAATAGATTCTAGTTATCAGTCCTTTATCAGATGTGTAGCATGAGAAAACTTTTTCCCATTCTGTAGGTTGTCTGTTTGGTCTTGTGACTGTTTCTTTGGCTGTGCAGAAGCTTTTCAATTTAATCAGGTCCCATTTGTTTATTTTTGTTGTTCCTGTGATTGCCTTAGGGGTCTTCTTAATAAATTCTTTGCCTAGGCCAATGTCTGCGCACTGTCTGGGGAATGGACACGCTTAAAGCTCTGACTCAGAGGGGTGGGGGGGCATGGGCAATATACATAACATAAACTTTTGTACCCCCATAATATGCTGAAATTAAAAAAAGAAAAAAAAATATATATATATACATGTAAGATAATCACATGCGGAAAAAAATAAAGGTGGCAAAGAGGAAGAAGTAAGGAGGAGTGAAAGTAAATACTTCACATAAATATCCATTTATTCTATGACTGTGAATTGAAACTCAGTTGCTGCAGTGAAATCAAAGAATTGTAACCATTAGGCCATAAGGTGCATTTGTGATAAAATGGGTTATGAGATGTGTAAAATAGGAATGTGTTGAGGGGCAATAAAGGATTACTAGAGAAGATGAATGAATGGGGAACAAAGATTAACTGGTAGGGATAGGACATTATCTTTTTAAAGTACCTTATTCAGGTGTGGCCTCATTCCTGTTCTTACAGGGAGGGGAAGATAAAGACCAGTTGTTCCCCTAGGTGGGTCTGGATCTTAGGCAGATAAGAAAACACTAACCTTTTGTTTGTTTGAATAATCTATGGTAGGAGGAGGTCAGAGAGACCTTGAGGCTTCTTTAGTCAGTCATATCAAAATGTCACATTTTAGGGTATTGTTTTTTTTTCACTTGGTGTAATTTTTATTGAAAAAAGTCCTGTATAAGTGAACCCAAGAATTTCAAACCTGTGCTGTTCAAGGGTCAACTGTACTAGCAATTCCATCAGTTTGTTCAGACAGGGGTTAGTTCTGTTACACGTGTTTGGAGACACATTTAGCACTCTTTGATCACCCATTGGGTAGGTATTTGATTTATCTTCCCTGGTTTATAGCTGCAGAGAGCCATGTCTCCTAACCAAGCCACGTTCCAAAACATTTTTATTTCTCTAAATGTAAAACCACAAGTCACTGTTATCTAGTGTATGTATTAGCCAAATCTTTTTAGAAGTTGCTTGTTTGTCTTTCTTGAATATTCTATGAAATTACAGCCTAGTGCATGATAATGAAGGTGAAGTTTACATCTGCTTTTCTAACACTGAACACTCAACCACACTTCCAAATCTTGTCCTAGGTCTTAGGCAGGGGCAAAATTGTTTCTTTCAAGAAACAATCTCCCAAGATCAAGGACTCACAAAGTACTTCCATTCAAAGGATTAAGAGGAGGAGAGAGAAAGAAAGAGCAAAGGAAAAAGAAGCTCGTCTTGGAGATGGTACAGAAACTCAGCTGGGAGGGCCTTGGAACTGGAGACTTTTTATTTAATTCAGGATAATATGGGGGTAAAAACATTTTGGTTACATGGAATGCATTTGCCTCGCTCAAGCCAGGGCCACAAGTGTGTCTCTTCCCCATACAGTGCGCCCTGTCTCCATTAGCTGTGGGTTTACCCCCACCCACCCACTCTATCCCCCACTCCCCACCCCAGCTACCTGACTGTGAGTATTACTACCATGTGGGCACCTTAGTGTTGGTCAGTTAGTACCAATGTGATGTCAAGTACATGTCGTGCGTGTTTTTCCATCCTTGTGATACCTCACTTTGAATGATGGGCTCAGTCTCTATCCAGGATAATGTAAGAGGTGTTATGTCACCATTGTTTTTTGTAGTTGAGTAGTATTCCATGGTATACATATACCACATTTTATTACTCCACTCATGTATTCATGGGCATTTGGGTTGTTTCCATATCTTTGCAATTGTGAATTTTGAGCCCCAACAGTATCATATAATAACAAGAAATGAAATTTCAACTCCCTGTAACCCTAAATCTTAGTGAAAACCTAAGAAGTGAAAGATCTTGAATTGTTTGTCATATATCAATGTTTTACAGATGACAGTCATTTTTATAAGTTTTAAGCATATGTTTCCCTATAATGTTTGGTTAACTGGAAATAACCCAGGCATTTAATGAAGCTCTATTATTTAATTTAAAAAAAACTGTGAGATTTCAAGTTATATAAAAAATGTATTTATATGCACTCATCCCATTTACATTCACCTAATTTATTTATCTTAGTAGCTTACTTACATCCCAGCTATTAAGTTATTTTCTTTAACCATTTTTACAGCCTGTGAATATTCAGTATATAACACAGGCCAGAAAACAAAATATGGTTTTAATTACTACGTTTACACTTAAAAAATGCCTACCAAGAAAACAAACATAAATATTTTAGTAAGACTTGCTATTCTGAACAATGTAAGATCTTTCTTTAAGTTTTACGAATATAGTAGAATTTTTAGAACACATCCTACTTAAATATGTTAATTAAATCTTTCCAAAATACCAACATCCCAGCATAAAATTTATTGACATAATATCACCCGCCTGTAGGCTGAACAAGCCTTCAACAGCAATCCTTGGCACCTCAAAAAGTAACACAACATTATAAAATGTTTATTTACATGAGTATCAAGATTAAGCTATTTTAAAAGCAATCTAAATAGTCTCAAGACTTTTTCAACTTGAGTATAAATTTCAGTACATGTAATACTTTCAAAGAGTAAGACTGTTTTGAGATTCTCCTTGGATTCTAATAACCATTTTTTTATCTTAAATTGTTAGACAAAAATTAACAATTTAGGGATTTTTTCCCCTAGGCAAAAACTTTGCTATGGCAACATGATGTACACATAACCAGCTAGCATGCAAAGAGTAGAACAAATCAAGAATGGGGAATACCAAAGAGAAAACTAAATTTAAGCTCTTATAACTATAATTTCTAGGCATCTTTGAATCTTTAAAAGTACTGTTAATATCAGATGATAGAAAGAGTGAGTTTAGAAACATGTTTTATGTGTACTGGAGGAGCTCAGGAAATTTCCCCCAAAATACAACTCCCTGGGATTTTAAATTAAAGGCCCTTAGAGATTTTTTTTTTTAATTTCATCTTATTGTTATGGGGGATACAGAATTGCAGGTTACATACGTTGCCCATGTACCGCCTTTCCCCCCAAGTCAGAGCTCCAGGCGTGTCCGTTCCCCAGGTAGTGCGCGTTGCACCCATCAGGTAGGTATATGTCCCTCCCCCCCACCCCCCTTTCCCGAGTCAGCACCTTCAAGTGTTACCATTCCCCAAACGGTGTGCAATGCACTCATTGTGTAGGCATACCCCCATCCCCTCCCCCACCCCCCACCTCAGTCTGATATCCGATTGCCGTTCCTAGATGTGTATTTAGGTGATGTTCAGGGAAACCAATTTTCTGGTGAGTACATGTGATGCTTGTTTTTCCATTCTTGGGATACTTCACTTAATAGAATGGGTTCCAACTCTCTCCAGGAGAACCATAGAGATGTCGTATCTTCATTATTCCTTATAGCTGAGTAATATTCCATGGTATACATATACCACAGCTTACTAATCCAATCATGTATTGATGGGCATTTGGGTTGTTTCCACATCTTTGCTATTGTGAATTGTGCTGCTATAAACATTCGGGTACATGTGTCTTTGTTACAGAATGACCGTTTTTCCTTTGGGTATATGCCCAATAATGGGATTGCTGGATCAAATGGCAGGTCTACTTGAATCTGTTTAAGATACCTCCATAATGCTTTCCACAGGGGTTGCACTAGTTTGCAGTCCCACCAGCAGTGTATGAGTGTTCCTGTGTCTCCACACCCACGCCAACATGTGTTGTTTTGGGTTTTTTTGATAAAGGCCATTCTCCTTGGGGTTAAGTGATATCTCATTGTGGTTTTGATTTGCATTTCTCTGATGATTAGGGATGTTGAGCATTTTTTCATATGTTTGTTAGCCATTCTTATATCTTCTTTCGAGAAGTTTCTATTCATGTCATTTGCCCACTTTTTGATAGGGTTGCTTGATTTTTTCTTGCTGATTTTCCTGAGTTCTAAATAGATTCTTGTTATCAGTCCTTTATCTGATGTGTGTGTACTATGCAAATATTTTTTCCCATTCTGTAGGTTGTCTGTTTATTCTCGTGACTGTTTCTTTGGCTGTGCAGAAGCTTTTTAATTTAATCATGTCCCATTCATTTATTTTTGTTGCTGCTGTGATTGCCTTAGGGGTCTTCTTCATAAATTCTTTGCCTAGGCCAATGTCTGTAAGAGTCTTTCCTACATTTTCTTCTAAAATTCTGATTGTATCACGCCTAAGGTTTAAGTCTGTTATCCACCGTGATTTGATTTTTGTGAGAGGTGAAAGCTGTGGGTCCTGTTTCAGTCTTCTACAAGTGGCTAACCAATTCTCCCAGCAGCATTTATTGAATAGGGATTCTTGTCCCCAGAGTATATTCTTTCCCGCTTTGTCAAAAATTAGGTGACTATATGAGGATGGTTCTATATTTGGATTTTCTGTTGTGTTCCACTGGTCTGTGTCCCTGCACTTGTGCCAATACCAGGCTGTTTTAAGAACCACAGCCTTGTAGTATAGTTTGAGGTCTGGCAATTTAATACCTCCCATTTTGTTTTTGTTGCTTAAAATTGCTTTTGCTATACGGGGTCTTCTTTGATTCCATACAAAGTGTATAATTATTTTCTCTACGTCTGTAAAGAATGATGTTGGTAATTTAATAGGGATTGCATTGAATCTGTAGATCACTTTGGGTAGTATAGACATTTTAACAATGTTGATTCTTCCGATCCACGAGCATGGTATATTTTTCCATCTATTTGCAAGTTCTGCTATTTCTTTTCTCAGGGTTTCATAGTTTTCCTTATAGAGGTCCTTTACCTCTTTAGTTAGGTATATACCTAGATATTTTATTTTCTTTGTTGCTATTTTGAAGGGTATTGAGTCTTTAATTTGGTTTTCTGATTGACTGTTATTGGCATATATAAATGCCTCTGATTTGTGTATATTAATTTTGTAGCCTGAGACTTTGCTATATTCGTTAATCAATTCCAGGAGTCTCATGGTTGAATCCTGGGGGTTTTCCAGATATAACATCATATCATCAGCAAAAAGTGAGAGTTTGATCTCTTCTGTCCCTATTTGGACTCCCTTGATTCTGCTCTCTTGCCTGATAGCTCTCGCAAGGACTTCCAATACTATGTTGAAAAGTAATGGAGACAGTGGGCAGCCCTGTCTGGTTCCAGTTCTAAGTGGGAGTGCTTTCAGTTTTTCCCCATTCAGAATGATGTTGGCTGTGGGTTTGTCATATATGGCTCGTATCATTTTTAGGTAGGTTCCATCAATAAGGCCCTTAGAGATTAACAGGCCCTTGGAAAGAGGCTTTCCCTCTACCTGCATAAACCTGACTGACCCACCCATCAAAAAGAACAATTGACTTCCCTTTCTCTGCCTGTTATCTCAATATATTGCAGGAAAAAACAAATCAAGAATGCAACTGGAACTGGCCCAAATCATCTTAAATATAATTACTGTCTCTCAGGTTAATTTACTTTGCTAAGAAAAATCATTTACAAGTCAATCTTTTTGTCCCGTACATTCATACTTCTTAGCCACCATTTATTGCCCCTAAACAGAATTATCTGTACTGTTCATCTACCCATCCCCTCTAAAAGGCAGTTATAAAAATATCTGGATTCCATCGGGATATTGTATAATCACTCTGTTGATTCTCCCCACCTGCATAGTAAATAGACCTTTTTCTTATTAATTTGCTTTAATTGTTGGTTGATCTTTCAGAGAACTTTTGGGGGAAAGAGGAAGTTTCCCTTCACCCTTACAGTACCCTTCCATAGACATTGAAATCAGTGGAAGAAACTCTATGTACAACTAAGATTAAGAGAACAAAACTAAAATATTTTCGTAAACTTTTGACCCTAAGTTTCTGTTTTTGTGCTTCTATTTACTTGATATTTTATTTATTCTAATTTACTCACACTTATTTTTGTTTAGGCGTGTCTACGTTTTTACCTAAATTTTCCTTACATATCAAAAATCATACAAACACTGATCATTTGGGTTTTGGGTAGGTTTATAGTTTTATAACCTTTGTGTCAAACCCTAACACCTTAATAACATAAAAATATCCAGTAAAACCCAGGCACAAAATGTATGCTAACAATTTGAAAACTGTTACTTTTACTTTACAAATAATATTTTTTTCTCTTAATAACCCAGTTTATTTACCAAAGATTATTAAATTCACATGAACTAGAAAAGTATTTGGGTTTGTTTAATTAATTTATGAGTACTTCCTTATTTATAAGCTAGTCTGGAACCATGTAGACACAACATATGATACACGTACAAAAAACATCTAAACAACATATACACACATGCACACGCACATGGACATGAAGTTCCAGTAGCTTTTTACCTCAGAACTATAGCCATGAGATAGTAATACAAACTCACTTGTTTATAAGGTTACTGGATCCAGATTACTTCTGAAAAAACAATGGAATTTGTTCACATGGCTTACCTTTAGTTGTTCTGATAGATACTCTAATAATGCCTGTAGATCAAAGTTTGGGGTTAAACAGTTGACATGGCAGTGTGATTTTTTTTTTAATCCCTTTTACCCTTTTTTCTTCACTTTAAATGAGTTTTTATTGTTTCCATTTTAGCTAGAACTGGATGCAAGATCTCCAGGTAGCCTTGAAATAGTATAAATATTGAGTTTATCTCAATATCAGTAGAAAAAGGTAGCAGGTTCAGAATAGGCAGAAAAGAAAATAGAGAGATAGAGAGCTTAAGAGACTCAACATTTTAGCTTTATAGTGGCAGATCAACCATTTGAGCTCTGAATTTTCTTTGATGTACTTTGTCCATCAGTTAAAACATGTGCACAAGAATTGGCCATAACCAGCTGAAGTCCTAGAAAACCTGGCATACCTTTGAACCTTTCCATTTACACAAATACTAGCAAGTAGAGGCACTATAGCCTAACTGGGGTGCCTGAAGGGGTTTGTTCTCCTTGTCTTTTCTCATTTTTAGAGGATTTGTTTTCCATTTTTTTTAAAAGAAGCAACTGAACTGTAGTTTAAGCTTTAGTGTAGTGGATCAGAGTGTGCTGATTATAGGCAGGACTCTAAAGTGTTTCAACACTGAGTCATTTTAACCCTCTTACCTGCCTCAGTTTCTCTCTTCAGGGGTCTACCACCTCCAAGAGAGCTCAAAACACCAAGTGATCAGCTCTTATTGGCATTTCCTGGATGAACCTTCTATTAATTAATTTTGTTGGGGGATTCATATAGGGCTACTTTGTATTGCCTGAGGTACTCCTACTTAGGCCCCTGGTCACCCAGGGGTAACTTTCAGTTGGGAGGAGTAAAATTCCCTTTTTCTTTGGAGCTGAGGAACTCAGTCCCTGATTCATCTATGAAAGGGACAGTTGTTTCTTCTTTCACAGATGCATAGAAGGCCAATTGAGATTAATTTTGGGAGGAAGAGTCAACAGCGATGACCCTTTAGAATGTACCTCCCGATCAAAATTAGAATCCCAAAGAACAAATTCCTAGGAAAAGTACCAACAGCTCAGAATAAATCAGAACCATCAACCAAGATTGTGAGGCCCAGGGCTCAGGAGGACTTACCAGTTCTGCCCAAGGAGAGGCTCAGAGTTGGGGAGCCCAAGGGAGCCATGGTGATACCTGGTACCAAGTTCAGGCTACTTCTCTGGAGGATCCTGAGTCTTCTCTGAGTGCCATGTTGAGTGCCATCTTGTCAAAAGAAAAGAACTCAAACTCAGTAAAATAATTTAAAAGGTTTATTCTGAGCCCAATACGTGTGACCATAACCCAGAGAGCCATGCCCAAGGACTCTTGAGCAAGTGGTCTCATCATGGTTGGGTTTCAGTTTGGTTTTATACGTTTCACAAAGTCATAAATCAATACATGGAGGGTATGCATTGGTTTGGCCACAAAAGAGAGGACATCTTAAAGTGGGGAATTACAAGTTATAGGTAGGTTTAAAGATTCTTTGATATTTAATTGGTTAAAGAAATGAAGCTTTGTGTAATGGCTTGGAATGTTTTTAGTCAAGATAAAGGAGTCTGTTAATCAAAGACAAGCCACAGGACATACTCCGGACATATACTCATACTTGAGTGATCTGTTAAGTAAATTGATGACCTGCAGGTATGGTTTAAGCTTTGTCTTGAATAGCCTTAGGCCTGTTAATGATTTATAAAGGATGTCTCCAAGAAGGGAAGGGGGCCATGATGGGGCATGTCTGACCGCCCTTCTCATGGCCAGCAATTCAGCTTTAGGGTATTTCCAAGGTCCCCTTGGCCAAGAGAGGGTCCATTCAGTCAGTTGGAGGGCTTAAGATTTTGGTTTAGTTCACCTATTCAAGATGTAGCTCCTAACCATGTGGAATATTCACCCCAAGTCTCAGGTTCAGTCTTTTCCCATTGTGAAACCCAAGGTCAAATTGCTCATTCAATTTGATTGTAAAGCCAAGTTTTCCAATTGTGCACATGAATTGTTTTAGGTATTTCAAAAGAGCCCCATTTTGGCCTTTGCATTTTGGGGTCATCTTGAGTCATGTGGGTCAATTTGTCTTGGCATTTGTAAGATGGAACTCCATACATCTACATAAATCCAGCTGGTGTTTCCAAGGGGGGTTGCATATTAATGGAAAGTTCAGGTTTGACAAGAAGTTTCCCATCATTTTAGAAATTCCATTTCGAAAAATGAATAAAGCTGGTACAGTGTAATGGGTTGTGTGCTGCTTTGTGTCATTGCTTAAGGTATAACCCAAGAGTTGTGAATTTCTCTCTTAGCTGTCTCAGAATCTCTGATTGCCACCTTGTAGTGGCAAAATGCTCAAGATGTCAGATGATCAACCAACCCTCATGTGCACCTTTCAGTTTAGCTGAAAGTCCTTGTAGGTGTTCTTATAAGGCAGCCCTGTGAGATTCTACACACCATGGACAAACATATCCTTTTTTTCCCCCCTGAAACCTGAATCTCCTGCCCATAGACAGAGATGGAAACCTCTGTACTAGAAGGGGAGGGTTGGAAACAACAGTTCAAGTGAATCTAGACTTCACTAAAGGGTAGAATCATTCAAATTCAGGAGGATTCACCCCTTACACTCAACAATGCTCTTGGAGATAGAAGAACACAAGAGATTCTGGTTGGCCAGGTGCTGAGTCTGGTAGGAGTGTTGGATGATCAGGGGAGTTGCTCTAAATCCTGCTCACAACATCAGAAATATCAACCTAAATGAAGAAATTAAGGCACAAAATATAAATTTAAAGAGTTTACTTGAGCCAAGGTGAGGGTAGCTGCCTGGAAAACTCATATGCAAGTAACCTTGGATGTGAGCTCCATTTGGCCTTTGATGCAAGCAGGTTTTTAAAGTCAACGAGGAGTGGGCTGATACAAAATTGTTTGTCAGGAAGTTTCACTGGCTTACAGAAATAACATTGATTGGTGATTAGCTACACATTGTTGAACTATAGCGTATAAGTTATGGTGTCCAGGATGTCCAGTGTGCAGCATTGCAGCATTGTTAGATTAATTTATAGCTACTTATGGGAGCAGTCGGTCTTGAGTCCACAAAGCAAGCAGCTTCAAGACATCAAGGGGTAAAGTGAGATGTGACTGCTATCTCATTCTCATGCTTCTCTGAGCCTAATAATTTAGAGGAGGCTTGCATACCACAGATAAAAACGGTTCTTTTTTTCCTCACCATTCCCTTTATCAATCAAACTATTACTTTTAAGATGGTATCTCTCTGCCCATTTTGGACATTATGGGCTGTACAGTGTGTTCCTTGGTCTTAGAAAATGTAACTTGGCCATCCAACTGATGTAATATCTTCTGTCCTGGTCCTTCTATAGCACTCTGAGCATTTGCATCTTCCACCTGGTAAGTAAAGCCCAGTCCAGAGTCAGTGTCTATTACTGTCAAGACCCATTTATAACCCCTCATGGCTACTAGAATCAGTCTTCCTTGCCAGCTATGTTTAGGGCCTTCCCACTATGGAATCTGCCACATAAGCATCAGCAGTCTGTCTCTTTTGCTGGTAGACAGAACAGTCCTTATTGGCATTATATGCCTAAGAGGGTACAAAAGAAATATGTCTAGATTCGGCCTCTCTATTGCTGCAGCTTCCCCACATCCATTCATTGTATGGACCAAAGTGGCCACCTTAAGTGAGCACAGAGGGATATCTGCTTGTTGATTTCAATCACCTTCCAAACCTGGAAGGGAATTCTTCTGATTGGTATCAGCATGTCCTACTTTAAAGCACCTCTCAAATTTCCATAGGGCCATGCCCCATATAGGCATCCCTTTAATAGGCCAGGTTGCTATTATCCTCTTGCCTGACCATGTGGCCAGGACATTAGCCACTGCTCATGAGTCAACAAAAACCCAGACACAGGAGCTTTTACCACTGTTCAATTCTTCAGTCAGTGCTAGGAAACCAGTATGCAAACCAGCCCACTAAGCTGGCTTATTTTTACCTTCTTTAATCAAAGTGACATTCTTCCAATTTTCTTTGGAACCATCATCTACAAACGAAACATCTCTCTTTTGGTCAGTTGAGAGATGTTTATAGAACACTTGTCTAAGTGCTGATAGAATCCAGAAGCTCCTCTCACAGTTCCAGAGTCAATTCTGGAGAAAAAAAGGCTCTCTGTTTGTGAGTATCTCCTCCTTGCATTTCCCAGGTAGCATGGTCTTGTATAAACAACTTAAATTCTGTAGTCCAAAGTCCCAGTAGTCATTGGGAGGGTTTCACGGGATTTTGCCATAAACCCCAGTCTATGCTCCACAAGGGTTCATCAAACAGAGAATTTGTTCATACCAGCACTCCAGCTTCTATTCTACACTCTGTGGGCTCAGGCACACTTACTGGTTCTCATTTAGCATGTCCAATTAATATTGTTTGACGGGTAGATTTACATGCCTTCTGTTTTATACTAGGTAGGGAAGACATTCCCCAGTCAGATAAAATGTATATCCCTATAATACAATCAGGTAAATCAGGTGACAGAGATGTAATCACTTCACATGAAGCATATTCAAATATATCAATTCTCCTACAATCTTACCTTAATTCCAACAACCTTTCTTTCCTAACTACAGCCTCCATTAGGACTTACTTCATCAACATGTTTTAGTTTGATAATACTTGGTAGAAGTATTCCCCAGCCAGACATAATATCCATTCCCAAAACACATACAGATAAAGGAGATACACCTTCTTTAGATAAAGCCTTTTTAAACGATCCAACTTTCATAACCCTATCAACCCTTACATTTTTATGATCTACTTTCAGGAAATTTTCTTCACTCCTTTAACCATTTTACACACCCTAGTACAAAAGGTTTTGGGTCCCCAGCAGGGGGTTGAACCAAGGGATCCTGGCTATTTTGTCAATCTTTATATTGATTGATTAATCTGCCTGACTACTCTCCTAGGGGATTTCAGATCACATTTCTCATTGTAATCTTTTTCTTCTCTCATTTTAAATTTCTTCCAAGTGGGATCATACAGTAAACTTGTTTGGAGTCCTTTAATGTTGGGGGATTAACTTGGGCTCCATTTGGTCAACTCAAGCTTTGATAGTGTTGTATTATGACCTTTGTTTAACCCCATCAATGTCTGTTTAATTCATCCCATTTTTTAAAAAAATTATCTAAAGATTTCCATACAGCTGGAATGAGTCCTGTGATTCTCCCCTTTCTTTTTCCTCTTTGCTTTACTCTTACCAATATTTACTTAATTCATCTAATTTTTGAATAACCTTTTAAACATTTCCACCTTCCTGAGTTCTTTGACTTTTCCTTCTGGTTTTCATCATTCTCTTGTTAATTAATTTAAGGTTTTTATTAGTAACTGTAAGACCCAGGAGGGGACGCTGAGGCAGAAAGTCTGATAAGACTTCCTGAACTATCTTTCCATTTTGCATCAGAAAGGTTACATGGGGCATCAGCATTAAAGGGGCCTCCTTATCCACAGCATTTACCATGACATGGATAATGGGCATATTCAGCATGTAAATATCCGAGTCAAAAGCCAGTCTCTCATGACTTGCATGGAAAGCATATCAGTTGCTTCATCTGGGGTGTTCCACTTGAAATTTATAAGGGGAAGTGGACAGTCCCTCTTCTCAAGATAAACACAATTTACAGTAGCTTTTATCCAGTCTACAACACTTTCTATTCCCTCAGTAATAACGTCCTGTGCATCTGAATCACATATAGCTATCTGTGATTGTTCTGTAGTGAGCTGTGGGTCCTGCATCAACCCAAATGTGCTTTTCCTCTCTGCAGCATTTAAAACCAAAGATACTGATCCTAGATTATTCTCACAATTTATTTTAGTAATGTTTCTTATGAAACTGATGATACTAATCTACAAAATAAAACAATTCCTTCACCTTATACCCTCTGCTTTCAACAGTATTTTGGTTTTTCCCTTCACCTACATTGACTACCTTCTTGGTAACCATAAGTCTAAGAGGCACCTTCTGTTTTACACATAATTTTTCCCTTGGGGCTCAGGTCTGGGGCTAGTGACCCACACTCAAGTTCAGACTCATTGAAATCTGAGCTTGATCTAACATCAAGGCCTACCCCAGAACTTTCCTTAAATTTCATTGTAACTTTTAGCTGGTCGTGGTGGTGTGCACCTGTAGTCCCAGCTACTGGGAGGTTGAGGCAGGAGGATCACTTGAGCTCAGGAGTTTGCAGTTGCTGTGAGCTAGACTGACACCACAGCATTCTAGCTCAGGCAACAGAGCAAGACGCTGTCAATAAATCAATTAATCAATACAAATTTCATTGTAACTATTACAGATAACAATAACCAAGGGTTTGAATATTTCACTTTTTTTCTTATTAGTTTGCATTTCCTTATGAATCAAGGGCTCCAACTCCTCAGGTGTTGGGTCCGTCTCGAAATTTCATTGATAACTTTTACCTTTAGTAACTGATTGTAGCACAGCTGCTGCTCCTTACCATGGGTGACTATGTGGCTACCCAAGAATCAAAGTTTCCTCATCCTCCACTCTTTTATCTTTCTTCTTCCCAAACTATATGTTTCTATGAGACAGGGCCATTCTAGCAAATTCCACTACTGCCACCAACTAAAAAGATACATAGAAAAAACTGAAGGTGTTTTTTCCTACTCTAACTCTGCCAGAACTGACTCAAGAAAAAACATAAAGTCTTATTAGACATATAACAAACAAAATAAATTACTAATTAAATAATTTAGCATAAAGAAAAGCCCAAGTCTAGATGGCTTTACTGTTGAGTTCTACAAAAGATTTAAAAAATGATAAGTATCACTTCTTTACAAAGTCTTCCAGAAAATAAAAGAGTAGGAAAAAATTCTCAACTTATTCTAATAGACTATGATTACCTTGTAAGCAAAATCAGATAGTAACATCACAAGAAAATAAAATTACAGATCAATATTTCTAAAGAAGGTAGATCCTAAAATTGTCAACAAAATAACTAGAAAACCAAATACATAATAATACACCAAATCTACAAAAATCAAACAAATCAGCAAGAAAAAACAAATAACCTCATCAAAAAGTGGGCAAAAGACATGAGCAGACTCTTCTCAAAAGAAGATAGACTAATGGCCAACAAACGTGAAAAAATGCTCAACATCACTAATTATCAGGGAAATAAAAATTTAAACCACAATGAGATACCACCTTTACCCCTCTTAGAAGTGTCATTATTAAAAAGTCAAAAAAAAAAAAAACAACGTTGGTGCAGTTGTAGTGAAAAGGGAACACTTCTACACTGTTGGTGGGAATGTAAACTTGTACAACCACCATGGAAAGCAATATGGAGATTTTTCAAGGAACTAAAAGTAGACCTACCATTCAATCCAGCAATCCTCCTACTGGGCATGTACCTAAAGGAAAAGAAATCACTGTATAAAAAAGACACATGTACTCAAGTGTTTATCACAGCACAATTCACAATAGCAAAGATATGGAATCAATCTAAGTGCCTATCAACTAATGAGCATATTTAAAAAATGTGGTATATATACAAAATGGAGTACTACTACTCAGTGATAAAAAGGAATGAAATAATGTCTTTTGCAGCAACTTGGATAGAACTGAAGACCATTATCCTAAGTGAAGTATCTCAGGAATGAAAAAACACACCACATTTTCTCACTTATAAGTGGGAGCTAAATGAAAGATATATTTGGTCATAAAGAGCAGCAATGGACATCAGAAACTAGGAAGGTAGGAGGGTGGTGAGGGATAAAAATCCACCTATCAAATACAATATCCATTATTCTGGTGATGGGTACACTGAAAGCCCTGATCCCAGGATGATATAATTTATCCACATAACAAAAAACACTTGTACTCTTTAAATTTTTTGAAATAAAAAAAGAAAAAAAATACAGAAAAATGTAAAAAAGCATTATCCATCATGAGTCAGTGGGATTTATCTCAGGAATAAAATGTTGGTTAACATCTGAAAATCAATATATACCACATTAACCACATTAACAAAGGACAAAAACCACATGATCATCTCAATAGAAATAGAGAAAGTATTTGACAAAATTCAACACCATTTCATTAAAAAAAACTTCCTACTAGTAATAAAGGAGAATTTAACCTGATAAAAGCCATCTACAAAACCCTCTCAGTTAACTTCACAGTTAATGGTGAAAGACTGAATGCTTACCCCTATGACCAGAAGGAAGCCAAGTATATCTGCTTTCGCCAATTACATTTAATGTTGTTCTGGAGGGTTTAGTAATGGCAATTAGGCAATAAAAAGAAATAAAAGACATTAAGAAAGGAAAGAAATAATGTATATTTGGAAAAAACATCTTGTATAGCAAAAATCCTAAGGAAATTACTAAAATACTATTAGAACTAACAAGAGTTCAGCAAGTTTGCATGATATAATAAGAAGTCAATATAAAAAATAAATTGCATTTTTGTACATTAGCAATTAATGATCTGAAAATAAAATTAACAATTGCATTTATATAGTATCAAAATATCTAGGAATAACTTTAATAAAGTACTAGACTTGTACACTGAAAACTACAAAACTCTGAGAAAAGAAACAAAAGAAGACACAAATAAATGGAAAAAAATGTATTGTTCATGGATTTGAAGACTTCATATCATTAAGGATGGCAATACGTTCCCAAAGTGATATGTAAATTTAACACAATTTCTGTCAAAATATCAGATGCATTTTTTTTTGTAGAAATTGACGTTAACTTGAAATTTATATGGAAAATCAAAGGACCCAGATTAGCCAAAACCTCTTAAAAGAAAACAAAAATATAAACTTGAGGGAATCACATTTCCCAATTTCAAAACTTGTTACAGAGATGCAATAATTAAGGCAGTGTGATACTGATATAAGGATAGACTTGTATGTCAACAGAATAGAATTGAGAGTCCAGAAATAAACACTTAAAGATCAACTATTTTCAACAAATGTATCATGACATTTCAATGGAGAAACAGTATTCTTTTTAATAATGTTACAGGGTCAACTGAATATTCCACATGCAGAAAGAATGAATTTGAACTCCTTCCTCAAATCATATAAAAATAAACTCAAAATGGATTATAGTCCTAGAAGTAAGTGCTACAACTATAAAACCCATAAAATAAAACACAGTAGGTCTTGATAACCTTGATTTTGGCTATAGTTTCTTAGATATGACATAAAAAGCACAAGATAATTTGGACTATGTCAAATGAAAACCTTTTGTGCTGTAAACAATACCATCCAGAAAATGAAAATACAAGTCAGACAATGAGAAAAATTCGAATATTGTACTTGATAAAAGTCTTATATATATAATATATACAGAATGCTTACAACTTAATAATGAAAAGATAAATAGCATAAATTTAAAAAGAGCAAATGATCTGATAGACATTTCTTCAAAGAAGAGACAAAAGTGACCAATAAGAGATAAAAATGATGAATATGCTGAGCATCAGTAGTCATTATATAAATGAGAATAAAAACCACAATAACGTACTGATTCAGATTCACTAGGATGGCTTTAATTAAAAAGACACTAACCCATGTTGGCTGGGATGTGGAAAAATTGGAACTCTCATAAATTGTTAATGGGACTGTAAAGTTTTGCAGCTACCTTGGAAAATGGTCTGGCAGTTTTATAAAATGTTAAACATGAAATTACCATGTGACCCATAAATTTAAGTCATTGGTATATACCAAAGATAAATGAAAACATATGACTGTACAAAAACTTGTATGCAAATATTCATAGCACCATTATTCATAATAGCCAAAAAGTGGAAAAAAAAAAAACACCTAAAACGTGGTGTAGCTATACAGTTGGATAGTATTTGACAGTAAAAATTAATGAAGTACTGATACATGCTACAACATGGATGGACCTTGAAAATATTTGTTATGTAAAAGAAGCAAGTCACAAAAGACCAATTTATATAATTACATTTATATGAAAGAGAATAAATAGATAATCATATAGAGACATTAAGTAGATTATTGTTTACCTCAGGCTGAGAAAGATCTGGAGGTATAATGCAGAATAGTTGCTCACGTGTGTGGGATTCTTTTTGGAGTGATGAGAATGTTCTAAAGTTAGATTGTGGTGATGGTTGTACTACAACTCTGTATATATAGTGAAAACTATTGAATATTACAATTTAAATGAGCAAATTTTATGGTGTATGAATTATATATCAATAAATTCCTCTTTAAAAATGGCCATTTCTGTAAGCTCTAGTTGAAATAATTTTAGTAGTCCCCAATTCATCAAAGAGTGCATTGATTTTGAACATAGGGTACACATCAAGCATTATTACAGAATTCAATTGTCTATTATACATATAGGATTTAATGTACCTTCTATGTAGAAACAACAAGAGAGAAGATGAGAAATTCTGAGAAGTTTGGTTAATTCCTTATTTTACTATCTTATCACTATACTGATTTAACCTAAAACATTTCCATTCATTCTACAAATTGGTACCCTAATTGAATTATCATCCTCTCTATATAGACAGCCAAATTAGTTCTACATGGTTTTCAGTAAAGTACATCTATCTCTCAGCCTAGATATAACTCTTTCTTACATGTCACAAAAAACAGATAAATTGGACTACATCAAAATGTACAACATTTTTTCTGTAAACAATACCACTGGAAAGTGATATAAGACTACTTGCATTATTTCAGAAATTATCCTTCTAGGAGATGATGAAGAACACCAATTATTTATTTTTCCTTTGATTCTGGTTTTTCCAGCCATCAGATCCTGTGGTGACACTAAGAACTAGACTTTCTGCGGTTTCTTATGTGTCTGAAATTTTATAGTTAGAATCCTTCCATTACGATGATTAGGAGTTTGTTCAAAAGTATAACCTTGGGCTCTATAACAGACCCACTCATTCAACATCTATGGTGGTAGAGCTCAATAATTATATTTTTAACAAACCTTTAAGTAGTTATGATGTTTATTAATATTTAAGAAGAGTGGGTTTAGCTTAATTTGCATATACTACTTAGGGGTTTCTCTGGCACCTTATTCAAGAGAAATTGCATAGGACTTTTCATTTAGCAAGTTTGAAATCATAGGTAGAACTCTACAGCAATCTTCAACTTATCTGTATGCAGGAGCAAGAATAACATCCTTCTTCCTCCTTTCAAAATTCTAATATGTATTGTTCTATAAATGTATTACTTCTAGATTGCTAATGAATTTCCACATTTGTGTTTTTCTCCAAAAGAAACATTTTTTTCATTAATCTATAATGTTTAATGTATGCATATTATTGGCATACTATTTTATAACCTGAAAGTTTGTATTCCTTATAGTAAATCGATTTTTTGCATCTTTCTAATTTTCAACTTACTCCCTTCATCAGTTATTTTCAGTATGCCAGAATATGTTCCTTATTTTTATCCTTTGGCTTGTTTTCAGTTGGTCAATAGTGAGAAGTCTTCCTAAATCCAGTATCTGGAAACAAATTGGCATTTGGTAATAATATTAATTTAACAGTATAGCACAGTATATGTAAATTATACATGTATAAATAAAGCTATATCTTTTATAGATACACATATAGTATCATTTTCAGTTGATATGTGAAGATTTTTTAAATACCATATAAATTACAGAAGGTAGTTTAAATAATAAAACATATAAACAGTAAACCATGCATGATGCCGCTAAAGAATCAGATGAATATAATGATCTCTACATTATTATCAGGTTGATACTTAAATCATTTACCTTAAATATGATGCCATATATATCAGACTCTATTAATTTAGTGTAATGTTCTAGCATAGACAATCTAGTTATTGAGTTAAATGTACTTCCCTCTTTCCTTCCATGTATAATTCTGAATTATAAAAAATGAAACAATTCCTATGAGACCTTTCTGTATGTAAATGACAGAACTGATCAAATTTCTCATCTAAATTATTAGCATGATTATCCACATACTTCTTAATTATTCCCTTCAGGGTTGTATAAAATCTTCCCAGTAGTTCACTCTGGGAATTAAACTGTGGTCTTGAATTGCTTAACCTCAACTGTATATCTTCACATTTGAAAGGAAATCTGGGTCAGGCGCGGTGGCTCACACCTATAATCCTAGCACTCTGGGAAGCTGAGGCAGGAGGATTGCTTGATACTGGGAGTTCAAGACCAGCCTGAGCAAGAGTGAGACCCCATCTCTACAAAAAAAAAAAAATAGAAAAATTAGCCAGGCATGGTGGTGCACACCTATAGTCCCAGCTGTGTGGGAGGCTGAGGCAGAAGGATCATGTGAGCTCAGAAGTTTGAGGTTGCAGTTAGCTATGATCACGCCACTGCACTCTAGCCAGGCAACAGAGCAAGACTCTGTCTGAAAAAAAGAAAGAAAGGAAATCTGTGTACTTTTTAAGATTACTGATAAAGTCCCCAATGAAGTGTTATGCCCAGTGAAGCTTTGCTTAATGTTGGAGTGTCATTAGGGGCATAGAAAAGGAATTTAAGATATCCACCCAGTCAATGGATGCTACTTATCCATGAGTTAAGAGTTAGCAAGGGCTCTTTTTTGGTATATGTCCTTTCATATTTTATAACATGTCTAGAAACACAAAGGTCATCACTTGCTATGATTTCCATATGAGGTGAAGTTTATCAATAATCTTTATCTGATCATGTTGATTCATAGAAGACATATACTATATCGAGATAATTTTTTCCCTTGGTGAATGGCCCTAAGAGCCTATGTCTAGTGACTTCTGGACAATAGCACTATGATTTATATGCTCATCTCAGAGATCTTCTAAACAAAGTCACAGTAGTTCCTCCTTTTGTGCATGACTCCTGCCTTGCATTCCTGATGATGTTTTCTCTAGCAGTAGTTTGAAGTTCTTATATATTCATGTTTCCTTTGAACTTCTATAACTATGTAATTGCAGGGTTTTTTGCAGGGCTTTTCCAGGTTGTTCTACTCCCCTAGGTGAACAAGTAGCACTGGTGAAAGTTATTAACTTGTAGCTCTTGCCAAAAAATTTTTCCAGAGTACCCTAGGCAAGCATGATAGTGTAACACAGCAGTGTCATGTCTTTAGCTTCTTTTAAATACTCTAGGCCCTGGAGAAAATATGAGTTTTTTTGCCACTCCCTTCCTACATCTTTTCTCAAGTTGGAGTTATCAAGCTCCTCCATGGATTCTTTCCTGAGGTAGATCAGATAAGAGTTCTCTCCCTTCACTCCAAGTCCAGATAGCTTACCTAATTCCTTCTCCTCAGAAATAACCCTAAGTCTTCCATAGTATACATTAACAAAAAGGCAAATTTTAATCCTGGCAAAAAATTTTACAAAATAATTTAATTTAACATCTTCACTCAATAAAGTGATGACACTGCTGATTAAATAACCCTGGGTCTCTCATTTCCTGAAGAAATTTATATAGATGCCAAAGCATGTTTTTGTTTTCAAATTCAGGTAACAATAATGATATTTACCCTAAGCTGATAAAACTCAATTTTCTGAGACCAAGCCAACCAAGGTATTAATTTATCTGTGTATAGTGTTTGTATATTCACTAGAGAAAGAGAAATATTCCTGTTAGAAACTTATTTTTTATCATTTGGCTGAGTAAAAATAAAAGAACCAAATAAGCAACAACAAAAATAACTTACAGATTATACTATGAGGTCAGTACTTCCTTAGGAATTCACATCATGTCCAAATCCAATTCTAAAAAAAAAATTCACTCAATATTAACATGATTGTGTCAATTATCAAGGCATCATTCAATGATATTCATTAGAATCTACTCATTACGAGGAACATTTGTTTAAATAATTTAGAAACAAATGGTAAAACAAAGAATTGTGGTTAAACCCACAAATTCTATTAACCTGAGCAATCTAGTCTGTTAACATTTACACTTCTTGAAATATGACTCTAGCTCACAAACCAGATATCACTTCATTCATCTTTTTATATGGAAGGATTAGATTTGTCTTTAAATTTTATTGAGGTACCCTATTTTTGTAGTAATAAACAGAGAGAAGTATGCTGTGAGTGGGAGGAGGGATGACCCAAGAATGACACAGAACAAAATAAGAAGCACACCTTTCTTTGTCTAAGGGTCAAGACATCTACATAGGTCAGTTGAGAAAATGCTGAAGTGATGAAGCAAAAATTCATAATCCCATCTTTGTTTTACAGAGGGTATGTATCCTGTTTCTTTGATCCCTATGAAAAAATTGAATACATTTCAGTAGAATAGACACTTGAAACGCTCTATTTCTTTGACCTTTAAAATATTTTCAACTATGAACAGCTGGCCACTCTGCCCCTTTCCCAGAGGCTGCTTAGACTGTAAACAGGAGGCAAAGTCGAATTGCAGCCAATCTAATTATGGAATATTGAAAAGGTCAAACCATTGCCCTGGGCTACAAAATAATAAGATCTTCATTTAAAAGAATGCCAAATGTCCTAGCTAGTAAATGGAACAGAAGAAACTTATACTTTTTATAGAATTAGTATTTGGAAGCTATCCTCCATACATAAATTTCTGGTCTAGCAAAAGTATTATGATGTTATTCAGAATTATCCAGAAAAGCAGCAGCATCTACCATGACCCATATTAAGAACACTCCTCCATTTAAGGACAATATATTTTCTGTGTAACAGTGTTTTGGTTAGGGTTCAGTTGGAGATGCAGAATCACTATGTGCATGAAAGAATAAAAGGCTGATATACAGGTTAGATAACAGGCAATTGATGAGAATTTCTGTGGAAGGTTGTTGTCTCTATGCCTAGTGATATACCTGACATGGCTTAATCAGCAAGGCCAATAGTTGGCAGAAAACTGGATGTCAAAGAGGGGAGAGTGTGAACAAAATGGAATCCATGAGAACAAATTGGAACCCACAAGAACAAATAAAACTTACAAGGACAAACTGAAATCCATGCTTGTTTCCTATCACTTCTGTCCTCAACAATACAGTTAACCTGTAGAATGAGTTGATGCCCTTGCCATGGAGATATACACATGCCTGGATCAGGACATGGAGAAGTCTAAGGTGGAGATCTGGTGGACATTGGAGAGCTGTGGGACTGGCTGCATCCCCATGCCAACCAGATGATCTAGTAGATCAGCAATAACATGAAAAAGCAGCTTCAGAACCCTACACCAACTTTCAGCATATAATGGTTTCTATTTGACTTCTACCTTCCAAATTTTGTGCATATTTCTCTTGTGGTAAACTCAAACCCAGAACTATACATGTTTCAATTTAGCCAGGTTGACACAGTACAAAACCATCATCCCCAGTCAGGAGAAGCATTTTCTAAGGGGGCTGAAGAGTATAAGAAAACTATGCACTATGTTATGAAATGTGAGAGATTTTGGAGTTAATATGGATGCACCTGGCATTGTCTAGAATATTCTCTGCTCATTTTTAGGACAAGAGCTAGATACATTTTATTTGGAAGGGAAACTGGAAAGGTTTTCTATAGGTAAGTTAAGCAATTGAGTTTTAAATGAAAAGATATCTCTCAGTGCTGAAGATAGCTGGAAAAAAAATTTCAGAGTCAGGTTAAATATACTCATTTTGCCTGCTACATCCTGTAGGAATGCCCACAGTGAATTTCATGCTAATATATAACCAGTGGGTTTGCGTGTGATGAAAAACATACTTACCGGAGGAAACAGACATATTTGGAGCAGATTCCCTGAGGGGAAAATCTGAGCTATCTGATTGGAAATCCCCAGTGACCAATCAATTTGTCATTCAGTTGAATTTCTGAAAAGTATTTTTTTAATTGGACCTGAAGTGGCTTTTCAAAATCTTTTAAAAAATAATGTCATAATTTCAGCAACTTGCTCACAGTCTAAATTCAACTGAGGAGATTAATTTTTTTATAATTGGCTTAGTTGTCTTGTTATATAGATGATATTTGTGTCCATATTTAGTAATTAGCATGCACTTCCTCCCCCCCTTTTTTTTGAGACAGGGTCTTGCTCCGTCACCCAGGCTAGAGTGCAGTGGCACGATCATAGCTCACTATAACCTCAAACTCCTGGGCTCAAGCGATCCTCCTGCCTTAACCTTCCAGGTAGCTGGCACTACAGGTGCATGCCACCATCCCCAGCTAATTTTTCTATTTTTTGTAGAGACATGATTTTGCTCTTGCTCAGGCTGGTCTCAAACTCTGGGCCTCAAGTGATCCTCCTGTCTTGACCTCCCAAAGTGTTAGCATCACAAGTGTGAGCTACCATGCCTGGCTTTGCACTTCTAACAATATCACAGATGTCATGAAAAGCCCACATCAACTTTATTACATAATTCCAGCAATAATATGACCCCTTTGTGTTAAGTACCATAGGAGGGAGTTAGAAATGACTGTTCTGGCTTGTTTCCCTTCAGCTATTTTCATGTGAATTTGAAATTCCCAGTCATGTTCATTAAAAAATGGATCATAGCCCATAGCAACCCAGTGGGTGATCAATTAATTAAAATTAATTACATTGGACTGCATTGGAATGGCTTGAGGAAAATAAGATATGGTTGTTCTGATTTCAAAGCCCACAAAAACCCTCTGACAACTGTTGGAGTAACTACATTATAGACTTCTCCAACATTTGCCAGATAGTTCTGGCCTGTTGCATTAGTTCTTCAGCCCCACACTGTATGTGTGTGGCTGGGAGGGGGGGGAGGAGGGAGAGAGAGAGAGAGAGAAAGAGAGGAAAAGAGATCGAGATCCTGATTTAGGTTTTATGTTGATGTTATTTCACTTTATACTATTTTCTCAAGCCAGCAAGTTTTGAGAACTTGCCTAAGAACATTCACAATTATTACAAACTTTTGAGAAGAATGAGCATTTTTTCTGGAAAACTCCATTTGTACTCTACCAAATACTGTCTGTCTAATCTAACTCAACATCTCAGTCATTGGAACTATGAGATAATGATTAGGAAAGACTATGTTCAATTTATTCAACAGCCAGCTTGAATATGAAAAATGGAAATGAAAAATTTATATACTTTGGATTTTTAGGGTTTTAGCCCTCCACATTCAACTTGTGTTTTTCAACATTCTGCAAATATACATGAAATACTGCTTATTTATGTTTGAACAAAGTAATTCTTGGATCAATTACAGTTTTAATTATTTTCTGCAAAGTACTTCAATAAGTTCACCAGCCAGAAGGACATAAATTGAGTTCTTTGGACAAAATTACACTTTAATCCATTTATCAGTGTCTGAACACAAAAAGTATAAGAAATTAAGGAAATTAAAATAAATTGCAAAAAAATAAGCTAATACCAACTTTTATTAGACTTACATTTTTAAGCATTCCTTTCTATTTTTTTATTTTCATTTCCTTTTTTTATCAGCTCAATGTTTCTTTACTTTTCTAAGCTCTACATTTGATTATATGGAACCACTGGACAGTATTTTGGTCTTTATATTTCCATGTAATCACTAATTAATGTCTATGTACTTTTTGAATTTTTTAAAAAGTGATTTATTAAAAACGACTTTCTTTTCACACTTCAAAAGCATAATGACAATTTCAGGTATAGCAGCGGAAATTCTTTGAAGACTAAAAATCTACAGAAATTTAATCTTTTGTACTTATTTGCCTAAGAGATGTAGCCATAAGAATTCTACCTGTTTTTGTTTGTTTGTTTGTTTGTTTTTTAGGTTTAGAGCAGGAAAGTAAGAGAGGAGGCTGAGAGTGAAACACTTAAATATTCTTTTAAAAAACTTAAAAATAGCAGACTAGGAAGGAAAGTATTTTTCCTCCATGGGAACACCAAGAAAACAATCAGAACCTGGCTGAACTAACCTTATAGGAGCTTTGGAAAAAAGTCAGAGGTCTACAGTGACCAAGAAAATGCCCAATCAAGAAAAAGTCACATTCAAAATGATAGAAAATTTTGTGGCATTTTTACTTATTCTTACCCCAAGACCCTTGTGCAGTGCAGGTGGTCTTGGTCTGAAGGAAGCAGTAGGCCAGATCTCAATTCCCTCCCTTGAACCTGAGGGAGCAGAGAAGATATTATTTTCATCATTCTAAGCAGTCTGAATCTTGCCTGAAGGACTGGCTTCTGTCTTGCCTAACTCAGATCTCAGGCTGGGAAAATAGGTGGCCACCTCTTGTGAAAGTTGTAAGGACACTACAGACCTACAGATGCCTAGGGAAAGATTTTATGGGTGGAGACATAAAATAGACCATCAAAGATCCCCACAAGAAGCTGGAATGAAACTTTGATAAATTAAGACATTCAAAAGCAGCTGTGTATACATGGGAATTGAGAAAGCCAAATACAGACCAGAGCAAGGTGTGTGCTAAGAAAGCACCTGAAATGTACTTCAACTTTCACCTCAGGCTTATCCCTAGTCTTAGAGCAAGCTCAGCTAATCAATGAAGGATTATCCCAGTACAGGGCAGTCTGCAATGACTGGAAAAGGTGTCTGTATTTTTGAATGCCAAATTTTCAACAAAAAACATGATAAGGCATACAAATAAACAGGAAATCATCACCCATTCAAAGGAAGAAGATAAATTGGCAGAAGCTATCCATGAGGAAGCAGAGACATCAAACTTACTAGAGAAAGACTTTAAAACAACTGTCTTAATATGCTCAAAAAGCTAAAAACAAACAAACAAGAAAAGGGAACTAGAAAGACATCAGAAAAATGATATATGAACAAAACAAGAATATCAACAAAGTTATAGAAATTGCACAAAATAACCAAATATAAAATCTGAAAACAATAACTAAATTGAAAAATTCAATATTCGATAGAGGAGTTCAGCAGCATATTTGAGCAAACAGAACTCAGAATCAATGACCTTGAACATAGGAAAATTGAAATTATCACATTTGAGGAGCAGAATGATAAAGAGTGAAAAAAAGTGACAGAGCTTAAGGGATATCATCAAGTGGATCAACATATATATTAAAGGAATTTAAGAACAAGAAGAGAGAGAAAATGACAGAGAAATTATATGAAGAAATGATGGACAAAACTTCCCAAATTTAAGGAGACATGAGTCTACAAATCCAAGAAACTCAACAAATTCCAAGTGGGATAAAACCAAAGAGACACACACATTATAAAAAAAAAAAAAAAAAAAAAAACTCAAAAGGCAATGACAGAGTATCGTGCAAGCAAAAACAAATGACTTATCATGTACAAGGGATACTTAATAAGATTGTCAACCAATTTATTGGCTGAAACATTAAAAATCAGAATGCAATAGGCAGGTATATTTAAAATGCTGGGGAGAAAAAAAAACTGTCAACAGAGAATTCTACATTTAGCAAAACTGTCCTTCAAAAAATAGGGTGAAATTAAAACATTTCCAGATTTAAAAAAAAATGCTGAGGGAGATTATTATCCCTAGGGCTACCCTACAAGAAAGCTTAAGGGAATTCTTCAAATTGAAATAAATGGATGCTAGAAAGTAACTTGATACCATAAGAAGATAAAAAGATCTCCAATAAAAGTACATGGACAAATATAAAAATATTAGTATTATGTACTTTTAGTTTGTAACTTCACTTTTGATTTTCTATAGAATTTAAGAGACAAAAGCATAAAAATAATTATGAGTCTATAATAATGGGTCCACAATATATAAAAATGCAATTCATGACATCAATAACATAAAGTAGGGGAAGCTATATATGAGTAGAGTTTTTGTATGTGATTGAAGTTTCATTAGTATCAATTCAAATTAGATTATTACAACTTTAGGATGTTATATGTAATCCCCATGGTAACCACAAAGAAAATATCTATAGAATATACACAAAAGAAAATGAGAATGAATCTAAAAATGTTACTACCAAAAATTACCTAAATGCCGAAAATGGTTAATGGAGGAAATGAGAAACACAATCAAGATTACATGCAGAAGACAAATTAAAAAAGTCAAAATAAGTCCTTCCTCATGATAAAATGCTTTAAATGTAAATGGATTAATTCTCTAATCAAAAGGCACAGATTGGCAGAATGTATAAAAGAAATAATGATCCAATTATATAAGTGGTCCATAAGAGAGTCAATTTAAATGTAAAGAAACAAATAGGTTGAAGGCAAAAGAATGGAAAAGGATATTACATGCAAATAGTAACCAAGAAAGAACAGAGGTGACTTACTAATATCAAACAAAATAGACTGAAACTCAAAACCATTACAAGAGACAATGAAGGACCTAATATTAATAAAACGGTCAATTCATCAGGAAGATTTAACAATTAGAAACATATATGCATTGAGCATTAGAGCTCCAAGATATATGACACACACACTTGCAGAATTAAAGGGAGAAAAATACATTTTTACAGTAATAGTTGCAGACTTTAACCTCTCATTGTCAATAATGGATAGAACATCCAGACAGACAAATAGAGGCCTTGAAAAACTTCATAAACCAATTGGACCTAGAACACTCCACCCAACAACAGCAGAATACATATTTTCCTCAAGTACACATAGAATATTCTCCAGTATAGACTATGTTAAGCACAGAACAAGTCTTAATAAATTTTAAACTGTTGACATTATACAAAATATGTTTTCAGTCATGATGGAACAAAACTAGAAATCAATAACAGCAAGAAAATTCTTCATTCCTTTCTCCCCATGCCATGATCTCAATTCAGCCTCTCATGTGCTCAGAAATCACAATCCCAACTCACTTTACTTTAAATCCTGCTGCCTCTCTTATGACAAGATTTTTTAATTGTAAGTGAAATGTGAGGATGTGGAGAAATTGAAACCCTTGTGCATTGTTGGTGGGAATGTAAGATGATGTAGTTGCTTTGGAAAAACAGTAGTTCCTCAAAAAATTAAAAATAGAATTACCACATGATCCAACAATTTTACTCCCAGGTACTTTCCCAAAGGAATTGAAAGCAGAGATTAAAATGAATATTTGTATATCCATATTCATAGCAGTATTTTTCACAGTAGTCAAGAGGTGGAAGCAGCTCATGTGCATCCATGGATGAATGGATAAACAAACTGTGGCATATCCACACAAAGGAATAATATTCAGCCTTTAAAAAAGGAAGGAAATTCTGACACAAGCTAAAACATACATGAGCCTTGAGGACACTATGCTAAGTGAAATAAGCCAGTCACAAAAGGACAAATTTTATATGATTCTGTCTATATGAGGTACCTAAAATAGTCAAATTAAAACAGCCAGAAAGTAGAATTGTAGGCTGGGAGGAGGAAGAGGAAATTGGCAGTTATTGTTTAATGGGTACAGAATTTCAGTTTAGGAAGATGAAAAAGTTCTGGTGGTGATGACTGCACAGCATTGTGAATGTATTTAATACCACTGAACTTAAAAATGGTTAAAATTCCCCTCATAAAGCAATGATAAATGTTTCAGGTGAATCATGTCCCAATTACCCTGATTTGATCATTATATGTTATATGCTTGTATCAAAATATAACATGTACTCCATGAAGATGTACAATTATTATGTATCAATAAAAAAATGGTTAAAATTGTAAATTTTATGTTATGTGTGTATTTTACCACAATAAAATATATTTTTTAAAAAGAATATATAACATCAAAACTTGTCAAACTCTTCAAAAAAATCGAGAAGGGGACACTTCCAAACTTATCTGTGAGACCAGCATTACTCTCATTTCAAAGGCAGATACGGATTCTACAAGAAAACTGCAATATCCCTATGCATATCAATGCAAAAATTCTCAACAAAATCCTAGTAAATCAAATTCAGAAGCATGTTTAAAGGAGTATATACTATAATCAAGTGTGATTTATTCCTGTAGGAATAAGCATTATATGTATATATATTTAAAGGTTGCTGTTTTGAAACTCATTAACAGCTGAAAATAGCCACATGAATAGTTTAATCGAATCACTTCACTTCTAATAGAGGAATACCCAATGCCTCTCTACAAAGCACAAATCAATTCTCTAGAATAGTTATCAACTTAGAATTGTATAACATGTATCTATGGAAACTTCCAGATGTGATATCAGTGTATAGAATCTTATTAATAGCCATTCTAACATTTATATTAAGAAACTCAGCCCTGGTTAAATAACGTTTATTTTTAGGTTAATGATTTTTATTTTATTTTATTTTATTTAATTATTTTTTTTTATTTCAGCTTATTATGGGGGTACAAAAGTTCAGGTTATGTATATTGCCCATGCCCCCCCATCCCCCCGAGTCAGAGCTTCAAGTGTGTCCATTTCCCAGACAGTGCGCATTGCACTCATTATGTATGCATACACCCATCCCCTCCCCTCCCCCACATCTGCCCGACACCCAGTTGGTGTTATTCCCAAATGTGCACTTAGGTAATGATCAGGAAACCAATCTGGTGAGTACATATGGTGCTTATTTTTCCATTCTTGGGATACTTCACTTAGTAGAATGGATTCCAACTGTATCCAGGAGAACATAAGAGATTCTACATCACTGTTATTTCTTATAGCTTAGTAATACTCCATGGTATACATATACCACATTTTACTAATCTACTCATGTATTGATGGGCATTTGAGTTGTTTCCACATCTTTGCAACTGTGAATTGTGCTGCTATAAACATTTGGGTTCAGATGTCTTTTTTATAGAATGTCTTTTGTTCTTTTGGGTAGATGCCCAATAATGGGATTGCGGGATCAAATGGTAGGTCTACTTGTATCTGTTTAAGGTATCTCCATATTGCTTTCCACAGAGGTTGCACTAGTTTGCAGTCCCACCAGCAGTGTATGAGTGTTCCTGTCTCTCCACATCCATGCCAACATGTATTGTTTTGGGACTTTTTGATAAAGGTCATTCTCACTGGAGTTTTAAGTGATATCTCATTGTGGTTTTGCTTTGCATTTCCCTGATGATTAGAGATGTTGAGCATTTTTTCATATGTTTGTTGGCCATTCTTCTGTCTTCTTTTGAAAAATTTCTATGCATGTCCTTTGCCCACTTTCTGATAGGGTTGTTTGATTTTTTCTTGCTGATTTTCCTGAGTTTTAAATCGATTCTAGTTATCAGCCCTTTATCGGATGTGTAGCATGTGAAAATTTTTCCCATTCTGTAGGTTGTCTGTTTGATCTCGTGACAGTTTCCTTGGCTGTGCAGAAGCTTTTCAATTTAATCAGGTCCCATTTATTAATTTTTGTTGTTGCTGTGATTGCCTTTGGGGTCTTCTTAATAAATTCTTTGCCTAGGCCAATGTCTATAAGAGTCTTTCCCACATTTTCTTCTAGAATTCTAATCATTTCACACCTAAGGTTTAAGTCTGTTATCCACCGTGATTTGATTTTTGTGAGAGGTGAAAGGTGTGGGTCCTGTTTCAGTCTTCTACATGTGGCTATCCAGTTTTCCCAGCACCATTTACTGAATAAGTAATCTTTTCCCCAGAGTATGTTTTTGTCTGCTTTGTCAAAGATTAGATGGCTATATGAGGATGGTTTTATAAATGCCAGTGGTTATTGTATCCCAATTCATTTGCTTCCAATTTATTTTCTTCCTGATTTTTGTGAGGCTAATGTTAGAGTCAATTACATTCTCTATTTCCTAGGTTGTCTATGTGAATATTAATATGGGAGAGGATAATTCTACTTCACTATCTGTGAATGCTTGAACCACATGTTCATCAATAAGGAAAGTGAAACAATGAAAGGTGGGCCTTGTAGGTATTATAAAATTCAGGGTGTTCTTTGAGAGAAGGGATCTTTTAGGTAAGACATTTTCATTTATGAAACATAAGATAGAGTGCAATATTGGTATTTAAAATCATTAACCTGTCTATTCACATAGACAACCTAGGAAATAGAGGATGTAACTGACTCTAATATTAGCCTCACAAAAATCAGGGAGAAAACAAATTGGAAGCAAATGAATTGGGATACAATAAACACTGGCATTTTATGCTTCAGTGTTGTCTGTCTGAGAAAATGTATTACCTGAATGATGTCTGTTAATTCTTAGTGCTAACTTAAGGTTTTTTTTTCTTTGCTCAATTCATATTGAAAACATCCCTTTAGCCCAAAATACATGGGCAAGAGATTAATGATTAAATAAATGTCATAATGCATATGCTCCATTTTACTTTAGCAGATCTTTATGGTCAGCAGCTTCATTATTTATCTAAAGATAAAATATCCCCCAGTGTTTGCTTACCTTTCCAATGTGTCTTGAGATGATAAATACCTTTCACATAATTTGTTGACATGCAGTCTCATTAGTTGTTCTGTCATCAATTGGATCTCTTATTTACCCAAAGATGACATCATGTATTTAAAGCAATATATAGAATATCTGGGGATATCTATTGGAAGTCTATTCTTTGCCATATTCTATTTGGAATACTGACAATGTATCCTACAAATATTACTACTGCATGAGGAGATATGCAAAGAAAAATTATCTTGTCTGCCATAATTTATTTGTACTCACTTGGCCTACTTTCATCCATCACAAAGATATATTTATTGAGTTCGTAAAGCAAAAGACATCTCAGAGGTGACAAGTGTTAAAAACACATAAAGAAGACATGGCCTTTCTTTCCTGGTTCTTCCAATGCTATGATGCAGATTCTGTGAATACCACACATGTAGTTTTAATGACAGGTATATACAAAAAAGTCAGGAGTGTCAAAGCAATTAGGTCACTTTTTTCCATTCCATAATAAAAATTCACAGTAAATTGTTTGGCAGAATTAATTATAGGTTGACTGGCTAATTGAATCCATGTTAGTGGTTGCTCTATTAAGCCTGTGTGCAGAGAATCATATATAAAAGTGTACATACAGCATTAGAAGAAAGTAGAGTGACCAGAAATGAGAAGACACAGGTTCCTTGTCTAATGACTTATTTTCTGAAACCTAATTTCTTCCTCTGTTAAATGAACATAATATTCCCTATCTTGTATACCACTCAAAATTGTTAGATTTATGGGAAAAAATAGATGTGGAACAATTTTGTGTACCTCTATTTCAAAGCACTTTATAAAAGTGCTTGGTTTCATTTTACTTTGCTTTGTTGTATAAATCAAATAGATGTATAGGCACCAGTGATTTGAAATGGATTTTTTTCCTGGAATTATTTATGTAATAGGTGTTGGCATCATGGACAAGGTAATATTTCAGTCGTGTTCTATTCAGTCATTTATTAAATAAAAGGTAGAATATTCATGCATTTATTTGATAAAGTTTTATTAAGCACCTCCTACATGCCAGACATTGTTCTAGGTGCAAGGGATACAAAAATAAATAAAAATGACAAATCTCTGCCTCATGGTCTTTACATTATAATGCAGGAAGAAAAATAATAAACAAAATAAATGAATAAGTCATAGTATATGTTGGTGGTTAGTTCGATAGAGAAAAAGATAAATCAGGTAAGAGGATAATGATGGCAGAGTAGGGAGTACCCAATGAAGTGGGTTTAAATTTTAAATAGGACTGTCAGGGTAAACCTAATTCAATATAATTGATATTGGAGCAAATACCTTAAGAATATGATGGAGAAATTCATGAAGATAACCTGGGGGATAATGGTCTGGGCAGAGGAAATAGTGCAAAATCTCTTAGGCAGGAAAATTTTTTCTAGAAACAGTACAAAGATAGGGGCAATTGAATTGAGAGAGCAAGGGAGAAAATAGTAATGAGGTTGGAAGGCCATATAGTTTAGGAATTCATAAGTCATTGTACAGGTTTGGCATTTACTATGAGTGAGATGGGGAGGCACTGGAGTGTTTATGATTTAAAAGGATCACTCTGGCTATTATGTTGTGAATATAATGGAGGTGAGGGGCAAGAGTGAAAGAAGGGAGAACAGTTAGGGTGACATGGTAATCATCCAGGGAAGAGATGATGGTGATTTATACCAGGGTGGCAGCAGTGGAGGTGGTAACAATGGTCATAATCAAGATACTTTTTGAGTAGAGCCAATGGGAGGATTTGGTAATATACTGGTTTATAAGGTGTGAATGAAAGAGAGCAGGTAATAGTGTTTTCAGGGTTTCTTTTCCTAAGTTACTAGAAAGGTGAAGATTCAATAACAGAGAGGAAAAAATGGTAGTAGAAAATTGTTATTTTTAATTTTTAAAATATTTTTATGATTTCATCCCAACGGGTGTTCTTTTTTCTGTTTTTATTTTTATTTCAAAATATTAAGTTGAGTACAAGAGTTTTTGTCACATGGATGAATTGTATAATGCTTAAGACAGGGATTTTAGTGTGCCCATCACCAGAGTAGTGTACATTGTACCCAAAAGGTAAATTTTTGTCTCTCCCCCCCACCCTTCTTAGTTTCCAATGTCCTTTACACCACTATATGACCATGTGTATCCACTGTTACCTCCTATTTATTAGTGAGAACATGTGGTATTTGTTTTCAGATGGGGAGATATTAGGAGTTTGGTTTTTAGAAATGTTAATTTGAGATTCATATTAGGTATATAACCAGAGATATCAAGTTTTCAGTTGTATATATGAGGCTGAAGTTTGAGAAAGTCTTCCTAGCTGGACATATGGATTTGGGAATTATTAGGATATGGATATTGTTTAAAGCCATGGAACAGGATAAGAACACTGACAGCATAATTTGTATAGGGATCACAAAATGTCCAAGCTCTGAGCCTTGGGCTGCTCCACAGTTAAGAGGTTATGGGGATGAAAGGTAACAAGAAAAGGAGACTGAGAAGGATCAGCTTATGGGATAAGAGGCAATGCAAGAACTTTTGGGACATACAAGCTGAGTGAAGGTGATTGGGAAGGATAGGTGTTCAACTGTGCCAAGTGGAATATATATTCTATACCATATTGTTATTTATATTTTATAAAGTGTGGCATAAATTACCAGAAATGATAAACATATAATAATAGCCTATTTTATTGAGTACATTCTATGTAATAGGCACTATAATTGGTGCCATATGCATAATCTGATTTTACCCTTACAGCACCACAATGGGTTAATGATCTCAATTTTATAGATAAAGTGATCTCTACAAAGAGTAATATTCTCAATGCTTCAATCTTTGTTCTAAAACAGTTTCAATGAACGTTCAGGTCCAATGCCCTTATTTTTAATAACAAATAAGTCATGCAATCCTCTTTACTGTGCTGAAATTGATAGTTAATATAACCTCTGTGTATGCACAGTTAAAAACACAATACAGTGCCCACTATATAACTTAAAGTAGAATTTTAAAAGTATATGATAATAAAATAAGTGTTTCAATATTTGTATACCTGAACTTGACTACAATAGATGGCACAATGCACTACACATATATATAACCACGCAACAAGTTTGACAGCTAAAAATTCAAACCAATTTAGGAATTTTAAATTGCCAATTCAAATACCATGTAATTTTTTGAATGATGAGCAGGTCCTGATAAAATTCTACGTAAACCAAGGTACATTATTCCCCAATTACTCCCTTAATTTATGTGCCAGCTACATTGTTGAAAAATGCAATGTTTATTAAAATTAATCAAATTGACTGTTTATATGTATCCTGGAGTTAAATTTTATAAGCTCAGATAGTTTTCCAGACTCAGACATTTATTTAGCTCAGATAATATATTGTAAATGAATGTCTAACAGGACATTCAAAAGTCATATAAGACACAGGATCATTTTCTGTGGTACCTGCTCATTGAATCCCTAGCTCTTGATCACCAAATGCCAGTAGAGCTCATGCCCTACAATTTTTATGACTCAAGATTGTCTTCTAAAAGTCCCAAAATGATCTCTAGGATCCAGTATCATTCTCTTTGAGAACCACTGGTCTGGAATGTGCTCTCCCTCTTTGTACTTTCTCTCCCCTACAAATGAGTCAGAGAGGGTATTGAAGCTAAGAAGAGATTAACCCTTTTTTTTTAATTTCAGCATATTATGGGGGTACAAATGTTTAGGTTGTGTATATTGCCCTTGCCCCCTACCCCCCGAATCAGAGCTTCAAGCATGTCCATCCTCTAGATTGTGCACATCGCACTTATTGTGTATGTATACACCCATCCCCTCCCCACACCTGCCTGACACCCGATTAATGTTATTCCTAAATGTGCTCTTAGGTGATGATCAGTAAAACTGATTTGATGGTGAGTACATGTGGTGCTTATTTTTCCATTCTTGGGATACTTCACTTAGTAGAATGGGTTCTAGCTCTATCCAGGAAAATACAAGAGGTGCTACATCACCATTGTTTCTTATAGCTGAGTAGTACTCAATGGTATACATATACCATATTTTATTAATACACTCATGTATTGACGGGCACTTGGTTTGTTTCCAAATCTATGCAATTGTGAATTGTGCGGCTATAAACACTCAAGTGCAGATGTCTTTTTTTATAGAATGTCTTTTGTTCTTTTGGGTAGATGCCCAATAATGGGATTGCTGGATCAAATGGTAGATCCACTTGTATCTCTTTCAGGTATCTCCATATTGCTTTCCACAGAGGTTGCACTAGTTTGCAATCCCACCAGCAGTGTTATGAGTGCTTCTGTCTCTCGGCATCCATGCCAACATTTACTGTTTTGGGACTTTTTGATAAAGGCAATTTTCACTGGAGTTAAGTGATATCTCATTGTGGTTTTGATTTGCATTTCCCTGATTAGAGATATTGAGCATTTTTTCATATGTTTGTTGGCCATTCTTCTGTCTTCTTTTGAAAAATTTCTATTCATGTCTTTTGCGCACTTTTTTTTTTTTTGTTTTTGTTTTTTTTTTGAGACAGAGTCTCACTCTGTTGCCCAGGCTAGAGTGAGTGCCGTGGCGTCAGCCTAGCTCACAGCAACCTCAAACTCCTGAGCTCAAGCGATCCTCCTGTCTCAGCCTCCCGAGTAGTTGGGACTACAGGCATGCACCACCATGCCCGGCTAATTTTTTCTATATATATTTTTAGCTGTCCATATAATTTCTTTCTATTTTTAGTAGAGATGGGGTCTCGCTCTTGCTCAGGCTGGTCTCGAACTCCTGAGCTCAAATGATCCGCCCAACTTGGCCTCCCAGAGTGCTAGGATTACAGGCGTGAGCCACCGCGCCCGGCCCTTTGTGCACTTTTTTGATAGGGTTGTTTGATTTTTTTCTTGCTGATTTTCCTGAGTTCTAAATAGATTCTAGTTATCAGCCCTTTATCAGATGTGTAGCAAGCAAAATTTTTTTCCCATTCTGTAGGTTGTCTATTTGGTCTTGTGACAGTTTCTTTGGCTGTGCAGAAGCTTTTCAATTTAATCAGGTCCCATTTATTTATTTTTGTTGCTGCTGTGATTGCCTTTGGGGTTTTCTTAATAAATTCCTTGCCTAGGCCAATGTCTATAAGAGTCTTTCCCACATTTTCTTCTAGAATTCTAATCGTTTCACACCTAAGGTTTAAGTCTGTTATCCACCGTGATTTGATTTTTGTGAGGAGTGAAAGGTGTGGGTCCTGTTTCAGTCTTCTACATGTGGCTATCCAGTTTTCCCAGCACCATTTATTGAATAAGGAATCTTTTCCCCAGAGTATGTTTTTGTCTGCTTTGTCAAAGATTAAATGGCTATATGAGGATGGTTTTATATCTGGATTCTCAGTTCTGTTCCACTGATCTGTGTCCCTGTTCTTGTACCAATACCAAGATGATTTAATAACCACAGCCTTGTAGTATAGTTTGAAGTCTGGTAAATTAATACCTCTCATTTTTTTCTTATTGCCTAAAATTCCTTTTGCTAAATGGGGTCTCCTCTGGTTCCATAGAAAGCATAAAATTATTTTTTTCTATATCTGGGAAAAATGATGTTGGTAATTTAATAGGGATTGCATTGAATCTGTAGATCACTTTGGGTAGAATAGACATTTTAACAATGTTGATTCTTCCAATCCACAAGCATGGTATGATTTTCCACCTGTTTACGTGCTCTGCAACTTCATTCCTCAGTGTTTCATAGTTCTCCCTGTAGAGGTCTTTTACCTCCTTAGTTAAGTATATTCCTAGGTACTTTATTTTCTTTGTTGCTATTGTAAAGTGTATTGAGTCTTTAATTTGGTTTTCAGTTTGACTGTTATTGGCATATATGAATGCCTGTGTTTTGTGTGTATTGAATTTGTATCCTGAGACTTTACTGAATTCAGTGATCAATTCCAGGAGTCTCTTGGTTGAATCCTTGGGGTTTTCTAGATATAATATCATATCATCAGCAAAGAATGAGAGTTTGATCTCTCCTGTCCCCATTTGGACACCCTTGATTCTGCTGTCTTGCCTGATTGCTCTTGCAAGGACTTCCAGCACCATGATGAATAAGAGTGGGGACAGTGGGCAACCTTGTCTGGTTCCAGTTCGAAGTGGGAATGCTTTCAATTTTTTTCCCATTCAGTATGATATTGGCTGTGGAGCTCCTCATGAGAGTCCCCAGGCTGGGGGAAGGGAGCCGCCTGACACCATATCACACCGCAGCAGCTAGGCTGTGAACCCTGAAAATGGCTACTGCCCTCCCACAGATTGCCAGCACTGGGGGTGATTGTTCGGGGATTGGCAGGTGCCGGGTTGGGGGGCTGAGTCATCAGGATGCCCCCTTGTCTCTTTTATGTCACCCTCCCACAATTTCTTGCCTGTTCAGCAGGAGCTCTCACTCTTTCTGATCCACCCTGAGTGGGCCTGATAGCCCACAGCAGTTTCCAGGTTAGAGTTCCCTATTTAGTGTTCACCTCCGTCGATCTGGACCCACTGAGTGGTAAAGGCAATTTGCCTGTCTCCTAACTGCCTACAGAGATAGCCCAGACCAGTCCCTGCCCCGCCCAGTGCAGTCCTGGCACAGACCTCAGGGAGTTCAAGATGCTTCCCGCTAATGTCTCCTCTCCACAGAGCCCCACATCTCCCATGGTGATTTTTCACCGACTTCAGGCAGATCCCTGTCTGAGTGGGTGTGGAGGATCCCACCTCACTTGCTGGTAAGGCGGGCGCAGCTGTCCCAGGCTCTACTCTGTATAGATTGTCTTGCACTCTCCAGATTTTCGTGATCTTATCTCCTGTTCACCTTTTCTTTTTCTTGCTTTTTGTGTCCCATGCTGATTCTCTGTTGATTCACAATGTTGTTCTTGTGGGGGAACGATCCACTCATGTGTAGCAGACTGAGATCTATGCCTCCCTTTCTGGGAGCAGGAGTCCAGGAGGTTATCTCTACTCTGCCGTCTTTTGTCCCCGAGATTAACTCTTAACAAATCAAAAAGTGTTACAGTAATATCTCCATTAACATGGAAAAAATTAAGTTTTGAAACAAATGTTTCATGGTTTATAGGTCAGCATGTGAAAAGCATAGCTCTCTCTCCAGCTTTAAGCACCAAAAGCCAGTCTTACCAGGGCATTCTATCGATTTTTTTTTTGGCAATCCCAAAGAGCCAACCTAGGCTACAAGCCAAACAAACCATTAATGTAGAGCAAAATTACTTGAGTTTTTTTTAATTCATTAATTATTTTCTAAACACAAATAGCAAGAGAAGCTGCTCAGGTAAATGGTACTAACAATATTTTGGTTGGCTCATGTACTAAAACTAAGCAAATTGATCTTATTTTTAAAACTTCTGAATTGGAAACTTTAACCTTAGAGGCTGAATATCAAAGATAAGTTCTAATGTAATGAAGATTTATTGAATTTAAAGGCCATACTAAATTAAAATCTTTTAAATTTGCTTTTATTTCTAGTTTTTTTAATGAGTCAGTAATGATATGAACAGTTCTGAAAAGTATCCATCTAAAATGCTGATTGTGCCAAGACCCACGATTATCTGGAGGAAGGAGGTATTCCCAAGTGAAGGCTTTCTTTTAAGCAGCTATGATCTCTTTGTTTTTCATACTATCTTGGATCAACACACTCAAATATTCTATCTTATATAATTGTCAGGATTTAGATAGTTTACAGTTTGAGAACTATTTCTAAGAGGTGCCACTTTTGGTGTTCCAAATACTAACATCATCAATTCCAAAGCACAGATGATATTTGATGTAGCCAATCTAGCTGGGGTTATTTTTGTTGTTGTTTTGCTTTTATTTTCTGGTTCAATCTAGAAACTGCATGGCACCTATTCTTAGGCCTGTCATTATATCCTGACCTCATTCTCCAGAATTTTGGAGAAGTGCTAGGTCATCATCTGTCTTACAGGATGACCCAGATGAGTAGAGAGATGGAAATATCATTAATAGAACCATTAATAAAACCATTAATAGAACATAAAGGGAGGCTTATTTGAGTAAAAGTAAGGGAATTTTCTTTTAGATGTATCTAAAATGTGAGTCACATTGGAATATTCAAGTAATGCTATCTAGTATATGGGTGGAGATACAAAACAACTGCTTGTGAAGATCAAAGCTAGAAGCCAAAAGCACAGAGATGATAGATATTTGAGGCCACAGACATAAGAAGGTTGTTGGAACTAATTGATCAACACTATGTACACATGTGGAAATAAGATTCATTGGAAATAAATCAGGTGGGAGGGAGAGGTAGGGATGGGTAAATTCACACCTAATGGGTACAATGCACACTACCTGTGGGATGGGCCCACTTATAACTTTGACTCAAATGGTACAAAAGCAATTTATACAGCCAAAATGTTTCTGAAATTAAAAAAAGAAGTTTGATGAGAGAGTGGAATAAGGGCAAGAACAGATATGCAATTTGGGCTCGTCATATTTTTAAGAAGATATAAATTATCCAGAAAGTTTTTTGAGAAGAGTCAAAGCTAATATGCAAATAACAAAGTTAAATTCTCTGAGGAAATTTAACATGGAAATTGAAGATGAGTCAATAATCATTTCAATTAAATTAGATAACCATTATGAGAAAAATGTTAATCAATTTTTATATGTGGTTCATAGTAGAAGAGATCCAAAAAGGTACCTATAGGCTGAAATTGAAATTGTTGAGACACAGAAAAAAGTCTCAGATATCACTCTGATAAAATATGAGAAACAATGAAGAACAGAGATCATGAAATCTGTTTCTTAGAGGGCTTCAGGAAGAAAACATAATGATCTGTCCTGTGTAATCAGAATCAGGTCCCCATAACCACTTATGATCCCTTCTATCTCTAAGGTTCTATCATTCTTTCTCCTTATTCCCTATCTCTAATTACCAATGACTTTTTTTTGACAATAATGTCACTTCTATGCACAGAGAAAACATATATATATATATATATATATATATATATATACCTTCAGTTTTTATCTAGTATACATACTGTACTTCTACAGGATTGTGGTATAGAATTCAAAATCTGCTTTATCAGAATAGATGGAAAATCAAAAGATGGGGTTGCAAGAAAATAATGACTTTATTTTTTCATCTACCAGCTATGTAAACATTCAGTAAAGGAAGAGTGACTTTTATACATTAATATGTATGAATGTATAAAAGTTTACTTTTTTGAGGTGTCAAAAATGTTTCCAGGATGGCTTCTCAAGGTCTCATGCTTTTGCCCTAATAAATTCAAATATATTTCCTTAATACTTTGAATGTTTAAATTTAGATTAGCTGGTTGATCATCACACATGTAATAACTACCAACAGAATAGAAATGTGTGTTGGAGACCTAGCAAGAATGGAACAATTGTATTAGCCATGTCCATATAGAGTTGCTATATTTTAACAAAAAGCATAAGTTACCTCTAAGGCAACACTAGCCCTGCTTTGCTTTGCTCAGATTTAATGTCAGGTAATGTTGCAAAGTTCCATTGTCATTTTCAAATGTGCAACAGAAATTTTGCTGGTACCTTCTGTAATGCATTCATAAAGAGTAAACACTAATTTGTTGCCTTTTTTTCTGCAATAAGGAAGAAAGGACACTTTCTCTGCTACCTTGTTTGTTTTCTTATATCACCAATTCCTAGGAATTAGCATGAATTAGTAAACTATTCTTGAGCTTACTAAAATATATTCTTACCTCAAAGAGATAATTGAATGTTAAGCAAGGAGTAATTCTTATTGAAAAGTTAACTTCAAGAATGCAATACACTTCTTTTAAAAATATCTTAAAACTGTCTTTCGGAAATGTCCTGAAAATGCATCTGAAAGCTTTCTTAGATCTTATTTTTTTTTATTTCAGCATATTATGGGGGTACAAATGTTTAGGTTACATATACTGCCTTTGCCCCACCCGAGTCAGAGCTTTAAACCTGTCCATCTCCCAGAAGATGTGCACCGCACCCATTAGGTGTGTATATACACATCCCCTCCTCCCCGCTCCCATCTGCCCAACATCTGATGAATGTTATTTCTTATTACTGTAGGTGAACTTAAGTGTTGATCAGTTAATACATATTTGATGGTGAGTACATGTAGTGCTTGTTTTTCTATTCTTGGGATACCTCACTTGGTAGAATGGGCTCCAGCTCTATCCAGGATAATACAAGAGGTGCTAGATTACCATTGTTTTTTGTGGCTGAGTAGAACTCCATGGTATACATATACCACATTTTATTAATCCACTCATGTATTGATGGGCACCTGGGTTGTTTCTACCTCTTTGCAATTGTGAATTGTGCTGCTATAAACATGTCTTTTTAATAGAATGTCTTTTATTCTTTTGGGTAGATGCCCAGTAATGGGATTGCTGGATCAAATGGTAGTTCTACTTGTAGCTCTTTCAGGTATCTCCATATTGCTTTCCACAGAGATTTTTCTAGTTTCCAGTTCCACCAGCAGTGTATGAATGTTCTTATCTCTCCACATCCACACCAACATTTATTGTTTTGGGACTTTTTGATAAAGGCCACTCTCATTCGAGATAAGGCAAAGAATTTATGAAGAAGACCCCAAAGGCAATCACAGCAACAACAAAAGTAAATAAATGGAACCTGATCAAATTAAAAAGCTTCTGCACAGACAAGGAAACTGTCACGAGAGCAAACACAACCTACAGAATGGGAGAAAATATTTGCATGTTACACATCCGATAAAGGGCTGATAACTGGAATCTTTATAGATAGAACTCAGGAAAATCAGCAAGAAAAAATCAAACAACCCTATCAAAAAGTGGGCAAAGGACATGAACAGAAACTTTCAAAAGAAGACAGACTAATGGCCAATGAACATATGAAAAAATGCTCAACATCTCTAATCATCAATGAAATGCAAATGAAAACCACAATTAGATGTTTTCTTTTTTTAATATGAACCAATATCTATTCAACTTGAATGAAAAAGTTAACTTTCTCCTCAGAATCATCTTTGCCATATGTATATCCTAAATCACATCTTATGACTTATTAAGGATATTGTTTTCCTTCAGAGATCTCCTCTCTCAGTATCCAACCAAGAACCATTAGAAGAACCTTTGTGTAATTACAGCTATAAGCAAAATGAATCCCAGAATGTTTAACAATGTATAAATGTATAATAGAATGAGCTTATAAAGTAATTAATTGTAACATCCAGAGTATCTTGAAGAAGAATAAACCCTACTGAGAATGCCATTTGCTAAATGGAGACCTACCTACAACCTGCAAAGGAATTACTGAGATTTATGGAAGAAGACATTTTTCTGAAGGGAGGGGTATTTGGAAATATATCTGGGCTCAAAAATGTAGTTCTATTCCTACTGACTTCATACATTTTAGTTAAACCAGTGCAATTGGATCTACTTTAAAAGGCTTTTGAGATTACTCCCACCAAACACTAAGGCCAAATTCATCATAATTGACATAATTTAATCTCATAAAGTCTAAGAATGCAGGGATTGACAGTCCCATTTGATTGAAACTGAATTTTTTTCAGTGAGTCCCAAATGTATTGTAAAAAATAATCTGCTAAAATGGTAGCAGTAGCCTTTATGTTCTGGTTCATATATCCAGGAGACACAATCAAATAAATTCATTGTTTGACTTATCTAGCTTGTCATAAGTTGAAGACAACATACTACAGGCAGTTCCAATTGTTCTCTTTCTTAATATGAGCTGATTCAATAGTTGACTATAATAAAATTTTCCTTTAATATTGTATAATGAGCATGCATATAAAGTCCATGTCATTGTGTACAAGATATTTGAGTAGTAACACAATAATTTTAGTGCATTATTTCTGTCTTAGCATTTAGTAGAAACTCAGTGGATGTAAATATATAATGGTGCTAACATTTATTAAAAAATTTGAAGAAAAAATAGGACTTTTACTTCTGAAAATGATAGAGTATACAAGATTTGAAGAGGAAAACAAATAGCTTTAACCTACCTAAACAAAGTACAGTGCCAAACTTAGTGGGACAGTGGGTGTGGCCAGGGTTCTGAATGTGCAGTTCATGGACCTCTAGGAATATAAGGGATGATCAATGTATTTTTCTCAAAACTTTTCCTATGTAGTGTATGTATGCATACATATTTTATTTACATATTAAAGGTATTTTTAATGAAAAAAGGGATTATACTATACACACTGATACTTATTTTTTTCTTTTTTTATTATTATTTCAGCATATTGTGGGGGTACAAAAGTTTAGGTTACGTATATTGCCCTTGCTCCCGCCCCGAGTCAGAGCTTCAAACGTGTCCATCCCCTAAACAGTGTGCATCGCACTCATTGTGTATGTATACACCCATCCCCTCCCCACACCTGCCCGACACCCGATTAATGTTATTCCTATATGTGCTCTTAGGTGATGATCAGTGAAACCAATCTGATGGTGAGTACATGTGGTGCTTATTTTTCCATTCTTGGGATACTTCACTTAGTAGAATGGGTTCCAACTCTATCCAGGAGAACATAAGAGATTCTATATCCCCATTATTTCTTATAGCTGAGTAATACTCCATGGTATACATACCACATTTTATTAATCCACTCATGTATTGATGGGCACTTGGGTTATTTCTACATCTTTGCAATTGTGAATTGTGCTGCTATAAACATTCGAGTGCAAATGTCTTTTTTATAGAATGTCTTTTGTTCTTTTGGGTAGATGCCCAATAATGGGATTGCTGGATCAAATGGTAGGTCTACTTGTATCTCTTTAAGGTATCTCCATATTGCTTTCCACAGAGGTTGCACTAGTTTGCAGTCCCACCAGCAGTGTATGAGTGTTCTTGTCTCTTCGCATCCATGCCAACATGTATTGTTTTGGGACTTTTTGAAAAAGGCCATTCTCACTGGAGTTAAGTGATATCTCATTGTTGTTTTGCTTTGCATTTCCCTGATGATTAGAGATGTTGAGCATTTTTTCATATGTTTGTTGGCCATTCTTCTGTCTTCTTTTGAAAAATTTCTGTTCATGTCATTTGCCCACTTTTTGATAGGGTTGTTTGATTTTTTCTTGCTGATTTTCCTGATTTCTAAACTGAACTTTTCACATAATGTTTTAGGCATCTTTTTACGTTAACATATATAAATAGACATCATAGTTTTTAATGGTCCTATAGTATTCAGTTAGATGGATGCACACAATTCATTTAATTAATTCCCTAATTATGATCATAGAGGTTGTTTCTGTTTTTTTCCCCCACAATTATAGATAATATTACATTAGATATCTATATCTATACCTACATTTATATTTTCAATAGGATACTTTTCTAGATGTAGACTGTCCATATTAAAGGATATGCCTCTTTTTAAAACTTTTGATAATTATTATATAATTAACCTCCAGAAATACTGTACCAATGTAGAACCTTACCACTTGTCTCTCAAGTATCTTAATTGTCTACATTCTCTACTAGGTATTATCATTTTTTAAAAATTTTTTCTTAATATAATATGTAAAATAAATGTTTTAGTTTGGAGTCCATTGATTAATAGTGAGTTTAACTCATTAGTGAATTTGAACTCCAGAAATTCAGGCCATTCTCAACTCAGTCATATCTCCCTGTTACTCTATAAACTACTATCAACATTTTGCATTTTCTTGTTGCTTTCTCTGGCAAAAGGAAGATCAGTGGCTTAGGATTTTTTGATGCTTTAGATTGGCCTACTTTTAATGTGTTTATCCTCATTATAGAAGATGCACAGCCTCTGTCTTTAAGCACTAGTCCAGCTACATACATGTTCAATGATAAGCCAGCCCTTGGCCTCAATGTTTTGGTTTCTAAAAAATTGAGCATAGCATTAGTATCTGTGTGCATTGTACTGACATGAAGCCTGGTGCATAGTTATAATTTGCTCCCAAATAATTTTGTCAGAAAATAATATTGGCTATCAGAGTATGAATAGGGCTGAGAATAATTGTAATTCTCCTGTGGAAATAAAATTTCTAGGATGATAGACCTCAAGGATTGAACTACTCACAGAAAATATCAATGCCATATTAATGGGAGATTTTGTGTCATTGAGTTTATGGAATGAGGTGGACTTTAATGGAAAGAACTTCAAAGCAGAGAGCAACTTTATTCATTCTCACCCTAGATTCTTTAAATTCACAATGTCAATACCTTCTTCCTCCTCATCCCTGCCCAGAATCTTGGGCTCGTTAATGGCAACAAAAGCTGTTTCACAATATATTAGCATGCTACTGTGGTCTATATTATTATAGCCCCTTGATTTAGAATGTGGGGTACATGGCATCTATTGGACTATTCTCAGCATGTAGGGCCACTGCAGAAACACTGAGATTGAAAGTATTTCATTTTAGTAAAATACATTGGTTCGAAAAAAAGTATCTTCAATATGGTCAAGAAAATATGAGCCCTGTGATACAGTTACTGGCAAGTTTCTGTAGGCATGGTTTCAAAACCTCATTTAACCTCTGCTGTATAATGGGATAGGGATACAAATAATACACAATCTCTGTTCTGGATGAGTTTGCAATTCACTTGGACAGACAAGCCAAGAATAGAAGATAGAGTTGGAGGGTAATTCTATAGGAGTTGGCTAAGTTTCTGTCACAATTAATTCTGGCAGCTGGAATCCTGCTAAAACCATTGCTGGGACTTGTTTTTGGCCTTCTCCTGTCACTTGGGGCAGTCACACATGCAGCATGTTCTAGACAATGCCAAATAAGCTTCAGATATCTTTGATGGTTGCCCTAATTAGAATGAGAAGAACATTATTTTCTAGAAGACATCAAACATGAAATCTGATTCCCAGTCATCTTTGCAGGAGTCCCATAAGTTCTGATGAGAGAGCACCTATAATGACCTACTAAAATACACATTTTTCCTAAAGTTCTTTTTCATAATGTAACATTTACTGGAGATTCTTCAAAAACAATTATAATTGTTACTCCTTGATGGGGTAACTTGGGGTGTATTGCAAAAATTTAGTCACTTCTCTTATCTTGGAAGGGAAGTGCTCCTTAGAAAAGCCTTCTCAATAGCTATCAAATAGGACCATCCAACCAGATTGACAGACAAAAGCTTCCCCTGATTCATTCTCCTGCTAGCTACCACCACTGCAAGATTTTCTAGCATTCAACATAAATTCACTGAACATCTTTCTATGCAGCTATAACTTTAATAGACATGGAAATGTGCCATCTATATCAAGGAAAGATCTGTTGCCCTAGCTTCTGGGAGTGCATTCAACCCCTTAAAGGACTGCCCAAGGTCATACGCTGTTAGGAGAAGCCACTGTCCAATGACTTGAGGTAGGGTTATGAACGTCCAACATTTTTGGCCCATTGTCGGCCATTCTAGCTCTAGAGCTCCCTGTGGGGTTGGCTGAGGTTTGGGACCTGCACAGTAGCTCAGTATCTCCCTCTGCTCAATTCTACTTTCTTCTTCTCCCTTCGACAGCTATTGATCTCATGGGTACTCCCTAATAAACATCTATCCCACCAAATTCCAAGTAAGAATCTGCTTCTCAGAGAATTCAATCTGCAACATACTGCCAGGTACTATTTAGCAAGTCTGTGTATTTTTTAGGTTTGGGTGAAAAAAATAAAGCTCCTGACTTCCAAGAACTTTCTCTCTTGTATAGATACAAGAGCAGTCCATACAAAATAACACCTACTAACTTAATATTTAATTTGTATCAGCATAAAAGAGATTGATCATTATAAGTCAATCAAGTCAGAGATGGCCTCTAGAATAAGCTAGGGCTTGAGCAGGATTTTAAAGATAAATTAAATTTAGATTAGTAAAAGGAAATAGGGAGTGCATCCTACATAAGAGAAATAGCATGAATAAATTCATGACTGTGGGAAAGACCATTTTATTTTCAGCAAGCAATAAGGAGATCTGGCTGACTGTTTCAGACTGCTATTGGAGAGTTGTGGGAGATAATTTTGGGTAGATAGGAGAATGTTAGATTTTGGAAAGTTTTGAAGCCTGAGCAGTGCTTCTTGGACTGGAGAAAGCATATATGCCTCTAACCTTTCACAATTTACCATTTACAAGATGGAAAACATGTTTGTTTTCCCCAGTTGTGTAAATTGGCTGTCTCTGAGCCACCCATCCTTTTATTTGCTCCTTCCACTGACTGCTGGGAGAGATTCAAGAATCTCTAACTTTTAGGCTGGGAACGGTGGCTCATGCCTGTAATCCTAGCACTCTGGGAGGCCGAGGCAGGCGGATTGTTTGAGCTCAGGAGTTTGAGACCAGCCTGAGCAAGAGCGAGACCCTGTCTCTACTAAAAATAGAAAGAAATTATATGGACAGCTAAAAATATATATAGAAAAAATTAGCCGGGCATAGTGGCACATGCCTGTAGTCCCAGCTACTCGGGAGGCTGAAGCAGGAGGATTGTTTGAGCCCAGGAGTTTGAAGTTGCTGTGAGCTAGGCTGATGCCATGGCACTCACTCTAGCCCAGGTGACAAAGTGAGACTCTGTCTCAAAAAAAAAAAAAAAAATCTCTAACTTTTGAAGAAAGAAAAGCTGAACAATTCAATCTAAGTTCAAAATCATTGTCTTGGATAACAGCAGATGCTAAAAAAATGTTACCAAATCATGTGGGTTTTCTTATACATCTATCCAAGATGCACACATTGACAGTGAAATGAAGAATTGACATTCAGGGCTCAGAATTTGATGATCTTTGCTTTGTCATCCAGCCTGAGTCTAAAAAATATGCTTGGAAGTGTTCTTTAGATCTAGACTCTCATGCTAATTAATTGGCACACCCAGGACCTACAGGGAACCAGGGTTCTATTCAATTTCCTAGAGCCCACTGATTATCGAAAGAATATGACACAGAGTTATATAACTTTGCTTTTCTATTTAGAATTGTCCACACCCTATCCTAATCATTAGAATAGACTACCAGTATCTCAGTGGTGAACTGCTGTTTCTAGAGTAGTATTCTTACAAACATCATAAAAAAAATTCCCTGTAGGAATTTCTCTATGAAGAAAGCTGTGGTTCTACTTTGGCAGGATAAGCATAAAACTCTGGATGTCAGTAGTGAGAGAAGGCCATGATTTAAAAGACATAAGGAAATGTTAGGATTAATGAGGTAAAGAGCAAAAAACTGAAGTCTTTCTAAAGAAGGAATTTCAAGGTTATGATCTTCTCACTTTTCCAGAGACAAGATGCTTGGCTTGATAAAATGGAAGCAGCACTGGACTGAGAATTATATGCCTAAATTCTAGTAGTGTGTCTCTCATGTACTAAACGTATGACCTTGTGTGAGCTTCTTAATTTCTCTGAGCAACACTTATTTGTAAAATGAGAAAAAAAAAACTCAAATATTGTTGTTAGGATCATATGAAAAAGTGTACATATACATATAAACGTATAAAGGGTTATTATACTATCTCTTCTAAATGCATTGATAATGCTGAGTGTATTTGAAAATGTTTGCCAAACTTAATGAAATGTAAGGGTAGTTCCCACAATTTATATTGACTGCTATTGCTCAAAGGTTGTATCTACATAAATGAATTGACTTAAAAGTAGTTATCTATTTTCAATGAAACAAGGGCAATAAACTGTTTGTTTTCTAAACAACTCGTCATTTGATTTCATTGGTTTTGAAGTAATGGGAAAACATCATTTACACCTAAGTATTTGGCCCCCAGCTAGGATCAGCTCTCACCATGTTGACAGTTTTGGAATAGTAGCCTTGTATTTGGAAAACTAGGCTCCATGGTTGTGGTTAAATGAGGCAAAAAGAAGGGCATTCTTTTATACTCAGAAGGTTTCAAGACAAATCCTTGTTCAACAGTTGATCATGTAACAGAAGAAATGGCTTGAAAAAAATGCCAAAAATGTTTTATTTCTCTCTAAAACATCCCCTACTCCTTTTGGAGAACTAGGACCTGCATCCCTGCCTCAGGCCAGTGATCGGGAGGGGCAGGGGAGTGTCCTTTTATCTTTGTGCCATCAAAGATGGAATGAATCCAGTCAGAGGTCACAATACAGTCTTAGTCAAAGTTGGGACTGTGGTATTAATCAGAATCTTTAAAAGATCTGTACTTCTGCTCAGAAGCAGGACACTGGTATTTTGAGATAGGAATCTGCCAGCCTCCTCATTTACTGGCAAATTAATAAACCCTTCTTTCCTTCTCCTCAAACCACTTGTCCTCATTCTTCTGTTGCCAACTCAGGGATAAGTGCCAAACTTTTGGTAACGATCATGTTTATTAAAGTACAATAATTAAATAGGAAACAAACTGGAGCACAATTTAAAGACATATGCAAATTTGGGTATTACAGTAAACCTTTGAGAAGAGTTAAAAATACATCACTGTTTAATTTAAGCTTTTCTCAGGACCAAACATTAGCTCTTTTCAGTATTTAAACTTAAACTTCTCTGGCCATATGTAAAGGAGTCATAACAAAACTTGATATTATGTCATTGTGAAGGCAAGGGAGTTCTTTTACATTTTGCTGGTGGCTTACCTCTCTCATAAACAGAAGACTTATTTTATTTGCTTGGCTATCTACTTGCCTAATTGAAAGGACATACCCTTATCTCTGAGCCTTCTGCTGTTAACCTTTTTTAAAATTTATTTCAAAATATTATGGGGGTACAAATGTTTTTGGTTACATGTATCAATTTTGTTATGCTTGAGTCACTTATGTTATAAGTGTGCCAATCACCCAGGTAGTGTTCATTGTACCTGTTAGGTAGGTTTTTGCTCACCCTCTCCTCCCCCACCCCGCTTGATTTCCTGAGTTTTACTTCCCTCCATGCACATGTGTGCTCATCGGTTAGTTCCAATTTTATAGTGAGTACATGTGGTGTTTGTTTTTCCATTCTTTAGATACTTCACTTAGGATAATGGTCTTCAGTTCAATCCAAATTGTTGCAAAAGGTCTTGATTCATCCTTCTTCAGGGCTGTGTAGTATTTCATAGTATACATATACCACATTTGTTAATCCACTCATGAATTGGGCACTTGGGTCAGGATTGCTTATATTTTCCTTTGAAGGTAAAAGTGGGCTTTACCAAGTAGAAGAATAAACTCTTGTTCAGTGAATGAATACGTGAAAGAAAGAATGAATGAATCTATAACTACTCTGTTATAATTTTTTTCCCTTTGTTTCGCTTCTAAAGACATTTTTCACTGGTTTTATATTCCTTTTCTTTTAGGGCTCTTCCCATTTCTATTCAGTATAAAGAAGAGATCGGTAATTATGATCACTTGGTCTATCTGCATGTTAGAAGTATAAATACTTGAGAACAACTTTTGCTCTGAAAGCAGTATTTTTTTCTTTTTCATCAGCATTCTTCTGATAGGTGTTTACTGACTACATTGTATCAAATTGTTATTAACATCTATTGCTCAGAGAGCAAAGGTATTTGATACTTTGAGACAAATTGCTTATCATTAAAGAACTTGCAGCTACAAATCCATGCTTACAGCAGGATATCACTTTGAAAACACATTTAAACAAAGCACATGATTTTCCAATTTCTCAATGGTTAGTAAAAACTAAAGCCTTCCCTGCTATTCTGAAATTGTAGCAGAACATATATGGCAAACCTGTCGTTTAGAAAACAGTTACTTAAATGACTTCCTGTTGCTTGTAACTTAGAGTTCCAAATTATTATCTTCCATATGTATATCCCCAGTCTGGTTTTCTAATAGCGTCCTTAATAAACTCTGCAATTAAAGTAGAAGCTTCTTTTCACTGACCCCAAATATACTTTGTACTCTTTTTATAGCCCTAGTTCCATGCATTTTTAACTCAATGCCCTTGCTTAAAATGATCTCCCTAATCCTTTATCTTTGTAGTAATCATTATCAAGAATTTTGATATTAAACAATTTCATTGAACAAATAGTAATTATGTAGTTGATGTTAGTTAAGTACTTAAGATGGATTACCTCCCTTAAATCTTACAATAACCCAATGAGGCAGATACTATTACGATCTCTCTTTCACAGGTAAGAAACCTGAGACTAAAATGATTAAATAACTTGTTCAAAGTCCCACCAATACACACTGCATGGTAGCCAAGCTCAAATTCAAACCCAGTTTCATACTAATACAAGATCTAAGTTTTGATCCTTGTGTTATGCTGCCTGGAATCGGTATTCTCAAAACACTTTTGTTTTCATAATGCAATTAATTAAAGATTCCAGACACATTCCAATGATGATGATTTAGTGACTTTATTATTTTTTAAGAATTGGAAAACATTTGTTCTTTACTCCATGGAGAAAGCATATATATATATATATATATATATATGTAAACATCCACCACAAACAAAATTTATCCAACACATACAACAAATTTTGCCTGAGCTCCTTTTTAATAGGATATCCTTGAAAGTTGATGTAAATAGCTTCTAAAATCTTTCTGAAAGCTTTCCAGTAGTAGACATTGGCTTATTTTTAAAAATTAAGGAAAGAAAAAAATATATATATATTTCCCATGATCATTTTGATATTATTTATTTTTAGAAAGTCCCAATTTAATAGAAGTGGAATCTTTTCATTAGCACTGACTTCTTGAGAGTCACATATCTTTCATTATTGATCAAGGTATTGTATATACAATATGGACCCAAGTGCACAGTGGGTACAATGTGCATAGACCTATTTCAAGCATGGTGCCATTTAAAGCCATATTATAACACCAAAAAATATTTTTCATGACAAAAAAATACCTGTGTCTATACAGGACAGACACTGAACTCTTTACTAAATACGTTTATTTAAATTAATGAAAAAATGTTGTGAATGTCTACTAAACGCCAGTCACTACTGGGGACAAGGCAGTGCACAAGAGATTCCTCTTAGAGTGCTATCAGTCTAGAGGAAAGGACAAAGTATAAATATATAACTATTTAATAAAATTATAAAGATTCACAAAATTGTAAGGCTATTTCTGACAGGAAGACCTGACTTTGTCTGAGTAGCTTGAGCTGAAATTTGAAGGATAAATAAGAGTTGGCCAAGTATAGGGATGAAGGGTGGCACATAGAGAAGGGAAATATTTCAGGCAAAGGAAAGAGCACAGGTTAAAGGCCCAGGACAATATTTGGCACATTCTAAGATCTGAGAGAAGCTCAGTATGGCTAGAGCATAAATAGTAATGTTGAGATAAGAACGAGCAGAGTTTACAAAGACATATTGGCCAAAGTGCCTTCAGGGACCTGTATACCATATTGAAGATAAAGGGGATGCCACTGAATTATTTCCTAACACAGAAGAGAGAACTATTACATCTAGGTCCTTTTTATCTTTAATTCCATAGGTGTTTATTGAAAATTGTTTAGGTCCTATATGATTTATGAAGAAAAGAGTTTGATGATGTGGCCTCTGTCCTCAAAATGCTTATGGTATAGCTTGAAGGAAAAAAAAAAAACAACAAGATCTTAGGCAAATTGTTTAACATTTCTAGCCACAATTTACTCATCTGTGAAATAGAAATAATAATTCCATTTAACATAAACAGCAAAAAATAAAGGTGTTGTTATGTGCCAAACACTAAACACATTTTCTTAGTAACTTTATATACACTATTCCTTCTGAATATTGGAAGACTGAGTTCACCAGAGAGATATATGGGTGTTGGGGGGAAGATGGTGTGGAGTTCTAAAATATAAGTTCCTCTGTAAAGATTTTTCTAACCATCTGAAGCTGCCACTACTGTACATAACTCTCTTATAGCACAAATCAAACTCCATTACTGTTATTTGTCTGCATTTCCTATTTCTGTGAATAATTTGAGGGTGGGACTATGTCTTATTCATCTCTCTGTCTCCAGAATCTATCACATAGTCTTACATGTAGTTAACAATTCAATAAATATTTATTTACTCACTGAATGAAGACCCACAAATATAAATCAATTATTGAATAGTGCATTAATATCTTAAATGCTACAAAGTGTATTTTAGCTATACGTAATAGAGGATCATAAAAATAAAAGGGATCATATTAGATTACAAAAGGGAAAGAACACCTTGTTAAGGTGTTGCTATTTGAAATATATGCTTAAAATAGGATGGATTTGGGAGAGATATAAGTTCATAGGCAAAAAGAGAGAAAGAAGCATGACAGATATGTCAAAGCTTTGAAAAATTTCTTGTAGGTGACTAACTAGAATTTGGAAAGTTCAGATCACATCATATTAGGGAGGATGGAGAAATATCATTTTCAAGGATCTACCACATTCCATGGTCTGTAATAGACTCTACATTCATTTGTATTGCTTAACTTTTACTGTGTAACAATTCACCTCAAAACTGGGTAGTTTAAAACAAAAACCATTTATTTAGTTCATGATTTTGCAGGTTGTGAATTTATGCTGAGCTCACCTGGAGAGTTCTGATTATCATGGCTGGACTCCTTAATCTTCAGTTAGCTTCTGGAAGTTGGCTTCTTGTCAACTGTAGCAATAGGGATGAATGGGCCCTGTATTTCTCATCACCCAGCAAACTAGCCCAGGCTTCTTTACTTGTTCACTAGGTTCCGAAAGGGGAAGGAGAGGATCGGACTCAATGTGCGATCAATTTTCAATTCAAGCCTATGTTTCCATTGCTTGATAATGTTCAATTTGCCAAAGCTTATCACATGGATAATTTCAGATTAAACCATGGAGAAATAGACACCACCTTTTGATGAAAGGAGTTGCAATGTCGCATTGAACAGTGACATGCAGGCAAGAATAGGAGAAATTATTGGGGCCCTTTTAAAACAATCTTCAACAACATTATCGCTAATATTCAAAATAACCATTGAGGTAGATATTCATCTTCTCATTTCTTTAGAGAAGCAGAAAACGAAATTCAGAAAGTTTGAATGCCTTGTAAGCATGACACATTAGAAGAACATGGATTAGAATCCAGCTTTGTCTAACTCCAAATCCTATGTTATTTCTACTGCATGAGGCATCTTGGGGAATCATTAGTACAAGTTGTTTAGAGCTACTAAACATACTTGATTCAGATGATAAAATGGTGAAATCATTGCTTCATGAAGATGACTTCATGTGTTGAAGAGTATGGAGTGAGATGAGACTGAATGGAGTTTTCCCTGTGTTGTGGAGACCAGAAACATGCATTAGATTCACAACCCCACAAGCAGTTATTTTCTGTCTTCATAGCAGAAAAAGTCTTATATTTTCACAAGTAAATAATTTCCTTCTTACAGATGCTTGATGGGGGCATTTTCAGACAACTCTAGTTCCTATAGTTCTCAAAACCCTTAGTTATCATAAAATTAAAACCACTATAAACAAAAATTAATACTTCATTTAAAAGATTTTTTTATTTGCAGGCATTCCATCCATTCTAAAAAGTGCTGAATAAAATATATTTACTGCACCTCCTATTTTAACTTACACAAAATGTCAGTTTCTTCCAGTGAACAAATGCATTCTGTAACAGAAAACACTTATATAGTAAGAATTAAGTTTGATACCTGATTGTCCCCTGAAGACCCCTTTTCATAAATGAGCACACATTGCTTATTGCATCTCTGTACTTGATTCTGAATAAATCATGAAGTGTAAATATCTCATAATTCCATAAAACAAATGGTTACTTCCCCAGTGGCTTGAGTCTTCAAAAAGATTTGTGGAAACTAGTCATTGATCTTCGTTTACTTCTGTTTCCCCTGTGTATCCAATGTTTTCTTTCTCTGGGAATATTTTGTTCCTAAGTATAGAACTTTTTGTTGTCAGTTTCTTTCCCACCCTAGTTCTCTGAGGTAATGACTGAGGTCCTATTCCTACCTACCAGACATACCCTAATAAAGAAGCACATACATAACTCATGGAGATTTTAATTTATTTTAGTTTCAGAGGAGCTAATCTTAGTCTCCATCTAATATATTTCAGAGAGGTATTCAAAGAGTAAAGAATGCAAAGCATTGTAGGAGTAGGATCTGAAGTTCAGTCCCTGTTCCACAGTATTTTGGCTATATGGCTTTGAGGAAGATACTTCCTTTTAGAACCTTAGGTATCTATTTATGAAATGGGAATAACAACAACAACAGCAACAGCAGCAGCTACCTGAAAAAGCTAAAGTGAGTATCTCAGAAACAAAGAGAGAGATATCTTCTGAGTTCGTTGATTTTGTTAAAACCATCAATAAGAGACCAAAGAAGTTTCTCAAAAAATAATATTGTCAGTATATGAACTTGGCTTTAGAAGGCAGTGTTTCATGAGTAATGGAGGCACATGACTTCAGAGGTAAATACACTGTAACCAGTAAATGCAACTTCTATTCTCCAAAGAGTCAGGACGGCCTGGGACTCTAAAAAACACATTTAGAAGAATGATATTAGCCTTTGGCACTTGATCTCATGTTATCCAAGTTGCAAAAACAATCAATGATGTTAGAAAGATGCTCATGGCTGGGATTCTTAGGACTTGGTTTCCAGACCTGGCTCTCAACTTCTTGCCTGGGTAATGTTGGGTGAATTTCTTCCTTCTTTGAGCTTCAGTTTCATCATCTGTAAAATTAGAAGACAAAATTATATTGTATGGGTGTGATCTACTAAGCAAGATGTTTACCATTGCAAAAGGATTGGTAGCCTAAATATACCTGTTCAAGCTGAATGACTTCCAAGCTTTTCACTTCTGGGGAGTTATATGGTCAATATGCAGGGTAGGTATTAGTGTCAGCCCTCAGTAAAATCTTAAAGTAAGTGATTTCTAAGTATTGTCATTTTCACCCTCTCTTCAAGTGTTCTAACACAAACCTGAGCTTCTTCCCCTAGGTGCCATCTCAAATGACCCAATATCTATAGCCTGTCCATTCTGACCAGGGCCTATATGAGTACTTTCCCCCATCTCAAAGCTTTTAAAGGTAGCCACTGCTCTGTCCCACTCATTTCAGAGCTATAGAGCTCCACTCAAGATTTATTTCAGGTGCTATTTCCTCATAAGGCAGGGATAGATAGAAGAGCTTGTGGTAGTGAGGGCTCTACTCTCAATGAAAAACTTACCTGTAATATGCCCTGTACCTAACCCTAAATGTGGAAAAAAATTGTTTGCTAGAGAATAGGTATAAAAATGCTAATGGATGAGTAAATAGTATAATTATGTATTATGGTCTTCAGAGTAATGAAACATTATCATTTTACAGTACATAATTAACTAAAATTTCAAATAATTCTGATTATGATGATAATGGTGATAACAATGATGACAACACATATCCATAATATCTATATGAAATATGGAATGTTTCAAATTTTTTAGAACCCAAATGATTTATTTTCACTATAAAAGGTTACTAAATCCATAAAATTTTGTTAAACTGCTTTGACTGATAAAACTTGACACAGCACAATGATGATGTGTGCCTTGGTTTAAAATGTTCATGTATTCTTCCTTTTTACTCGTTAGCAACCAAAGTGAATCTCCTGCCTTCAAAGCATAAGACTTCTGGTAAGCTCTGAGTCTTCTGGAAAATTGATTTTTCTGTGCACATTGCTGCTAGTGCCTCATGCTGATGAATGACTCTGCTAGTGAAACACAATTTCTACTAAATCAACAAATAGTTGTTATAAAGTCTCTAAGTCTTACTCTATTCTTACAACAAAAGCTTCCTTCTCCTGCTCATTAATCCTTGTAAGTGAGATTCAAATGATGGAGAAAATTCCAATAAGTCCTCTTCTTTTCTTGACTATTTCCTAGTTATTTCCTGAAATTCTGAGGAGGAAACTCAATTATAGGAAAATAATGGTGTTATTTAATATGGGTTAGGATATATCTTAGGGGTTAGGATCATTCAAGTATCAGTGGAAATGTCCTCCCATTAGGATTATGTCATCGATAAGCTTGTTGAATTGTATTTGATGAAAGTATAGAAAGAAGAAATGGGTAGAGTAGAAACAACGAAAAAGGAAAGAAAGGGAGAAAGTTAACACTCAGAGAGTGCTATGGTCGGAACATTGGTGTCCCCCCCAAATTCATGTTGAAACATAATACTCAATGTGATAGTATTAAGAGGTGGAGCCTTCAGGGGGTGATTAAGTCATGAGGGCTCTGCCCTTAATGCATGTGATTGGTGACCTTATAGAAGAGGCTTCAGAAAGCTTCGTGGCCCCTCCTACCATGTGAGGACACAGAAGACACTGAATCTGCAAGCACCTTTATATTGGACTTCCCAACCTCCAGAACTGTTAGCAATAAATTTCTGTTACTTATAAATTATCCATTCTAAGGTGTTTTGTTTTAGCAACCTGAATGGTCTAAGAGAGGGAGCATTTTGTGATTCTTAGACTCGGATCTGTGTAAGATGAATCACTCTTACTGGATTCAGAGGAGAAAAGTGTTTCTTTGGAATGTGTTCTTTCTCACTTGCAGCCATACCACTATTTCACTATTGTTTTGAGGTTATATTAAAAGAAGAGAATCATCAGCATAATAATTATGTTACTACCTTATTGTAATCAGTCCTAAAAATTATGCTTGGGTGTACCTACTCAATATTTATTCCCAGCAGATTTCCAGCTGTCAACCAGGTATTTCCTACTCCTTGAGGATTGGTTTTATGTAGGAAATAATTTTCTGTATGTGATGTGAGGGGTCTGCAGATGGATTTCTGTTAACAATGACATAACACTACATTGGCAAGCTTTAGGCCTCAATTAGCAACAGATTTACCATCTTTCTTCCCACCCCCCTTTGGCAAGCTTGCCAATTTGTTTACTGATTTTTGTCAAAGAAAAATGTTATTTTTTTATTTTCTATTTTTTTATTTCAGCATATTATGGGGGTACAAAAGTTTAGGTTACGTACATTGCCCTTGCCCCACCCCCCGAGTCAGAGCTTCAAGTGTGTCCATGAGCAAAAGCAGCATTATTCTTACCATGCCTTATAACAAGTAGTTTTTAATAGCAAGGGAAGATTGTTAGCTGCCTGAATGGCTGAATGGACTTTTATTCTGGTCCAATGAAGGTATCTCTCTACCTAAAACATATGAAAACTGTTGGTGGAGACTACACATTTTTTACTGAAAAATAATCTTTACTTTTTTTCTAGATGCTTTTTTGCACTAGGCAGATCTAATTTCTCTATTCTTTTCTGTGCCCTCATAGTGTCAGAAGCCACTGATGCCAGATGCCAGTGCTCACTGCTACTCTGTCTCCATTCTTCCCAAATAAAAATCCTAGACCTCATTATAGACAATTGCACATTATTATCTCTGTTCTCTGGGACCTGAGCTGCAATATCTTTATTCATTCATTATGCACAACTGTGGTGTATCCCAAAACATCTGTGGAGGTCTTTCCTTTGGGTCCATCACCCAAGAGGAAAGACTCCTAAGGGGTTCTCCAGTGAGCATTTCTTATTTGAATTATAATAATGAGATTATTATGATAGAGGACAGAGAACAATCCACTCCAATACTACCTTCTGTGGAGCCCTAAGCTAAAAGAAGAAACAGACGGCTAGTTCATCATTAATGTGGGTGTTCTGTGATGCTCCTACTCTGGACGGGATATACATAATCAGAAGACAGGCCAGAAAATAGCTGGCTTCTAGTAACCCAAAGCACCTTTGGAGATGGTTGCTCAGAGCTAGTGCTTTGATCTGGGGCCCTATATGTAACACAGAAAATTAACTCTGCTTAGGAAAAATGAGTCTCATTTGTTTTGTGCTCTTACCCACAAAACTAACTAGACAAAGATATGCAGAACAATGGATCTTGTCATTATATGAAACAGGAACACTTGAGTAATCTTTCTATTAAATGGCTATAGTACAATGATAATGACTTAGTGTTTAATAATCAACATTGACCATGAGATTACTAAATTTCCTCTGAAACAGCAAATGTCAAAAATAACACAGAAGTGTGCACTTATCACCAAAAGTGTATATATGGTGTAATATGTGGGAACCTTGGAATTTCACATGTGGTATGTTTTGGTTAAGGAACCATTTAAAAATATATTTAAAACTCTACCTACCAGCTTCAGATATTTGGCTAAGCACAAAGACAAATATTTTTCTTTCTGGTATCAAACCCACAAAATTATAGGTATGCTTGGAAATATATTAAATGTATAAATATACACATATACATACACATACACTCACACATATATGGAGAGAGAAACTATGAGGGATAATTGAAAACTGGAAAGTAGACAGTAACCCTCAGACAGAAGATAGAGTCTCAGAAGCAAGCTGCAGTCAATATTAAATGTGAGAATATTATGCCACTAGGAAGGGAGAATCAGCACAAAAGGTGGTTTACATCTAGAGAGAGAAGAAGCCAGAAGCAAGAAGGAACTTAAGAAAAACTAACAGGGTAATTAGATGGCTATCTCTGCATACTTACCTAGACAACTCAATCCCGGTGCTGTAGATACCTGTTTCTCCTTTTTGACCAAATGGCAGAGGTAATTAGAGATCATGGAAAATTTATTCAAATTAGAAATCCAAAGACCAAGCCACCATCATCTCTTGCTGGAGTTACTGTAATAGTCTTTATTGGTTTCCCTGCTTCCGACCTTGTCCTCCTAAAAATTTATCAGAGTAGCATGAGATATCCTTTTATGATATACATTAGATTATACCTCTCTTCTGTTCAAAACATTCCCCTATGCAAAGCACCGTTCAAAGAAATCCACTGGGTGATTGCCACACATGAATAGAATAAAAAATCCTCCTCATGGCCCTTGGTGCTCGTATAATCTGCCCAAACCCTCTTCTTTAATCCCACCTCTTTTCATTCTCTTCCTCCACAATAGGCTTTAATCACACTGACTTCCTCATTGAAGCACATGTTCCCTCTGTGCATTTATACCTAGTCTTTCCTTAGGTAACTGCATGGCCTATGCCCTCACTTGATTCAAGTCTCTACTCAGTTGTCACTTCCTCAGAGAAGTCTTTCTGACCATTCTATCTAAATTTGTACCTCTCTCATTCTCCATTCTCTAAGTAAGGTTTTATTTTTCTTTATAACACTCATTAATAGGTATATATAATATGTAATATAATAGGCATTCAATACAAAGTTGTTAAATATTGATTGAAAAAGTGAATAGTACAAAAATATATAGTACAATAAACAAATGAACCAAAGGAGTGAATTACTGAGCTGGAGAACCAAACTGGGGAATTTTCCCAGAAAAGAGTATAAAAGGATAAAGAGATATCTTATCAATGACAACTTAAGGGAAATGGAAAATAAATCTATATATTCCAACATCTTTCAAATCAGAGTTCCAAAGGGATAGAGTAGAGGAAATGGAGTGAGATAATGTTTGAGGAAAAATGAGATAACTACAATTTTCTACAACTGAAGAAAAAATTGAATGCTCTAAATCACGTACCCAGTAGAACGTATTTAAAAACACAACAAATAATAAGTCCATGAAGAAACACATTGCAATGCTGTTTCAAAAATGTTAAATATCTAAAGATAAATCTAAGCAGAAGTATGCTAAATAATTAGAGAAAAAACTATAAAAATTTTCTAAATAATATCAATAGAAACCTGCATAAATTGAGTGCTATGCCATCACCTTGGATACGAATATTCACATTTTATCATTTATTTTCATCTGTTTACTTTGAATTTAATTTTCTCTTCTTCTTCTAGTTTCCAAGGTAGAAGTATAGATGATTGATTTTAGATCTTTCTTCTTTTCTAATATATACATTCAATGCTATAAATTTTCCTCTAAGACCTACTTTTGCTCCATTTGACAAATTTTGACAAGTTGTATCTTCATTTTCATTTAGTTCAAAGTACCATATTTTTAAATTTATCTTGAGAATTCTTCTTTGACCCATGCATTTTAAAAAAATATACTATTTAATCTCCAAGTATTTTGTGGCTTTCCAGATATCCCAATGCTATTGATTTCTGGTTTAATTCCATTGTGGTCTGAGAGCCTACTCTGTATGATTTTTATACTTTTAAATTTGTTAAGGTATATTTTATGACCCAGAATGTGATCTGTCTTGGCAAGTGTTCCATGTGAGCTAAGGAAGAATGTGTATTATGCTGTTGTTGGATAAAGTAGTCTATAAATGTCAAATAGAGTCAGTTGATTGAAGGTGCCATTCAGTTCAAATATATTCTTACTGATTTTCTTCTGGCTGGACTGTCAATTATGGAAAAAGGTGTGTTGAAGCCTCCAACTATAACAGCATATTTTTCTATTTCCCCTTGTAGTTCTATTAGAACTACATGTATTTTGATGCTCTCTTGTTACATGTAAACATATCTATGATTGAATGAATATCTCCTTGGAGAATTGACACCTATATCATTATGTGATTCCCCTCTTTATCCCTGGTAAGGATCATTTGTTTATATACAGAATTTTATGTTGGTGGGGTATGCTTTTATTTACCACTTTAGATATTTTCTTATTCTCTTCTTTTTATTTATTTATTTATAATGTGTTGGGGATAATTCCCCCCTCAATATTATGAAATAATGTCTGTAATATGGCTCTTCTTTGTAGGTCTGATAGAATTTAGCTGTGAATCCATCTGGTCAGGGGCTTTGTTTTGTTGGAACATTTTTTTATTACTGCTTTGATCTCACTGCTCATTATTGGTCTGTTCATGAGTTCTATTTCTTCCTGATTCAGTCTTGGGAGGTTGTGTGTTTCCAGGAATTTGTCTATTCTTCTATGTTTTCTAGTTTATGTGAGCAGAGATTTTTATAGTATTCATCGATGATGTTTGGTATTTCTGTGATATCAGTTGTAATATCTCCTTTTTTATTTCTGATTGAGTTTATTTGAGTCCTTTCTCTTCTATTCCTAATCTGGTAAGCAGTCTGCCAATTTGTTTATCTTTTCAAAGAAACAACTTTTTATTTTGTTGATCTTCTCTGTTATTTTTTTATTTTCCATTTCATTTAGTTGTGCTCTGACCTTTGTTATTTCTTTTCTTCTGTTGGCTTTGTGTATAGTTTTCTTTTCCTTTTCTAGTTTCTTGAGATATGACATTAGGATGTTAATTTGTGATCTTTCTGTCTTTTTGATGTATGCTTTTAAGGCTATGAATTTTCCCCTGAGGAATGCTATTGCTGAGTCCCATAGAGTTTGATAGCTTATGTCTCCTTTGTTGTTCAAAGAATATTTTGATTTCTATCTTAATTTTATTCTTTACTCAATAATTGTTCAGCAGCAAGTCATTTAATTTCTGTGACTTTATGTAGGTCTGAGTGTTTCTCTTGTGATTGATTTCTAGATTTTTCCACTGTGGTCTGTAAAGATACATGCTGTGATTTCTATTTTTTTGAATTTGGTGAGGCCTGTATTGTGGCCTAAGATATGATTAATCTTGGAGAAGAATGTCCCATGTGCTACTGAGAAGAATGTATATTCAGTAGTTTTGGGGTAGAATGTTGTGTAAATTTCTATTAGTTCCATTTGATTTAGAGTCTGGTTTAGGTTCAGTGTTTGTTTATTTTCTGCTTTGATGATTTGTCCAGTTCTGACAGTGAGTGTTGAAGTCCCTGGCAATTATGATGCTGCCCTGGCCGGGGTCACCCAGTGGAGGTGAGAGTGGTTTCTGGGTGAGACAATTTAGACCGTGGTAGTGGATGACTGGGCTGTAGGCATTTGTATAAACCAGGTCCAGGAGTAATGTCTGCTCAGGGCTGGGGGAGTCCTGGGCAAAGTATTGGCCCTCGAGAGGTTCCATTGGCCTAGTAGCAGGGATGGAGACTCAGGAGTAGTGTGTTGGGGCCTAGGTGCAACTCTTGAATCTCAAGGGTGATGTCACAGGCCTGGTGGGGGCCCTGGAGCTACAGGGGCAGAGCCTCAAATTTGGGTGCAGTGAGACCTTCAGAGCTGGCTCTGGGGCTTATGGGGTCAAAGTTGCACATATGGAGGGCTATTCTGCTAGCATGGAGACTGCTGATGCCCAGTTGCATAGGCAGGGATTTGTCTCAGTGGCCCAGGAACCATGTAAAGGTGGGCCAGAGCTGCTGGTTGGCCAAGGTTCTCCCCCTACACCTAGAACTACAGGGCCTTGCTGAACCAGTCACTCAAGGCTTCCAAAGTGGTGCCTGTGGTGTCTCAGTCTCCTTCTCTGCTCAGATCCCACGCAGGGGAGGAGCTGTGCTCAGCTCCCAGTCATAGGGCACAAGACAGGGGGAGCTTCTGTTATGTCTGCTCCCTCCCCAGCCTGGCAGGGGTAGGGGGTGATGCGAAGGCTACTGCTGGAAGGCTGAGTTCCAAGCAGATGTGGATCCATGCACCAGAGTGATCAGGATGGTGTCGGCTGTGGAAACCTGATATTGGCAGCCACCAGATCTCTGCTGCATCTGTTCTTGGGTGCAGTATCTCTGCACAGACTCTGAGTAGCTCCCCAATCAACCCAGAAGTCTGCAGTGGAGGAGGGATACCCCTTACAACTCAAGCTGCCTGTAACTTTTATTCCTCTCCTAAAAAGTAGTGCTCCCTTGGGTTGCTTCTATTCTGCTGTCTTCCCCTCTTCCCAGCAGTGTGAATTGTATTGAGACCCCCATTTTAATCTCTGAGTTGGTGAGTGGTGCCTATGAGTGAGAATCAGCCATACCCTGTTTGAGTCAGTAGATGCTATAATGAGGTATACAGTTGTTCTCCCTGTCAGTGGTTGATGCTTGCAGGAAAGAACTAACTGTAGAGATGTCCTGTTATGCCTTTAACAGGGTTTAGTCCCTAAGGAAAAGCACTTGAATGCCCCAGGCAGTGGGAGGGGCCCCATAGCTTCCAGATGATTGCTTCTTCTCCACCACAACACAGGTGGGTGGAGCAGTGAGGCTGGGCAGGGCTAGGTTGGGTGAGTCTGAAAGGCTCTGTAAAGTCTTGGCAGGGATCAATGGTTGTATGTCAGGCCCCTGGGAAAAGCCACTGGGAGAGGGGCTCAAGCAGCCTCTCTGAACTGGAAAGACTGCTCATGGAACAGGAGCTGTCTGTCATTCACTGATTGGCTCTTGGAGTGACCTCTGCCCCTGTCTGGCTATCACTGTCCCGAGAGTCTCTCTCCAGTGTCTGTTTGCAACAGGTGCCTGAATGCACTGAGCTTGCCTGCAATGGTGCTGTGGACTGGGAACTTCTCACCGTGAATCCACCCTAGTCTGACAGCATGGCTTTCCTGTGGGAGGATGGATGCTCCACCAGATTGCCATGGTTCAGATTAACACTGTACTCTCCCATCAGTTCTGCCCACGTGGGCTCCCTTGCCTCCTGAGTCAAGGTCTCAAATCTCTCCCTTGTGCCCCCAGCAACTCATTCAAGTCCTGGGGGCAAGTGATCTGGTCTGCCTGCCTGACCTGCTGGTGTGCATCTCTGGGGAGTGCCAGCAGGCAGGGAACTCTCAGACTGGTCACCCCTGGGTTCATTGCAGGTCCTCAAGGGGGAAGGTGTGGGCCCCACTATCTGTGGAAACTTCAGGCTGGAGGACACTACAGTTGATGAGAGGCAGCCACTCCCAAAAGTCTGAGTCTGCCCTCCTGGCTGTAGTGGGCAGGGGAGGAGCAGGGGAAGAAAAGAGTCTGAATGGAAGATAGCTGGGACCCTGGCTCCTCTAATCCCTCTCTCTAGGAGGAAACCTGCACGGAATGTACAAGCTCTGGGATCATGCTAGTTCTCCACCAAATTCAGTGGTTGGAGCAGCACTTGGGCTCATAAGTGTGGAAAACCTTCCAAACAACTCAGTAGCCCACTGATTACTAAAGGTATGTGGGAAAGAGAAGTGGGATTTCCCCACTTTGCCCTTCACTGTGCTCTGAACCTCTCTGGGTCAGATTCTCACCAATATTTTTTTCTTATTTTTCCTTTTCCTATTTTGATTCCTAATTTCCTTCCATGAGGTCCCTGGAAGACTCTAGCACTTCTGCTGAACTACAGCCGAGCTGTGTCCATTCCCCCCTCTCCTTTATCTGAAACCCTTTCTTCCCTCTGGGATGCTCTGTCAACTGATATTTCTAGTTGGCTATCTAGCCCTCTCCCCCTCTCTCTTCTTATTTAAATGGTTTCTGAAGAGAAGTCCAATTTCATTCTCATCCCTGCTTCCTTACGGATAGTTTTTTTTCCTCCCTCTGGCATCTTTCCAAATTTTGTCTTTGTCTTTGATCTTCTGCAGTTATTCTATGCTATGCCAAGGTAAAATTTTTTGATATTTATGCTGTTTGGTGTTCTCTGAGCATCCCGGATCTGTGGTTTGGTGTCTGACATTAATTTTGGAAAATTATCAGTCATTATTGCTTCAAATGCTTCTTCTGTTTCTTTCTCTCTTCTTATCCTTCTGATATTTACATTATGCATATGTTATACCTTTTGTAATTGTCTCACAGTTCTTGAATATTCTGTTCCATATTTTTCATTATTTTTTCTTTTTCTATTTTAATTTTGTAAGCTTTTATTGACATTTCTTCAAGCTCAATTGTGTCCAGTTTATTGATGAACACATCAAAACTATTCTTCATTTTTATTTCTAGCATTTCCTCTTATTTCTTTCTTAGAGTTTCCATCCCTCTGCTTACATTACTCAACTGTTCCTTCATGTTATCCACTTGTTTGATTGCAGCCCTTAACATATAAATAAATCACAGTAGTTTTAAATTCCCATTATGATGCTTTTAACACCTCTATCATATCTAAGTCTGGTTTGGATGCTTGCTTTGTCTTCTCAATGTGTATTTTGCCTTCTGGTATGCCCTGTACAGTTTTGTTCAAAGCCAGACATGATATTCTGAGTCAAAGGAACTGAGGTAAATAGGCTTTTCATAAGAGGTTTTGTTTATCTGGCTAGGGGTTTTGTTGTGTTTACTGTAAGTGTCAGAGGCTAAAATTTCCTCTGGTATTCTTTTTTTTTCTTCTCTTGGCTTTGGGGTTCCCTAGAGACTTCTTAAATAAGGCCTGAGACATGCAGCTCTTTTCATCGTATTCTCCTGTTATACAGAAGCCCTGTTGATGTAGTGGTAAGGTGTCGGGGGCAGGGAAGCATTCTACAGTCCTGAGCTTGGGTCTCAGTCTCTAAATAAGCCAGTACCACTGAGCTGTGTTTCTTGACTTCCCCCTTCCATTAGTTAAGACAGAAAGGCTAGAAGGGGTTGCAGTTGGGTATTTCTTTCCCCCAGGTCAGTTAGGTTTTGGTAAAACCGCAGTCAGTTAGGCTTTTGTGAAATAGTTCTTTTGAGAGTAGTCCCTGTAAAGAAGAACATAATGCTCTGGGAATATTTCAAAATGGCTACTTTTCACCTCTCCTTGCTGGAAAAATGAGGGGATTTTTCTCCAGTCTTTACTGTGAGAACCTGGTAGGGCTCCTGGTGGTAAGACTTACAAAAGTGTGGGGACCCTTTAAGATTGGGTCTCCTGGAGTTTTTATCTCTCAAACTTATTTTTTAATTCATCAAATCCATCAATTCATCAATTACAGTTTAAGCTTTCCTACATTGGTACTGGTTTCTGCTGAGGTCTGTGCTCTCAATTTTCTGCTCTGTTAAGTTGTGATTCTCTCTATCTGCCTATCTTTCTTTCCACTCCTTTGGGGCATCAGTTTGCCCTTTGACTTCAGTTCTCTGATAGACAAGAAGAGTTGTTGCTATTTAGTTTGTTCAGCTTTTTTCTTGTTGTATGAATGACAGTGATGACTTCCAAGTTCCTTACATGCGAAAACAGAAGCTGTAACAATACTCACACTTTAAAGATATAAATTTCTCCTATGTTAATCAATATAATGTACAGCCAATTACAAACACAACAAGATTTTTCAGGGAACTTGATAAGCTGAATCTAAAACTTGTATGGAATAGTACATTATCTAGGATGTTTCTGTCTTCTAATAATAGAAAATCCTTATTTAAAGTAGTACCTACAACAAGGAACATTTATTATCTAATATACCTGGAAGTCTAGATATTAGGCTGACTATAACCAAGATAAAATCAGTGTCTTACTGATGTCATCAAGGACCCAGTCTCTTCCCATCTCTCTCCTCTGCAGTTCTTGGCATTAGCTGTATTCCCATGTTGGTTGTAAGATGGCTTTAGCAGTTCAGGAGTCATATCCAGATAAGATAATGTACAGAGGAATAAAAGACAATCTCTTCCTCTGTTACATTTTAGGAGTGAGGAAATCATTCTCAAAAGATCTTGATGGCCATTATTAAACAATTAGCTAGTAAGGGAAATAGGATTACCTTGATGAGCTTAGACTAATCAGATCACCACATAGAACTGGAGATTCATATTCTCATTAAACACGTGGCTGTGTAGAAGGTGCATACCTGATTAAAATTGATATTCTATAGAATGTCTTTTGTTCTTTTGGGTAGATGCCCAGCAATGGGATTGCTGGATCAATTGGTAGTTGTACTTGTAGCTCTTTGAGGTATCTCCATATTACTTTCCACAGAGGTTGTACTAGTTTGCAGTCCCACCAGCATCATATGAGTATCCCTATCTCTCCACATCCATGCCAACATTTATTGTTTTGGGACTTTTATTTTTTATTTTTTTAATTCAGGATATTATGGGGGTACAAACGTTTTGGTTACATGTAATGTATTTTCCCTGCCCAGGCCAGGGCTACAATCATATCCTTGCCCCATACAATATGCTCTGCTTCCATTAGTTGTGTGTTCATCCCTCCACCCACCCCGCCAACCTGACTGGCACCCAGTGAGTATTACTACCATGTGGTGTTGATCAGTTAGTACCAATTTGATGGCGAGTACATGTGGTGCATGTGTTTCCATCCTTGTGATACCTCACTTCGAAGAATGGATTCAATCTCTATCCAGGATAATACAAGAGGTGCTAGTTCACCATTTTTTTTTTTTTTGTAGTTGAGTAGTATTCCATGGTCTATATATACCACATTTTATTAATCCACTCACGTATTGATGGGCACTTGGGTTCTTTCCACATCTTTGCAATTGTGAATTGTGCTGCTATAAAAATTTGAGTGTAGATGTCTTTATTTTAGAATGTCTTTTTTTCCTTTGGATAGATGCCTAGTAGTGAGATTGCTGGATCAAATGGTATTTCTATTTTTAGCTCTTTGAAATATCTCCAAGTTACTTTCCACAGAGGTTGTACTAATTTGTAGTCCCACCAGCAGTGTAAGAGTGTTGCTATGTCTCCACATCCATGCCAGTATTTTTTATTTCGGGACTTTTTGATAAAGACCATTCTCACTGGAGTTAGGTGATATCTCATTGTGGTTTTGATTTGCATTTCCCTGATGATTAGAGATGTTGAGCATTTTTTCATATATTTGTTGGCCATTAGTCTATCTTCTTTTGAAAAGTTTCTGTTCATGCCCTTTGCCCACTTTTTGATAGGGTTGTTTGATATTTTTCTTGCTAATTTTCCTTACATCTGCACTAGAATGTTTACAGCAGCACAATTCACAATTGTAAAGATATGGAAACAACCCAAGTGCCCATCAATACATGAGTGGATTAATAAAATGTGGTATATGTATACCATGGAGTTCTACTCAGCCACAAAAATCAATGATGATCTAGCACCTCTTGTATTATCCTGGATAGAGCTGGAACCCATTATACTAAGTGAAGTATCACAAGAATGGAAAAACAAGCACCACATGTACTCACCATCAAATTGGTATTAACTGATCAACACATAAGTGCACATGTAGTAATAACATTCATCGGGTGTCAGGCAGATGGGAGCGGGGTGGAGGGGATGAGTATATACACACGTAATGGGTGTGGTGTGCACCGTCTGGGGGATGGACACGCTTGAAGGTCTGACTCAGGTTGGGCAAGGGCAATATACATAACCTAAACATTTGTACCCCCATAATACCCTGAAATAAAAAGAAATTAAAAAATACGAGGAATGTTAGAGGCAAGAATAAAGCACAATATGAAAAGATAAAACAAGCATCAGAGATAGACACAGATGTGATACAGATATTGAAATCAACAGACATAAATTTTAAAATCATTTTCATTTACATATTAAAAACACTAAAGGAAAAAGTAGACAACATGCAAGAAAAGATAGGTAATGTAGGCAGAGAGATGGAAATCATAACAATCAAAGGGAAATGCTAGAAATCAAAATGACTGTAACAAAAATTAAGAATTTGATGGACTAATCAATAGACTGGACATAGCTGAGGAAAAATCAGTGAGCTTGAAGACGGGTCAGTACAAACTTCTAGACTTGAAATTAAAAGAGAAAAAAATGAAAAAACAGAAGAGAACATCCAAGAACTGTACATATGTTCTTTTTCTGTAATTATATATGGCATATATAAATTCCTTTTGGGAATGATGAATGGTAAAAGTAAAAAATAGAGGAATCTACCTCATAAAAATGAGGACAGTCCATCTTGTCAGATATTTAAGTTTTATTTAAGGCTAGGATGACATATTTTGAGGAAATATACTTTATTGGACATCATGTGCTCTCTCTCCAGCCCGTTTATACTTCTTTCTCAGTTGTGTAGCATCCATGCACTTTAGGTGGTATATACTTTAGGTGGGCTACATGGGTGAGCCCTGACTGGCCTAAGCCAATAGATATATGTTTTTATTTCAGTTACAGGGATTGATTCAGGGGAAGGCCCCTGAATTAATTTAATCCATTCAGGGAGGATCTCATGGAAATTTGTTCAATAGTTGAGGAAGAGATGTTCACACTCTCTGTATATGGAGAAGAAAATATATAGCCCTGGTTGATAATGGCAGTGATCTTATAATCATAAGGGGACCATTTAGAGAATTAATTGGATACCTCATAAGCAGAGGGCACTATCTGAAATAAATCAAGTGCTTGGTGACACATTTGGGTTACTAGATGAAACCAATTCTGGAGCCATCTCACCTCTGGCAATAAATTCCTTATTATTTAAGCAGGTGTGAATTGAGTCTTCTATTATTTGCCATATAAAATGTACTAAATGATAGATGTGGAAACAAGAAAAATCTTTCTAACTGGAGGATTTTGAGGATTGAAAAATGCATATTCCTGAAAGACTTCTAGTCACATATATGGGGTATAAGAAAGCGTTTGACTTAATGGGCTATACAGACAGATTGAAATCCAAGCTCTATTACAATTTTATTCCTTTGTATATCACCTTATTCATTTAAAGGGAATTAACTTTGAGGTGCTAAGTACATGAGTGCTGTGATAATAGAGGTACACATGTTACAGAGTGGAATTTCACCCATTCAGGCTCATACTTAATTCCCTTTCTGGAATTTTGTAGTATGATCTGGAGTTTGAAATATACCAGTGTTTTTCAATCCTATAAGACAAAATGCTCTCTCTTATAGTAACTATGTGATAATGCTCCCCTTTACTATCCTAAAATTAAATTCCTAGATAATCTAACCTACCAACACACATATTTTTAAAAAATATATCTCAATTGTAATAAAAAGAATAAATATAAAATATAATTTATAATGAAATAATGTGTACTTCAGTATACAAATACTTGGGCACAAATACACTAGAAGCTATGAAAAAGCTATCAGATGCTTATAACTAATGTGACATTACTGTGAATGTGACAGTTGCAAATATTAACTGATACAGTGCTTTGTACTACTGACTGAAACACTACAAGTGGCATTATCTTTGTTGATATCATGTTTTAGAGTGGTGAATAAGGTTTGTACATATTCCAAGGAAAACAAAGTATGGTCTTTCCTTGATTTACTTGGTAATTTTATTCTATAAGAAAAAACTCAGTGTGTACTAAATACATGAAAAATGTTTTGTGTTTGTAAACAAAAAAATTAAGTTCTAGATTCAGATTATTATTCATTTTTTTATTTTATCTTACATGAATATCCAGTGGAAAATTCAGAAGTTATGTGGGACACAGGATCAACATTTATTGTTTGGGATTATTGCACGTATTACATAGTACCTGATATTCCTGATTTCTGTTCCTGAGTCACAGTGAGAAAATGGGTTATGAGACTCAAAGCCATTGAAGAGCTAAGAGTTATTCATAAAAGACTAGAGGAATCAATCCGGTGCTCACCTAGAAACTCAATATGAATTGACTGATACAAATGAAACCTAAAGAATAGTTTTTGATACTTTTCTCTGGACTCTGTGTGAGTTAATAAGCTACTAGCAGCAAGGCTATTAAAATAATACAATGCATTATGTTCCTTCCACTATTAAGAGTTTTAGAAGTTGCATGCATATTTACATTGGTTTTATATGATATTTGTAAATTTAGCTAATTAATATTTTTGCTTTATACTTTGTCTTGCTCAACTTCATAAAATGTGATCATAGCCTGCTGATGCAACCAAAGGAGGGAGGATTCTAGAATATGCATAAAATACACTTATTAAAGTTTGTTGTGAATATATTTGTGATAGGAAGGTGAGGGCGCCAAGATTTTCATTTCAAATCTGAATGGAACTTACTTGGAGATCAGCTGCTTATTGGTATCTCTGCGCATCTATATTGCTCATTTAATGTAGCATTGGGAAACTAATTCTCCAAAACAATGGAAAAACAAGTATTGATAGCCCTCTCAACAGAAAGGGAACTGCAGAGAGCTAAACATTGAGTGATCAGGCACTTAAGTGTAATGAGTTCATATCACTCTGGAGACCTGTCTTACTTGGACATTCAAGAACATGTGCATCCTATTTCCAAATTGAAGTTAGAGTTTTTACAGTCAAATATTTTCCTGTTACTGTTGAGTAACTTTGAACTAACTGGAATCTAACCATCTGTTTTGGCTTTATTCTATTAGTATTATTCTTCTGATAGCATGATTTATTAATGTTTCCACTGAATTATGAAAGCATACTTGGCAAGTTATTAGAGCAACAATTATGAACACTATCCTCTCCAAACAAAGACTCATAGGGATGGGGAAAATATTGATTACAACCAGAAAAAAACTGATTTTCTAAAGACAAAATGATGTTTTTTCCATTGAATATATATACATATATATGACATAGACACACACACACACACGGCATACACCTGCCCTAAAATGATGTTTTGCTGTGCTTGCTATTGTATTGAGATGTGAAGGAAACCTTAGATAACATTCTTGGACCATGATTAAGTGATAGTGGAACAATCATTGCTATACATGTTCTCTTGCTACTGCTTCTTTCAACCATACTACTAGGCTCAAACCAGATCTGGGAATTACAGGTGTCTATGCCTTCATAGCACCATCCACCCAGATTTCTCACCTCATATCTTCTAGAAGCAACTTCCACCTAGCATAGAAGCGGACAAGTTCTAAGAATTTTGATATTGCCATAGGTCTTCTTAGAAACAGTCTGGTTTCTCAAAGTATCCTGTGACTAAGTAGATATTTTTAAGAAGTTGTCTTGATAAATCTAAATAAGTTATTACAAACCAGAGATTAATTGCCATGGAATGAATGTCTGAAGGAATCACCCGGGCATACTACCAAGAGTGAACTGGTTAACCACTTTAACATCTCGGCTTCAAGGTGAAAATTTGGTTAGCTCAGCCCTATGGTGTGGACCATTTATTTGTATCATTTATTTCACAAATGGAACCGCAGAACTCTGGAGGGGTCAGTGCAACTCATCACCCCTATGAAAAAATACCCATTAAATCAGGAGACAGACACATCCTCAACAACAGTTTTTACTGGGAGAAAACTATCTAAGGAGAAATAACCCATGAAGACTTTTCTTTCACTCCTTAGCACAGAAGCATTTATATAATCAAAGAAACAAAATGGACTGTGGAAATGGTAGAGAAAACAGGTAAATCTGGTTGAAGAGAAAATAGAAACATCACTTCAAAGCAAGGAAGGAGATAATCATAATTTTTAGCACTTGCTGATTTCTGTTTTCAAGCTATCAATCTGATGCCACTGAATGAGGAGTTGGGAAGAAATGCACAGCAGCATACCATTATATAGTATTTCCACAACACAGACGCAAGAGCTGTACATAACCTCAAGAACATAGATAACAGCAAAAATATCCTGAAATAACTAGAACATTATGAGTTTTGAGTATTTATTCTTTTTTAAAAAATATGATTTAATTACAAATTTATATATGTAATTTATTTTTAAAAATAATGAATGTGTTTCATGCCTGGCTTGCAAAATTGCTCCAGCCAACCACTGGTTGCAGTAAATAGAGTAGGGCTATTGAAATTATTTGGGTATTGAAATTATATTTGGGTATTGAGGAGATAGGTAATTTTTCTTACCAGGACCATCTCCTCCATTCTCGATATCAAGTACCCATTTTCAATTTTGGAAGGAGAGCTTCAGGGAAAAATATAAACTATAATTTTAGACTATCAAAATTGGGAATTTTGTTTTGAAAAACGATTTGGGAGTTGATAACTCAATGTTTTCTGAGAGATTAATACTCAAATTATTAATCTCACACAGGAATTAAGAAATCTCAAGTGCTCAACATCACTAATCATCAGGGAAATGCAAATTGAAACTACAATGAGATATCACCTTACTCCTGTTAGAAAGAAAGGAACACCGCTACATTGTTGGTGGGACTGAAAATTAATACAATCTCTATGGAAAAAAGTATGGAGATTTCTCAAAGAACTAAAAGTAGACCTACTATCTGATCCAGGAATCCCACTACTGGGTATCTACCCAAAGGAAAAGAAGTCATTTTATCAAAAAGACACCTGCACTCAAATGTTTATTGCAGCACAATTCACAACTGCAAAGATGTGGAATCAACCCAAGTGCCCATCAATTCATCAGTGAATTAACAAAATGTGGTATATGTATACCATGAAGTACTACGCAGCCACAAAAAGGGATGAATTAATGACTTTTACAGCAATTTGGAAGGAATTGGAAGCCATTATCCTAAGCAAAGTATCTCAAGAATGGAAAAACAAACACCACATGTACTCTCTAATAAATCAGAACTAACGGATGTGCACACACAGGCACAGAGGGAGTAAAAGTCACTGGAAATCAAGCAGAGGGGAGGGGAAAGGGGGAAGGGCAAAAACCCACCTAATGGGTACAATGAACACTATTCAGGTGATAGGCACACTTATAGCCCTGACTCAAGCCATGTAACAAAAACATTTCTACCCCCTTAATATGTTAAACTTTTAAAAAGAAAGCCCAAGTCTATTCCAGGGCATAATTCACAAAATATTATAACCAGAAAAAAAACTAAAGCATAAATCATCTATTTAAATGTTTTTAAACAAGTTCTGCTGCTAAAAGAACAATAAGGTGCTTAAAATTTTTCATTTTTTTTTATCTTTAACATTTCAAAGCACATGCGAGGAGCCTGGAACAATACCTATCAGCCTCTGAAGTAACCCTTGAGATATGGTCACAGAATCCCAGGGCTCCATAGAACTATTAGAATTGATAAGTAAAACCATTGGAAAACTTCCATTCAAAAAAGACTTTTTTCCCAGCTTGATTAAGATAGAAAATAAAAATTATATATATTTATAGCAAACAGTATAATGTTTTGATGTATATACACATGGTAAAATGATCAAATGAAGCTAATTAACATATCCATCTCACATACTTTTCTTTTTTTTTTTGGTAATAAGAATATTTAAGATCTACCCTCTTAGCAATTTTCAAGTATACAACATATCATTAACTATGGTCATCATGCTGTACAATAGATCTTCAGACCTTATTTCTCCTAACTGAAGCTTTTTACCCTTTGAACATCTCTTCACTTCTCCACCCCAGACCCTGGCAACCACCTTTTACTCTCTGCTTATCATAGTTCAATTTTAGAGTCCACATAAAAGTGAGATATACAGTATTTGTCCTTTTGTGCCTGGCTTACTACACTTAGCATATATCCTCCAGGTTCATCCACGCTGTCACAAATAACAGGATTTCCTCTTTTTAAAGACTGCCTAGCATTCCATCATGTGTAATATGTATATCTCATATTGTCTTTATCCATTCATTATCATTGAATACTTAGATTGATGCCGTATCTTGGCTATTGTAAATATTGCTGCAATGAACATGGAAGTGTAGATAGCTCTTTGACATATTGATTTTATTTCCTTTGGATTTATACCCAGAAGTGGGATTGCTAGATTATATGGCACTTCTATTTTTAATGTTTTGAGGAACCTCCATACTGTTTTTCATAATGGCTATCCTAATTTACATTTCCACCAGCAGCGTGCAAGTGTTCCAACTTCTCCACATCCTCACCAACACTTGTTATGATTCATCTTTTTGTTGATAGCCATTCTAACAGGAGTGAGCTAATATCTCATTGGGTTTTCTTTTGCATTTCCCTGATCAGTGATGTTGGGTATTTTTTCATATATCTACTGGACATATGTATATCTTCTTTTGAGAAATATCTATTCAGGTCCTTTGTTCATTTTAAAAATCTGGTTATTTGTTTTCTTGCTATTGAGTTGATTGAGTTCCTTATATATTTTAGATACTAATCCCTTATCAAATGTATGTTTTAAAAATATTTTCTCTCATTCTGTAGCTCATCTCTTCACTTATTGATTGTTTACTTTGATGTGCAGAAACTTTTTAGTTTGATGCAATCCCATTTTTCTATTTTTGTTTTTCTTGCCTAGGTTTTTGGTGTTGTATCCAAAAATTCTTTGCAAAGACCAATGTTAAGAAGTTTTACCTTATGTTTTCTTCTGGTAGTTTTACATTTTAAGGTCTTATTTTTAAGTCTTTAATCCCTTTCAAGTTGATTTTTGTATATGATGTGAAATAAGAGTCCAATTTCATTCTTCTGCATGTGGATATCCAGTTTTACCAGCACCAATTATTGGAGAGACTGTCCTTTTCCTGTTGTGTATTCTTGGCCCCTTTGTCAAAGATCAATTGACCATAAATGCATGGATTTATTTCTTGGCTCTCTATTCTTTTCCATTGGTCTGCATGTCTGTTTTTATATCAGTACTTTGATGTTTTAATTACTATAGCTTTGTAGTATAATTTCAGGTCAGAGAATGTAATGCCTCTAGCTTTTTTTTTTCCCGCAAGATTGCTTTGATTATTTGGGGTGTTTTGCAGTTCCATATAAATTTTAGAATTGTTTTTTCTACTTCTTTTTTATTTTATTTTTTATTATTATTTCAGCATATTGTGGGGGTAAAAAAGTTTAGGTTACGTATATTGCCCTTGCCCCCCCACCCCCCACCGAGTCAGAGCTTCAGACGTGCCCATCCCCTAGACAGTGCACATCACACGCATTATGTATGTATACACCCATCCCCTCCCCCCACCCACATCTGCCTGACACCGGATTAATGTTATTCCTGAATGTGCTCTTAGGTGATGATCAGTGAAACCAATTTGCTGGTGAGTACATGTGGTGCTTATTTTTCCATTCTTGGGATACTTCACTTAGTAGAATGGGTTCCAACTGTATCCAGGAGAACATGAGAGATTCTATATCCCCATTATTTCTTATAGTCGAGTAATACTCCATGGTATACATACATCACATTTTATTAATGCACTCATGTATTGATGGGCACGTGGGTTGTTTCCACATCTTTCCAATTCTGAATTGTGCTGCTATAAACATTTGGGTGCAGATGTCTTTTTTATAGAATGTCTTTTGTTCTTTTCGATAGATGCCCAGTAATGGGATTGCTGGATCAAATGGTAGGTCTACTTGTATCTCTTTAAGGTATCTCCATATTGCTTTCCACAGAGGTTGCACTAGTTTGCAGTCCCACCAGCAGTGTATGAGTGTTCTTGTCTCTTTGCATCCATGCCAACATTTATTGTTATGGGACTTTTTGATAAACACCATTCAAAAAATCTCATTGGAATTATATTTTTCCTAGAGACAATCTAGATACTACTCATTGGAATTTTGATAGAGATTGCATTAATTGCATAGATTGATTTGGATATTATGAACATTTTAATAGTATTAATTAATAAAAATGTGATATCTTTCCTTTCTTTGCTTTTTTAAATTTCTTTCATCAATGTTTTATAGTTTTCAGGGTACAGATATTTCACTGCCTTGGTTAAATTAATTCCTACTTTATTTTGATTCTGTTGTAAATGGGATTGTTTCTTTGTTTTTTATTTTTTAGATAGTTCATTATTATTGTATAGAAATGCCACTGATTATTGTATGTTGATTTTGTATTCCATAACTTTATTGAATTTGTATATTAGTTCGAACAGTTCTTTGGTGGGGTCTTAAGGGTTTTCTATATGTAAGATCATGTCATCTGCAAACAGAGACAATTATACTTCTTTCTTTCCAATTTGGATGCCTTTTATTTATTTTACTTGCCTAAATCCTCAGGCTGGGACTTCCAGTACTATGTTGAATGGAAGTGGCAAGAATGGGTATACTTGTCTTCTTCCTGATCTTAGAGGAAAAGCTTTCAAACTTTTCATCATTGAGTATGATGTTAGCTGTGGGCTTGTCATATATGGCCTTTACTGTGTTGAGATACATTACTTTTATACCTGATTTGTTGAAAGTTTTTATAACAAGATGTTGAATTTTGTCAAATGCTTTTTCTACATCTGTGCAGTTGGTCATATGAATTTTACTTTTCATTCTGCTAATGTGGTGTATCACATTTATTGATTTGTAGAGGCTGAACTATCCTTTTGTCTCAGGGATAAATCCTACTTGATCACGATGAGTGATCCTTTTAATGTACTGTTGAATTTTGTTTGCTAGTATGTTATGGAGGATTTTTGTTTCTATGTTCAATAGGGACATTGGTCTGTAATTTTTTTTCTTGTAGTATCCTTGTCTGGCTTTGATATTATGGTAATGCTGGCTTAACATACATTGAGATAAGAAGTGTTCCCACTCTTCTCCTTTTTGAAAGAGTTTGATAAGTATTTGTGTTAATTCTTCCTTAAATGTTTCATAGAATCCAACAGCAAAGCCATCAGGTCCTAAGATTTTCTTTGTTGGAAGATTTTTGATTAATGATTCAATCTCTTTACTCATTAAGGGTCTATTACGTTTTTCTATTTCTTCATGATTCAGTCTTGGTAGGATGTATGTTTCTAGGAATTTATCAGTTTCTTCTACATTATCTAATTTGTTGGCATAAAATTGTTTTATGTAGTTGTTCATAGTAGTCTCCTATGATCCTTTGTGCTTCTGCGGTATTAGTTGTAGTGACTCCTTGTTCATTTACAATTTTACTTACTTGAATATTCTCTCCTTTTTTCTTAGTCTAGTTAAAGATTTTTTTTAAGAAAAACAATTCTGTTTCATTGATATTTTCTATTGTTTTTCTAGTCTCTTATTTTTTTTATTTCCAAATATTAAGGGGGTACAAATATTTTTGTTATTGGATACATTGTATAATGCTTAAGTCAGGGCTTTTAGTGTGCCCTTCACCAGAATAGTTTATTTCTGCTCTGATCTTTATTATTTCCTTCCTTCTTCTGACTTTGGGCTTAATTTTTATAGTTCTTTGAGGTGTCTAAAGTCAGGTTTTTTATTTGAGATCTTCCTTTTTCCTTCTTTTTTAATTTTTTAAATTTTTTCCACCTCCCTCTTTTTTCTTCATGTAAGTGTTTATCACTATTCCCTCTTAGAACTGCTTTTGCTACATTCCATGGGTTTGGGTATGTTGTGTTTCCATTTGCATGTCTCTCAAGATATTTTTGATTTCTTTTTTTTTTTGAGACAGAGTCTCGCTCTGTTGCCCAGGCTAGAGTGAGTGCCGTGGCGTCAGCCTAGCTCACAGCAACCTCAAACTCCTGAGCTCAAGGGATCCTCCTGTCTCAGCCTCCCGAGTAGCTGGGACTACAGGCATGCGCCACCATGCCCGGCTAATTTTTTCTATATATATTTTTAGCTGTCCATATAATTTCTTTCTATTTTTAGTAGAGATGGGGTCTTGCTCTTGCTCAGGCTGGTCTCGAACTCCTGAGCTCAAACGATCCGCCCACCTCGGCCTCCCAGAGTGCTAGGATTACAGGCGTGAGCCACCGCGCCCGGCCTATTTTTGATTTCTATATTAATCTTTGACCCATTGGTTGTTCAAAAGTTTGTTGTTTAATTTTCACATATTTTTCTCTTGCTACGGATTTCTAGTTTCATATCATTATTATTGGAAAAGATACTTGATATTATTTAAATCTTCTTAAATTTGTTAAAGCTTGTTTGGGGACCTAACATATAATATATCATGGAGAATGTTCTGTGTGCTTTTGAGAAGAATGTATATTCTGTTGCTGTTGGGTGGAATGTTCTGTATATGTCTGTTAGGTCTATTTGGTCTACAGTGCTGTTCAAGTCCACTGTTTTCTTATTGATTTTCTGTCTGGATGATCTATCCATTGTTGAAAGTGGGATATTGAAGTCTCCTACTATTACTGCATTTCTATCCATTTCTGAGGAAGCCTCGTGAACTATGCTTAGCATATCCTGTGGCCGATAGGAGGCAAACACTTCATATATCAAGAAATATTAAAAATGCAGTTATAGCTCATAACTTATTATTCCATGTACATAAACATATTCCTTTTGTCACAGTACATTTACCTTTAGTAATTCTAGCAGTGGGAAAGAGATAACACTTGTCTATTTAGTAGGCTGATATTATTTTGCAGACATAAACTGCTCCATAATTCTGACAACACTGTCAGACTTACATGTGGTTCAGTACCTATACTTCCCCTCACCCCATATGAAGTATTTGCAATAACTAGAATATCATAGATTTGGAATCATTAGACTATATCATTCCTCTCCTAAGGCCATGATAAGTACTTTAATCAATCAAGGCATTCTTTGCCACTTAGACCACCCCAGGATCTTGTTTGACTGTTTTTTACGCAGCTACAGACAATCCCACTTGGTACTTAAGTTGGAGGCCCTACCCTTTACAGACCAGGAAATGTTTAAGGTCACTTTCATTCAGGCATAATGTCCCAACCTCAGCACAAATGTCAACCTCATCTTCTCAACTTTTACTGCTATTATTTTTTTCTCTCTCTTAGCCTGAATAATACAAACAAAGAAGCAAGCAAACAAAAAAAAAATATTTGAATCCTTGAATACTTATAAAGAAGAAGGAAATTGAATTCACTAACTTTCCCAGTGATATATAACATAACAACTTATATGGTGTTGAAGCCTGCTTATGATTAACAGTTGGAGGGAAACAAAAGTAAGACTCACTTTCTCTGTTTCCCCTAGTCTGCCAAAAATAACAGGGTATACACACTCATTTTACTCATGGTGGTAGAGTTCCTAAGCTGAGTAATCACAGAAGGCCAGATGCCAAGGACTTATTGCATGCTTAGAGCAAAAATCTTTAGGAATGCCCTATGCATGGGTGATTATAAATTGGCTATGGGGTTTAATTAAGGGATTTTCATTTCATGATCTAAACAACTGGGCTTTGGGATTAGCAGTTGCTGTCTGTTCACATCAATAGCTGGCAGTGATTCTTCTAATCATATGAGGACATATTAGCCTATCATGCATTGCAAGATGGTGCTCCCAATAAAAAGGGACAAAAGGTTTCTGAACTCAGCATCTGTCATCCAGAATGCAAACCCAATTTATTTATAAAACATCTTCATTCCCAAGACACACACCATATTTATTTATTTAGTGTTTGAGAAACAACTAAAATCTGAAAGAAACAACCAAACAAACTTACTCTCTCACTATCCCAAGGAAATTTTGAGAATAGTCATTCTTTAATCATTGTATAGCTTTTTTTTACCACATAGTTTATGTCTACATAGCAACCAAAAATATTTTAGAAGCAGAGTAAAAATTACAGAGTCAATGCTTAGCTGACGTAGTCAAATTATGTAGGATTCTTGCACCCTAACTTCTCTCTGAGAGTTTCCTGTTATCTCAGTACTTACTATTACATCTTAACAGTTTTGGGCATCAGTGTAGGTGTTATCAATACACATTTTACCAAAATGGTAGTACTCCTTGACAGATTGGCTATAAAATATAAACATGATGAAATGAGCTAGCTGTCATTTGACAGAAAGATTTGGTTAATATATTTATGAAGTGTTTTACAAAATGTTTTCCATGGACTATCAGCCCTCAAAATGGCAATACACTCATTTCACAAGTATTTAAAATGCCTAATAGGTAATGTGTTGAATATGGAGATATATCAATGAACAACAAACACAGTCTTGGCTCTTACAAAATTTTCAAGGTCATATGGTGAACATATGTATAATATAGACCTTTTTGTAGATTCAGAATTGATACTGGCATATTGAAGTCTCTGAGAAGTTCTACAATAGGAAGTAAGTAAATAGCAACAAAAACAACAACAATGACAAAACCTGTGGTTTAACAGGGTGTTTCTCAAATCAATTTGATCACAGAATTCTGGTAACAAATAAAACAAGTGTTTTGAAGGACTCACATTGGAGCAACCACATGCACACAAAATAGAGGTAGCTGAAAGAACCAGGAAATACTACTTTTTATATTATATATAGTAATGATTTTGAGGTACCGAATTATGAACAATGAATGATATTAATATAGTTTTAGTACTAAGTATACTTTATTCTTTGAAAATTGTAATGAGACTCTAAATTCTACAATAAGAGGAACATCTGAAATTATCGATGACAAGTGTTTATTACATACATACATGCATGTGCATTTGCTAGAAGAGAAGGCTACTATCAGCTATTAGCCTTGTGCTTTGGGAGTCCCTGAGGCCTGACAATGTCATGTATCTATAGAAATTCTGTGTAAAGGTCTTTAGCTGGACTGTCCTTGCTGCAGGGCTTGATAGATTCACCCCTGGATCCCTACCCAACTGGTGACCAAACACTCTCTTGGTACACCTTTTCATCAGTGGTTAATTATATTTTAACCCCCAACTGTAGATAGGCAAAGGGTAGTGAGGGATATTTATGTGACCCACAAATGTCCTGCTGCCCTGGCTAGAAATCAATCTTATGTAAACTGAAAGTCCCCAGGCCTCATGAGCATAAGGATGAAAATGAAATCACATTGACATTTATGCCCAAATTAGACTGACTCATTGCTTCCACTTGGCCATGTGGTCCATTCCATAGAGGAATTCTTGAGGTTTCTGAAATGAGAGTGGAGTTCAATTTTGCTTGCAAATCAGTCAGGGTTAATGTTTACTCCACAACTGCTAGTATTCATGGATTACCCAGCTCACACTGCTACTTCAGCATGCCTGTGCCTCAGTCCTCTCTGCAGTCACTGCTGTCTCTTTCTCAAGCCAAACTGAATTTTTTTCGATTCTGTCAATGTGCTATGCTTTTCTCAACTTTAGATCTTGTCAGCTTGCTATTCTCTCAATCTGAAATATATTTATTTCAAGTCTTATATTAATGGTAACTTATTCCAGGAAGCATTACATGGCCATAAATGAGAGTAGGTGCCCCTCTTATGCACTAATGTAGCAGACACTGTACTTATTCATATTGTAGCCCTTAACACACTGTGTTTTAATAGTCCGTTGAAAGAAAAAACAGGTATCAGATAGCAAGATCCTTATGGAGAGACAGTATGCCTTTTTTATCTGTTTGCCTTCAGTACTTGACAGAGGGCTTGGTATGTAGTAGAACTTTTTCATAGGAAGGTTTGCAACTATCCTTCTACCATTCAGCAGATATTCTAGTTACAACATGGCTATAAATTAGCCAATCCTGAATATCACTTTTCAAACTTAAGTTATATATCCCATCTCTCTTTCCTTATTTCTCATATTTAAAGCATCACCACAGAACCTACCCCAGGCAATTTAGTCAAGGAGAATTATCTATTGACTTATGTTATTCCTTCAGGCACTTAGAGCCCTCATTATGAGCTTTGACTGCCTGAAGCTCCCCACAATTTTACCAGGTCATCCTAGGCATCACTTCACACTATGGAGTTTCCTTCCCTATCAAGTTTTTCCTGTCTTTGTTCCTTAGAGCTCTGCCTTCTGCTAAGTTATGTTGAGTCAAAGTTCTTATAAAAGTATATTTTAATTAAATTGTGGGAGGAAGAAATTTTGAAGATTCATGATTAAGGATAGTATATGTCCAGACAAGTTTTTTGCAGCTGGTGCTAAGAAGTGAGCAGAGTAGGGTAATAGTCTGCAATAGACCTTGCAGTGGTCAACATATCATACTCAAAGTTAGCTGGCTATATTACTACAATGTCAAATGACTCTCATTCTGACACTGAAACAAAGGAAAGACCCTCAGCCTAGGACAGATCAGTAGGACACACATATACCTCCAGAAACCAAGCCTCCTTGCTCCTAATCCAGCCTTCATGACTGCTCCTTACTTCTTCCATACATGGTATCACTAGGAATCAGAGCTAGGCTCTCTGAGTCATTTGAAGAGGATAGACCTTCTGTTTGTGAGGTACTCAGCTACTGTTAGTATGAGATGGCTCCTAACCTGGTTTAAAGACAATCTTGCTGAAATATACTTGATGAAGCAGAGAGAGAGAGAAAAGGAGAGAGGGAGGGAGGGGGGAGAGAGAGAGAGAGAGAGAGAGAATGAATCATGTTGTAATGAATTAAAAAATATTTAGGGTTGACATTATGTATAGATTCTTAAGTCTGTACAGAATGGATAAGGGATCTTCAAACCACAGCCTGTGAACCATATCTGGCCTGGCTATCTGATTTATTTTGTAAATAAATTTTTACCGGAACACATCCACATTTATTCATTTACATGTTGCCTATATCTGCTTTAGTACCACAACAGTAGAGTTGAATAGTTGTGAAAGAGACCTTACAGCCCACAAAACCTAAAATATTTACTATCTCTGCCTTACAGAAAAATTTTGCAGAGGCAATTAGAAAAATAGTTCACTTTTTCCAGTGATGGAGATTGAGTTCTGGCAGTAGGCCCACAGTCTGAAGTTTGGGTACTTCACAACCTAGCAGTGAGGAATACGCAATCCTCTTGCTCGCTCTGAGGGTAAGGAACAAGTCCTACAGCTTGAAGATGCAGTGAGTCATAAGCTCTTTTAAGCTACTTAGTCTAACCTAAGTAAATAATCTGCAAACTATGACAAATTGTTTATGGTGGCAGCTCAGATACTGGTGAATCTTCTGCTGATGAAGTCCCTGAGTGTATACTTGTCAGAAGGCAAAGCCCACTTTAGCCTTTTCAGAAAGACTATGCCACACATTTTGGACTCTTCACACTGATCAGGGTCTCTTTCAATATTGATGACTTTGAAGATCCAGACCATGGATTGCGTGACAGTACATTTGAAAAAAAATCCAAATATTCATGGTACTTTCAGTTTATTTAGATGTGAAAACAATTGCTAGCTATAATTATCTCAGCTCTACAGACTTTTGAATTCTCAGCATTTCAAGTATTTTGCTCCTCTTGGATATAGCAGGGTGTGTGTTCCTGTGGATGTGTGTGTCCATAAACCCACACCAGCACACTTTTATGTGAAACAAAACCTATAAAGAAGCGTAATGTGCTGTTCTTGGTGGCAGTTGTTTTCACTGGATTTGTTTAATAGTTAAAATAATAAAGTACATTTAGATTCTGATAAAGAAGCCTGAATGTGGAAAACATTTTAGTCAATTTCAGAAGAGCCAGAGGTTTTTTGTTCTGGGTTTTTTGGGGGGTTAGTTTTTTTGGTTTTTGGGTTTTTGAGTGGTTTAAGTACAATTAATTAGCTGATGTAATCTGGAGGCAGAGTGGACTCTTTATATCAGCTCTAACTAACAAACAGCTAAGAAAGATTGAGAGTATTTATACATTTTTAAATATCTTTATGTTTTCCTTGGTGGTTCAAAATTTTTTCTCCTTTTTTATTCAAATCTTATCCTTTTAGCCAAAATGAAATTCAAGCATTCTTCTCTATCAGAGATGCCACAAATGTATAAATGAAGGGATAGTAATTTAGAAAGCCAAGCTAAACAATCCTTATAATTAATCACAACTTTAGCACTATTAGTCAACTTACCATAAAAGGATGTGCTTTAATGATGATAATAATAATTATAATCATAATCATAACAATAATGCCAATACCCAGTCAGGGCAGTCAGCCGTGAAGTCAGATATAAAAGCAGGACCTCACAGGACACCAAAAAATTGACTAAAAATTTAATTCGAATTAGCCAACTTCACAGGTTATTTGGAGCTATTATCATTTCTACCATTTATAATATTTAGAATGAAGTGTGAGGTTTGTGATAATGGACAGAGTAATTCACAGGTCTGTGACCTTTCCTGAGTACCAAAGACAGAATGCACTACTCCTGCTTTAAATCAATCTGCAATTTGGTAACAATAGCAATTCCAACACTTTGGAAGACACTGAGAATTTTACGATGTAATATGTACATGAAGCATCCAAAGAAATGTAACTTTATCAGAGACTGAAAATATATGGAAATCTATTGAACTTTTAAATAATTAACATAATGAAGGAGTGGATATTTTGGTTCTTTATTACCTTATTATTATCCATAGCAGTGATTTCATGTTTTTTAATCATGACAATCTTTTGCAGAAGTCCAAAATACAAATCAGTGAAAGCAGACTTGATCTGGTTTAAGCAGTGGCATTGAGCCAAATTTTTCTTCTCATGATCCAAGTTTCTTGTCTCATCCTCTTGTTCACTTCCACAATGCATCTAGAATAGTATTTGGTACATAGTAAACATCCAAAAATATTTTTGAATGAATAAATAAATAAATGAATGAGACATCTATGAGGACTCACTAAGGATCTGTAAAGCATAGTTTTTAAACTCTTATATATAACTCATTGGGTTTAAGGACAAAAAACTTTTGGAGAATATGAGGAATGCTAAATGTAGACTAAATAACATTTCACATTTCTTTGAGGATTCAGAAGGCACTCTTGTTCCTAGCAAGGGCTTTAGTACCAAGTATCATTACATTAATGTTGGAATGCCCTAAAAGAGGTTTCTTATATTTTGGTTGTACCCAGAAATGCATTTATTACAATGCTTATTACAAATGTATTTTATTAATATTACAAGACTCCTGAGTATGAGTCACATTTCCAGAAATATGATGAAGGTCATATCTATGTGATATCACTAATGCAGGCAAAGAAATTCAAATCACAGATTTTATTTTTATTCATATATTTGGCTTCATATGATCAAAATCTAAGAGCCTTTAAAATAGTCCTTTTCATCTAAAAACAAAAAAACTTTTAAAATTGTGGTTTTGTTTTGCATTTTCCTGAGATTAAGAGTAATTTTTCTGAGATATTTGTTCATGAATGCTTTTGCATTTTTTGTTATATTTGAGCAAAAAGTCACAGATGAGAGATGTACAGAGTGAGAGAAGTTAATACAAATTCAAGCTGGAAAGTCAGTTAGAGATTATTCAGTCTATGTTTTACATTTGACATACACAAAAACCAAAGAGATGAAGAGACATAACATGAGACCCTTCCTAGTAATAGGTTAATTCACTGGGGAGATATAAAAATCATTAATGTGTATATATCTGAGAACAGAGCAAACTTGACCAAGTTAAAGGGAAAAGTGGACAATCTCATAATCACAGTTGGAGATTCTAACATCTATTTCTCAGAAAATGGTAGGACAAGATAAAAATCAATAAAAATATAGATGATCTGAACAACATTATTAACATGGCTTAATCTATATTTATGGAATGCTATTCCTCAAAACTGCGTAATGTAGTTTTTTTTTAAAGTGGATATTGCAAATTTACCAAGATAGACACTGTGCTGGGCCATAAAATAAATCTCAATACATTTAAAAGGACTGAAATTCTCTTGCAAAGAAGAAACTTTCTTGCAACAAAGAAACTAAATTGGAAATCAATAACCATCATATATCTAGAAAACACACACAAAAAAAATTTCTTTGAGACAAAGTATAGCTCTGTTGCCTGGGCTAGCGTATAGTAGATCAAGATAGCTCACAGTTATCTCAAACTCCTTTGGCTCAAGGGATCCTCTTGCATCAGCCTCCCAAGTAGCTGGGAATACTGGCCTGTGCTACCACCATGCCCAACTAATTTTTCTAGTTTTTATTTGCCCAGGCTGGTCTTGAACTCCTGGCCCCAAGTGTTACTCCTGCCTTGGCCTCCCAAAATGCCAGGATTATAGGTGTGAGCCACTGCGCCTGGCCACCACAAAATATTTTTATATTAATGTTTAACAAAATATTTCTAAATAACCAATGGTTCAAAGAAGAAAACACAAGGAAATTTATAAAAAATTTCAAAATGAATTATAATGAAACTACAGAATATAAAAATGTATGACACGTAGCTAAAGCAGTGTTAGAGGAATATTTATACCTTGAAATGCTTATAAAATAAAAATTTAGATCTAAAATCCAAAAATGACCTAAGATTCTGCCTTAAGTAGCTAGGAAAAGAAGATAAAGTGAAAGGAAAATGATAATAAATATAAGAGCAGCAATCAATAAATGTGAAAACAAACAACATTAAAAAATTAACAAAGCCAAAAGCTGGTTCTTGGAAAAGGTGTACCAAATTGATAGATCCCTAGGTAAGATGACTAAGAAAAAAAGTAAGAGAGAAAACATATTACTAATTCCAAGAATGAAAGAGAGTTTATCACTGCAGATGTTACAGACATTAAAATAAGAAAATATTATGAATCATTTTATTCCAGAAAATTTAGCAACTTTGATAAATAATAAATTCTAGAAAAATGCAACTTGTGAAGAATAACACACAAGGAAACATAAAATCTGAATAGTCCTACATCAATAAAATTATTTGAATTTACTATCAAAAAGTTCCCACAATGAAAAATTCAAGTCCAGATGGTTTCACTGATGAAGTCTATCAAACATTTAAAGAGGAAGTAATAGCAAGAATACAAAAATGCATTAAGAAAATACAGTAGGAGGGAACACTTTCCTCAATCCATTTTATATTTCCAGTATATTCCTAACACCCAAATCTGAGAGTGATATATAAACAGATACAGACCAATTTATCCCCATAAACACATACGCTAAAAAAATTCCTCAATGGAATATTAGGAAATTAATTTAAGCAATATATAAAAAGGATAATATAGCCTGACAAAGTAGACTTTATTCCAAAAATGCAAGACTGGTATCTTAGTCCATTCCTGCAGCTATAACAAAATATCTGAGACTGGGTAATTTAGAAAGAACATAAATTTATTGCTTGCAGTTTTGAAGACTGGGAAGTCCAACATCAAGTTGCTGGCAGGTTCAGAGTCTGGTGAGAGTCCAGTCTCTGCTTCCAAGCTGGCGCCTTGAACATTGTGTCCTCACATGGCAAAAGAACAAAAGAGAGTAAACTAATTCCCTCAAACACTTTTATGATGACTCTAATCCCATCCGTGAGGGCTGTGCCCTCATGATTTAATCACCTCATAAAAGTGATTAAATACTATTTCTTAATACTATCACATTATCTTTAAGTTTCAACACATGAATTTTGGGGGACAAATTCAGAACATAGCAACTTGTTTAACATTCAAATATTTATCAACACAGTTCACCATATAAACAGAGTAAAAGAAAGAAACCATGTAATTTTAATGGAAGCAAAAATATGTTCACAATATTCAATATCCATACATGATAAAAAAGAAACTCTTACCAAAATGGGGCTTGAATATCCACAAAAAAACCGCAGCTATAATCATACTTTATGATAAAACATTGAATTGTTTTCATTAAAACTTAGAGCAAGGCAAGGCTGCCCATTCTTATCACTTCTGTTCAACATTGTAGTAGCTGTTCCAGCCACTGCAATAAGACAATAAAAAAAATTAAAGGCATAAAAATCAGAAAAGTAAATCTACCTTTATTTTGAGATGACATTTTTTTAGTGTAGAAATATGTGAAGATTCTACAAAACAACTATTAAGACTAACAAACAAATTTAGCAAGACCTCTGCACTAAAAATAAAAAAAAAGAATTGGTTAGAAAAAGTAAAGAAAATCTAAACATAAATGGAGAGGTATACTTTGTTCATTTCCCCTAAGGATCAATAGATCCAATGTAATCCTAATCAAAATACCAGCCACTTTTTTTTTTCAAAATTTAAAACATTATGCTACATTTATATGGAAAAACCAAGAATATACATTATATGATCAATCTTAAAAAAAGAACAAAGTTGCATGAATAAAACTTCCTGCTTTCAAAGTTGATCATAAATCTATAGTAATCAAGACAGTGTTTTATTTGAATGAAGTTTGATAAATAGATTATAGAGAGCCCAGATATACACCAACACTTCCATGGTCATTTGATTTTTTAGGAAAAGTACTAAAACAAATCCTATAGGGAAAGGAAAGTTTTTTCAACAAATACAGCTGAAATAAATGGATATTGATGTAGAAAAGTGAGCATAAATCCTTATATCACACCATATGCTATAATTAATTCAACATTAATTATAGACAAAATAAAAATATAAAGATTTTAACTAAAAACAGGGAATTATTATGACTTGAGTGTAGGAAAAGAATTTTTAGACAAGTCACAGGAAAGCAAATACCATAAGGAAGAAAAAATGGTAAATTATACTCCATCAAATTAAAAAAAACTTCTCATCAAAAGACACAATTAAAAATGAATAGATAAATCACATACTGAGAAAAACATTCTCAAGACATATATCTGTAAAAAGAGAATGTAATCCAGGATATATGTAGAATTCCTGTATATCAATGATATAAAGACAGAAACTTAATTAAAATGGGCAAAATATTTGACCAGTACTTCTCAAAAAAAGACAGGCAATTGACCAATAAGCAAGTGAAAAATCTTCAACGTAAATGTTGGTGAGGTTGTAAAACAACCGGAACCCTCATATATTCTGGGTGGAAATATAAAATGACAAAATGACAATGGTGTTATAAAGTGAATATACACTTACCTTATTACAGAACAATTCCACTCCTAGGTATTTTGTAAGAGAATTAAAAACATACGTTCACAAAAGGCTGGTCCAGAAATGTTCATAGTGGTTTTATTCATAAGAGCCAAAACCTGAAATCCACCTATATGTGCATCAAAATAAGAATGGATTAACAAACTGTGCTATCCATACAAAGGAACTGCACCAATTCCACCGAGAGCCCAGGTTGAAGTAAGCAAAGAAATGCTAACACAGCAGTAAAATGGAATGAATAACTGTTATACACAGGCATTAACCTTAAAAACATTATGCTGAGTAAAGAATAAAGGTGATACTAATAGTACTTAGTGTATGATGCCATTCATATGATGCTCTAGAATAGACAAAAGTACAGTTTATGTTGGTTTCCTCTTGGGGTGGTAGGAATAGAGATAAACTGGGAAGAATATAAAAAACTTTCTACAATGATGTTAATATTCTATACATTGAAAAATATTTGGGTTACACGGATAAATGTACTTACAAAAACTCAGCAACTGTACCCTTTAAATTTATGCCTTTCTTTGTAAGTACATTTTATATCAAAAGAAAAATTACTATAAACAAATATTAAATTATTAATGATATGCATACTCACATGTGGCAGGAAAACTGTACTGATGTGTGAAATTTACATTGGAATTCACCAAAAATAAGATGGAATGATGGATGAAGAATGAATAAATGGATACATAGATATGCTATAAAGCAAGGATAATAAAGTGTTAGTGGTCGAATTTATTAATAAGTGGTGGTTATCTGCATGTTTCTTATATAATTCCTTCAACTTTGTTGTATGAAAATTTTCATAGTAAAAGTTTGGAATAAAAGGCTAAAATATTTTAACTGCTTCTCTCTGGGAGACGTGTCAATTTGTATAGGCGGAATTTCACCTATGAGAAGCTAAATATTTTGTATAATATCAAAATTTGCTTCTTATAGGGAAATTTTTCTCAGCTAAGTTTAGGCTTACAGATTATACATTCAGGACAATTGGCCTCCAATTAATACTTTACGTCAATGAAGTTAAAATTAAGCATGTTTTTTTCTACCTTTCTTCAGATACCAGTGAGTCTTTGTTATGTTGTTTGACACAGTTAAGTACTATATTCTGGGAACATGATTTTGCCTGGCGTAACTGCTATAGGGTGGGCCTTAAAAAAATTAAATTTTGAGTTTTTGTGGCTGGCATTCTGACAATTGTGGGTTCTGTGAATTATTTGAAGTATTTAAAAAACAAGGCTCATGAAAGATCTGGCAATGAAGGAACTGAGGAACTGAAGGAACTGTATTCATTCCATGGAAAGACCAGGTTGAAGTTGCCAAAGGAATGTTGATTCTATCCAGGTATTGATCAGCAATTTGCCTGAGATTTAAGGGATAAGAAATTGGAGAAAATTTTAATTTACTTAGACTTTTAACTAGCAAGAGCAAAGTAATTTGATTTAGGATCCTTTGAACTTTAATATATTTGGATATTAACTTTCTAGGAGAATTAATTTTTGGACTTTTATTTCTCCCTAGGAACTTGATAATGGTGTGACATATTCAAATGTGGGTTATCTTATGGTTGGTATTTTATTGTTGTAATATTTTAATGATATCATTTATTCTCATTGCTTAACAGCTGAAAAGATATGTTGAACATTGTGGCCGGACATAACTTCAGCTAGGAAATAGAGCAGAGAATGAAAGTTGGTCTGTCTGCTGATTTATTTCAGAATTTTGTGCAGGCAAAATCTATACTTACCAACTGTGGTCCCAGGAAGATGTCAGAAGAATCAGTGGTTAGTATAGGAGGGTCAGCCTCATGAGGGTAGGAGCAGCACTATCCTGAAAGATAGCTGATCTCTTTCACCAAGGGGGATAGCCAAACCACTGGTTCACTATAGATTTAATGGGTCAGGTTAGAGGGTTAAGATGATAGATGTCAAGAGACCATTGAAAGGAAACATGTTTTTTCCGGTCCCGATACTTTCATCTATGTGGAGGGACATTAATTGATATTATAGATATACCTATTTTCCACCTTCTCATGCACTTAGAATGACTTATGTGTTTGGTAAATTTGGGAAGAATTAACTGGCCATATTTGGCTTAGTTTTTTCATTTTCCCTTTTCTTTGAGGTAAGGCTATGAACAAAGCACACATGATCTGTTAATGGGGTCAGTGGACAGTCCTCTCTTGGACTAGCACAGTTAAGTTAGGTAACTCAGTTTAATTCTGCTTTACCCCTTTCTCTTATTTTTCAATTTGTACAGAAATTATGGAGGACTGAGAATTAATGTTTATTGGGTCCCCTCTTAAACACCAAGAAACTGAGTGCTGTCAGACTTTAAGTTTTTTCCAATGTTAACATTAATTTCTTGAATTGTAAGGATAAATATCTCTCAATGCACTTATTGGCTGTTTCTTTCTACTTCTTTTATTGCATACTTTCATTCGTATACTTTGCCCATTTTTCTATTGACTAGTTCATCTTTTTCTTGTTCATTTTTATGACCTCTTCCTATCTTAAGGAAATTAATACTTTATCTGTCAATATACTGCAAGTATTTGTATTTAGTTTATTTTCTGTCTTTGGACTTTATTGTATTTTTGAAATTTTGTTATATAAAAAACTATCAATCTTTTCTTATATACATTTATGGTTTCCATGTCTTGTTTTAAAAGGCCTTTCTCCATCTGATATTTTTTTAAAAAACTTTTTTTTAAATCATATGTAATCATATTTTATTTTAGGACTTATTATTTTTACCAAACTGGAACTTATCTCAGTATAAAGTTTGGAGTAGAAATTTAGGCTTATTAACTTTTTTCCAATAGCTATCCAGTTATCCCAAGAAAACTTATTAAATAATCCATCTTTTTCCTACTTATTTAAAATATACTGACTCTCAGGGACCTGTCTCTGGTTTCTCTATTCTGTTTCATTGTCTCTGATCTATTCTTGGAATATTACCAAACTGATATATAATAGAGTTAGTCTTACCTCATTACACCTCTTTTTTATCCTGGATATGCTCACATATTTATTTTTCCAGGTAATTTTAGAATCATTTAGTCATGTCTGAAACGAAATGAAAACTGAAAAATCTTACTAATATTTTAATAGGATTATATTACACTTAAAAATTAAACTAAAGAGACTCTAAGTATTTGAAATGGAATATCTTTTTTTTTATTTCAGCACATTATGGGAGTACAAAAGTTTAGGTTATGTATATTGCCCATCCCCCCTCCAAGTCAGAGCTTTAAGCCTGTACATTCCCCAGACAGTACGCATCGCACTCATTATGTAGGTATACACCCATCCCCTCCCCCCCACATCTGCCCGACACCCTATTAGTGTTATTCCCAAACATTCACTTAGGTGATGATCAGGGAAACCAATTTGCTGGTGAGTACATGTGGTGCTTATTTTTCCATTCTTGGGATACTTCACTTAGTAGAATGGGTTCCAACTCTATCCAGGAGAACATAAGAGATTCTATATCACCATTATTTCTTATAGCTGAGTAATACTCCATGGTATACATATACCACATTTTATTAATCTACTCATGTATTGATGGGCACTTGGGTTGTTTCCACATCTTTGCGATTGGGTAGATGTTTCCACATCTTTGCGATTGGGTAGATGCCCAATAATGGGATTGCTGGATTGAATGGTAGGTCTACTTGAATCTGTTTAAGGTATCTCTATATTGCTTTCCACAGGGGTTGCACTAGTTTGCAGTCCCACTGGCAGTGTATGAGTGTTCCTGTCTCTCCGCATCCATGCCAGCATATATTGTTTTGGGACTTTTTGATAAAGGCCATTCTCACTGGAGTTAAGTGATATCTCATTGTGGTTTTGATTTGCATTTCCCTGATGATTGGAGATGTTGAGCATTTTTTCATATGTTTTTTGGCCATTCTTCTGTCTTCTTTTGAAAAATTTCTATTCATGTCCTTTGCCCACTTTCTGATAGAGTTGTTTGATTTTTTCTTGCTGATTTTCCTGAGCTCTAAATAGATTCTAGTTATCAGCCCTTTATCAGATGTGTGGCATGCGAAAATTTTTTCCCATTCTGTAGGTTGTCTGTTTGCTCTCGTGACTGTTTGGCTGTGAAGAAGCTTTTTAATTTAATCAGGTCCCATTAATTTATTTTTGTTGTTGCTGTGATTGCCTTTGGGGTCTTCTTCATAAATTCTTTGCCTAGGCCAGTGACTATAAGAGTCTTTCTCACATTTTGTTCTAAAATTCTAATAGTTTCACACCTAAGGTTTAAGTCTGTTATCCACCATGATTTGATTTTTGTGAGGAGTGAAAGGTGTGGGTCCTGTTTCAGTCTTCTACATGTGGCTATCCAGTTTTCCCAGTACCATTTATTGGATAAGGATTCTTTTCCCCAGAGTATGTTTTTGTCTGCTTTGTCAAAGATTAGATGAGGATGGTTTTATATCTGGATTTTCTGTTCTGTTCTACTGGCCTGTGTCCCTGTACTTGTGCCAATACCATGCAGTTTTAATAACCACGGCCTTGTAGTATAGTTTGAAGTCTGGTAAATTAATACCTCCCATTTTGTTCTTATTGACTAAAATTGCTTTTGCTAAATGGGGTCTTCTCTGGTTCCATACAAAGCGTAAAATTATTTTTTCTGTATCTGTGAAAAATGATGTTGGTAATTTAATAGGGATTGCATTGAATCTGTAGATCACTTTGGGCAGTATAGACATTTTAACAATGTTGATTCTTCCAATCCACAAGCATGGTATGGTTTTCCACCTGTTTACATGCTCTGCAATTTCCTTTCTGAGTGTTTTATAGTTCTCTCTGTAGAGGTCTTTTACCTCCTTAGTTAAATATATTCCTAGGTATTTTATTTTCTTTGTTGCTATTTTGAAGGGTATTGAGTCCTTAATTTGGTTCTCCATTTGACTGTTATTGGCATATATGAATGCCTCTGATTTGTGTGTACTGATTTTGTATCCTGAGACTTTACTGAATTCATTGATCAATTCCAGGAGTCTCTTGGTTGAATCCTTGGGGTTTTCTAGATATAATATCATATCATCAGTAAAGAGTTAGAGTTTGATCTCTTCTGTCCCTATTTGAATACCCTTGATTCTGCCCTCTTGCCTGATAGCTCTCGCAAGGACTTCCAGTACTATGTTGAAAAGTAATGGGGACAGTGGGCAGCCTTGTCTGGTTCCAGTTTTAAATGGCAATGCTTTCAATTTTTCCCCATTCAGTATGATGTTGGCTGTGGGTTTGTCATATATGGCTTGTATCATTTTTAGATAGGCCCTGTCTATGCCTATTTTGTTAAGCGTTCTTATCATAAAAGGGTGTTGAATTTTGTCAAATGCTTTTTCTGCATCTATTGAGAGGATCATATGGTCTTTATTTTTGCTTCTATTTTATGTGGTGAATTACATTTACAGATTTACATATGTTGAACCAAGAAATGGAATATCTTCTTAGTGAAGAAAAAATAGTTCTTTCATGTACTATAGTAGAGCTTTACAGTTTTTATCAGTCATGGAATGGCACATGTAAAATATATATATAGACTTTGTTGATGTTGTTGTAAAGAAACATTTCCTTCCATAATCTTTTCAACTAGTTTTTATTTACAAAAAATATACTTTTATATATTAATTTTATAATCAACTATCTTATTATTTTGTTTCTAAGAGTTTTTCAGTTGATTCTTTTGCATTTTTAAAATCTTATAATTTATAAATAATAATTTTGTTTTCACTCTTCATTTGTTAATATGCTTTATTTTAGTCCAATCATATTGGCTAGTAATTCTAAAAACTTTCAAAATGATACAGTGCTAGGAAATAGACTTCTCTTGTTTTTTACTTTAATGGAAAAGCTTCTAGTATATTACCACTGATGATAACTATTTCTATAAGGTTTGTTTTTAATATCAGCAATGAGTATTGAATTACGTTAAATGCCACATTATAATTCATTGGGATACCTATGTTTCCCTCCTCTTTGGTTTATTGATATGGTAAATTATAATGATTTCCTAATATGGAGCCATACTTACATTTCTATAAATGCTACGTTTGATTATGGTTTAATATATGCTTAGTTAAGTGCCTGAATTCATTTGCTAATGTTATATTTAAGATATTTTCATCAAAATTTATTAGAGAGATTAGTTTGTAGGGTTTTTTGGGTGTTCTGTTTGTAATGGTTTGTTGTTACCATTATGACAATTTTATAAGTTAAATTTTGACATTTTCTAGTTTTTTGGAAAAATTTATATAGTATTTTTGTATTTCTCAAAGGTTTACTCTTTGAGAAATTCACCTGTTTAATCATTTTCGCTGTATGCATTAAGGGGATGATCAGTGGTTTATTTCTGCTTCAGATGTTCTCTATGTATTTTAATATTTAATTATTTTGTTGCACAAGGACACATTTCAGAACTTTATTTTGAAAAATATATGTGGTGTTTGTTTTCCCATTCTTGCAATACTTCACTTGGGAGAATGGTCTCCAGTTCCATCCAGATTGTTGCAAAAGGCACTAATTCATCCTTTTTTATGGCTGAGTAGTACTCTGTCATGTATATATACCACATTTTATTAATCCACTCATGAATTGATGGGCACTTGGGCTGATTCCACATCTTTGCAATTGTGAATTGTGCTACAATAAACATTCGAGTGCAGGTATCTTTTTGATAAAATGACTTCAAATATATTCTGTACACCACTGAAAAGTGCCATTAAAATTAAACTTTGCTAAAAATATTGAAATTTCTGCCTTGTTTGTGTTTGAACTTGCTTATGCATGTTTGTGTATGTAATATATATCTTTCTGATAATTAAAAAGGAGTACATCCTTAAAAATTAATACCCATAAACCAAGTTTTATTTTTTTTATTTTGTACATTTTTTAAAAAATTGGTTTTTTTAATTGACAAAAGCTGTATATATATTCATGGTATAAAAGATGTTTTGATACATATATACATTATGGAATGGCTGTATAAACCTAATTAATATATACATTATCTCACATACAAGATTTTTTTGGTGAGAACACTTAAAATCTCTCAGCAATTTTCAAGTATATAATACATTACTAATAATTAGAGTCACCAGGATGTACAATAGATCTCTTAAAGTTATTCACCATAACTGAAATTTTGTATCCTTTGACCAATATCTCCAAATGCTTCCACCCCTGAGCCCCTGGCACTACCACTCTACTCTCTAATTCTGTGAGTTTGACAATTTTAGATTTCACATATAAGCAAGATCACATGGTATTTATATTTCTGTAGCTGGCCTATTCTTAAAATAATGCCCTCCAGATTAATTTATGGTGTTGCAAATAATAGGATTTCCTTTGTTTTTAAGGTTGAATAATATTTCATTGTGTGTGTGTATTTGTGTGTGAGTGTCTGTGTGTGTATCACATTTTCTTTATTGATTAACCATCAGTGGACACTTCGGTAGTTTCCATGTCTTGGCTACTGTGAATAATGCTGCAATGAATATGGGAGCACAGATAACTCTTTGACATACTGATTTCATTTCCTTTGAACATATACCCAGAAGTGGGATTACTGGATCATATGATAGGTTTTTTTTAAATCTATTTATTCTGTAATTGACAGATTGTAATTGTGTATATTTATGGGGAACAATTTGATGTTTTGATACATATCTTTGTTATATAATGATTCAACCAGGGTAGTTAGGGTATCTATCACTTCATGCATTTATTATTTCTTTATGGTGGGAACATTCAAAAGCCTCGCTTCTAGCTATTTTGTAATATATAATATTTTACTGTTAACTATAGTCACCCTGCTGTGGAATTGAATACCAAAATTTGTTCCACAGATCTAACTGTAACTTTGTATGTGTTGACTAAACTCTCCTCATTGTCCCCTCATCCCTCCCTTCCTCAGTCTCTGGTAACCACCATTATACTCTCTGCTTATATGATATCAATTTTTAAAAGATTGCATACATAATTGATATTATGAGGTATTTGTGTTTCTGTGTCTGGGGCTTATTTCTTTTAACACCATTTCCTCCAGGTTCATACATGCTGTCACAAATGATAGAATTTCATTTTTCTAATGTTTGTATAGGATTACATTGTGTATACATACTACATTTTCTTTATCCATTCATCCATTATTGCACACCTATGGTGATTCTATATCTTGAATATTGTAAATAGTGCTGCAATAAACAGGAGTGTACAGATATTTCTTCAACATATTGATTTCATTTCCTTTAGATACATACCAAGTAGCAGGATTGCTGGATCATATGATAGCTCTATATTTAATTTTTTGAGGAACTTCCACACTGTTCTCCATAATGGCTGTACTAGTTTATAATCCCACCAACCAGAATGTAAGTGTTCCCTTTTCTCTATATCCTTGGCAACACTTGTTTTCTTTTGTCTTTTTGGTAATAGCTATTTTACCTGGAGTGAAGTGATATCTCAATTTGGTTTGGATTTGCATGTCCCCAATGATTAGTGATGTTGAGCATGTTTTATATACCTATTGGCCATTTGTATGTCTCCTTTTGAGAAGTGTCTACTAATGTCTTTTGACCATTTTTAAATCAGGTCATTTGGGTTTTTTGGCTTTCTTTTAAGTTTTCTATGTATTTCGAATGTCAACCCTTTGTCAGATGTATAGTTGGCAAATATTATTTCCCATTCTGTAGGCTGTCTTTTTACTCTGTTAATAGTTTCCTTTGCTGTGTAAAAACTTTTTGGTATGATGTAAATCCCATTTGTCTGTTTTTACTTTTGTTGCCTATGCTTTTGAGGTCTTATTTAAAAAATTCTTTCCCAGGTCAATGTCATGAAGCAGTTCCCCCTTCTACTAGTTTCATAGGTTTTACATTTAAGTCTTTAATCTATTTTGAGTTGATTTTTGTATATGGTGAGATGTAGGGGTCCAGTCTTATTCTCCTATATGTGGATATCCAATTTTCCCACACCACTTATTGAAGAGACTGTTTTCCCTAATGTGTGTTTTTTGGCACCTTTGTTGAAAATTAGGTGGCTGTAGGTGTGTGAATTTATTTCTGGACTCTCTATTCTGTTCCATTGGTCTATGTGTCTTTTTTAAATTAATATAAAATAATTATACATATTTATGGAATACATGTGATATAAGCTTACCGTGTATAATGATCAACATGCCAATCCTATTCTGTGTTGGTTACTATAGCTTTGTAGGATATTTTGAAGTCAGGTAGTGTGATGGCTCCAGATTTGTTCTTTTTGCTCAGAATTACTTTAGGTATTCAGGGTCTTTTGTGATTCCATATGAATTTTAAGATTTTTTTTTTATTTCTGTGAAGATTGCATTAAATCTGTAGTGTGCTTTGGGTAGTATGGTCATTTTAGTAACATCAATTCTTTTAATCCATGAATACAGGATCTCTCTCCATTTATTTGTGTTCATTATACCTATTAAGTAGGTTATTGTCCATGCCCTCCTCTCTCCCACTTGATTTCTGTTGAGTTTTACTTCCTTCTATGCACATGTGTGCTCATTGGTTAGTTCCAATTTAATAGTAAGTACTTGTGGTGTTTGTTTTTCCATTCTTCAGATACTTCACTTAGGATAATGGTCTCCAGTTCCATCCAAATTGTTGCAAAAGGCATTAAGCTATCCTTCTTCATGGCTGAGTAGTACTCCATGGTATACATATGCCACATGTTGTTAATCCACTCATGATTTGATGTGCACTTGGGTTGATTGCACATCTTTGCAATAGTGAATTGTACTACAATAAACATTCGAGTACAGGTGTCTTTTTGGTAAAATGACTTCCTTTGGGTAGATACCTAATAGTGGGATTGCTGGATCAAATGGCAGGTCTACTTTTACTTCTTTGAAGTATTTCCATACTGTTTTCCATAGAGGTTGTACTAGTTTGCAGTCCCACCAACAGTATAGTATTTTCCCATGTTTTATTTTAAGTGTTTAAGAGTTTTAACCCTTATATTTAGGTGTTTAAACCATTTTGATTTAATTTTTATATGTGGTGTGAGATAAGGTTCTGACATCATTCTTTTGCATGTGCATTTCCAGTTTCTAGCATCATTTTCTGAAGAGGCTCTCTCTTCCCTTTTGAATGGTTTGGCACTCTTTTTCAAATCAATTGATCATAGATGGCTATATTTATTTACGGAACGTAAATGTATTTCATTGGCCTATATTTTTATACTTATGCCAGTACCTCACTGTTTTGATTATTGTAGTTTTTGTAATAAACTTTGATAGTAGGAAATATGAGTCTTGCAAATTTGTTTATCTTTATCAGGATTATTTTGGCTATTTGGTATATCTTGCAATTCCCCAAGAATTTTATGATCTGTGTTTCTATTTCTGAAAAAGTAGCCATTGGATTTTTCCTATAAGGATTGTGCTGAATCTTTAGATTGCTTTGAAAAGTATTGTAATGCTAACAATATTAAGTCTTTCAAACTAAGGACACAGGATGTCTTTTCCATTGATTTAGGTCTTTTAAAATTTATTTCAGCAATGTTTTGTAGTTTTCATTATACAAGTCCTGTTTCTTTCTTCCTTGCTTAAATTTATTCTTAATTATTATTTTTGATGCTATTTTAAATAGTGTTCTTAATTTCTTTTTGGATTGTTCACTACTAGTACATAGAAATAAGACCTACTTTTGAATGTTGATTTCATATCCTATAACTTCGCTGAATTCACATATTACCTGTGTATCTTTTATTCTTTAACATTTTCTCTATATAAGATCGTGTGATGCACAAATGGAGATAGTTTTACTGTTTTCCTTGTACTTTAAATTTTTTTCCTGCCTAATTGCTCTGGTTGGAACTATCGGTTAGCTAGCTAGAGTGGGCATCCTTGTCTTGTTCCTTACCTAAGAAAAATAGCTTCTAGTCTTTCACTACTGACTATGTTAGCTATGGATTTTTTATAAATGTACTATCATGTTGAGGTAGTTCCCTTTTAGTCTGAATTTCTACAGTGTTTTTATTTTTTTTTCTTTTTATCATGGAAGGATGTTGGATTTTCTCAAATGCTTTAACTGATCTGTTTTATTTCTTCATTCCATTCATGATATGTATCACATTGGTTCATTATCATACATCAAAAGACACTTGCATTCTCTGGACAAATTTTACTTGGTCATGGTTATAATCTTTCTTATATATTGATTGATAAAGTACACTAGTATTTTGTTGAGAATTTTACATCAGTATTCATGAGGGATTTGGACTGTAGTTTCCATTTCTTTTCATTTCTTTGGCTTTCCTATCAGGAAATTTTTGGCCTCAGAGAATGACTTAGGAAATGTTCCTTCCTTTAATGTTTTTGGAAGAGTTTAATAACAATTGGTATTCATTTTTTTAGTTGTTTGGTAGAATTTACCTACGAAGGCTTTTTTCTCAAGGATTTTCTCTGTTTGAAGGTTTCTGATAACTGACTCAATCTCTTTACCTCTTACAGATCTGCTCACATTTTTTCTTCTTTGGTAAGTTTTGGTAATCTATGTGTACCTAGAAAATTGTCCAATTTTTCCTAGACTGTCTAATTTATTGGTGTATAATTGTTGATAGTATTTTATTATGAACCTTTTTATTTCTGTTAGGTCAGCAGTAATGACCCTACTATTATTTCTGAACTTAGCAAAATCTCTCATTTTTCTTAGTCAGACTAGCTAAATGTCAGTCAGTCTAGGTAAATGGTTGTGACGATTCTTCTTGGTCTTTTGAAAGAACCTACCTTTGATTTCATTAATTCTCTTTGTTTTTCTCTTCTGTATTTCATTTATCCTCCCTCTAATATTTATTATTCCTTTTCTTCTGCTAGTTGTAGGTTAGTTTGCCCTTCTTTTCTAGTTCTAATGAGTTGATTGATTTGAAAAGTTTTGGTGCATTGTGTTTTTGTTTTCATTCATCTCAAAGCATTTTCTAACTGTCTTGTGATTTCTTCTTCAACCCATTGGTTGTTTAATAGGAGTATGTAGTTTAATTGCTACAATTTTTGATTTTTCTAGTTTTCTTGCTATTATTTATTTCTCTTTTCATTTCATTGTGGTTGGAGAAGATACTTTGTATGATTTTAATATTTTTGAATTTATTGAGACTTGTTTTGTGTCTTAACATATGGTCTATCCTGGAGAATGTTTCCTTGCACTTTAGAAGAATGGTTGTTCTGTTCTTATTTGGTTCAGTGTTCTGTACATGTATGTTAGGCTGATTTCATTTATAGTATTATTCCATCACTCTATTTTTTTTTATTAATCTTCTGCCTAGTTTTTCTATCCATCATTAAAAGTATTGTATGGAAATCTCCAACTGTTAATGTATAAAGGTCTATTTCTCCCTTCAGTAATGTCATTGTTTACTTCATATATTATTGTAGGCTCTGTCATTAGTTTTGTGTACAACTATAATTGTTATAGCTTTTTGATGAAATGACACTTTTATCAACATGAAGTTTTTCTTTTATCTTGTAACAATTTTTGACATGTCTATTTTATCTGATATTAGTATAGCCATCACAGCTCTCTTGTGCTTACAATTTTCATGGAATATCTTAACCACCCTTTCACTTTCTTCCTATGTGTTTCTTTGGATATAAATTGAGTCACCTGTAGATAACACATAGTTAGTTCATGTTTTTTATTTATCTATTTCCCTGGTTCCATTGCCTAACTGGGGACTTGATCCTTTTACATTTAAAGTAATTACAGTTAAGGAAGAATTTACTTCTGTCATTTTGCTATTTGTTTTCTATATGTCACATCTTTTTTTGTTTGTTCTTCAATTTCTTCATTATTGAATATTAAATTCTTTTCTTTCAACATTTTAAATACCCCACTCTCTTCTTTTTAGCATGGTTTCTGAAAAGAAATCTGTTGTAATTCTTACTTTTGTTCTTATATAGTTAATATGTCCCTCCTGCACACACACACACATTTCTTTCAAGATGGTCTCATTGCATTTGGCTTTTTGCAGTTTGAATATAATATGCCAAATTGTAGATTTTTTTTTTTTTGGTGTTTATCCTGTTTCATGTCATGTAACCTTCCTGGATCTCAGATTTGGTATCTTTCATTAATTTTGGAAAATTCTTAGCCATTATTACTTCAAACATTTCTTCTGATTTATTCATTCTTTTTCCTTCCATTCTTTAATTTAAATTATGCATGTGTTACACGTTTTGCAATCATCCCACAGTTACTGGATGGTCTGTTATGTTTCCTTTTACTATGTCTTCTTTTTACATTTCAATTTGAAAAGTTTCCATTAACAAATATTTAAGCTCACTGATTCATTTCTCAGTTGTCTCTAGTCTACTCATGACCATAACAAAGGTATTATTCATCTTTTGTTACTATGTTTTTGATTTCTAGTATTCCCTTTTGATGCTTTCTTAGTTTCCATCATTCTTCTTGAATTACTAATCTGACTTGCATATTGCCTGCCTTTTCCATCAGAGCCCTTAACATGTTAGTTATAATTATTTCAAGATACCTGTCTGATGATTCAAAAGTCTGCCGTATATGAGTCCAATATTTATGCTTGTTTTATCTCTTTAGACTGTACTTTTTTTCTTGTATTTTACATGTTTCGTATGTTTGTTGAAGGCCAGATATTATACATTGGGTAATAGGAACCGAGGTAAAAGACTTTTAGAGTGAATTTCTATGTTAATCTGGCTAAGTATTGGTCTGTGTTTAATGTATTCTCTAGCTGTAGGTGTCAGGGTCCTCATATTTCTGAATTGTCCTTGTTTTGGTCTCTCCTCTTGTCTTTGGATTTCCCTAAAGAGTCCTCTTTAAATAGTCTGTGACTTTCAGCTCTTTCCATTGAAATTCACTGCCATTATACTGGAGCCCTGCTGATGTGGTGGTAAGGTGGGAGGGGAAGCATTCTACAGTCTTGTTATTAAATCTCAGTCTTTTAGTGGGCCTGTGTCCTTGGAAGGTGATCTTTTGAATTGTTTCTTAGCCATTTCTCTCCCCTTAGGTGAGACAGGAAATCTAGAGGGAGCTGGAGTTGGCTAATTGAATTGCCCTTCCCATGGGTCAGATAAGGATCTGGTAAATATTTTTCCTTGGAGAGTTGGCCTTTGTTATGAAGAACACTCTGTGTGTATTTCAAAATATCTACTTTTCCTCTTCTCCTGCCTGAAATGTGAGGACATTTTTTTCTTGAACTTTCATGTGAAAATATGATGGAATACCTGGAAATAAAACCCATGAAATATGGGACACATTTAAGACTGAGCCCTCAGGAGATTCTCATTTTCAAGCTAGCCTACACTCAGTCTCTACCTATTTGTGAAAATGACTACTTTATTTTTCTACCAGATTTGACTCCAGCAGCTTCTCTGGCCAGCTTGATCTTTGTATTTGCCTATTTCTTCAGATTTCAGGGTGGCAGTTTGTCTTGTGACCTCAGTTCTCTAATGGGTCCAATAAAACTCTTTAAGTTCATTTAGTTTTTTCCTTGAGGATGGAAGTGATGACTTCCAAGCTCTGTACATATCAGAGCTAAAACTGAGCTTCACCAGTTTTTACTGCAAAGCATTGCCCTTTGATCTGGAATTTGAAGTCTTTCTTTTTTATTATAAATGTGAATATGTTTACATATACTTTTCTCAGCAACATCACTTATGTGTGTATTTAGGACATCTCAAATTGCTTTGATCTTGACAATTTTCTTTCAAATCTGCATAATTTTCTCAGGTCTCTTAATTGTATCAATGATTCTCTTACTAGTAGGGTATAATTATTAATGTTTCTAGCCACCCAAATTCTCTGGAGGGGATCTCACCTTGCTACCACTGCTGGTGCTGCCACTGGGGAACTGGGGAATGCTGACAGGAGTAAACCCCCACAACTGCCCACCCTCACTGCCACCGCTGAAGGGAGATCACCCCACTGCTATTGCTGCTGCAGGATCCAGGTACCACAGCTGCCTGCCTCCACTGCCACTATGGAGAGGCATTTGCCTTCCCAGGCATGAGCTATCAGCAGTGGCTCAAGGACCAGCCCACCCCTACACACAAATATCTCCCAGCAACTGTTTGGACTGCAATAACCACAGGGGAATGAGGTAATGCAGGAGAGTAGCAGTGTCACAGGCTTGCCATGCATCCACCTCTCTCTTGCCTGAGTACCCTTCAAGAGCACAATTCAAGCACACCATCCAGGGAACTGGGGATTATCTGACCTAGTTAAGTCAACCCCTGCTGGCACATGAACAGGCTACCAGGGGTATGAGTTCCCACTAACCTAAATTGCCAGCATTACCACCATGGATACCAATAAGCTCAAGCCAAAAGGCAGTGTACCTTTCCCTCTCTACACTGAGGAATAGACTTCCCAGCTAAGGAGAGCAGGTATACTTCAAAGCTATCTTTTGTGAGCTGAGGGAAGAGGTTCCAGATGAGAAAGAATCAGCATAAGAATGCTGGTAATATGAACAAACAGACTCCTTCAACAGCTGCAAATGATCACACTAGGTCTCCAGCAATGGACTCCAAACAAAAAGAAATTTTTGAAATGTCAGATATAGAATTCAAAATAGGAATCACAGTAAGCTCAATGGGATCTATGAGGCAGTAAAAAACAACACAGAGAAACAAAAAATAATAATTCAGAACATGAATGAAAAATTCACTAAAGAGATAGAATGTTTTTTTAAAAAAAACATATAACAGATATCCCAGAAATGAAAAAGTCATTTAGAGAACTTCAAAATACAGTGGAAACTTGTAACAACAGACTAGACCAGGCTGGAGAAAGAATTTCAGAACTTGAAGACAAGGCTTTTGAATTAACCCAGGTAGTCAAAAATGAAGAAAAAAGAATCAAGAGGAATGAAGACAGTCTCTGAGAAATATAAGATTATATAAATGCCCAAATATAAAAACCATAGATATCCCCGAGGGAGAAGAACATAAAGAACACAAATACATGTAACAAAAAAACACTTGCACCCCCCTAAATCTTCTTAAATAAAAAATGAAAAAAAAATCACCAAATAGTGCCAATATTATTTGAAAGACATTAAAGGATCAATAATTACTTAGCTTGTTTTTATTAATTGAAAATTGAGAAATCAACTACCAGTTTAAACTATTTCTTTCTTTCTTTTATTAATTTTCTAGATTCCAAGGTTTTCCCTAGTCTTTGTTAGTATAGCCTGCCAAATATTCCAGTTTCCCACACTCATGCCCTTTGAGGTATATTTTTACAATTGCACTTTCTGATCCCCTTGTGATGAATAGTTGTGGTGAAATATGGGTGTAAATGATGTGGAACAGTTAAGTTATGGTTCTAAACCGTCCCAGAGTTCTTGTTCACTCCGACAGTGATTTGCAAGATTCCAGGTAGTACCTGCTCCATTAGCCTGCCTTCCTTAGTGAGCATAAACAGAAATACCTTTTCCTTCTTCTGATCTGACCTAAAATGGAGATGTAGCATTAACAAAAAATAAACCATGTTGCTTTAAAAAGTAAGATAGATAGGAAGAAATGGAATTCCTGAACAGACCAATATCAAGTACCGAAGTAGAAACAGCAATAAAAAACCTTCCTAAAAAGAACTGGTGCCTATCTTGCAGAAATTATTCCACAACACAGAGATGGAAGGAGTCCTCCCCAACACATTTTTATGAAGCCAAAATCACTCTGATACCAAAACCAGGAAAGGACACAACAAAAAAAGAAAACTACAGACCAATATCCCTATAGATGCAAAAATTCTCAACAAAATCCTAGCAAACCAAATTCAGGTGCTTATCAAAAAAATAATCCACCACGACCAAATGGGCTTCATCCCAGAGGTGAAGGGATGGTTTAACATACGTAAATCTATAAGTGTAATTCACCACATAAATAGAAGCAAAAACGAAGACCTTATATTCTCTTAATAGATGCAGAAAAACATTTGACAAAATTCAACACCCTTTTATGATAAGAACACTTAAGAAAATAGGCACAGATGGGACTTACCTAAAAATGATACCAGCCATATATGACAAACCCACAGCCAACATCATACTGAATGGGGAAAAATTAAAAGCATTCCCACTTAGAACTGGAACCAGACAAGGTTGCCCTCTATCACCACTTCTATTAAACATAGTGCTGAAAGTCCTAGCCAGAGAACTCATTTATTTATTTTTGTTGTTACTGTATTTGCCTTTGGGGGTCTTAATCATAAATTCTTTGCATAGGTCAATGTCCAGAAGAGTTTTTCATGTAGTTTCTTCCAAAAAAATTATGGTTTCAGGTCTTACATTTAATTCTTTAATCCATATTGAGTTAATTTTTGTATATGGCAAGAGATAGTGAACCTGTTTTATTCTTCTGCATGTGGCTATCCAATTTTCCCAGCGCCATTTATTGAACAGGGTGTCCTTTCCCCAGTGTGACTTTTTCTCTGCTTTGTCACAAATCAGTTGGTCATAATATATGGTTTTATTTCTGGTTCTCTCTTCTTTTCCATTGTTCTATGTGTTTACCTTTATACCACTACCATGATGTTTAGATTACTATAGCCCTGTAGTATAATTTGAAGTCAGGTAATGTGATGCCTCCAGATTTGTTCTTTTTGCTTAGCAGTGCCTTGGCTATTCAGGCTTCTTTTCATTCCACATGAAGTTTAGGATTATTTTTTCTAGATCTGTGAAAAATGATGTTGGTATTTTGATGGGAATTGCACTGAATCTATAAATAATGTTGGGCAGTGAGGACATTTTAACAATGTTGATTCCTCCAAACCATGAGCATGGGATATTTTTCCATTTGTTTGTGTCATCTATGATTTCTTTCATCAGTGCTTTGTAGTTCTCCAAAACTCTTAACATAAATTAACATGATTTAAAATTCTATCTAGCTTTTTGCATGCCATTAAACAAGACATTTAAATCTGATACCATATACAAAGAATCTAGCAGACATTTTGATAGATAATGATGATAATGGTGATGGTGATGTCAATATTTACTGATTGAACTGTTTATATTTATACCATCTGATTGGGGAAAGTGATAATAGAACTTGACTGGATATATTAAACTTGATGGTAATGTAAACTATATTTATAACATCTTTATCAACTTGATATGTAGTGAAGTTACTTCTCTAAAGTGTCAAAAATAGCATTTACAATTATCTATTAAATTTATATAGATAGAAGAATGGCATTTGCTTTTGAACCCATAACTTTGTACAGTGCATTCTGATAATTGCTCTTGGTTTTGATAATAATAATAAGCCACTGCAAATTATGACCCACTGTCACCCTAAACTGCAAAACTAGAGATTGATTATAATGCAGTGGGAACCAGGCTGAGATTTCTGTTTGTGACAAAATTATATGCTTTAATACTAGAGTAGCAACTGAAACACTTCTTAAAGGCCAGTAAATATGAAATTAGTTTCTATACTTTGTCAGCTAGAAAAATAATATGATTTCCAGGAGAAATAAGCAGGCAGAATTTCATAGGCTCCTTGTAGGCCATTGCACTTCTATTGCATTACAAAGGCTGATATCATCTTGCCCTCCAAATATTGTTCACCTCAACAGTGACAAAGAAATACAAAAGTCTCTTGGGTGATTCAGGGTATAACAAAAATAAAATTATTTAAATTGTGACAATGAGACTTTGCATTGTAACATTTCACCCACATCCCTCCACTTGCCCAAATGTTAAATACAATCAAAAATTAAATTAATAATAATGTAAACAGATGGAAAACCATACCATGTTCATGGATTGGCAGAATCAATATTGTTAAAATGTCTATACTACCCAAAGTGATCTTCAGATTCAATGCAATCCCCGTTAAAATACCAACATCATTTTTCATGGATCTAGGAAAAATAATCCTACACTTCATATGGAACCAGGAAGACCCTGTGTAGAAAAAGTGACTTTAAGGAAAAAACAAACTGGAGGCATCAATCTACCAGACTTCGAGCTGTACTACAAGGCAACAGTAACCAAAACAGCATGTTACTGGCACAAGAACAGAGACATAGACCAATGGAATAGGACTGAGAACCCAGACATAAAACTATCTTCATATTGCTATCTGATCTTTGACAAAGCAGACAAAAATGTACACTTGGGAAAAGAAATTCTATTCAAAAAATGGTGCTGGGAATATTGGATAGCCACATATAGAAGACTGAGACAGGATCCGCACCTCTCACCTATCACAAAAATCAACTCGCAATGGATAACAGACTTTAACCCAAACCATGAGACCATAATGATTCTAGAAGAAAATGTAAAAAACTCTTATAGATATCAGCCTAGGCAAAGAGTTTATGAAGAACCCAAAAGCAATCATAGCAAAAACAAAAATAAATAAATATGACCTGATCAAATTTAAAAGCTTCTACACAGCCAAGGAAACTATCATCAGAGGAAATGGACAACCTACAGAATGGGAGAAAATATTCGCATGTTACACATCCAAAAAAGGCCTGATAACTAGAATCTATATAGAAGTCAGGAAAATCAAAAAGAAGAAAACCAAACAACCCCGTTAAAATGTAGGCAAAGGATATGAGCAGAAACTTTTCAAAACAAGACAGACTAATGGCCAAAAAACATGAAAAAAAACGCTCAACATCTCTAATCATCAGGGAAATGCAAATCAAAGCCACAATGAGTTATCACTTAACTCTGATGAGATTGGTTTTTATAAAAGAGTCCCAAAACAACAAATGTTGGAATGTGTGCAGAGAGATAGGAACACTCATACACTGCTCTTGGAACTGCAAATTAGTACAACCTCTATGAAAGTAATATGGAGATACCTCAAAGAACTAAAAGTAGAACTAGAATTTGATCTAGCAATCCCACTACTGAGTGTTTACCCAAAAGAAAAGAAGACATTCTATAATAAAGATATCTGCCCTCAAATGTTTACAGCAGCACAATTCACAACTGCAAAGATGTGGGAACAACCCAACGCCCATCAATATATCAATGGATTAAAATGTGGTATATGTATATCACAGAGTACTACTCAGCCATAAAAAATGGTGAACTAATACCTCTTGTATTATCCTGGATGGAACTGGAGCCCATTCTCCAAAGTGAAGTATCACAAGAATAGAAAAACAAGCACCACATGCACTCACCATTAAATTGATACTAATTGATTAACACTTATGTACACATAGGGAAGTAACATGCACTAGGTGTCAGGCAGGTGGTAGGGTGAGGTGGGGATGGGTAAATTCACACCTAACGTGTGCAGTGTGCACTGTATGGGGGATGGGCGTGCTTGTAGTTCTTACTGTGGCAGTGCAAAGGCAATATACATAACCAAAGCATTTGTACCCCCATAATATTCTGAAATTTAAAAAAGGTTTTGCAAAATAAAAAATAAATAAAAAAAGATTAGTATAAAGGAAGCTATATACAAAGGCCAGATTAGATCAATTTGTTCCTTGAATGATAAAATTATAAGTAGTTATATGGAACTGTGTGGAAAAGAAGGCAACCATCTTTCTTCAATGGCCAATTTAAGAGCACTAATTTATAAACAAGAAGATCAAGGTAAATTGAGGTTATTTTTCTTTTGTATATTCTATAATACAATCTCTTCCAATTTGTGTATTAGGTTGGGTTTGCTTATTTGGACTGAATTTTATTTGTCTGGAATTTACTCTATTCCAACTTCTAGGAGGATTCTCTTTTCCAGAATTTTGAGATTTAGTGATTAAGTGGATCTCCCTCCACTACCTCCATCCTCCATATAGAATTTAACAAGAAATTTGCAACCAGAAATATATGTTTATAATTTGTTAGAAAGTGGCCTTTTCATTATCCTATCTGTTATCACCCACTTCATTTCACTTGCTTTTTTCTTGGTATAATTATAGCTATAATGGAACCCCAATGGAGGAAAACATGAAGAAATAGGCTTTGAAGAAGGGGAAAATATATTTAATAATATTAGATCCTTCCTTGGAAAAGATACCATTGGGTTGAAAATTTTATCAGAAGCTGCATTGGTAAAATATACTGTATAGTATTAAGAGTGCACCAGAATCTAGGCCTAATATATAACAACATGCATATGCATTCCTCACTGATTCTCAGTGAAAACTTATAGGGCCTTCTTGAATTACTGAATAACAAGTCATGATTATGAGTTTAAATTAATACTTGTTAATTAGTGGCATTTCTAATGTTAACAGTGAAAATGTTGAGTATAGGGAAAATTGTGCATGGTAGCCTTAGGTGAGGCTCAGTTCATGGGAGGATAATTGCAGCAAAGCAGAGCAATGTAGTTTCAAATTGGGAGAGGAACAGAATTACCAGGTGTGCCAGTAAAGCATAATGATTTGTGTTGGAATACAAAAAAAAATCTCTCTCCCTTCAAAGGTTAATTTTAGTCTGGATAGTAAACCCTTGTCTCTGAAGTTCTAGGATACAGCAGACCTTAGAAATGAAGAGGATACATGTCAATATTTTTTTCAGGTCTTATGACTACACTATGAAGTAGGCAATATCTCTATCCCTATTTTATAGACCAGGAAACTAAAATTTAAAAAAAAGATAAATCCAAGATCTCACAGCTAGTAACTTTTGTGATAAGGATTTAAACCCTGGATATCTGATTTCCAAGCCTGTGTTTTTAAACATTACTTTACACTGTACAACATGTCAGGGAACAATTTTATATTTATGTCAGCATTCAAGAGTAATTCTTTCATATTCCCATTATATGAGGGAAAGAGGAAAGAGGTTATTTCACTCTAAATTTTTTTCAGCATTCTAAACTGAGGCATTTTTTTATTTATTCAATGTACAACTGTTGGATGCCTACTCTGTGACATACACTATTCACTGTTAGTGAAGATGAATTCTTACAGAGTATACCATCTACCAGAAGAGATAACATGGGATTTATCATTTTCTAACTTTTACTATATTATTATATTTTTCTGATGTACATAAACTAAATATTGTATAGGATCTAGACATGTGAAGAAAATACTGCATATATGGTTTTTCAGAGAATATAGCCACAGAAAAGTATAAAAGGAATCCTAAAACAGTGTGATCATATGGAAGTATTAATAACGGTAAGTATTTTTATTTGTATGATATATAGAACTTATAATTGGGATCATCAGGAAAGGGCTCAAAATCACAGAAGGCACTGAACCAAGGAATGGGCACTGTATCCTGATACCAATGCCGAACCATTGAACAATTTTGAGAAAAATGAAATATTGAGAGTTTGATTTTTTTGTTGCTGTTGTTTCATTTTGTTTTAGATATCAGTTTGGCTCTGGATATAAAGCTGAAAATGGATGACAAAAAAAAAAAAAACCCTAGGAAACTTAAGGGGCTGTTGCACGGGTGAGATAATATGAACCCAGAGAAGATGATAGCATAAAAGGAAAGGTAAGGATAGATGTGGAATACTGGTAAACATAATAAAGCTTTCCTAAGATAACACCTATTCTGAGACAGCATGTGTATTTAGAAAGATTATGGATTCTGCAGGCCAACAGACCCAATTTTGCTCGCCTATGTACCATGTATGTAACTTTGTACAAGTTATCTAAGCTCTCATAATTCTAAATGGAGATTATCATTAAAACATGTATTTTAGTTTACATAAAACACCTGTAAAATATTAGGTATATGGAAAATTCTCAATACATGTTAATCTCCTTCTTTCTTTCTTTCTTTGTCTTTTCATTCCAAGGAGAACACCACAACAAAGAAATATATGAGTATAATAATGTGTACTTTGATAATGTAAGAGTTTAAAGATGAGAGAGTTTTGAGGACAGGAGAAACATTCAATGAAGCATCTAATGAACAAATAGTTTTGAACATTCAATACGTGTGGATACTTTTCCAGTTGCTGGTGATACAATGGAAGCCTGAAAAAATATCACTGAAGGAAATTTATGGGGCTAAATCTTGTAGGACTACAGTCCCTAACCCCTGGGCCATGGACTAGTACTGGTCTGTGGCCTGTTAGGAACCAGGCTGCGCAGCAGGTGAGCAAGTGAAGCTTCAGCTGCTCCCCATCACTCCCATCACCACATAAGCTCCGCCTCCTGTCAGATCAGCAGTGGCATTAGATTCTCACAGGAGCACGAACCCTACTGTAAACTGGATATGCGAGGGATCTAGGTTGCATGTTCCTTATGAGAATCCAATGCCTGATGATCTTAGGTAGAGCTGAGACAGTGATGATAGCTCTGGGGAGTAACTGAAAATAAATACAGGTTATCATTAACAGAGAGGTTTGACTGCACAGTAAATGTAATGTGCTTGAATCATCCCAATATCATCTCTCTCACTCCCCCTGGTCCATGGAAAAATTGTCTTCCATGAAACTGATTGGTCCCTGGTACCAAAAAAAGGTTGGGGACCAATATTGTAGGATGTGAACTGTTACTATGTTAGGTACAATGAATATCTGTAGTAAAATATCATACCTATAGTTAAGAGAAAAAGAAGAGTCAACATTGACAAAAAGTTTTCACACTGGTGAATGAAATATGATCAGTGCTCCCTGTAGGACATTAGGAAAAGCCACAATTTAGAGGGAAATTTGATTAATTTATTTTTTATATATTGAATTTGAGGTGTTTGAAAGTCCAATTGAGTTTGGCAGCAGTTTATGAACTTTTTGTAGGCCTTTTACTAAATTCTCACCAAGGGAGTAAAAAATATATATACAAATACACAAAACTGATAATATCTTTTATAATAAGGGAAAAATGGATTACATGGAACAAACAGTGGACTAGGAAGCTGTAAGCTCTAATTCTTCCACATAAACATAAAAAAAGGCAGAAACTGTATGAATCAACTTTGTTAGAGTTCTGGAAAAGAGTGAAAGGTTTACAACAACCAAGTGAATGCTCATTCAAGAAAAAGCCATCTTCAAAATAGTAGGAAAGTTGTTTGTGACATTTTTACTTGCTCTTATCCCACCCCCTCCCGAGCATGGCAACAGTTTTGGTCTTGAAGCAGTATAAGCCCAGTTTCCCATTCCATCCTTTGAACCAGAGGGAATAGAGAAGACCCTATTTGACAATTATTGTCTACATCTCTTCTAACCTACCTGAGAGATATCAGAAAGACTGATGGAAGGTGCTTGACTCTTTTCTTCTAACCTATCTGAGAGATATCAGAAAGACTGATGGAAGGTGCTTGACTCTATGTTGCCTCCCTGAAAATTCAGGCAGAAAAAACAGTGGGCACTGTTAATAAAGTGTACGTGGTTGACTGTAGACCCACAGGTGCTTGAGGAAAGAGATCATTAGTGAATACTTAATATAGACTATCTAAGGCCTAAAGGAGAGGCTGGGGTGAGACTCTGGGAAATTATTGATAAGGAAAACCCCCATCTATTACTTAGTATAGCAGCCACCTGAGACCCCCACCCCTCACAGAAGACTCACATTAGCATAGTACTAACCAAACACCTGGCACATCAGCATAACACTAAACCTAATACCTGGTGCAGCAACTAACCTAACCTATTACCTGGCGGGCATTCGTCATCACCTGGGACCCCGCCCCTTGGATCACTCCAACTTAATAAAAGTGAGAAAAATTGGGTAGACGGGGCTCAGAATTTGGTGGCAAGACCCCCCTCTGAGCCCGCCAGCAAATAAACCTTGATTCTCCGACTCTCCGTGTGCCCCTCGGTTTGTCCTTGGGACCACTCGCTGTAACATTTGCTGTAACATTTTGGTTCCCTGACCAGGAAACCAACCGCACTGGCCCCTTGAAGCCACCAGTTCTGGGACGGGCACAGTGACGGCGAGACCTCAGTGACAGAAGCGAACCAGCGCCAACCACCTTTTTGCAGAATATCTTCGCTCCTCGGGAACTCCTGCCAGCCGCGGGGTCCCAAACTCGCCCGGACATGGTGGAGAGAAGGACAAGTCAAATCAGGTCTGGAGGCATCGGACCAGGTAAGGTCTTGGGACCCGCCCGAGTCAGGCCCGTCAGACGACGGAAGGGGAGCTTGATCACCTCCTGAGTGCAGGGAATTCCCAGGGTGGGAATGTGTAACCTCTGCCTGTCTGAGTGAGTGAGTGAAGAGTGGCTGTTCGTGGTTCCATGGCTACGGCTATAGAACCTGAGTGGGTCCTCACCTGCAGTTCTGTGGCAGTGTCGTACGGCATAACGGTGATTCACTCCCCTAAAAGGAGTGACCATGCCTGGGGTTTATACGGGCACACCTTAGCCAAGACGTGCCTAAGTTCCCGTGAGGGACGCAGCCAGGCGGACACCTGAGAGGACACCCCCCCTTTTGTCTGTTAAGCTGCGACACCGTGCAAGGCTCTAGGATGGGTAGTGTAGAATCTAAGTCTACAGTCCTTAAATGCATGTTAAAGAACTTTAAGAAGGGTTTCACAGGAGATTACGGCATCACACTGAGTCCCAACAGACTTAGGGCCCTCTGTGAACACGAATGGCCGGCATTTGGGGTTGACTGGCCTGCAACAGGAGCCCTAGACCTCCCCACCATGTGAGCAGTTTGGAAAATTGTGACCAGGACTCCCGGCCACCCTGACCAATTCCCATACATAGATTCATGGCCAGAGATTGCTCAGACCATGCCCCCTTGGGTCCGGTTCTGTGCTAATAAGGGACAGAGAAGGATTTTTGTGGCCCAAAGGACCAGAGACTCCAAACTGTACAAACCCATCCATCAGGAAGCTCCTGAAAAGGAGCCACCACCGCTGCCCTACAACCCTACTGTGACACCTCCTGATGTACCGCCAAATCCACCAGACACCCCACCACCATCAGTCTCCCCGCCGCCAGTTCCAGACCAACCAGGTGCCAGCACTCCCATCACCCGCTGGCTATGGTGAGCTCAGGCCCCAACTTCAGCCCTCCAGATGCCCCTGAGTGAGGTGTGAGGTCCAATGCAGGTTACAGATGATAGGTCCGTTCAGCCAGGACAGCCAGTCCTGTACTACCAGCCCTTCTCGACCACTGATCTTCTGAACCAGAAGCAACACACCCTGCCTTACTCCGAAAAACCTCAGGCCCTCATTGACCTCCTACAATCCATCTTTCAGACCCACCATCCCACTTGGGAAGACTGCTGCCAGCTCCTTCTGACCCTTTTTAACATGGAAGAACAACGCCGGATTGTAGCTGGGACCTGGAGGTGGCTCCAGGACCAAACTCCTGCAGGGACCTTGGACTTGGAGCAGTGGGCACAGAGAGAAGCACCCGAGACCAACCCGGATTGTGATTTCAACTCCCTGAGTGGACAAGAGGCACTTGGAAGGTATCGGGAAGCTCTCCTCCACGGGGTCTGGGAGGGAGCCAGAAAACCAACCAACATGAACAAAGTCACTCTGATCACCCAGAAGCCGGAGGAATTACCGAGCAAATTCTAAGAGTGCCTTTGTGAGGCCTACTGAGTCTATACACCCTTTGACCCAGAGGCAGCCGAAAATCAGCGGATAGTGAATGCTGCATTTGTTGGGCAGTCCTACACTGACATCTGACAGAAACTCCAGAAACTTGATGGGTTTGCAGGAATGAACACCATGCAGCTGATGGAAGTGGCCCAGAAGGTCTATGTTAATCGAGACTGGACCACCCAGAGGGAGAAGGACCAGAAAATGAAACAGAAAGCTGCTCTCCTGGCCGCTGCCCTCAGAAGACCTGACCCAGCCAAGAAACCTGGCCCACTACGGGAAGGAGGACCGAGGAGATGAGGGACCCCGAAGCCTGATCAGTGTGCCTATTGTAAGGAGTTTGGTCACTGGAAGCATGAATGCCCCAACAAAAGAAACCACCCACCGCCAAACAGGAACCTGCCCAGAGGCTTCCAGCAGGAGCCGGACACCCAGGACCTCATCGGTCTCACTGGGGTCGACTCAGAATAGGACCGACCGGGTTCCCTGACTCTTGGCCCCTGGGAACCTACGGTTATAATGGAAGTGGGGGGGCAACCAATAACATTCATGGTGGACACTGCGGCAGAACATTCGGTGGTAACAACCCCCATGACTCCACTTACAAAGTGGGAAACCACCATTGTGGGAGACCCTAGAACTTGAGTAGCTCAACCCTTCTGCCAATCCCGAATATGCCAGATGGGGGGGGGGCACCAGATAAAACATGAATTCCTATACATACCAGACTGCCCCGTGCCCCTGCTAGGTTGAGATCTCCTGAGCAACTGGAAGCCCAAATCACCTTCCACCTGGAAGGGATCGCGAGCCTCACGCTCAGTGCTCCAGAAACTCTCATAATGGTGGTCACCCTGCCTCAGGAATCGGAGTGGAAGCTATATGATGAGGCCAAAGAGGAACAGAACCCACCTGACTTCCAGCAGGACTTTCCGTTGGTATGGGCGGAGGACAACCCTCCTGGTCTTACACACCAACATGCACCCCTGGTGACTGAGATGAAACCGAGCGTCCAACCAACCAGGAGACGACAGTACCCCATCCCAAAGGAGGCTCAAGAGGGAATTCAGGAACACATTGATAGGCTTAAGTGGCAGAGGATTTTGGTGGAGTGCCAATCCCCATGGAACACTCCCCTCCTGCCAGTCAAAAAGCCCACTGGAGGTGGATACCGACCCGTCCAAGACCTGCGACTGATTAATGAGGACACAGTGATTCTTCACCCAGTGGTACCAAATCCATACACCCTCCTAGGCCTCATTCCTCCTGATGCTGCCTGATTCTCGTGCCTGGACTTTAAAGGATGCTTTCTTCTGCATGCAGCTTGCTCTGAAGTCAGCCCCTGTTCACCTTTGAGTGGGAGGATCCTCAGCCTGGAAGGAAAACGCAGCTCACCTGGACACGACTACCACAGGGATTTAAAAATTCACCAACTCTGTTCAGAGAGGCTCTAGCCACTGTCCTCATCTCCTTTCTGTGAGAAGAAACCCGCTGCACACTTCTACAGTACGTCGATGACCTCCTTCTAGTGAGCCCAACCAGGGAACACTGTCAACGGGGAACCCGGTGCCTGCTCCAACTGCTCACTGACAAAGGATACAAAGTCTCCTGGAAAAAGGCATAGATTTGCAGGAAACAGGTGAAGTACCTCGGTTTCCACATCACTCAGGGGCGCCGGACACTGGGACATGAGCATCACCATCTGTACAATTCCCAGGCCGACTGGAGGGAGATAACTCAGGGAATTCCTCGATGTGGCTGGATTCTGCCGCATCTGGATCCCAGGTTTCTCCCTAAAGGCCAGGCCTCTGTATGAGGCCCTACTCAGGTCTGAAAACAAAGAATTGGAATGGGCCAAAAGTCAGGAAAGGGCTTTCCAGGAAATAGAAGACCTATTAAAAAAAAAAAAAAAAGCCCCCGCACTAGGGCTACCGGACCTCACCAAAGACTTTAACCTGTTTGTACATAAGAAGAAACAAGTGAATCTGGAGGTTTTGACTCAAACTGTGGGCCCCTGGCAGAGACCAGTGACTTACTTGTCAAAACAATTGGATCCGGTAGCGGCAGAATGGCCACCTTGCCTCCATGCACTAGTGGCCACCGTTCTGCTAGTCAAGGAAGCAAACAAACTCACACTGGGACAAAACCTCCGTGTGCGAGTCCCTAATACAGTGATATCTCTAATGAACACCTCAGGGCACCGGTGACTCTCAAGCAACTGGTTAGGGCAGTATCAAGGACTGCTGTGCGAAAATCCTCGGGTCACCCCGGAGACTGTGTGGACCCTGAATCCCGCCACCCTCCTACCCACTGAGCCAGGGCCCCCAGACCATGACTGCACCGAGGCGGTAGAGGAGGTCTATGCCAGCCGGCCAGATCTGAAAGATAGTCCTCTACCGGCACCAGACTTAGAACTCTACACGGAGGGCAGTAGTTTTATCCAGAATGGGAAACGACTGGTGGGCTTAGCTGTCACCACAGTCGATGAGGTCATCATGTCAGCCCCTTTGCCCCAAGGGTGGGCGGCACAAATGGCGGAGCTATGGGCCCTCATCCAAGCCCTCAGGCATGCCCAGGATAAGAAGGCAAACACATACACAGACTCCAAATATGCCTTTGCCATAATACACATCCACGGGGCAATATACAGGGAGAGAGGACTGCTGACTGCAGGTGGAAAGGAGATGAAAAATAGGGATGAAATTCTCCAACTGCTAGAGGCAGTTTGGGAGCCAAAAGAAACTGCGGTCATCCACTGTCAAGGGCACCAAAAGGGCACAGATCCAACTGCCACCGGCAATCGCCTGGCAGACCAAGCAACCAAAAATGCAGCCACCCGAGAACATTCAGAGGACAACACTACAACCCAATGCCAAATCTTGTTGGCACCCAAGTGGCCTGAAAAACCAAAAGATACTCCAGAAGAGAACCAGTGGGCAGAGCAGGAGAAGGCCACAAAGGATACAGACGGGTGGTGGCATCTACAAAACCATAACATCTTTATCCCCAGTAAATTAGCATACTCTATTGTCTCCTGATATCACAACCTGACTCACTTGGGGAAAACAGCCCTCACGCAGCTACTCGCCTGGTACTACTACATCGCCAAACTTCCGTCCATTGCGACAGCAGTCAGGGCCCGCTGCCAGACCTGCGCTAAAAACAATGCGGCTGTCAGGCAGAGACCCGCCCCTGGAATTCAGTACACCGGAACCTCTCTGTTCGAGGATATGGAAGTTAATTTCACAGAAGTAAAACCATGTCGGGGCTATAAATACCTGCTGGTAGTGATATGCACCTTCTCAGGCTGGGTCGAGGCAGTCCCTACCCGGACTGAAAAGGCTAGGGAAGTGGCAAAGTTTCTGTTGAGAGAAATCATCCCCCAGTATGGTCTACCAGTCTCATTTGGTAGTGACAACAGACCAAGCTTCACTGCGGAGGTCATGCAAACCCTCACCAAGGCACTAGGAATCAAAAGGAAACTACATACAGCTTACAGGCCACAGAGCTCAGGGAAAGTAGAGCACATGAACTGGACCCTCAAGACCACTCTAGCAAAGCTATGTCAGGAAACACAATTACCCTGGGTAGACATGCTAAGCCTAGCCCTGTTCAGAGTCAGGTGCACACCAGGGCCCACAGGATATTCACCCTTTGAAATCCTGTTCGGTAGACCCTCCTCCCGACTCATCAAGCGATTAAGGGGAGACATCAGACAACTAGGGAAATTAAATATAAACACACACCTCCAAGCCTTATTCAAAACTATGTGCCATATCCATCCAAAAAAAAAAAAAAAAAAAAAAAAAAAAAACCCTAACAACACCCTGGGTCTCCCTGTCCCACCCTCACCAACCTGGGAATCTAGTCTGGGTAAAAGACTGAAAAAAAAATACCCCTAGAGCCCACCTGGAAGGGTCCCCATACAGTGATACTAGTTACTCCCACTGCTGTTAAAGTTGCAGGTATCACTCCGTGGATCCATCACTCCCGGGTGAAAAAGGCTGAACCAGACAACAAAACTGATCTCTGGACTGCACATCAGGACCAGCGGAACCTGCTAAAGATCCAGCTCAACCATCTGCCAACAAAGACAGCCACACCCAGGACCGAACAGGAGTAAATGGGACCACTGGCCCTGGCCCTCATTGGGGTTGTAGTGACTTTACTGGGGATTAGACTCGGTAACTCTGAAAGATTAAACTGTACTGCAGAGCGCATCTCTAACTGTGATATTTTGGCTCATTGTAGGATGTCTGCTCCTACTTCAGTCCCTACCCTCCTCCTGGTTGGGGCACTCACCCTAACAACAACTATGGCAGAAAAACTCTGCCCTGAGACTTGTTATGCTAGGACTTGGATTCCCTCCACTAACGGGATTACTCGAGGCTTCTGGACCATGGGAGGTTTCACAGTCAGCACCTACATGCCAAAGACATGTTATAGTGAGGCTCAGGTGCGCCACAGTGGAGTCCAAAAAGTTTTGGACTGGCACCCTTACAGGTAATACTCAAACCTGTATAGCCCCAAGGGGCAAACCAGCTTGTTGGACTTACTACATCCACTGGGGGATGTCTGATGGGGCAGGAGTCCAAGACCAGGCTAAAATCCAACAGATCGAAGATACAAGGACTCATCTAATTAAGATAGCCTCACTAACAGAGTCAACTTATAAAAGGCCAGATCTTACTGGTATACAAAAGATCACCGAACCCCTGGAAACCTCTCCCCTAATAATTTGGTTCCTCAATATGACCCTCCAGGCCCTGCCCAACCATATTTCATGTTGGGTCTGTTTACCCATCCAGAAATGAGTCTATATTGGGGTCCCTGTGCCTCCAGGCTGGAACTCCAGTATCTTAAACCCAGGCCCAAACAAAACATCCCTGGTAGGCCCAGTAACATACAATATCCGTTTAGCCATAACTTCCCACATACATATCACTTACATTACTAACACAGGAGAAAATATTGGGATTCATACTGGGTGAACTCTACACAAATAACCAAACCTTACCCAGTAATGCCACTACCACCTACTCCCGGGATGACATATTCTTTCTTTGTGGAGACATTGCCTACCTCTGCCTCCCAGGAAACTGGACCAGGATCTACACCCAGGTCTTCCTCACCCCAGATGTTTCTATCTTTAAAACCTAGCAACTGGAAACTGTACTAAGCCCCCACCCAAACAACCAGAAAAGGCAGGCCTTACTAGCATTGGTCCTCATAGTGGGAGGAATTGCTGCTGGGATAGGAGCAGGAGTAGGAGGCATAGGAACATCCCTGAACATCTACCACAAGTTATGCCAAGAACTAAATGAAGACATGGAACGAGTAGCAGATTCCCTACTGTCCCTCCAGAGTCAACTAAATTCACTAGCAGCAGTAACCTTACAGAACAGACGGGCCTTAGACCTACTCACTGCTGAAAGGGGTGGGGGGCTGTATATTCCTAAGGGAAGAGTGCTGCTACTATATAAACCAGACAGGAGTAGTAACCACAGAAGTCAGGGAGCTAAGAGAAAAAATCCAGAAAAGAAACAAGGAATTAGAACAAACCTGGGGTTTCGACTTGGGACAATGGACTTCATGGCTACTACCTCTGGCTGCGCCACTAATAACTATTCTTCTCCTTGTCACTGTAGGCCCCTACATACTCAGGACGGTTATAAAATTTGTAGAAACAACTTTAACCCAGAGAGCAACAGCTCACATAATGGCCTTACGAGGCTATGACCCACTGGGAAACGATGCCCTATAATAGACATATAAGGGTATCAGAGGGGGGGATGATAAGGAAAACCCCCATTTATTACTTAGCATAGCAGCCACCTGAGACCCCCACCCCTCATGGAAGACCCACATTAGAATAATACTAAGGAGATCAAAGATGGCGGAGTGGTGGTGACGGCCTGAATCTGCGCTCCTGGGAAGGAAGGCATCGATCCGGACCTGCCACAACGCTAGAAGACCGCTCCCACACAGGAACAGCGGTGTGAATCCACGGAGAATCAGCGTGGGACAAACAGAGCGAGTGAGATCTGAGGTGAACGAAAATTGGGAACGCGGGACAGACACTAGCCAGCGGAGCGCGGGTCGGATACACCCGCCCCCAGCCGGGGCGGGTGCAGCCTCTCGGGAAAGCGGCTTGCCCTCCGCTCCCAATTGAACAGAGCCCTGACCCAGGCCAGCGCAGAATCACTGAGGGATACGTGGCGCATTGGAGACAGGAGGCTTTTTTGCGAAATTACCTTAGAACCTGGGGGATCTCAGCTGAGACAGCGCTTGGCGAGGAGGGACGGATCTGCCCCAGGGCGGAAAAACACAAAAGACTCCCGGACAGCAAATAGCGTTGTACCCCGTGCTGCCTTTTTCGGCAGTTCTCCAGCCGGTCACCCCCGGTGCGTGTCCTTGCTGGCCAGCCCCTGGGCAGTGGCGGTCTCTGCCTGCCGGGGAGCCGGTCCCCTCCAGCCCCGGAGCTTGGCAGGCGCCATCTTGAAAGCGAGAGCGAAACGGCTCGGGAGCCAGAAAGTGCCCAGCGGCTCTTTCTGCCGGTGCTGCCTTTTTCGGCGGTTCTCCAGCCGGTCACCCCCGGTGCGTGTCCTTGCTGGCCAGCCCCTGGGCAGTGGCGGTCTCTACCTGCCGGGGAGCCGGTCCCCTCCAGCCCCGGAGCTCGGCAGGCGCCATCTTGAAAGCGAAGGCAAAACCGCTCGGGAGCCAAAAAGTGCCCAGCGGCTCTTTCTGCCCGTGCTGCCTTTTTCGGCGGTTCTCCAGCCGGTGACCCCCTGGTGCGCGTTCTTGCTCGCCAGCCCCCGGGCAGTGGTGGTCTCTGCCTGCCGAGGAGCCGGTCTCCTCCAGCCCCGGAGCTCTGCGGGCGCCATCTTGAAAGCGAGGGCGAAACCGCTCGGGAGCCATAAAGTGCCCAGCGGCTCTCTCTGCCCGGCGCCCTCCGCTGGTCTCTGAACCAACGCCAGGAGTGCGGGATATGCCGGGGCCGCGCTCGGGGTGAAGGGGCAGAGCTGCGCTAAGGCAAAAAAAAAAAAAAAAAAGAAACACGAACAAGAAGAATAGGCTCGCCGAACTGTATATTTTATTCTTGGTAAATTTCTTCTGGGTTTTGTTTGTTTGTGTTCGTGTTTGTTTTTGTTTTTTTTTTGGGTTTTTTTTTTTTTCTTTCCTTTTCTTTTCTTTTTCTTTTTTTTTCCGGCGGCGGACAGCCTCGGCGGGCACCTTTGCCCTCTGGGCCTCTGGCTGCCGCGCCTTTTTGAGCGCGGAGGTTGGATCCCCACCACCCTCGGAGCTGTACGGGCACGCAGACGCCATCTTGAAATCCACTGCGAAACCGCCCAGGACCCAGCCGGGCGGGCGTGAAGGGGCGGAGCTGCGCTAAGGCGTAAAAACAAAAACATCTAATGGCCGCTCCGGAACCAGCCGAGCGGAAGTGAAGGGGCAGAGCTGTGCTAAGGCGTAAAACAAACAAACAAACAAAAAAACATTGAGTCGCTGAATTATATACTTCAGATTTGTGTATCTTTCTGCCTTGCGGTGTGGTGAAGTGCTATGTAGTTTGTTTTTGTTCATTTTTGTTGGCGTTTTTGGTGTTTTTTGGTTTGGCTTTTTGCGTTTCTTTTTTTTTTTTTTTTTTTCTTTTTCTTTCTTTCTTTTTCTTCTTTTTTTTCTTTTCTCTTTCGTTTTCTCCTCTTTCTTTTCTTTCGTTCCTTTTCTTTTTTCTTTTTTTTTTTTCTCTCTTCTCTTTCTCCTCTCTTTTCGCCTTCTAACTGGGGACCCACGGTGAGCTTCGGAACGGGCCAGGTCCCTGGCTCTGGTACACACCGGATCCTGAGTAGTCACCCCCAGGGCCGGAGATCTGCGGGCACGCAATTGCCACTCTAGGGCCCACAGCCAAGTCACTGCGGAGCAATAGGGTACCAAGAGGCTCCCTGGACGGCCCTCTCCCCTGGTCCACGGACCTTATATAGGATCCCTGCCCAAGTGTAAACACTGAATACTTCTCCAGAAGCGAGAGTGTGGAACCTGATCCCTGGGGACATTGAGCCAAGACAGACTTTTGCCCGTGGGAGCTACAGCAACTGGGGCGCTGAGCAAGCAAAGTCACCGTCCTCTCCCCATAGCTAGTATCTTGCCGGCAGATAGAGTCAGAAACCTCCCGTATAGAGGAAGAACCAAAGGGAAACAAACAAACAAAGAGAATTTCGGTCTAATATTAGTGTGGACCCTGCCTGCCTTCTGAAAGACCACAACACAGTGTCATAACTCACCAAAGCGGTCCTGGATCACTCCAATCCTCTAGGATTGGACCCATCAGAAGCAGTCCCCCAACGGAAACAGAAAAATCTCTGAACAATACACAACAGTCTCCCCCTCTTGCCAAAAGAAGCAACATACCTAGACTGTTTCACAGCCTAAGAATAGAGCACAAAGAGTCCTGTTAACCAGACTAAACCTATAAGTAAAGATCCAACGACAAATCTAGATGGGAAGGGCCCAGCGAAAAAACACGGAGAGCAAAAAGAATCAAATGGAAAGCTCATCCCCAAAGAGAAATACCAGCTCCCAACCATTTGACACAAACCAGACTCAAAACACCAACATGTCACAGGAAGAATTCCAATTATGGATTATAAACAAGCTGAATAATATACAAGAATCAATGGATAAACAACACAAGGAAAACAAAAAAAATACAGGATTTGGAGGAAAAATTCACTAAAGAAATTGAAATATTGAAGAAAAACCAAACTGAACTCCTAGAAGTGAAGAATTCACTCAGAGAGATACAAAACACTGTGGAAAGTCTCAAGAGCAGGGTAGATCAAACAGAGGAAAGAATCTCAGAAATTGAAGATAACTTCTTCCAACTAAATAAGTCAGTCACAGAGATAGATCAAAAAAGTAAGAGAAATGATCTGAGTCTTCAAGAAATGTGGGATTATGTGAAGAAACCTAACTTGAGAGTTATTGGCATTCCTGAGGGTGAAGAAGATAACAAGCAAGGGTTGGACAAGCTATTTGAAGACATAATCGAGGAAAATTTTCCAGGCCTTGCCAATACTCTAGACATACAGATTCAAGAAGCTCAAAGGACCCCTGGGAGATTCATGGCAAATAGGAAAACACCACGCCACGTAGTCATCAGGCTGACCAAAATATCCACTAAAGAGTCACTTCTCCGAGCTGTAAGGAGAAAGAAACAAGTAACTTACAAAGGAAAACCCATCAGAATTACGCCAGATTTCTCAGCTGAAACCTTACAAGCAAGAAGAGGTTGGGGCCCCATTTTCATGCTTCTGAAACAGAATAATGCCCAGCCTAGAATCTTGTACCCAGCTAAGCTAAGTTTTCTATATGAAGGAGAAATCAAGACATTCTCAGATAAACAAAGGTTGAGGGAATTCACCAAGACAAGACCAGCCCTCCAAGAAGTACTCAAAAGAGAATTATACACGGATCAGCACAAGAAAGATCCACGAATGTAAAACTACTCAAGAGCTAAAGATCAAATTCCAGATACCACAATGGCCCAGGAGAGAAAACATCACAATGAAGTTCTACCCAACAAGCTCAACAAAAAACTGTCTCACCTATCAGTTTTCTCAATAAATGTGAATGGCTTGAACTCCCCGCTCAAGAGACATAGACTGGCCCAATGGATAAAAAAATACAATCCAAGTATCTGCTGTCTTCAAGAAACTCACCTAACCTGCAAAGATGCATTTAGACTGAAAATAAAAGGATGGAAATCGATATTTCAAGCAAATGGTAACCAAAAGAAAGCTGGTGTGGCAATCTTAATTTCCAATAACTTAGCTTTCAAACCAACAAAAATAATAAAAGACAAAGATGGCTACTACATACTGATTAAAGGCACAATTCATCAAGAAGCCATGACTATACTCAATATATATGCACCCAACCTAGGTTCACCTAGATTCATAAAGCAAACCCTACTAGATCTCAACCAAATGATAGATAACAATACTGTAATAGCTGGAGACTTTAACACCCCACTGACAGTACAGGACAGATCCTCTAAACAGAAAATAAACAAAGACATAATGGACCTCAATAGAATGCTAGAACAAATGGGCATGGCTGACATCTATAGGACATTCCACCCAAAGTCCACAGAATATACATTCTTCTCATCAGCTCACGGGACATTCTCTAAGATTGACCATGTCCTAGGACATAAATCATGTCTTCAAAAATTCAAAAAAATAGAAATTATACCATGCATCTTCTCAGATCACAGCGGAATAAAAGTAACAATGATCACAAACAGAAACCCTCACTCTTATTCAAAGTCATGGAAGCTAAATAACCTTCTCCTGAATAATCATTCTATAAAAGAAGAAATCAAGATGGAAATCAAAAATTTCTTTGAATTAAATGACAATGGAGATACAACTTATCAAAATCTATGGGATGCAGCTAAAGCAGCCCTGAGAGGAAAATTCATATCCATAAATGCCTATATCAAAAAGACAGAAAACATGCAAATAGACAATCTAACGAATAGACTCAAAGAACTGGAGAAAGAAGAACAGAACGATCCCAAACCCAGCAGAAAGCGAGAAATTACTAAGATCAAATCAGAATTAAATGAAAAGGACAACAAAGAAACTATAAGGGAAATTAATAAAACAAAAAGTTGGTTCTTTGAAAAGATAAACAAAATAGACACACCTCTGGCTAGACTAACCAAGAGCACAAAAGTAAAATCTCTAATAACCTCCATTAGGAACATGAAAGGAGAAATCACAACCGATGCTACAGAGATACAAGATATCATCTATGAATTCTACAAAAATCTTTATGCACACAAACTGGAGAACGTGGAGGAAATGGACAAATTTTTAGAAACACATAGTCTTCCCAGGCTCAACCAGGAAGAAATAGAGTACCTGAACAGACCAATATCAAGAACTGAAATTGAAACAGCAATAAAAAACCTTCCCAAAAAGAAAAGCCCTGGTCCAGATGGGTTCACACCTGAATTTTACCATACATACAAAGAAGAACTGGTGCCCATCCTACATAAACTATTCTCCAATATTGAGAAGGATGGAGTTCTCCCTAACACGTTCTACCAAGCCAATATAACATTAATACCAAAACCTGGAAAGGACACAACAAAAATAGAGAACTACAGACCAATTTCCCTCATGAATATAGATGCAAAAATTTTCAACAAAATACTAGCAAATCGAATCCAAGTACTTATCAAAAAAGTAATCCACCACGACCAAGTGGGCTTCATCCCCGAGATGCAGGGGTGGTTCAACATACGTAAATCTATAAATGTAATTCACCACATAAATAGAAGCAAAAACAAAAACCATATGATACTCTCATTAGATGCAGAAAAAGCATTTGACAAAATTCAACACCCTTTTATGATAAAAACGCTTAACAAAATAGGCATTGATGGAACCTACCTAAAAATGATACAAGCCATATATGACAAACCCACAGCCAACATCATACTGAATGGGGAAAAACTGAAAACACTCCCACTTAGAACTGGAACCAGACAGGGCTGCCCATTGTCTCCATTACTTTTCAACATAGTATTGGAAGTCCTTGCGAGAGCTATCAGGCAAGAGAGCAGAATCAAGGGAGTCCAAATAGGGAAGGAAGAGATCAAACTCTCACTTTTTGCTGATGATATGATGTTATATCTGGAAAACCCCCAGGATTCAACCAAGAGACTCCTGGAATTGATTAACGAATACAGCAAAGTCTCAGGCTACAAAATTAATATACACAAATCAGAGGCATTTATATATGCCAATAACAGTCAATCGGAAAACCAAATTAAAGACTCAATACCCTTCAAAATAGCAACAAAGAAAATAAAATATCTAGGTATATATCTAACTAAAGAGGTAAAGGACCTCTATAAGGAAAACTATGAAACACTGAGAAAAGAAATAGCAGAACTTGCAAATAGATGGAAAACTATACCATGCTCGTGGATCGGAAGAATCAACATTGTTAAAATGTCTATACTACCCAAAGTGATCTACAGATTCAATGCAATCCCTATTAAATTACCAACATCATTCTTTACAGACATAGAGAAAATAATTATACACTTTGTATGGAATCAAAGAAGACCCCGTATAGCAAAAGCAATTTTAAGCAACAAAAACAAAATGGGAGGTATTAATTTGCCAGACCTCAAACTATACTACAAGGCCGTGGTTCTTAAAACAGCCTGGTATTGGCACAAGTGCAGGGACACAGACCAGTGGAACACAACAGAAAATCCAAATATAGAACCATCCTCATACAGTCACCTAATTTTCGACAAAGCGGGAAAGAATATACTCTGGGGACAAGAATCCCTATTCAACAAATGGTGCTGGGAGAATTGGTTAGCCACTTGTAGAAGACTGAAACAGGACCCACAGCTTTCACCTCTCACAAAAATCAAATCATGGTGGATAACAGACTTAAACCTTAGGCGTGATACAATCAGAATTCTAGAAGAAAATGTAGGAAAGACTCTTACAGACATTGGCCTAGGCAAAGAATTTATGAAGAAGACCCCCAAGGCAATCACAGCAGCAACAAAAATTAATGAATGGGACATGATTAAATTAAAAAGCTTCTGCACAGCCAAAGAAACAGTCCAGAGAATAAACAGACCACCTACAGAATGGGAAAAAATTTTTGCATACTACACATCAGATAAAGGACTGATAACAAGAATCTATTTAGAACTCAGGAAAATCAGCAAGAAAAAATCAAGCAACCCTATCAAAAAGTGGGCAAAGGACATGAATAGAAATTTTTCAAAAGAAGATATAAAAATGGCTAACAAACATATGAAAAAGTGTTCAACATCTCTAATCATCAGGGAAATGCAAATCAAAACCACAATGAGATATCACTTAACCCCAGTGAGAATGGCCTTTATCAAAAAAACCCAAAACAACACATGTTGGCGTGGGTGTGGAGAGACAGGAACACTAATACACTGCTGGTGGGACTGCAAACTAGTGCAACCTCTGTGGAAAGCATTATGGAGGTATCTTAAACAGATTCAAGTAGACCTGCCATTTGACCCAGCAATCCCATTACTGGGCATATACCCAAAGGAAAAAAGGTCATTCTGTAACAAAGGCACGTGTACCCAAATGTTTATAGCAGCACAATTCACAATAGCAAAGATGTGGAAACAACCCAAATGCCCATCAATACATGATTGGATTAGTAAACTGTGGTATATGTATACCATGGAATACTACTCAGCTATAAGGAATGATGAAGATACAACATCTCTATGGTTCTCCTGGAGAGAGTTGGAACCCATTATATTAAGTGAAGTATCCCAAGAATGGAAAAACAAGCATCACATGTACTCACCAGAAAATTGGTTTCCTTGATCATCACCTAAATACAAATCTGGAAACGACACCAATTGGACATCAGACTGAGGTGGGGGGTGGGGGAGGGGATAGGGGTATGCCTACACAATGAGCGCATTGCTCACCGTTTGGGGAGTGGTAACACTTGAAGGTGCTGACTTGGGAAAGGGGGGGTGGGGAAAAAAATATGAAACTATTGTTTTTAACTTGCACTGTTCACTTAATAATTTATCATGAACATTTCCCATATTATTTCATATCATTGTACAAGAAATAATGTATACATTATGAGGACATACTGTATCTAACAAGATATACTGTTAGACTCTTTGATTCTGTAAAATTAAAAAAAAAAAAAAAAAAAAAAGAAATAATGAAGATACGACATCTCTATGGTTCTCCTGGAGAGAGTTGGAACCCATTATATTAAGTGAAGTATCCCAAGAATGGAAAAACAAGCATCACATGTACTCACCAGAAAATTGGTTTCCCTGAACATCACCTAAATACACATCTGGGAACAACACCAATCAGATATCAGACTGAGGTGGGGGTTGGGGGAGGGGACGGGGGTATGCCTACACAATGAGTGCATTGCGCCCTGTTTGGGGGATGGTAACGCTTGAAGGTGCTAACTCGGGAAGGGGGGTTGGGGAAGGGAGGGATACATACCTACATGATGGGTGCAATGAGCACTATCTGGGGATCAGACACGCCTGGAGCTCTGACTTGGGGGGAAAGGCAGTACATGGGCAACGTATGTAACCTGCAATTCTGTATCCCCCATAACAATAAGATAAAATTAAAAAAAAAAAAGTGTTCTTAGACAAAAAAAAAAAAAAAAAAAAAAAAAAAGAATAATACTAACCTAACACCTGGCACATCAGCATAACATTAAACCTATTACCTGAGACGCCACCACTTGCATCACCCCAACTTAATAAAAGTGGGAAAAATTGGGTAGACGGGACTCAGAATTTGGTGGCGAGACCCCCTCTGAGCCCGCCAGCAAATAAACCTTGATTCTCCAACTCTCCGTGTGCCACTTAGTTTGTCCTTGGGCCTACTCGCTGTAACACTTGCTGTAACATTATGAGAATGAAAAGCAGCTGTGTATAGAAGGAAATTTAGAAAACCACTTACACCCAAACAAGGTGAATGCTCAGATCTTAACCTTACACATCAGGGAAACCCCTAGGCCTAGCAAGCCTACGTAAGTGTTGAAGGTGTACCCCAGAACAGAAACAATCAGGAAAGATTGTTGTTGTATTTTATTCTTTTTTTTTTGTTTTTCTTTTTTGTTTGTTTTAAATAATGGCATTCAAGGAAGTATCTATCAAAAGATTAGCTGAACACAAGGTAAAAGAATCAAGACATCAGTGATGGCAATAAACAAGAAATGGATTTTTAGTTTTCAAAATTTTGGAGGAAAATCTCAAAATAAATCAACTATTATAGCTTCCAAGAATTAAAATTTAAAAATGTCAAACTGAGGGAAAGGGAGAGAATCTGGTTTCCAGAGTCATTACATTGTAATAGAGAAATGCCCAATTTTCAACAAAAAAATCACAATGCATACAGAAAAAGAGAAAACATGGCCCAATTAAAGGAGCAAAATAAATTGACAGGAAACCATCCCTGAGGAAGTTTCAGACATCAGACTTGCTACACAAAGACTTTAAAATAAGTATCTTTAATATGCTTAAAGAGCTAAAGGAAAACATGGATAAAAAAGTAAATAAAATCAAGAAAACAATATAATGGAAATATAAAGTGATACAAATTTAAAAAGGAATCAGAATAATTCTGGAGTCAAAAAGCACAACAATCAAAAATAAATTTACTACAGGGGTCCAAGAGCAAATTTGAGCAGGCATAAGAAAGAATCAGCAAAGCTATAGTTGGAAAAATTTAAATGAAAGCAATCTTAAGCAAAAAGAACAAATTGGGAGGCACGAGTCTGCTATACTTCAATCTTTACTACAAGGCTATAGTAACTAAAACAGCATGGTACTGGCACAAGAACAGAGATCCCAGATATAAAACCATCCCCATATTGTCATCTAATCTTCGACAAAGCAGACAAAAGTATATATTGGGGAAGAGAATCTCTATTCAATGAGTGGTTCTGGGAAAACTGGATATCCACATACAGAAGATTGAAACTGGATCTCCACCTCCCACCTCTCACAAAAATCAACTCACGTTGGATAACAAACTTAAACCTAAGGCATGGAACCTTAAGAATTCTGGAAGAAAATGTGGGGAAGACTCTTTTAGACATTGGCCTAGGTAAAGAATTTATGAAGAAGACCCCCAAAGCAATCACAGCAGCAACAAAAATAAACAAATGGGACCTGATCAAATTAAAAAGCTTCTGCACAGCCAAGGAAACTGTCATTAGAGTGAATAGACAACCTACAGAATGGGAGAAATTATTTGCTTTCTACACATCCGATAAAGGGATGATTAACAAGAATCTATACAGAACTTATGAAAATCAACAAGAAAAAATAAAACAACCCCATCAATAAATGAGCAAAGGACATGAACAGACTTTTCAAAAGAAGACAAATGGCCAGCAAACATATAAAAAAGTGCTCAACATCTCTAATCATTAGGGAAATACAAATCAAAACTATGATGAGATATCACTTAACTCCAATGAGAATGGCCTGTATCAAAAAGTTCCAAAATAACAAATGTTGGCATGGATGTGGAGAGATTGGAACACTCTTACACTGCTGGTGGGACTGCAAATTAGTACAACCCCTGTGGAAAGTAATTTGGAGATACCTCAAAGAGCTAAAAATAGATATACCATTTGGTCCAGCAATCTCACTACTATGCATCTATCCAAAGGAAAAAAAGACATTCTATAATAAAGACATCTGCACTTCAATGTTTATAGCAGCACAATTTACAATTGCAAAGATGTGGAAACACCCCAAATGCCCATCAATACATAAGTGGATAAATAAAATGTGGTATATGTATACCATGGAATATTACTCAACTACAAAAAACAATAGTGATCTAGCACCTCTAATAATACCCTGGGTAGGGACTGAGCCCATCCTTCGAAGTGAGGTATCACAAGGATGGAAAAACATGCACCACATGTACACACCATCAAATTGGTACTAATTGATCAACACTAAGGTGCTCACATGGTAGTAATGCTCACAGGGTGCCAGTCAAGTGGGGGGTGGGGGTTGTGGGGTAGAGGAGGTGGGTGTGTAAACTCACAGCTAATGAAAACAGGGCACACTGTATAGGGGAAGGATATGCTTGTAGCCCTGGCTTGAGTGAGGCAAATGTATTTCATGTAACCAAAATGTTTGTACCCCCATAATATCCTGAATTAAAAAATAAATAAAATATACACAAGTAAAAACAAATTAAAAAGGAAAAAAATTAAATGATCAAGTTTGAGGAGCAAAAAAAAAAAAAAAAAAAAAAAAAGAGGATATAAAAACTGAGCCTGAAGAATCTGTGGAATACTGCCACTAAGCAGAAAAACATACGGATTATAGAAGTCTCAGAAGGAGAAAAGAGAAAGAGGAATAATGGGTATTTGAACAAATAATGGCTAAAATCTTCCCAAATTTGATGAAAGACATGAAGCAATAATTCCAAGAAGCACAATGAACTCCAAGTACAGTAAACTCAAAGACAGCCACACCAAGACACATAATCAAACTGCCCAAAGAAGTAGGAGTATGTTGAAAGCAGCAAGACAGAAGCAATTCATCATACACAAGGAATCCTCAATGATATTATCAGCTAATTTCTCATTAGAAGTTTCCAAGGCCAGAAGGCATGGAAATCATATATTTAAAATGCTGAAATTAAAAAAAAAAAAACTGTCACTTGAGAATGCTGTATGTGGCAAAACTGTCCTTCAGAATGAGGGAGGCCAGGCATGGTGGCTCATGCCTGTAATCCAAGCACTTTGGGAGGTGGAGGCAGGAAGATTGTTTGAGGACAGGAGTTCAAGACAAGCCTGAGCAACATATTGAGAGCCCATCCCTACAAAAAATAGAAAAATTAGCTGGGTGTGGTGGTGGATACCTATAGTTCTAGGTACTTTGGAGGCTGAGGCAAGAGGATCTCTTGAGCCCAGGAACTTGAGGTTGCAGTGAGCTATGATGACACCACTGCACTCTAGTCAGAGTAACATGGTGAGACCCAGTCTCAAAAAGAAAAAAAAAATAAATAAAAAGGCATTCTATAAAGCCAAAACAATCCTGAAAAGAGAAAAATTCATGGATTCATACTTTCTGATTTCAGAACTTATTACAAAGACACAGTAATCAAAACAGTGTGGTACTGGCATAAGGACAGACGTATGATCCAGCAATTCTACTTCTAGGTATATATCCCAAATAATTGAAATGAGGTAGTCAAGCAAAAACTTGTACACCAATGTTCTTAGCAGCACTATTAATGATAGCCAAAAGATGGAAAACAACCCAAATATCTATCCATGAACTGATGAATGGATAAACAAAATTTGATATATACATATAAAGGAATATAATTAGCTATAAAAAGAAATGAAGTACTTGAGGCAGGTTACAACATGGATGGATCTCAACAACATGCTAAGTGAATGAAGTCAGGCACAAAAGGCCACATAATATATAATTCCATTTATATGAATTGTTCAAAATATACAAATCCATAGAGCCAGAAATTAGACAAGTGGTTGGTAGAGGATAGGGCAAAAAGTTAATTGCGTGTAACTGCTAATAAGTTTGGAATTTCTTTTTGGAGTGATGGAAATATTCTTGAAATATATAGTGATGATGGTTGCATAAAATAGCAAATACACTTTAAAAAAATGATCACCACTGCAAAGATGTGGAAACAACCCAAATGCCCATCGATTCATGAATGGATTAGCAAAATGTGGTATATGTATACCATGGAATATTACTCAGCTATTAGAAATGATGGCGATATGGCATCTCTTTGGTTCTCCTGGAGTGAGCTGGAACCCATTCTATTAAGTGAAGTATCCCAAGAATGGAAAAATAAGCACCACATGTACTCACCAGCAAACTGGTTTCCCTGAGTGCACATTTGGGATTCACACCAATTGGGTATTGGACAGAGGTCGGGGCTGGGTGGAAGGGATGGGTGTATACCTACTTGATGAGTGCGATGCGCACTGCCTGGGGAATGGACACGATTGAAGTTCTGACTGGGGGGGATGGGGTGGGGGGAGGGGAGGAGTGCACACCTACATGATGAGAGTGATGTGCACTGTCTAGGGAATGGACACAACTAAAGCTCAGACTCGGGGGGATGGGGAGGCATGGGCAATGTATATAGCCTGATCTTTTGTACCCCCTTAATGAGCTGAAAAACAAACAAAAAATAATAAAAAAAAATGATCACCAGAAAAGAGTAGAAAATATCTCAAAATTTCTGAAATAAAAAAATGCTAAAAATAAATAAATGGGACCTGATTAAATTAAAAAGCTTCTGCACAGCCAAAGAAACAGTCACGAGAGCAAACAGACAACCTACAGAATGGGAAAAAATTTTCACATGCTACACATCTGATAAAGGACTGATGACTAGAATCTATTTAGATCTCAGGAAAATCAGCAAGAAAAAACAAACAACCATATCAAAAAGTTGGCAAAGGACATGAATAGAAATTTTTCAAAAGAAGATAGAAGAATAGGCAACAAACATATGAAAAAATGCTCAACATCTCTAATCATCAGGGAAATGCAAATCAAAACCACAATGAGATATCACTTAACTCCAGTGAGAATGGCCTTTATCAAAAAGTCCCAAAACAATACATGTTGGTGTGGATGCAGAGAGACAGGAACACTCATACAGTGCTGGTGGGACTGCAAACTAGTGCAACCCCTGTGGAAAGCAATATGGAGATACCTTAAACAGATTCAAGTAGACCTATCATTTGATCCAGCGATCCCATTATTGGGCATCTACCCAAAAGAACAAAAGACATTCTATAAAAAAGACATCTGCACCCGAATGTTTATAGCAGCACAATTCACAATTGCAAAGATGTGGAAACAACCCAAATGCCTATCAATACATGAGTAGATTAGTAAAATGTGGTATATGTATACCATGGAGTATTACTCAGCTATAAGAAATAATGGTGATATAGAATCTCGTATGTTCTCCTGGATAGAGTTGGAACCCATTCTACTAAGTGAAGTATCCCAAGAATGGAAAAATAAGCACCACGTGTACTCACCATCAAATTGGTTTCCCTGATCATCACCTAAGTGCACATTTGGGAATAACACCAACTGGGTGTCGGGCAGATGTGGTGGGGGAGGGGATGAGTGTATATCTACATAATGAGTGCTACGCTCACTGTCTGGGGAATGGACACACTTGAAGCTCTGACTCGGGGGAGTGGGCATGGGCAATATACATAACCTAAACTTTTATACCCCCATAATAAGCTAAAAAAAAATAAATAAAAATTGCTGTGAACCCATAATTTATTACCAAATTCATTATGGTGACTCAAAAACTTAGATATTTAATCATACCTTTCCTTCAGTATAGACTGTTACAATCAACTACATATTTGACAACTGCATTTGTACCACACAGAAAATGCAATCTTAACATGTCCAAAATGCAGCACATTATTTTTCTTCCCAAAACTGTCCTAATACTCCACCACAATTTTTCCATCTTGATACATTCAAAACTACTTTCCAGTACCTCAAGTCAATAACCTGGGTGTCAGCCTTAATTTCACCCTCTCCTTACCTCCCACATCTATCCCACCACGGAGTTCTACAAATTTTATCTCCAAATTATATCTTAAATCAGTTTATTTCTCTTCATCTGTACTACTTCCACCTTACTCTATGCCCTTATCGTATCTCACACTTTGACTAACATAAAAGCCTCCTATCGTATTTTCCTGTTTCCATTATATCCACACATACCAATTATCTATTTTCACACAGAAACAGGAGGTGCTTCTCTTAAAACATAAATTGAATTTCAAGTATGTAACTCCTTTGATTAAAATTACTTGATTGCTTCCCATTTTTATATACTATAAAAGCCCAAACTCTTTACATCAACTTAGAAAGTCCTTCATAATATCTCTGGTGCCCCAAGTCTCCAAACTTATTTTATTCCATAGTCTCCAAGCTCTTTTGGCCATAATCTCATTAATCTTTTCTCAATTACTCAAGGAGGTCAAAATATTTCTAAATTTTGCATATGCTAGAGGGTTCTTCCAGAACTCTCTTCTTTTGCCTACTTCCATGTGGTTAACTCCTCCTTACTATTTTGATCTCCTTTTGTTAGCTCCTCAAAGAGGTCTTCTGAGACAATCTTATCTGAGGTATATCTGTTCATCTTATTCTATATGAGTTTTCTGTGTATTTATTCATAACCCTTAAAATTTTAAATTGTTTAATTTCTTTTTTAAAATAAATATTTTATTGCATATAATTAAGGTATACAACATGATGTTATGGGATACATACAGATAGTTAAAAGATTACTATTGTGAAGCAAGTTGACATAACCATCATCTCACATAGTAGTTTGATTTATTTCTATATAGCTATGCCTTCAAATTTTTACCTCTAGAATTTAAGCTGTGAGGGCAGTGACCATTCCATTCATTATATCCCAATCCCCCTAGCATCATTTCTATCACTCCTCAGTAAATATTTGTTGAATAAATAAATGACTTAAGAAAAAAGTAAGAAATTAAAATCCACAGTGAATAACTACCTATTATGGCCATAATGCCACAAACATAATTAGATGTTTATATACCAAATATATAAGATGTGTGTGTGCATATATATATATTTCTTTTGCTGTATACATCACATAAAAATTTAAAAAACAGAAAAATAGATGATTTTATGGGAAAGCATATTTTACCAAAAAAGGTTGTGTGAAGAGGGTTCCACAACTTCTTAATTGTTTCTGTATTAACTAGTTTGTTATAATTTTCCAAGAGCTAACATGTCCCCCTCTCCTACAGTTTTAAGTGCCGACTGATTAAGTAAGTAAATTCTGTCAAATTTTTAAGGGACAGGAAATCCCCATAGAATTAAATTGTAAAAGAGGGAAAATAAAACACTTGAATGATGTTTTTATTGCTACCCATATATGTAAAACATAAATTAAAAAGGATAGACTAATTTGTAAAATGAATATTGGTGCAAAAATCATGAACAAAGTAATAGTAAATATAATTCTAAATTGTAGTATAGGAATAATTCACCAAAACCAAGTGATTTTCTTTGCATTACAGAAATGCAAAAATTGCTCAATTTTGGGAAATATATACTACATTTTACTATATTAAGCATAAGGAAAGAAAAAACAGTTATTTCAATAAATTCCAAAGAGCAATTCAATAAGAGCTAACATTCATTCATGAGTAGAATAACAAAATAAAGAAACAAAAACAGAAAGAAAGAAGTTGAAATGAGAACTATCATTGATAAAAAAATAATGTATGTCTTAATAAGATACATATATATTATGTATATAGACATACATGCATACATATGCATATCATATCACATTTATTGATGAAGAACTAGAATTGTTTTGCATTAAAGATGAGAATTAGACCAGGACAATCATTATCATTATTAGTTATATGTATTCTGGGTAGTGATGTCAACAAGATAGCAGAGTAGAAAGTTCTAGTCCTTGTTTCCCCACAGAAACACTGGTCAAACAATGATATACTGGCCACAATACCTTAACAGAAATGCTAGAATCCAGTTAAGAAGTTGCAACACCTCAGACAAGCACAACACTGACAGCTACCCATTTCAAATGAGTAAGAAGAGCAGTTTAACTTTATACATGTCAGCCCATCCTGTGAGCTGATACAGCTCAGCATAAAGAAAGATACACTCAACCTTATTCCTCCCTCAGGAGAAAGATGGAGTGAAGCATGTATCTGACATCTCTAACCTTTCAGGGTGCTGCCTGTCTCATCTCACTCAGAGCACTGGGGTGATTAGCATAGTTAGAACACCCACAGGCAGCTAAAAAAAAAGAGGTTATGGGTCTAAGAAGCCTGATAATATTTGTAGGATTGAGAGAAAGTATAAAACCCTGAGATTTCTTCTACAGGAGAAAGGGAGAGAAGTGGAGCTTGAACCCAGCCTCATGGACTTCCAGTGCACTTCCCTAGGGAAAAAGGGCAGGTGGCTCTCAGCAGACTGCATGGTTCTGTGGGATTGAGAGAAGGTGAATAACCGTGATACTTCTCCATGAGGAAGGGAGGGAAACAGAACTTGCACTCAACCTGCTGGCATTTCAGTGCACTTTCCTAGGGAAAAGGGACACGAGGTTTATGGCAGTCTGAATGGCTCTGCAAGATTGGGGGAAAGTGTATAACCTTGAGACTTCTCCCACAGGATGGACGGAGATGAGAGTGTGCATCCAATGTACAAGTCTACAAGTATACTTCTCTAGGGGAAAGGGAACACAGCTTATGACAGCTAGCACAGTTCTGTGAAACTGGGGGAAGGCACACAACTCTGAAATGTCTCTCTCAAGAAAGAGGGAGAATAGTGGACCATGAATATCCACTGTAAACATTTGAGAAGCTCCCAGAATCCCTAGAAAGAAGAATTGGTGAAGGTCTTCCCTTTCCAAAACCAGTCCATAAAAGACTGAAAGAGGTGGCTGATTGCTCAAATGTGCAGATATCAAAATCAAAGCTACAAGGAACAAAAATAATCATGGAAATATGACATTACCAATGAAACAAAACAAATCTCCAGTAACTGACCTAAAGAAATGGAGATCTATAAATGCTGACAAACTATTTAAAATAATTGTCTTAAAGAAGTTAGTGTAATATAAGAGAACACATATAGACAACTAAGTAAATTAGGAAAATGACACATGAACAAAATGAGAATATCCACAAAGAGACCAGAACCACAGAAAAGAGCCAAATAAAAATTTGGGAGCTGAGAAGTTGCTTTAGTTTGGATTTAGACCCTCTAAACCTCATATTGAAATTTGATCTCTAATGTTGGAAGTGTAGCCTAATGGGAGGTGTTTTGAGCATGGAGATAGACCCATCGTGGATAGGTTAGTGCCCTCCCTGGGGTGTTGGTGAATGATTTCACTTTTATTAGCTCCTATAAGAGCTGTTTGCTACAAAGAGCCTGGAATCTATCACTTCTTTCTTTTGATTCCTCTCTTGATATGTGATCTCTGTATACTCTGGCTCCCTTTCACCTTCTGCTATGAGTGGAATCAGCCTGAGGCCCTCACCAGATACCCAATCTTGAACTGTTTCAGGTATCAGAATATTGAGAAAAAAATAAACCTTTTCTTTATAAATTATCCAGTCTCAGGCATTCTTTTACAGCAACACAGAATGGGCTAAGACAGAAAAGCCCTGGACCAAATGGCTTCACAAATAAATTCTAGCAAACATTTAAGAAATTAACACCAATATTTGAACTCTTGCAAAAATGAAACTGGAGAAAACACTTCTAAACTTATTTTAAGAGGCCAGCAT